>NC_143069.1:14570000-15195000 GCF_052426305.1 Pelodiscus sinensis | reverse complement strand
GGGGGGCAGGGAGTCCCTGCCCTGCAAGAGGGGTGTGACGGGGGCTGCTGCCCACACATGCCAGCTGCCCCGGAGCCCCTTCTGTTCAGCACAGCCCCTGGTTCCTGCCCCAGCAGTGGGGTCCGGCTGCTCTGGGTGGGGCAGGTCTGGGCCTCAGGGCCTCAGCGGTCACACGCAGCGTCCTGGAGAGGCTCAGGTTGGAATTCAGCAGCTCCTTATTGTCACTCCTGTGCTGGTACCAGCAGGAGAAATTCCCAGCGTCCCCCGGGCCGGAGACGCGACGGGTGAGGTGGTAGGTGAATGGCCCGGGGCTGAACACTTGGCTGGCAGCCTCCCGCCCGTCCTTGCAGAAGATAAAGCGGGTCACAGGGGACGCTCCAGGGACCAGACACCTCATGGTAACAATGACCCCAGGGACGGGTTCAGAGAGAGCAGGGGAGCCGGCAGGCACCCTGAGGGGAGACGTGGGAGAGAGAGCCCAGCCGGGGAGCCGCAGAGAGACTAGAGTCAGTCTAGTATCGCGTGTACAGCTGGGGGAGAGCTAAGTTCCCCGCAAGCTGTTCTCATCACTCAGCCATCACCACCACTGCCCTGCCTGTGTCCTGCTCCTCATCCCCGCCCCCACTCTTGTCCCCTGTTCTCCTCCATCTCCTCCCCCTTCCCTTCTCCTGCCCCTCCCCATTTCTACCCACCCTGCCCTGCCCATCCCCATCCTCTCCCTACCCCCCCGTCTGTCTCCCTCTTATGTGAGGGCTTTGCTGGAAACGCCCCCCCCCCCCACCCAAGCCAGGGAGATCTCCCCTCCAGGAACAATTCACCCCCCGCATGTCGCTCCCTCCACTCCACAGTATTTCCTCCATTCCCCACAGTTGAAAATTGAGCTCCCCCATCCCCTCAGGTGACAGTCGGGCTCCCCCATACGCAGCTGCCTAGGTAGGCACCTCCGCAGCCAGAGCCTGCCCCTGGCGCCCACGTCCCCTCCCCGCCTGCCTGTCCCAGGCGACCACCTGAACCTGCGTCCCTCTTTCCCCCAGGTCACAGCTCCCTCCCTGACCCTGCACCCCCCGACACCCCTCGCCCAGGCCAGACTCCTCTCTGGCACCCGCACCCCTCCCCCAAACCCTCTGCTCCCCCTTCACCCAGATCACAGCTCCCTCCCAGACCTGCACCCCCTAGAGCCCCTCCCCCAGGCCAGACTCCTCTCTGGCACCCGCACCCCCTCCCCCAAACCCTCTGCTCCCCGTTCACCCAGGTCACAGCTCCCTCCCAGACCTGCACTCCTCTAGAGCCCCTCCCCCAGGCCAGACTCCTCTCCTGCGCCCATACCCCCTCCTGGACCCTGCACCCCTATCCACCGCCCCAGATCATACCCCCCCCCCTGCACCCAGGCTCCACCCCTAAGCTCCCTTCTGCACCCAACCACCCCCGTCCCAGACCCCAAACCCCTCGGTAGAAATGTGGCCCTTGATCAGTTGCCAAAATGGCCCCCCCATTACAAATTATTGACCAAGCCTGATCCAAATGTTTTTTGAAACATTGTTTAATGAGAATGTAAATACAATTCAATACAATTGGGAGGGTTGAGGGGAGGGGGACGCAGCTGCTGGCTCCTCAGCTCTTGCTGCTCTCACTGGGTGTCTTCCTGCTGCAAGGGAAGCAGAATCCGTCACATTCATCCCTGGGGACTCAGGGGAACTGGCCCCCCCAGCATTTCCACCCTCCTCCCCCTGCTCTCTGGTCACCCCCGTCAGGCCCGCAGGGTGAGCTCCTGACCCCCCCCCCCCCAGAGCTCCTGACACCTCGGCCCCCTCCCGCCTCCTAGGACAGTTTCTGTGTTCAGAGCCTCCCCCACCCCCAGGGACGCTCGCAGGGGCAGGAGGGATTCTGCCAGCAGGGACGTGGGGTGGGGGCAGCCTGAGGAAAGGGGCGGGGGACTCCCTGAGGGGATGGGAAGGAGACCCTGGCCCTGCCCCACTCTCCTGATCTGCTCCGGCTGCTCACCATGTATTCCAGGAGCTGATGGGCCTGCCCATGCAGGGCGTGGGCCAGGACCAGCCCGGCCTGGCTGTGGCGCCGCAGGGGGGAGCGGGCAGCGAGCAGAGCCTTGTCCAAAAAGCAATTCTCCTGCTCTGCTGTGAAGAGCTGCCCAAAGACCTGGAATCAAGAGCACAGGAGGTTTCAGCTGACGGCCCAGAGCCCGGCCCCAACTCCTGGGGCTAAAACAGCTTCCTCCTCCCCAAACTCCCTTCCAGACCCTGCACCCAGACGCTCTCCTCACCCGGCACCCCAACCCCTGCCCCAGGTCACAGCTTCCTCCTGCCCCCAAGACCCTCCTACCCCCACGAGGGCCCCAGCCAGCCCCACCCCCGAGCCCTGCCCTGCCCTGGCAGCGCGTCCTTACCTCTCCCACCCGCACGCTGTTGCTGTGAGCCAGGACCCATCTTTCTTTGTAGTAGTGTCTGCACCACAGGTCCTCTGCCTGGTGGATGTTGAGGCCTGCAAGAGACACAACAGGGTCATTCTGCTGGCAGGTCTGAGCCCTTCCCCTCCCACGGGTCCCTGCAGGCATCCCTGGGCAAATGGAGGGGCACAGGGGGCAGAAGGGGAACACAGAGGGACGCATCCCCCCTTGGGCCAGTCTGGGGGAAAAGGGCTGGGTCCCCTCCCCCCGCCGCCGGCACCCTCAGGGTGTCCCTGGGGCCCAGGTCCCGGCTGGGTTCCTTACCCCTGTGGTGCAGGAGGAGTTGATACAGGCTGTGCACCCCCTCCCGGGCCAGCCGGCTGACGTCTTCGGATGGGTCCGAAATAAAAAGGCCCAGCTGGGCCACGTGGTGACCCATCCTCGGCCAGTCGGCGGAGTTCTGAGGGGAGAGAAGAGGGGGGGTCCCTCAGCATCCTGGGGCTGCACGTCCCATGCAAACGGCCGCCGAGGCGGGTCTGAGCTCGGGGGACGGACAGAGACACCTCCCGGGGCAGGGCGGGGCCGGCCTTGCGAGGAGACAACCCAGAGCAATGGCCCCGACTGAAGGGTCACTCCGGGGGTAGAACAAGGGGATCCACTGACGGCCACTCCCCAGTCCCCAGGCCCAGTCCCTCAAGAGCCCCCCTGAAGGGCCCAGGGTCGCCCCTCCCCGGGGAAAGGAGAACGCGGCCCATTCCCGGCCCATTCCCGGCCCTGCCTCTGCCTCCCGGGGACGCTCCCAGCCCCGCGCCCTGCAGCCCCAGACCCCCCGGCTCCGAGGTCACTTACGTCAAACCCCGGGAGGGTGGTGGCGACTCCCAGCAGGGCCGTGGTGCTGCCAAGGGCCCTGGCTCGCTCCTGGGGCAGGCGGGACTCCAGCCACGGGCTCAGGTGCTGGGGGGGAAAGAGGCAGGTCAGGACCCGTAGGGAGGTGCCGGTTCTGGGCAGAGCCTGGGGCTCCTCTCGGACTGTGCCCCCCCCAGCCACTGACACTGCTCCTCTCTCGGCCCCCCCCCCGAGGAAGCAGGGACAATGGCCCCGTCCCCCCCACGGGGCTCACCTCCATTATGAGCTGCAGCCGGGCGGTGTCTGGGGACTCGGCGAGGAGGCTCGCCAGTAGGGCCTGGAGGTCGTAGGGAAGGGCCCGGATGAACTGCTGCAAGACAAGGGGGAGCCCTGGGTCAGAGGGGGGTTGGGGAATCCAGGCCACCCGCTGGCTCCGGGGTGCAGCCTTGAGCAGGGTCTGAGCCGCCTCGCAGAGCAGGGAGGAGCCCAGGCTGGGCATGGAAGGGACGGGGCCCCCGGGAGAGCAACGGGAACCCTGGAGGGAAGGATCCAAACCTGCAGCTTCTTCCCTCCCTCTGCCACCCCCCGCCCTCCTCTCTGGAGCTCCAGCCCAGCCCGGGAGCAGGGCCCGGAGGGACGTACCTGCGTATGGATGGGCTCCTGCTGCCAGTCCCCAGACACTGTCTGTCCCACGGCCGCCGTCAGCAGGGGGCTCAGGAGCTGGGCCCGCAGGGGAGGCTGCAAGGTGCTGGCAGGAGAGAGGGGCCGAGACTGTTAATTCAGCAGCAGGAGACAGAGACTTTCCCACTCCCTGGCCAGGGGATCTGCTCTGGGGGGGAGTCGGCGGGGGGGTCGGTACCTGAGGCTGCAGGCGGCGTTGAGGCAGTCGGCCAAGACCAGCAGGGGGGGCGAGTCCTCCATGATCTCCTGTGAGACCCAAGGAGACAAAGGGGCGTGTGAGGCTGGGCCCCCAAGAGACGCTCACACGGCCAGCGCCCCCACCCAGCAGGATCCAACCCCACTGCCTCCCGCTGCCCTGTAGCCCCCCTGCCCGGCACAGGGCGCCTCCCAGCACCCCCCTCCCAAACCGGGACCAGCTCAATCCTTGTCCCCAGGCCGTCTCCTGCCCCTCACTGCCCTGGTGACCAGCCTCTGAACCTCCTCATCCCTGCTCCCCAGGCGCATCCCCAGCAGCCCGCTCGGCTCCCTTCCAGCCCCCCATGGCCCGGGGAGACCCCTCCCTGTCCCGAATCCCCCTCCCTGTCCGGCACCCCACACCTGCCCCATTTCTGTGTCCCTCCCTCCTCCAGCATCCCCACCCACCCTCCCCATGTCCACCTCCAGCCCTCCTGGCTCCACCCATCCCGTTTCCAGCACCCCCACCCGCCGCCATGGCCCAGGCAGACCCCTGTCCACCCCACGTATCCCCTCCCCTCCTCCCGGCCGCCGCGACTCGCTTACAACGATCCTGGCCATCATGGTGTCCTTGCAGCAGCGCGGCGCCAGGGTGTCCTCGCCCCTTTGGAGGGCGGCGAGGCAGGCGAGGGGGATGGCCAAGAGGAACCGCTGCAGGGCGGCTGGGCTCTGCACCCCAGAGAGAGTCTGTGAGCCTGGGGCCTGCCTGCCCCCCACGGACAGCTGCAGGGCTCAGGTCTCCCAGGAGTGGAGGTGGGAGCTGCTGGTTGTCCAAGCACCCACACTCCCCCCCCAACTGCTGCCTCAGGCTTGTGGGGGCCCAGATGGTGCATGACAAGAGCCCCCAGCTTGGGGGGCCCAGGTCATGCAGGAGAAGGGGCCCCAGGGGGATCCCCAGGGACAAGCCCCTCCCGGAGGGGGGGGGGGACGTGCTGGGAAGGGGCCGGACAATCTCGGGTCCCCCCCGTGTGGAGAAGGTTCCTACCGTGTCCCGGGTGTGGAGCTGCTCTTCGATGTCGTAGAAGGCCCCTTCCTCCACCCGGGAGTCCATCCGCTCCTGGCAGAGCTCCGCCGAGGCGCAGGGGGGCTCTGTGCGGGAGGGAAGGGACCAGGGTGACTCCAGCGGCCAGCAGGGGTCACGCGCCCCCATGTCAGGGACCCAGGGCAGGTTGGGCCCCACACGCCCCTCGCAGGGACCCATCCCCCTTCCACCCTCACATCTGCCAACGCCCTCAGCAGAGCCCCCACCAGGAACAAGAGAGCCAAGCAGCCCCCGCCCCCATCCATTGCCCAGGGTGCGGGGCAGACACTGGGGCTGCCCCTCCCCCCGGGTACTGGGTGAGCCCCTGGGCCCAGCGTGTTCACGGCCCCTCACCTGGGTCTGAGCGGCTGCAGGAGGTGGCCCGGCTGCAGCTGGAGGCCCAGGCGCTGCTGCTGACGGACCTGGACCCAGAGCTGCAGGGGCTGGTGCGGGGAGCGACGGACTGGGGGCTCCTGGAGACTGGCAGGTCCCCGGGGGCCGGGCAGGGCGATGCCCCCTGGTGGTAATGGGGGCTGGGCTCCCGGGGCAGGTGTTTCTCTCCACAGAGGAGGCCCCGGAGCCACCCTACCCGGCTCCCCCGCTGGGCTGGGTCCCGCCTGCCCAGCCGCCTCTGGAGCCAGGTCCGGGGGGGCCTGGCCGGTGGGCGAGTCGCCCCGAGCTGGTGGGATCCAGCTTCCCCGCCCGCGGGGACGGAGAAGCTGCTCCCCACCGGCCCTGGGGCCATCTTCAGGGCTTTCTTGAACCACAGCCGAAAACGTTTGGCCATGCTGCAAATGAGGGGAGCAAAGGGGAGCTTGGGGCGCAGCCTGCAGAGCGAAATCCAGGGGTTCCAGCTCCCCAGAGCGACTGCCCCCAGCCCCCAAATGGCCCCTTGCTTATCGGTTCGGTCTTGCACAGGCACTGCAAGGACCTGAGGGTATGTCTACACTACCCCGCTAGTTCGAACTAGGAGGGTAATGTAGGCATACCGCACTTGCAAATGAAGCCCGGGATTTGAATTTCCCGGGCTTCATTTGCATAAGCGGGGAGCCGCCATTTTTAAAACCCCGCTCGTTCGAACCCCGTGCAGCGCGGCTACACGGGGCACGAACTAGGTAGTTCGAACTAGGCTTCCTAGTTCAAACTACCGTTACTCCTCATTCCACGAGTCTCCTGCCCATCAACAGCCCCTTCTTGGCCAATCAGGGGAGAATCTAAGGTGTGGGGGGTGGAGCGTTCTCCCCAAAGACACCGGCATAGACTTGTTCCAGCCCCACCTCCCCAGTCCCCACAATGGGGGCTGCATCCCCCACCCCACGGCTCCTGCAAACCACCCCCCGTCCTTCAGCTAGTCTGTTGGGTCCCAAGCTGGGGGAGGCAGCAAGGGAAGGTCACAGAGGAGGCAAGAACAGAGCAGAAATGTGGGGGGATGGAGGAAAAGGGAAACCAACCAGGAGAAAGCCCCAGTGGCGCTAAGGACGCAGCCCAGGTGAGGAATCACCTTCTGGCCCTTGACCGAGGGCTGGGCCTGCCTGGAACCCAGCCGGCCCCGGGCGGGATCCAACCCCTGGGGGCTCTTACCTTCGTCACAAAGGTGTCGGGATGTGGAACTCACAGAACGCGAACGAACCGTGAGGAGGAGACGCACCAGAGCTAAAGCAACCGGGGGTCTCCAAAGTCCCCTGCGCCCGCCCCCCGCTTTTATCAGCCTGAGATGTGGGTCCCTCTGTGAGGTCACCACCTCCCCACCTGCCCTTTGCCTTATATGCTGAGGGCTGCCCAAAGCCCCTGTGAGGTCACCGCCCCCCCCCCACCCTGCCAGGCAAATGTCCTGCCTCTGGCCACCCCCCTGGGAAGTTTGAGCCATTACTAGGGGTCCCTCCCCCTCCCTCATAGGCTGCTCCCTGCCCTACACTGCAGGCTTCTTGCACGAGAGCTGTTTCACGCCGGCGTTTTTGCGCAAAAGGTCTCGTGCAAGAGTGCCTCCACCCTGCCATAGGCTTTTGCACAAGAGCGTCCATGGCAGTGTGAACGCTCTCTTGTGCAAGAAAGCTCTGATGGTCATTTTAGCCACAAAAGTGTCTTGCTCAAGAAGCCCCTGGTGCCCGTCCACGCTGCCTTCTTGCACAACAGCTCTTGCACAAAGGGGGCTTAGTCATCGTCGGGAGAGGAATAACTCCTGTGCAAGGAGCCCTGTTCTCTGATGCTTTACTGCAAATTTACTTCTGCAAGAACACACGTAGAGTGTAGACGCGCCACAAGTTTTTTCGCAAGAACACGCAAAAACAAGCCATGTGGATGTTTTCTTTTTAGGCAAAAGCCCCTTTTTGCACAAGATCGGTCGGCCTTTTTGCAGGCATAGGGATCTTGTGGGAAAAGGGGGTTTTTTGCACAAAAAGTAAACATCCACACGGCTTGGTTTTGCGCACAAACTCCGAGCACAAAAACGGATCAGCAGAAAATATGCAAATGACATTGCGTGTCATAGAGTCCCTCGTTAGCATATTTGTTGCCAAAAAAACTCGTTGTGTAGACGTAGCCTAGGAGAGAAGCGATCTCAGACACAAAGCCCTTCAGTAAGAGGGCATAGCCCTGGGGCGTGGTAGGAGACGTACGGCAGACATGGGAGGTCACTCTCCTAGCTATTTGGCGCGGAGGAGGCCTCAGCTGGAGCACTGTGTCCAGATCTCAGGGCTATGCTTTAGGAGAGAGAGTCCAGAGGGGAACTATGAAAAGGGATTAGGGACGTTAGATATTCACTGAGTAGTCAATTAACCTCATGATTTCTTATCGGTTACTTGACTTTTCGATAGTCCCCAGGGGCCAGCTGTCTCAGTCCTGGCTCGCGCTGGGTGCGGGACCTACCCCCTCTGCGGCTCTGCATTTACAGTGTGTTAGGAGCCAGGCGGGCAGGCAGCCCGGCTCAGTTCCAGTTTGCACCAGGTCCAGAAGCTCAGACCCAGCCCCCAGGCAAGGGCTGCTGCCAGCTCGTGCTGCTGCCTCTGATACAGAGGCAGCAGTACGGAGTGCCAGGAGGGAACTGGTCTAAAAAGCACCTCCCCTTGCGACCTGGCTGCCTGTCATCCCACGCTGCTGCCTCCGTTTTTGGCGAGAGAGAGCCGCCTGTCTTGAGACACCGGTGGGGAGTCGGATTTTCAAAAGGCAGGTCTCTGTCCTTTGTGAGCCTTCCAAAGCGCTTCGGTGGGGGGAGGGGGCAGGAAGGCGGACGACACTCAGGAATTGTAGCACCCAAATCCACGGAGTGTTTCGCCAGCACCTCCTGCATCAGAGCCCAATCCCTGACAGGCTTTTAGGCAAGATAGATCATTTGAAAAAATGACAGACACAGGGTTTTCCGTCACCGCTCTCCCTTTCTTTTATTTCCCTGGGCTAACTGGCTTGTTCCTCTTTGGCTAAGGATGGAAGGGTATGTCTACACTACAATGTTAGTTCGAACTAACGGACGTTAGTTCGAACTAACATTCATAGCCGCTACACTAGCGCTCCGCTAGTTCGAATTTGAATCGAACTAGCGGAGCGCTTAGTTCGAACTAGGAAAACCTCATTTTACGAGGCTTAAGCCTAGTTCGAATTTACTAGTTCGAATTAAGGGGTGTGTAGCCCCTTAATTCGAACGAGTGGGAGGCTAGCCCTCCCCAAGTTTCCCTGGTGGCCACTCTGGCCAACACCAGGGAAACTCTATGCCCCCCTCCCGGCCCCGGACCCCTTAAAGGGGCACGGGCTGGCTACGGTGCCCGTGCCAGGTGCAAGCCTGCCAGCACCCAGCCAGCAGACCCTGCACCTGGCACGGCACAGAGCCACCCACCCGATGTCCCCCAGCCCACCCCCTCTTCCCGGGACCAGGCTGGCGGCTCCCGGAAGCTTGCCCGGGACCGCAAGAGGCGGGTACATTCCTGGGCTAGTGCGGACATCGTGGACCTCGTCCACGATCTCCGCACTAGGCACAGGAAAGTGGCTGTCTAGGGCAGGAGAGCTGCCAGCCTGGCCACCCAGGAGCAGGTTTGCATGAAAATCAAGGGGGTCCACTGAGACCCACGACCCTGAGCCCTGAGCTTACAATGGCCGTCCTGGGTCAGACCAAAGGTCCATCTAGCCCAGTAGCCTGTCTGCCGACAGCGGCCAACCCTAGGGACCATGGAGGGGATGGACCAAAGACAGTGACCAAGCCATTTGTCTCGTGCCATCCCTCTCCAGCCTTGCACAAACTTTGGGCAGGGACACCACTCCTACCCCCTGGCTAAGACTACTCCATGGACCCAACCTCCATGACTTGATCTCACTTCCCTTTCAACTCTGTTCTAGTTGTAGCCTTCACAGCCTCCTGCAGCAAGGAGTTCCACCGGTTAACTATTTGCTTTGTCAAGAAGAACAACTTTCTCTTACTAGTTTCAAGCCTGCTACCCAGTCCTTTCCTTTGGTGTCCTCTAGTCCTTCTTTATGGGAACTCATGAAGAACTTTTCTGAATGCACCCTCTCCACCCAACCCCTGCTTTTAGAGACCTCTATCCTGTCCCCCCTCCGTCTCCTCTTTTCTAAGCTGAACAGTCCCAGTCTCTGTAGCCTCTCTTCATCTGGGACCTGTTCCCAACCCCTGATCATGTTAGTTGCCCTCCCCTCTCCCAGCCTTAATCTTCCCCTCTCCCACCTCCTTTTCCCAGTCTCCCCCACTTTTGTTCAATAAAGACAGAGTCAATGTTGGAAGAAACGTTATCTTTATTTTGTACATCAATAAGAAGGGGGGCTAGGGAAGGGTAAGTGGAAGGAGGTGAGGGAGGAATGGGGTACGAGCCCCCGATGGGGAGGACTGGGCTGGCTCTGCAGGCTTCTGGGGGTGGAAGCTCTCCTGCAGCCCCCCGATTACCCCCTCTCCCCAGATGGCAGCCTGCGGCAAGTGCAGCCGGGCTGATGGCCGAGTGGTGTGATGTGCCCAGTGTGGGTACTCCGGGCAATCCAAGCCAGGACTGGTTTTCAAGCGGGGCACCCCTGAGAACTGTCTGTCCGGGGTGAGGGTCGGGACCCTTTAAGCGCAGCCCTCGGCTAGCCTGAGACTGCATCTCCACGCTCTAAGTCCTCCTCTGATGCCCTGCTGGCACTGCTTCCGGCCATCCTTAAGCCCTGTTCAGAGTCCACTCAATGTGGACTTGCTAGTTCGAATTAGAGCAGCATCTCATTCCCAGACGCGCCTGTGCGGGCAGTTCTGTGCCCTTTTCACCCCCACCTGCTAGGGTTACCAGATGGTTTAAAAAAAATACCGAACAGCAGGGGCCGGGGGGGGGGGGGGGGGGCGGGACTGGCTGGAAGAGAGGGGGTGGGGGGGAACCGGCCGCCGGGAAGCGGGGCTGGCTGGGAGGGGGCTGGAGGGAGCGGGGCTGGCCGGGGGGCAACCAGCCGTCGGGAAGCGGGTCTAGTTGGGTTGAGGACCAAGAGGTGGGGGAACCGGCCGGCAGCTCTGCAGAGATGTACCAGAGCCTGGGTCGGATTCATCTTTGGTGGGCCCTGGCTCCTAGACCATAGACACACCCCCCCCCCCCCGGAGGCCCTAGGGAAAATGGCACCCCGGCCCTGTGGACATGGTGCCCTCTCTGTTTCCCTTGGCCCCGTAGGCACTAAGCTCCACTCCTGCCGCCCAACTCCTACAAGGCCCGACGGATTTCTCTGTGGCCCCCGACCCAAAAAAGGATCCCCCCAGCCCTGCGTTAGGGGATACGAGGGAGTCTGGCTGGGACGTAAGTGCAAATAACTCTGCTCTTAGCAGCTCTGAACCGATGGGCTCTGCCCTGTGCCCCAACCAAGAACCCTGACATAAGAACGGCAGTACTGGGTAGCCGGTCTGCTGACAGTGGCCAGCACCAGGTGCCCCAAAGAGGGTTGACCAAAGACAATGATCAAGCGATTTGTCTCCTGCCATCCTTCTCCAGCCTTCCACAAACAGAGGCCAGGGACACTATTTCTATCTCCTGGCTAATGGCCTTTTATGGACCTAACCTCCGTGAAATTATCTAGCTTCTCTTTAAATCCTGTTATAGTTCTAGCCTTCACAGTCTCCTCTGGCAAGGAGTTCCACAGGTTGACTACACCCTGTGTGAAGAAGAACTTTCTTTAATTAGTTTTAAACCTGCTACCCATTAACTTCATTTGGTGTCCTCTAGTTCTTCTATTATGGGAACTAATAAATCACTTTTCTTTATTCACCCTCTCCACACCACTCATGTTTTTATAGACCTCTATCATATCCCCCCTCAGTCTCCTCTTTTCTAAACTGAAAAGTCCCATCGCTTTAACCTCTCCTCATATGGGACTCGTTCCAAACCCCTAATCATGTTAGTTGCCCTTTTCTGAACCCTTTCCAAGGCCAAAATATCTTTTTTGAGGTGAGGAGACCACAGCTGTACACAGTATTCAAGATGTGGGCGTACCATAGTTTTATACAGGGGCACCCTGAGTTACCAACCCACATGGCAGTGCCCATTAAAAACCCACCAGGACTTACCCAGCGTTTATATGCAGAGGTCCCGCACCAGCAGCAATCTGCACTGGACAGGAAACCATCCGCCCAGTACGCGCGGGAAATCACAGGAACCCAGCCTGGACGGTCCGATGCCCCAGCCCTGACAGAAGAAAATCAAGGTGTGCTTGAAGTGCCACGCCCACCATCCCTTGGTCCTCTAGGGCATTCGGCACATCCTGCTGGGTGAAAGGGCCGGTCACAGCTCCAGGGTCTGTCACACTTCAGGGCCTTTGGCAGCTCCTATTCACCGGGGTCAGGCAGATAATCGCCCCGAGCTTTCCCAGCACTTTTCAGCATCAGCTCTCAAAGGGGGGCAGCGTGACCCCCATGGGAGCAGGGGAATGTCAAAGAAGGAATGGGGCGGGGCAGGGGAGGCAGCCAATGGCTTCTCCTAATGCAGTGGTCCCCAACCATTTGAGGTTGCCGGGCGCCAAGGGGCGTGGCCGTTTGCCCGCAGGGCGCCCTGGCGCGGGGACCCCCATTGTGCACCTGGGGGCGGGGACCCCCCCATAGCCACACTGCCGGGCGGGGCCCCCCCATAGCCACATTCCCAGGGCCGCCCCCCCCCCACAAGCACCGCACGCCCAGGGCCGGGCCCCCCGCCAAGCGCCGCGCGCCCGGGACCGGCGCTCTCCCCCCAAGCACCGCGTGCCCGGGGCCGGCGCACCCTGCAAGCGCCACGTGCCCGGGGCCTGCGCTCCCCCCATGCACTACGTGACCAAAGCGCGGCAGCCAATCTGCGGCGCCCCGGGGCCGGCGCTCACCGTGCACCATGCGCCCGGGGCCAGCTCCGGCACCGCACATGCGCCACGTGCCTGGGGCCAGGCCAGCCCTGAGCACTTGGCGGGCGCATACAAATGCGGGCACCGTGTTGGGGACCACTGTCCTAATGTTAGCAGTGGGGACACCAAGTTCGGAAGTGAATGGTTAACCAGTAAGCAGGTTATGGTTAACCAGTGGGGGCTGGAGCAGCCCTTCACCAGCCATAGGCAGAGGGCACTCTGGCACGCCACGGGTAGGGTTGCTCAGCAGTCACAGCAGTGTGCCACGGGGATAGGTGTTGGGGCTGCTCCAAGTCCATCTTTAACACGTTCAACGTGTCCCATTTAATCGGTTAACTGGTTCAACATATTGTTTAACTGGTTAGCTAATTAAATGAGATTTTACATCCCTGGCACCAAGGTGGCTAAAAGTAGGGTTGAACTGGGACTAGAAATTCCAGGATTTTGACTTTTTTTTCTGATCTCACACAGTTCTGCAAATAAATTCACATTTTGTTTAGATTTTAACTATTTTTAAATGTATTACGGTGGATTACGGAAGATAAACTTTAAAGAGAACAAAGAGTCATTTCAGGAATGGAAAACTACATTTTAATGTTCTGAAATGGTGGAGTTTTCCCCTTCCAAACAAAAGGTCCCTAAAATCAGCGTTTTCCAATGGAAAAACACCCCCTCTGAAAACTTCCTTCCAGCTCTAGTTAAAACGGCCGTATTTTGAAGTGTATAATCAACCTCTGGAACTCACTGCAAAAGGATATTAATGATGGCGAAGGAAAGGGGAGGGAATCATAGAATCATAGAGCTGTAAGAGACCTCAGAAGGTCATCAAATCCAGCCCCCTGCTCTAGGCAGGACCAATCCCAACTAAATCAACCCGGCCAGGGCTTTGTCAAGCTGAGACTTAAACACCCGCCTGTGTACAGCCTGTCTGATCCCTTCTGGGGAAGCATGGGTGGGAAGAAAGAATTAGACAGGGTTAGACAAACCCGTAGGTCTTGGTTGATTTCGTCCTGCTTCAGGGCAGGGCACTAAACTTGGGGTCTGCTCTAGTCAGACCAACGTTTCAATCAATCTTGTCAAGAAACAGGCAAAAAAAACCCCAACCCAAACCAGGGAGAAACACGTTCCTTGGTTTGTAAACACAGACACAGAGAACAGCTCCTTCCGCTGGGGGGGTGGGAATAAAGAAAATAATCCCTCGCCCCCTCCCCTTCCTATTTGGTCCTAAAGGATGAAGATTTGTGCAGGCTGCGGGGGCAGGACTGATACTCAGGGAACGGGAGCATGGGGGAGAAGGGGGCAGCTTGCTTACAATCCAGTGGCAACCCCGTGTCTCGGGGCTGGCCCAGCAGAGGCGGGATTTCTGCAGCGCAGGGGGACACGAGGTGAAACAAGCAGCGACACGGCCGATTGGGGCTTGTTATTGTAGGGTCGCATTGAAGCAGACACTGGCACCAGCGTCGCCTCCAAGAGCGAGGGGAGCGCGCGGCCTGGTAACCCTGATGGACCCGGACCCCCCTGCGCTGGGGGGCCAGGAGTCACCGCCCCCCGCCCCTCACCTCCGCCTCCTGCCTGCTCGCAGCTCCCGGGCCCGCGGCAGCAGCTGTGCCAGCCGGCTCCGAATGTTGAAACACCAGCAACATTAGCCCTCGCTTCCCATTGGCTGGAGGGCCCCAGGGGCGGGCGCAGGAAAGGGGAAGCTCCGCCCTTCGAGGGCCACGTGGGCCGGCAGTGGAAGTTGCAAGTCAGCTGGAGGAGAGAAGGGCCCGGCCCGGCCTGCGCACGTGGCTTTCACCGCAGCGCTCACCTGCCCTCACGCCCCACGCTCCTGCTTTTCCCTCCCTGCGTTGTTCGACCCAACCCTCACCCAGGCATCCACCCAGTTCACCCCGATTCTCACCCCTTTTTAAACTTGTTCCTAAGAAACCCCGATCGGTTCCTGGGAAATTCCCAACAACTCTTATCAGTGGTGCCTGTTACATACCAGCTGGGTTTTCCCTGTGATATTTACATACCCCCTGCCTCCTTTTTTCGCCCCTCCCATTTTTTCCTCCCCTGTTCATTTTGGTTCTGGACATACAACACTCCAGTCGTCTGAAGAAGTGGGCTATGCCCAGGAAAGCTCATGATCCCATTGACACGGTTTGTTAATCTTTAAGGTGACTATATGTTGTGTTTTAAGTTTTTCCTGTTACAGACTCACTCAGCTACCCCTCTGAAACTCGTGGGCTCTGTCTACACTGCAGGCTTCTTGCACAAGAACTGTTTTGCAGAAGAGTTCTTGTGCAAAAGGTCTTCCATACGAGCGCGTCCACACTGCCATGTGCTTTTGCAGAAGAGATGTGCTTTTGCACAAGAGCATCCATGGCAGTGTCGACACTCTCTTGCACAAGAAAGCTCTGATGGCCATTTTAGCCGTAGGGGTTTTTTGCGCAAGAAATTCATGTTGCCTGTCTACACTGCCGCCTTCTGGAAGAGCTCTTGTGCAAGAGGGCTTATTCCTCGTGGGGAGAGGAATAACTCTTCCAGAAGAAGCCCTGCTTTCTGATGCTGTACTGTAATACTTGTGCAAAAACACGCACGCAGTGTAGACACTCTGCAAGTTTTTGCGCAAGAACAGCTGTTCTTGTGCAAAAAGCCTGCAGTGTAGACATAGCCTTAGAGGGGCAACCCCAACAGTCATTACTAACAAGGAGTCCTGTGGCACCTTGAAGATTTATTTGGGCATCAGCTGTTGCGGAGGAAAAGCAGGTCCAAGTGTTTTTTACCCCTGGAAGCGGATGCCCAAATACACGTGTTAGTCTTTAAGGTGCCCCAGGGTGCCTCTGTTTAAACAAGTGGAAGAGAAGGGCCTGTGTGCACCTCATAGGATGCCAGGCTAGACTGAAGATCACAATGGCCCTCTCTGGCCTGGAAGTTAATGAATGGTTACATCTGGCCAGGCTGCCTCTCTTTATGCTTGCATTAACTAACTGGGTTATTTGCAGGTGTTGTACTCAGTCCAGCTGTGTCGGAGCGCCTGCTGCTGGAGGAGAACGCAAAAGTTCTGTTACCTGGTTTGTAAGTCTGGAGCCTTCTCTACTGCATGAGGTACAAGCCACCTGGCTCTTCGCTAAAGTTGCAGAGCCGAGTCACTATCGCTGGATGTGGTCTCCGTGCCCAGAGTCCCCAGAGACCACAAACCAGATAAGATTCGAAATCGCCCAAGCAGATTTTTTGCGTAACAACATGCAATAATAGTTGCCAGCGAACAGACTCAGCGCTGCGTCGCTACACTTTATGGAAGCCGTGGCAATGTCCTAACACCCACTGAGCACCATCCAGTGCCCCCACACAGTCAGCTGGTGAACACCATTTGAGGTGAACTTTTATACATTCCTGATGTATCAGGTTGCTACCCCCTGTTACCTGGTTACCGTCCCTTACCTTGCAGAAGGGGGCTTACTTCCTAGTCTTCATACTGTCAACTTACTATCTGTTATGCTGTCAACTTTGACCTGGTCCTGAACATAGGTCGGTATGTACTTTATTTGTGGGAGATAAATGGTACCAAGATGTTCCTTAGGACAATCCACAGAACTACAGACCGGTCAGCCTCACCTCACTCCCCGGAAAAATCATGGAGGGGATCCTCAAGGAATCCATTTTGAAACACTTAGAATAAGGAAAGGGATCAGGAGCAGTCAGCATGGATTCACCAAGGGGAAGTCATGCTTGACCAACCTGATTGCTTTCTATGACGAGGTAACTGGCTCTGTGGACATGGGGAATTCAGTGGATGTGATATACCTGGACTTATTCTTGCCAGCAAGTTAAGGAAGTATGGATTGGATTAATGGACTGTAAGATGGATAGAAATCGGGCTAGACTGTTGGGCTCAATGGGTAGTGATCAACAGCTCGATGTCGGACTGGCGGTCAGTTTCAGGCAGAGTACATCAAAGACCGGTTCTACGGTCAGTTTTGTTCAACATCTTTATTAATGACTGGATGAGGGGATGGATTGCACCGTCAGCAAGTTTGCCTATGTCACTAAGCTAGGGGGAAAGGTAGATACATTGGACGGTAGGGTATATGGTGCAGAGTGTCCAAGACATATTGGAGGATTGGGCCAAAAGAAATCTGATGAGGTTCAACAAGGACAAGTGCAGAGTCCTGCACTTGAATGGAAGAATCCCAAGAATTGTTATAGGCTGGGACCGACTGGCTAAGTAGCAGTTCTGCAGAAAAGGACCTGGGGGTTACAGTGGATGAGAAGCTGGATATGAGTCAACAGTGTGCCCTTGTAGCCAAGAAGGCTAATGGCATATTAGGGTGCATTAGGAGGAACATTGCCAGCAGATCTAGGGAAGTGATTATTCCCCTTTATTGGGATGTGGTGAGGCCACGTCTGGAGTATTGTGTCCAGTTCTGGGCCCCCCACTACAGGAAGGATGTGGACGCATTGGAGAGGGTCCAGTGGAGGGCAACAAAAATTATTAGGAGGCTGGAGCACATGACTTAGGAGAGGCTGAGGGAGTTGGGCTTGTTTAGTCTGCAGAAGAATGACGGGGGATTTGATAGCAGCCTTTAACTATCTGAAGGGAGGTTCCAAAGAGGATGGAGAGAGGCTGTTCACAGTGGTGACGATGGCAGAACGAGGAGTGATGGTCTCAAGGTGCAGTGGGGGAGGTGTAGGTTGGATATTAGGAAAAACTCTTTCCCTAAGAGAATGGGGAAGCACTGGAATGGGCTAACTAGGGAGATGGTGGAATCTCCATCCCTAGAGGTTTTTAAGTCCTGGTTTGACACAGACCTGGTTGGGATGATTGAGCTGGGATTGGTCCTGCTTTTGGGCAGGGGGCTGCACTCGATGACTCCTGAGGTCTCTTCCAGCCCTGGGATTCTATGATTCTAAGGCAAGGGACTTCTTTTATTTGAGAGCCCCAATTCCTTCAACAGCAGTATAGGTCTAATCCATGGAGCTCCTGAAGAGCAGCTCTGCATCCCTTTCTACGGCAGCCCAACTGTCCTTGGAACTGGTCAGACCAGTGTGACATCCCCCTGTGTAGGCATAATGAGCTAACGTGTCCTTCACTCCCATGCACCAACTTTGCCACTTATCAATTATGTTTTTAATTTGTTCGAAGGGAAAGCTGAATGAAGCCAAAATTAATGAGTGTTTTAACTTGTAACAAAATACAGGACTGTGTAGCACTTTAAAGACTAACAAGATGATTTATTAGATGATGAGCTTTCGTGGGCCAGACCCACTTCCTCAGATCCACTATTTGATCTGAGGAAGTGGGTCTGGCCCACGAAAGCTCATCATCTAATAAACCATCTTGTTAGTCTTTAAAGTGCTACATAGTCCTGTATTTCGTTTCAGCTACACCAGACTAACACGGCTACATTTCTATCACTGTTCTAACTTGTGTTTCTGTTCCCAGGAAATGTTGAAACGGTAGATTCCTAGGGACTGTCAAGTAGAAAGATTGACCCAAATTAGTTACTTGTTTACTTTCTTTGGCTCCACTGGAATCTTACAACAGGGATTAACTAGCTCCATTCATATCTATAATTAACACAAACAAAATCTATGTTTAGTGACAGGTAAGGTTTCCTGAGCACATGTCTAACAATCCAGACATTTAAAATCAGAAGTTAGTGGAAGGAGGCTGAAAAAGGTGAGGCTTTCGAGAGAAAAATTGCCCGAGAAAGGGTTATTTTGAACTCCAATTTACTCTGTATCAACCCATTTTTCCATTAAACCAACCTAAAGTACTATAAATAGGACTCAAAGTTTATGTCCTATGTTTTAGTTTTTGTCATAAACACCACAAGAAAAAAATATAAAGCAAATGGGAAAAAAGGGAGGATGCGAGTTATGAAAAAGCAAACAGTTGATAGGAGAAGCTAAAATTGGGGGAAAAAATCTATAACCAGTAACATAAAGGATAATTAGGAAATGTTTAAATATATCGGGAACAAAAGAAATCAGAGGAATGGTAAAGATCCATTACTGTATAAGGCTGGTCAAATTGCCAATCATGATGAAAAAAAGAAACTTCAGCAACCTGCTTGGAATTTAATGCGTTGAACTACACACAAGCCATAAAGATTGGATGTCTTTCTAAAACATATGTGGTAGCTCAACCGAGGGATGTTAAATTGCGCTTAATCAGCTAATCCAGTAGTTGGTGGAATTTCCATCGACTACTCAATTAATCAATAAGGGTATGTCTACATTAGCTCGTTAATTTGAGCTAGGTAGGCAAAGCAGGCAACCGGAGTTGTAAATGAAGCCCGGGATTTAAATAGCCCAGGCTTTATTTGCATGTTCCCGTCCGGTCGCCATTTTGAAATTCCACTAGCCGCGCAGCTATAGAATGAGATGTAACAGTTAATTCGAACTAAGGACTTAGTTCGAATTACCGTTTCATTGCCACATGTAGCCGGCAGGAAGGGACCTCGAGAGGTCAAGTCCAGTCCCCTGCCCTCATGGCAGGACCCAGTACTGTCTAGACGAGTGTTTCTTAAACTTTTTAAGACCGAGGAACACCAAACAATTTTTTTTTTTTTAATGAGGATTTTTTGTTGACTCCTGAGGTCTCTTCCAGCCCTAGGATTCTATAAATGTGCTTGGTACCTGTGCCTGGACCTTTATGCTTGATCTGGCTTATACTATTTCTCTTTCCTGCCTGCGGTTCCACTGAGCCAAAGTCTTGCTTCCTAGATTTCAGGCCTGTTGCTGTTTTTATGTTACCGGCCTTTATTCGGGCCTGCTGATTTTATGTTACCAACCCGCAACTTACTACAGAGGCAACTGAGTCCCAAAAAGGAGGAGCAGCTTGTTCAAAAACACAGCAAGCCAGTGGCAGCGCTAGGAATAGGACCCGTATGTCCCAACTCCCTGTCCCCTGCTGTACTAACCAGACCAAAATACTTTGACCACCAGGGTCTGAAGCCCCACAGACAGGGGCCACGGATGGGGAGGGGGAGAGGCAAAGGGGGCAGTTGTCCCGGGAGCTGATGATTTAAAAGGGTCCAGGCCTCTGGGTCACTGTATCGACTATTATGGCAGCCGCCACTGCCAGAGACCCGGGCAAATGAAATCAATCCTAGAGCTCTGTCTGGTGCAGGGTGGGTGGCGCTAAGGCCTGATTGGCCCTCGCCTTGCCCCTCCTACCTTTAGCTTTGCCCCTTTGAGGGGGTCTAGAGCCTTGCCCCTTTGAGGGGGTCTTGAGCCGACCCTCTCCCATACATTACCCAGGGCCCGACAACGTCTGTCACCAGCCCCGTTGACATGAATGTGCCCCAAATCCCTCAGACCCAGTACAGTCCCCCCCTCCTCCCCCCCCCCCCCCCCGGATCCTTAATTCTTCTCTTGTCATCTGATTGCTTCAAGCATTGTTACAGGCTTGGGACCGACTGGCTAAGCAGCAGTTCAGCAGAAAAGGACCTGGGGATTCCAGTGGATGAGAAGCCGGAGATGAGTCAACAGGGTGGCCTTGTAGCCAAGAAGGCTAATGGCATATTAGGGGGCATTAGGAGGAGCATTGCCTGCAGATCCAGAGAAGTGATTATTCCCCTTTATTCGGCTCTGGTGAGGCCACATCTGGAGTATTGTGTCCAGTTCTGGGCCCCCAACTACAGGAAGGATGGGGACGCATTGGAGGGGGTCCAGGGGAGCTTGACCAAAATGATTCGGGGTCTGGAGCACATGACCTATGAGGAGAAACTGGGGGATTTGGGTTTGTTTAGCCTGCAGAAGCAAAGAGTGAGGGGGGATTTGATAGCAGCCTTCAACTTCCTGAAGGGAGGTTCCAAAGAGGATGGAGAGAGGCTGTTCTCAGTAGTGAGGGATGGCAGAACACGGAACAGTGGTCTCAGGTTACAGCGGGGGAGGTCTAGGTTGGATATTAAGAAAAACTATTTCCCTAGGAGGGTGGGGAAGCACTGGGCTGGGTTCCCTAGGGAGGTGGTGGAGTCTCCATCCCTAGAGGTGTTTAAGTCTCCGTTTGACAAAGCCCTGGCTGGGATGATTGAGTTGGGATTGGTCCTGCCTTGGGCAGGGGGCTGGACTTGATGACTCCTGAGGTCTTTTCCAACTCTAGGATTCTATGATTCATCCGTGCGATGTCACTGGAGACGCAGGGAGGTACATTGTGGGCGAAAGCCCCGATCTTGCTTCTGGTTTTGTACAGGCGGCCGTGAAAGTAACTTTACAGTTTCTCACAGGTACTGTCCTGTTGCAGCCCAGGTCTTTGCAGTTCTTGCTGGAGCTGCGCACCAGGGCACTTTCACCTCTGTGTTCAGGATTCAGAGTTATCTCTTATCCCAAAGATCTTCCCTGGAGCTGTTCAGAGAGAGCTTGCTCCCTCTCGCCACAGTCTCTCTTAAGGCAACCATGTTCTTCAGAGCCTCTGGCCTGACGTGGAACGGGACGGGGGACACCACAGAAGAGGCCAAATTCGCCGGGGGAAACACTCCAAGCAAATGGATGCTAAAGAGGGTCCATTCGCCAAGACTCATGTGCAGGGCCTCTTTGATTTCAGTGTTGTCACTGTAGACCAGCGCGCGCCCGTTGAGATTATGGTCCCTGAGCCTCTGTTTGTACAGCGGGACGTTTTCCTCCTTCAAGCCGATTGTGTCCATCTGGAAGAGAAGTGGGAGCACCCGTTAGTGCCGTGCATCTACTGAACATGTCGCCAAACACGTTTTTAGGAAGGGTCCGCTATAGCTCCCGAGAGGAACCTGTCTGGGCTTGCTCAGATTCTAGCAAACAAGGCGGGCCGGCCGGCTGTGGGGCCAGGTATGGTACCCGGCACACCCCACTGCCGTGTGCTTGGATTCTGCTAGGGGCACCGCTGAGCAAGTTGGCACGGCAGGGGAAATAGCATGCTCTCTGCAGGCAAAAGCTAGCAATGCAGGGACCACTGGAGGGGTGTGTTGAAATGAAGAGGGAAGGTTTCCTGACCCTGCTTGTAGGCTGGAGGGAAGCATGCAGTCAGCCTGACGGGGGTGGAGTTGGGCCTCTCGACCTAAGGCTATATCTACACTGCGGGCCTTTGCAGGCAGAGAGTATGCTAATGAAGCACTCGTTAGCAACTTCTTGGCACTCATTAGCATGCTCTCTGCAGGCAAAAGCTAGCAGTGTAGACATAGCCTCAGGGTTCTTGTGTGTTATTCTGGATAAGGGGTATTACGCTGCAGGCCTCCAGCAAGAGTATTTATGTTTTTGCCTCGCTTCTCTCTGGAGTGCATAACAGACAGCTACGGGTCTCCCAGTCTTAAAACCGACCCAAGTCACTTCAGAGCGTAAAGGATGAACCCGGGGAGAGCCAGCCAATGGCTTCGGGGTTGGAGGAAAGAGCTCCAAGGAACCGAGTTGTTCCAAGCAGAAATGTTTTGTGCAAACCAAGAGTCAGGAGCAGCAGAAAGTGGGGGAACTAGCAGAACCCGGACTGTGGCCTTGCCCCCTACATCACCCTTTCCCCTCATCCTCACTCTGCCCATTCCCCCTCATGTGCCCCCCCTACTCCTGAGGCCTCAAACCCACACTGTGCCTTCCCCGAAAGCCCCCATCCCACACCGCCTGTTCCCCTCAACATCCTACCCCCACTAGTTCTCGCTCCTCTCCCTCCAGTTATGCACCAGTTATGTGGGACAGTTTTCTCCCAGCTCTGGGGCCCGTAGTCAGGGCTGTCCCTAGGCCCATGGGAAATATGTAGCTGCATAGGGCACCGGAAAATTTGGGCACCAAATTTTTGAGTTCCCCAATGCAGCAGCCATGTGTTCTTGTATGTCTGAGGATATGCCTCTGCCGGTTCGTCTCTGGGGACGCTGTGTCCTGTCTGCTGCAGGGCTTTTCCCTTCGCCCTCCCCCACGTGCTCCTCTCAGCTGGCAGTGTAATCCACAAACCTAGTGTGTGTGGTTCACTGTCCCTTCGTGTGGCAATTGGACCTCTTACAGCCAGAGATAAGAACAAGGGAGCTCTACATCCTAAGCTGGGAGCCAGCTGCCTTCATGGCTCCAGCTGTCGAGGCCTCTAGGGGTGTGTCTAAACTACATGGCTCCATCGATGGAGCCATGTAGATGAGGCTGATCGGCAGAGGGAAATGAAGCCGCGATTTAAATAATCGCGGCTTCATTTAAATTTAAATGGCTGCCGCGCTCTGCCGACCAGCTGATGATCAGCTGTTTGTCGGCAGATCGGGGCAGTGTGGACGCTCCCGTCGACATGAAAGCCCTTTGTCGACCTCCCCCTGATGCCTCGTGGGATGAGGTTTACTGGAGAGGTCGACAAAGGGCTTTCACGTCGACGGGGAAGCGTCCAGACTGCCCCGATCTGCCGACAAACAGCTGATCATCAGCTGGTCGGCAGAGCGCGGCAGCCATTTAAATTTAAATGAAGCCACGATTATTTAAATCGCGGCTTCATTTCCCTAGAGGGCCTAGGTTCAAATCTGCTACGGGGTTCAAATCAGCAGCAGCAGCAAGCTAGCAAGCAGAGAGGATCTGCAACTCTGCTCTAGTTCCTGAGCCCTGCTTGGGGTAGGGAGGTAGTAGGAACGACCAGACCTCCAGCAGAAGCTGCATGAGGGGAAAAGGCCCAGGCAATCCTGCAGAAGGGCCCTCAATTATTCAGGGCCCCACGATTTGCAAAGATGGCTCTGCCTGTAGCCATCATCTGTGGGCAGCTGCTGTCACATGAATGACATGCTTCTTGTGATGAAGAGGCATGGACATTCTATCGACAGCTGGCCCTGCTCGAAGGAAGGAAACCCAAGGGTGACCCACCTCTCGGCAGACATCCTCCACCGTCATACCCAGCAGAGTGCAGGCGCTGAGCTTGTCGAATTTCTTTGTCCGTTTCAGTCTGTGGCTGCCACGTTGCAGCTCCATCTGTCTTTTCAGGGATAGGTCCAAATTGACCGTGAAGGGGAGGTAGAAGAGGGCCTCCTCCACCCGAAACCTGCCGCACAGGAAAGTGCTCCTCTGCTCCTCTGCTCCTCATCCTCAATGCACTGCAAGAGCCAGCTCAGACGGCACGGCCACTGGTTGGCAAGGAGCACCCATTCCACCACCTTCTTCGGACACACTTCATCCTTGGGGATGTTACTCGCCAGCAGCCTGATGGTGATGGTGACGGTGTTCACGATGCGCCGCATCTGCACCACGTTGTCTGTCATGAATTCCTTCAAGGCGTCATCCAGGAGGTAGTCGAAAGCATCTTGAATGAGGTCTTTGGCTCGGATACCTTTCCCGCAGCTGCCGGTTCCCAGCGCTGGGGTTCCAACCATGAGAGGTATCTGGCTGTCCTCTGCAACTGGATTCTGGGCATCGTGGTTGGCCGAATGGTAGCGAGAGATGTTGAGGAAGTCAGAGCTGGCTTCCATCTTGCCATCCTGCCGGAAGCCGACCTCTGCCTCTAGCTGCTCCTTGCGCGCGATGATATTCCTGATCAGCCTCCGCTTGGTGTCGCAGTCCATCCGAGGGACAGAGAAGGGCAGGGTGACGATGCGGTTTAAGAACTCGTAGCCGTTGTTGGCCATACCTCTCATATACTTGGAGCTTTCCACGCAGTCGACAATGATGCTGGAGTCAACAGCCAGGATGGAGATGAAAGGGGCGTCATCGTCTGAGAGGAGGATGTTCATGGCATCAAGGACGCCCACCACCTTGTCAGGGCTGCATGTATCCAAGTGGGTGATCTCCAGCACCACCCGCAGCTTCCGCCGCTGGAAGATCTCCATGTACTGCAGGAACCCAGGGTATGTCTACACTAGAAAGTTAGTTCGAACTAACAGACGTTAGTTCGAACTAACTTTCCTAGGCGCTACACTAGCGGTCCGTTAGTTCGAACTTAATTCGAACTAACGGAGCGCTTAGTTCGAACTAGGTAAACCTCATTTTACGAGGACTAACGCCTAGTTCGAACTAGCTAGTTCGAACTAAGGGCTGTGTAGCCCTTTAGTTCGAACTAGTGGGAGGCTAAGGCTTCCCAGGTTTCCCTGGTGGCCACATTGGCCAACACCAGGGAAACTCTATTGCCCCCCTCCCGGCCCCGGAGCCCTTAAAGGGCCACGGGCTGGCTACTCACTTTGTGCCAGTTGCAAGGCTGCAAGCACCCGTGCCTGCACAGCCTGCACCTGCCACAGGATGAGCCAGCCATCCGAGGGTTCCCAGCCCTCCACTGCTCCCCACGACCAGCCTGGCGGCTCCCGGGAGCCTGCCCGGGGGCGCAAAAGGCGGGCGCCCGCCTGGTCAAGTGCGGAGATCGTGGACCTCATCCAGGTTTGGGGGGAAGCCTCCAATGTCCACGATCTCCGCACTAGCCACCGGAACGCGGCCGTCTATGGACGCATGGCTGCCAGTCTGGCCGCCAGGGGCCACCAGCGCAGCCGGGAGCAGGTGCGCTGCAAAATTAAGGACTTGCGGCAGTCCTACTCCCGGGCCTGTCTGCCAGGGGCTGACCCGGAGGCCTGCCCCCACTTCCATGCCCTGGACCGCATCCTGGGGCCTCATGCCGTCCCTGCCCCCCGGGACGTGATTGACCCCGGGGCAGAGGGACCGCTCCTGGACACCGAGGAGGAGGAAGAGGGCTCTGAGAGCCAGGAGCCTGCCGCCAGCCTTCCCAGGACCCGGGACCCCCGAGGCACCCCACAGAGCCGCTCGCCTGCATCATCAGAGGCCGGGGAGGCGTCCACCTGTGAGTACCCTCGTGTTCCCATTATGTGTACGGGGGGCTGGGGCGAGAGGGAGCCCCGGGACCGTGCGCCTGGGCCTTGCCCACCACGGAGCAGCAGCTGGGGATCCTGCAGGGGCCCTGGACTTGCAGAGGGGAGCTGGGTTTCACACACCTGGGCCCCTGGGGTCATTGACCGCTGGTCTTCTTGCACCACAGCTGCAGCACCGGGGCCTGCAGGGCGCACCACACCGCCTGCAGCAGCCGCCCGCGCCCGGGTAAGCAGGTCAGCCAGGAACCAGGAGGACTACCAGAGGCGGCATCTCCGGTTCCTGGACCGACAGCTCCGTCTCCAGGACCACTGGGTCCAGGAGGACCTCAGGCTGCGCCAGAGGAGTCTGGAGGCCCTGGAGGAGCAGGGCCGTGCCCTGCGAGGCCACCTCCAGAGCCTGCTGGACCGCTTCCCATTTCCTCCTCCCCCTGCTCCCCCTCTTGCTCCCCCTCTTGCTCCCCCTGCTCCCCCTCTTTCTCCCCCTCTTGCTCCCCCTGCTCCCCCTGCTCCTCCTGCTTCCGCTCCTGCTTCCTCCACACCCCCTGTCCTCTCTGCCCCCCCCTCCACAACCATTCCCCACCGTCGCCCCCGGACCCGCAGTGTGGCGAGACGGGAGAGGCAGCCGGACTCCCACCCCTGAGCTTTCCTTTCCCTTCCTCCCTTCCCTCCCCTCCCCTTCCAGCTCCCTCGTCCCAGGTTTCCCCCTCCCTTCT
Organism: Pelodiscus sinensis; assembly: GCF_052426305.1. Classification (NCBI taxonomy): domain Eukaryota; kingdom Metazoa; phylum Chordata; order Testudines; family Trionychidae; genus Pelodiscus; species Pelodiscus sinensis. The sequence continues at coordinate 15,169,071 of NC_143069.1, read as the reverse complement.
CCCACCTTCATTCCTCCCTCCCCCACCCCAGTTCTGTGAAATAAACAGACGTTTTTGTTGGAAAAACAGGTGTCTTTATTTGACAGTAGGTAGGGAGGGGAAAGGGGAAGGGGGGGGTAGGGTGGAAGAAGGCCCCGGTGGGGCATGCAGGGAGAGGTCAGTCCTCCTCCTCCTCCACCTGGAAGCTCTCCCGCAGGGCTTCCCGGATCCGGATGGCCCCCCGCTGGGCTTCCCGGACGGCGGCGGTGCGGGGCTGACCGTAGTGTCCAGCCATGCGGTCAGCCTCAGCCATCCAGGCTGGCAGGAAAGCCTCCCCCTTCCGCTCACACAAATTGTGGAGCACACAACATGCCGCCACCACGGGAGGGATGTTGTGCTCGGCCAGGTCCAGACGGGTGAGGAGGCATCGAAAGCGGGCTTTCAGTCGCCCGAAGGCCCCCTCCACCACGATGCGGGCCCTGCTCAGCCTGTTATTGAAGGCCTGGCGGGAGGGATTGAGGTGCCCCGTGTAGGGCTTCATGAGCCACGGCTGCAGTGGGTAGGCGGCATCCCCCACCAGGCAGACAGGCATGTCCACGTCCCCGACCCTGATGTGGCGGTCGGGGAAGAAGGTCCCGTCCTGCAGCCGCTGGCACACGGAGGAGTTCCGGTACACCCGTGCGTCGTGTGCTTTGCCGGACCAGCCCACATTAATGTCCGTGAACTGTCCCCGGTGGTCACACACGGCCTGCAGGATGACGGAGAAGTACCCCTTGCGGTTCACGTACCGGGACGCCTGGTGTTCCGGGGCACGGATGGGGATGTGCGTCCCGTCGATGGCCCCCCCGCAGTTGGGGAAGCCGAGGGCGCCGAATCCCCGGATGACGGCATCCGGGTCGGCGAGGCGGACCACCCTGCGGAGCAGCACCCGGTTGATGGCCTTGACCACCTGCGGAGAGAGACACAGCAAAGCGTCAATCAGTGGGGCGCCCGGGTGGCTGGGAGTGTGCGTGTCCTGGCAGTGCCCCGGGCCCCACTCCCGGAAGCAACCCCCCTGGCGGCGTGTAGTACGGCCGGGACAGCCCGACCCCTCCGGTGCGGGGCGCTTTCGCCTCCTCCCGCCCCCCCCTTTGTCCCTGGGGCGGCCCATCCCCTCCTCGCAGCCCCCTCGCCCCCGGCTCGGTGGCCGACGAGCGCCGTACCTGCATGAGCACTGCTCCGACAGTGGATCTCCCCACGCCGAACTGGTTCCCGACGGATCGGTAGCTGTCCGGCGTGGAGAGCTTCCAGAGGGCGATGGCCACCCGCTTCTGGAGGGGGATGGCGGGCCTCATGCGAGTGTCCCTTCTTTGCAGGGCAGGGGCGAGCCACTCGCAGAGTTCCAGGAAGGTGTCCCTCCTCATCCTAAAGTTCTGGGTCCACTGTCGGTCGTCCCAGCGCTCCAGGACGATGCGGTCCCACCAGTCGCTGCTGGTGTCCAGACGCCAGATGCGGCGGGGCACGCCGGTGCCGGGGCGCCGCCGCGGCTCCTCCACGGCCCCCAGGGCGGCCAGGCGGAGAGGCAGGGGGCTGACGTTCCCCAGGTGGTGCCAGGCAGCCTCGAGCCATTGCTGGCAGGCTTGCAGCAGCAAGTCCAGAAAGTGCACCAGAAGGTGCAGGGCGAGCCGTGGCTCCATGTTGCCACCTGCGGCGGTCCCCCCCGAAGGGAAGCACCGACACAGACGGGCACAGAGACCGACGCTTTGCTGTCCCTCGGCGAGGTTGGCAAGCAAGCAGGAAAAGCTGAGAACCGGCAGTCCAGGGGGGTCCCTTTAAGCACGAGCCTCAGATAGCCTCAGACAGCAGCCACACAAAGCAACTGCTGACCTGATGCCCTGCCAGAACCGGTTTCAGCTGCCCTTAAATGCCCCCCTGCGTCCAATCAGTGTGGACGCGCTAGTTCGAACTAGCAAAACGCTAGTTCGAACTAGTTTTTAGTTCTAGATGCGCTAGTTCGAACTAGCTTAGTTCGAATTAACTAATTCGAACTAAGTTAGTTCGAACTAGCGCTGTAGTGTAGACGTACCCCCAGTGATTGTCCTGACTTCGCTTTTCACGCAGCTCATGAAGCCCAGCTGTGCGCTGAGAGCCGTCTGGTTCATCTGTCTCTCCAGCTGGCTCTTCTGGGTGACGATAATGTTTCGTACCACTGTGATAGTGAGCCGTATGGCAGCTGCTGCAGAGACGCTGACAGCCGTCACCCCAATGCCTTCCACGACAGCTATGGCGTCTCCCGAGGCATCCCCGATGGGGATCCCAAACACTAGGAGGAGACCACCCACCCCAATAGCTACCATGATCAAAAGGATCACAGCCACCCACAGCGGGAGGAAGAGGAACTTCTTGCTAACCCATTCCTGATCCCCTGGTCTTTCGATGATGCTACATTTCCTGTCTATGGTCCTGTAAATGCTCATGGGTAGGAGACCAAAGTGGCTTTCGATGCCGTCGCACAGTGTGGTAATGAGGCCTGCCCAGAGCTGGTCGCAGCCCGCGTACTCCCAGGCGCTGAAATGGATGAAGACGTGTTTCACGTTCCTTCTCCACTTCTGCTGCTCCGTCAGGACTGGCCGGTAGAAGATCATGAGTAACAGGAGCTTGAGTAGATCCCGGCCAGTGTTGTCACGCTGCATCTTCTGCGTCCGCTGAAATTCCTCCTGGTCTTTCTTCTTCGATTCGTTTTCCATGTTCTCTGAGATAAAAGAGGAAGATATGTTAGGTACCTGGCAGTGCCTTAAATCTCTCCTCCTGAAGGGTCTTCCAGCTTCACAATCCCTCCCTTCTGGGAAGCAATCAAGAATGGGTAGCTCTTGGCAAAGCCATCCTTAGGATTGATGGGATCCTACACCGTTCTATTAAACTGGTGCCCATCTGCCCAACAGCAGCCCAGATGGATGTTGAATTTTTAGCGATGTGATTTTATAACCCTCATCCACACACTAATAAACAAACACATTTTAAACTAAGGTCCTGTCGACTCTCACAGTAAATTCAGCAAACATTTAGCAGAGGTTGGCAAATGCCTGTTAAATGGCTTCATTACTATGTCGTCGATGTTCTGCCAGTAGCTCGAGCAGACTTTGTCACTTGTAAATTAACTAGATCTTCTAGAACTTCTGCTGCTGGAGGAAGCAGAGCCACAGACCATGGATAGGAAGAGGCAGGTGGGTGGAGTGGACATGAAAACCCAGTGCTGCTCCAAATTTTCAGGTCCCCTATGCAATTGCATAATCGGCAAATGAGTACGGGTGGCTCTGGCTCTTTGGAGATGGTTGTCATCCACTAATCCCCATCCCCACAAGGTTCCTTCCCCGTCTTACGTTCCCCGGGGCAGTACTCACCCTTGATTTTGTGTAAGAGCAGGTTTTTGCAATGTCCCCATGGTGCATAAAACCCAGCAGTCACTGGCGTGGGCACAGTGTACAGGGCCTTTGCTAAAGCGAGGCAGTAGATATCCTCCTTGGTCTGGAACCCTGCAACGGGGATGAGGTAAAACACGAAGATTAGCCTCACCGAGCGCATCCACAGTGGATGCTCAACAGTGTCTCCTCTAATATTTTTCGGTTCAAGGTACTAGGTACAAGGGGAGGGAGCAAACAAATGTCCGAAACCAGACAAGTTTATTTTAGGCTATAAATATTGGGGTGCCTGGCCTTACCCCCTTTGCATGGCCGAAGGGACAACAGAGACTTACTGACTGAATTGCTCCTCGTCCTGGAGCACTTGAGTTGGTGCACGCGTAACCGCAAATCCAGGGCACTAGATCTGTGACTACACAGCTATAAACCTGGCCAAGTGCCTCTGTCACCAGACGGTGTCTGTGGTCGGTCTTTGTGCATAACAGCGAGATCTGCAGCAGGAGCAGGCTGCGTTACCTGCACTGACCACTGATAACACCAGAGCTCCAAGAACAGAAGCACTGAGCCACGCTGCTGAGGCAACCACATCACAGCTCTTAACACTAGGAGCCCGTAAGTACTCCTGTAGACCCTGCTTTCGCTGGCATTAAGCCAAACAGCGTCCACAGAGCCCCCTGGCACTCCTGCGCCCTGCTGTGCAATGCAGAGGGAGAGATGGAGAAGAGAAAGGCCCACGTGTTCCTTTGCCCTGGCCCAGGCTAGCCTATGCCACTTCCCATGGTTCTGTGGGCCAGACTTGCAGGGCGGGGAAAAGAGATGTAGAGGTCATGGTGGGTAATCAGCAGAACATGAGCTCCCATTGTGGCGTTGGGGCTTAAAAAGCTATTGTAATTCTGGGATGTATAAACAGGAAACGCTTGAGCAGGAGTAAAGAGGCTGTCTCGCTTCTGTGATGGATGGGAGGCCCACTGTTCTTTTCTGAACATCCCAGTATTCAGTGACTAAAGGGTTAAACCTAGCTAGCTAGAAAGTGTTGGCAGGGAGCCAGGAGCACCAGTGAGAAGAAAGAGTTCAGATCTGCATTAAAAGGGAATCTGTCTGCTGTTTTTCTTTGTGAGTTTAATCCTGGAGCTGTGGAAGGGGATGAGGGGGGGATGAATTGAACTGGGCAGGGACATCATGCCTAAAAAAAAGAATACCTGGGCCTAGAATTGGACTGGACCTTGGAAGTGTGGATCCTTGAGTAGATAGAGAATGTTTATTTAGATGCGATCAGGTTATTTTTTTGTTTTGTTGTTTGGTTAAACTCCTCTGTGCTAAATCCATATCCCCTCCTCTCCCCACTATAACTTTAAACTGAATCCCAGGGATGCAATTGTCTGTGTTTTAATCTGTTCTTTTCTCAGTTGCGCTATAACTCCTAGCAGCCAAGTCAGCTTTACAAATGAATACCTTTTTGTTTTCTTAATATAATCACCTATTTTAAGGCTATGATCTGATTTTGTATCCTGGAAAGTAATAGGAGGTCTGTGTATACCTGCCTAAGACTAAGAGGACAGCTATCAGAAATTACAGTTTGTTTTCATTTTTCTTTTTTTCTTTCCAAGTGCTAAATAAAAGGGAATAATGACATCTCTGGATCTGCTGGCAGTGCTCCTCCTAATGCCCCCTAATATGCCATTAGCCTTCTTGGCTACAAGGGCACACTGTTGACTCATATCCAGCTTCTCATCCACTGTAACCCCCAGGGCCTTTTCTGCAGAACTACTACTTAGCTGGTTGGTCCCAGGCCTGTAACAATGCTTGGGATTCTTCTGTCCCAAGTGCAGGACTCTGCACTTGTCCTTGTTGAACCACATCAGATTTCTTTTGGCTCTTGTGTAAAAGAGTTTGGGGTACCCTTCTGGAATACGTTCCCAAGTGACTTCTTCCTGCGTTCAAGAAGAAAAAGTTTTTTTCCACTTGGGTAGAGGCAGCAACCCTCCTAAGCTCAGGGAATCTGTGACCTTGGGGAGTTTTGAAGCAGAAGCCCATAGAGACACGGTATTTTAAGGTCTCTTTTGGGCCCACACCTTCTGCACTCCAAGTGCCAGAGTGGGGAACCGACTTAGCCTCTTTATTCGGCACTTGAACTTCTGCTGCTGGAGTTCTGTGCCCAGCTCTGGTGACCAGAATTCCAGATGGATGTTGATAAATTGGAGAGGGGTCATGTCAAGGCTGTTTCCCACTCTGGCACTCCAAGTGCAGAAGGTGGGGGCCCACAAGAGACTTTAAAATACCCTGCCACTGGAGGCTTGTGTTGGTGTTGCTGCCACCATCCAAATGCACAAACCCCTTTGAGAACCAGACAGGCGCATTTCAGAATTCCCTCCTGTGGGGTACCTTCCTTGTCCTTGACACTCCCTCCAGAGAGAGCTTGAAAACCTGTAATTTCTCCTAGAAGTATGGCTTGCTGTCTTAGGCACGTGCATACAGAACCTTCCGCTCTCTAGGATGCAGGAATCAGATCATGGTTTTAAAAATGTGACGTCTATTAACAAAACAAATATACTTGGTGAAACATTGCTTAGAATCATAGAACCATAGAGCTGGAAGAGACCTCAGGAGTCATCAAGTCCAGCCCCTGCCCAAGGCAGGACCTATCCCAACTAAATCAACCCATCCAGGGCTTTGTCAAGCCAAGACTTAAAAACCTCTAGGGATGCAGATTCCACCACCTCCCTAGGGAACCCATCTCAGTGTTTCCCTACCCTCCTAGTGAAATAGTTTTTCCTAATATCCAACCTAGACCTTCCCCATTGTAACTTGAGACCATTTCTCCTTGTTCTGCCATCCGTCACTACTGTGAACAGCCTCTCTCCATCCTCTTTGGAACCTCCCTTCAGGAAGTTGAAGGCTGCTATCAAACCCCCCTCGCTCTTCTCTTCTGCAGACTAAACAAACCCAAATCCCTCAGTCTCTCCTCATAGGTCATGCGCTCCAGCCCCCTAATCATTTTGGTCGCCCTCCGCTGGACCCTCTCCAATGCGTCCACATCCTTTCTATAGTGGGGGCCCCAGAACTGGACACAATACGCCAGATGTGGCCTCACCAGAGCCGAATGAAGGGGAATAATCACTTCTCTGGATCTGCTGGCACTGCTCCTCCTAATGCACCCTAATATGCCATTAGGTTTCTTGGCTACAAGGTCACACTGTTGACTCATATCCAGCTTCTCATCCACTGTAATCCCCAGGTCCTTTTCTGCTGAACTGCTACTTAGCCAGTCGGTCCCCAGCCTGTAACTATGCTCGGGATTCTTCCATCCCAAGTGCAGGACTCTGCACTTGTCCTTGTTGAACCTCATCAGATTTCTTTTGGCCCAATCCTCTAATCTGTCTAGGTCACTCTGGACCCTATCCCTACCCTCCAGCATATCTACTGCCCTCCAGCGTATCTACTTGGTTGCTAGGTGTTACAAAGAAACTGAAAAAAGAAAGATTAAAACACAGAAAATTGCTTCCCTGGGATTCAGTTTGAAGAGTTCCAGGGTAAAGGGGGATAGTTACATGTGCTTAGCAAAAAGAAGTCCAACAAACTAAAAAAAATAACCTAGTAGCGTCTGACTAAAAATTCCCTGTTCTACTCATATCTCTCTTGTTCCAAGATTTAGTCTTTCCCTAGCCAAGAAAGTCACTGGATTCTGCTTGCCCAGGTTCCTGGCTTAATTCACATCTTCCAGGCATGATCACACAACAACAGGCACATCACTGCTTCCAATTCAAAACCCCAAATTCTGTTTCCATTTTCTTTCCTGGCCTCCTGTCAACTCGCTTCCTGCTTCTCTAGCATTCCTGGAGACTTTCTAGGACCTTTTGTCTATGGTTTCAACCTTTCCAGGCAAGACAGTTAGGGTTAAGTCCCAAGACTTTCAGGCAACCGTCTGCTTTTGACACGACCTGCCTGTTTCTCTTCAGCTAACTCTTGCTTACTTTGGTTCAGGCCTCAGGCCTTACACCAGGCCCATGCTTCAGGCCCATCCTTTCTAGTACAGGATGTAGCCTGGTAACAAAGCCCTGAATGTGGTATCAGGAAACCTGGGTTCTATTCCTGCCTCTCCCACAGGTTGGAGAGGTTATTCCCTGTCTGTAAAATAAGACTAATGATACTAACCTTCACTTTTTAGACCTACACACAGCAACTAGGGATTTTTATTAACTACTCAAATATCGGTGAGCCTGGCTCGCTAGATGAACCATCCGGTTCCTCTTGGAATCATGTCAAATGCTTGATCCCCATGACCAAAGTCTCAGATACTGGGAGAAGTGACACGGGGGAATAAAAGCTGCTGTCTGAGGTAAACTACCTGGCAGGAATCCCCTGGAATGGGAGCCATCGCTACCAGGAGCCCAGGAATAACAAGACTCCAAAAGTCCAGCTGCCAGGCAGTTTGACCATCTCCTTCAGGCCAGTGGCCCAGAATTCCAGGACATCTTTGGGCCTGGGTTTAAAAAGAGGCAGCACCGTGTGCTCAGCCCCTTTTTATCCATCCCCTTTCCCTCCATTGGCACGCAACCCTCAAATGGCCAAAGGTTTCCCTTTCCCTCCCTCCTTGGTTAAACAAGCTGGTTAAACAGCTCGAGGTGATGGAGTGATAAGCACCCACTGACAGAGTCGCTCGGGTTGCAGGGCCAGCGTAAGTCCGCTTTTAAAACTGCCGGCCATAGCTGCAGCTACGGGAGGGGACTCTAGCAAGGCCCTGGAACAAGGAACAGGGCTCCACTCCTGCATGGGATTCACGAGGAGTACTTTTGGAGTCTTGTTATTCCTGGGCTCCTGGTAGCGATGGCTCCCATTCCAGGGGATTCCTGCCAGGTAGTTTACCTCAGACAGCAGCTTTTATTCCCCCGTGTCACTTCTCCCAGTATCTGAGACTTTGGTCATGGGGATCAAGCATTTGACATGATTCCAAGAGGAACCGGATGGTTCATCTAGCGAGCCAGGCTCACCGATATTTGAGTAGTTAATAAAAATCCCTAGTTGCTGTGTGTAGGTCTAAAAAGTGAAGGTTAGTATCATTAGTCTTATTTTACAGACAGAGAATAACCTCTCCAACCTGTAGGAGAGGCAGGAATAGAACCCAGGTTTCCTGATACCACAGTCAGGGCTTTGTTACCAGGCTACATCCTGTACTAGAAAGGATGGGCCTGAAGCATGGGCCTGGTGTAAGGCCTGAGGCCTGAACCAAAGTAAGCAAGAGTTAGCTGAAGAGAAACAGGCAGGTCGTGTCAAAAGCAGACGGTTGCCTGAAAGTCTTGGGACTTAACCCTAACTGTCTTGCCTGGAAAGGTTGAAACCATAGACAAAAGATCCTAGAAAGTCTCCAGGAATGCTAGAGAAGCAGGAAGCGAGTTGACAGGAGGCCAGGAAAGAAAATGGAAACAGAATTTGGGGTTTTGAATTGGAAGCAGTGATGTGCCTGTTGTTGTGTGATCATGCCTGGAAGATGTGAATTAAGCCAGGAACCTGGGCAAGCAGAATCCAGCGACTTTCTTGGCTAGGGAAAAACTAAATCTTGGAACAAGAGAGATGTGAGTAGAACAGGGAATTTTTAGTCAGACGCTACTAGGTTATTTTCTTTATTTTTTTAGTTTGTTGGACTTCTTTTTGCTAAGCACATGTAACTATCCCCCTTTACCCTAGAACTCTTCAAACTGAATCCCAGGGAAGCGATTTTCTGTGTTTTAATCTTTCTTTTTTCAGTTTCTTTGTAACACCTAGCAACCAAGTAGATACGCTGGAGGGCAGTAGATATGCTGGAGGGCAGGGATAGGGTCCAGAGTGACCTAGACAGATTAGAGGATTGGGCCAAAAGAAATCTGATGAGGTTCAACAAGGACAAGTGCAGAGTCCTGCACTTGGGATGGAAGAATCCCGAGCATAGTTCAGGCTGGGGACCGACTGGCTAAGTAGCAGTTCAGCAGAAAAGGACCTGGGGGTTACAGTGGATGAGAAGCTGGATATGAGTCAACAGTGTGCCCTTGTAGCCAAGAAACCTAATGGCATATTAGGGTGCATTAGGAGGAGCATTGCCAGCAGATCCAGAGAAGTGATTATTCCCCTTCATTCGGCTCTGGTGAGGCCACATCTGGCGTATTGTGTCCAGTTCTGGGGCCCCCACTATAGAAAGGATGTGGACGCATTGGAGAGGGTCCAGCGGAGGGCGACCAAAATGATTAGGGGGCTGGAGCGCATGACCTATGAGGAGAGACTGAGGGATTTGGGTTTGTTTAGTCTGCAGAAGAGAAGAGCGAGGGGGGTTTGATAGCAGCCTTCAACTTCCTGAAGGGAGGTTCCAAAGAGGATGGAGAGAGGCTGTTCACAGTAGTGACGGATGGCAGAACAAGGAGAAATGGTCTCAAGTTACAATGGGGAAGGTCTAGGTTGGATATTAGGAAAAACTATTTCACTAGGAGGGTAGCGAAACACTGAGATGGGTTCCCTAGGGAGGTGGTGGAATCTGCATCCCTAGAGGTTTTTAAGTCTTAGCTTGACAAAGCCCTGGATGGGTTGATTTAGTTGGGATAGGTCCTGCCTTGGGCAGGGGCTGGACTTGATGACTCCTGAGGTCTCTTCCAGCTCTATGGTTCTATGATTCTAAGTAATGTTTCACCAAGTGTATTTGTTTTGTTAATAGACGTCACATTTTTAAAACCATGATCTGATTCCTGCATCCTAGAGGGCGGAAGGTTCTGTATGCACGTGCCTAAGACAGCAAGCCATACTTCTAGGAGAAATTACAGGTTTTCAAGCTCTCTCTGGAGGGAGTGTTAAGGACAAGGAAGGTACCCCACAGGAGGGAATTCTGAAATGCGCCTGTCTGGTTCTCAAAGGGGTTTGTGCATTTGGATGGTGGCAGCAACACCAACACAAGCCTCCAGTGGCAGGGTATTTTAAAGTCTCTTGTGGGCCCCCACCTTCTGCACTTGGAGTGCCAGAGTGGGAAACAGCCTTGACATGACCCCTCTCCAATTTATCAACATCCATCTGGAATTCTGGTCACCAGAGCTGGGCACAGAACTCCAGCAGCCGAAGTTCAAGTGCCGAATAAAGAGGCTAAGTCGGTTCCCCACTCTGGCACTTGGAATGCAGAAGGTGTGGGCCCAAAAGAGACCTTAAAATACCGTGTCTCTATGGGCTTCTGCTTCAAAACTCCCCAAGGTCACAGATTCCCTGAGCTTAGGAGGGTTGCTGCCTCTACCCAAGTGGAAAAAAACTTTTTCTTCTTGAACGCAGGAAGAAGTCACTTGGGAACGTATTCCAGAAGGGTACCCCAAACTCTTTTACACAAGAGCCAAAAGAAATCTGATGAGGTTCAACAAGGACAAGTGCGGAGTCCTGCACTTGGGACAGAAGAATCCCAAGCATTGTTACAGGCCTGGGACCAACCAGCTAAGTAGTAGTTCTGCAGAAAAGGACCTGGGGGTTACAGTGGATGAGAAGCTGGATATGAGTCAACAGTGTGCCCTTGTAGCCAAGAAGGCTAATGGCATATTAGGTTGCATTAGGAGGAGCATTGCCAGCAGATCTAGGGATGTGATTATTCCCCTTTATTTAGCACTTGGAAAGAAAAAAAGAAAAATGAAAACAAACTGTAATTTCTGATAGCTGTCCTCTTAGTCTTAGGCAGGTATACACAGACCTCCTATTACTTTCCAGGATACAAAATCAGATCATAGCCTTAAAATAGGTGATTATATTAAGAAAACAAAAAGGTATTCATTTGTAAAGCTGACTTGGCTGCTAGGAGTTATAGCGCAACTGAGAAAAGAACAGATTAAAACACAGACAATTGCATCCCTGGGATTCAGTTTAAAGTTATAGTGGGGAGAGGAGGGGATATGGATTTAGCACAGAGGAGTTTAACCAAACAACAAAACAAAAAAATAACCTGATCGCATCTAAATAAACATTCTCTATCTACTCAAGTATCCACACTTCCAAGGTCCAGTCCAATTCTAGGCCCAGGTATTCTTTTTTTTAGGCATGATGTCCCTGCCCAGTTCAATTCATCCCCCCCTCATCCCCTTCTGCAGCTCCAGGATTAAACTCACAAAGAAAAACAGCAGACAGATTCCCTTTTAATGCAGATCTGAACTCTTTCTTCTCACTGGTGCTCCTGGCTCCCTGCCAACACTTTCTAGCTAGCTAGGTTTAACCCTTTAGTCACTGAATACTGGGATGTTCAGAAAAGAACAGTGGGCCTCCCATCCATCACAGAAGCGAGACAGCCTCTTTACTCCTGCTCAAGCGTTTCCTGTTTATACATCCCAGAATTACAATAGCTTTTTAAGCCCCAACGCCACAATGGGAGCTCATGTTCTGCTGATTACCCACCATGACCTCTACATCTCTTTTCCCCGCCCTGCAAGTCTGGCCCACAGAACCATGGGAAGTGGCATAGGCTAGCCTGGGCCAGGGCAAAGGAACACGTGGGCCTTTCTCTTCTCCATCTCTCCCTCTGCATTGCACAGCAGGGCGCAGGAGTGCCAGGGGGCTCTGTGGACGCTGTTTGGCTTAATGCCAGCGAAAGCAGGGTCTACAGGAGTACTTACGGGCTCCTAGTGTTAAGAGCTGTGATGTGGTTGCCTCAGCAGCGTGGCTCAGTGCTTCTGTTCTTGGAGCTCTGGTGTTATCAGTGGTCAGTGCAGGTAACGCAGCCTGCTCCTGCTGCAGATCTCGCTGTTATGCACAAAGACCGACCACAGGCACCGTCTGGTGACAGAGGCACTTGGCCAGGTTTATAGCCGTGTAGTCACAGATCTAGTGCCCTGGATTTGCGGTTACGCGTGCACCAACTCAAGTGCTCCAGGATGAGGAGCAATTCAGTCAGTAAGTCTCTGTTGTCCCTTCGGCCATGCAAAGGGGGTAAGGCCAGGCACCCCAATATTTATAGCCTAAAATAAACTTGTGTGGTTTCGGACATTTGTTTGCTCCCTCCCCTTGTACCTAGTACCTTGAACCGAAAAATATTAGCGGAGACACTGTTGAGCATCCACTGAGGATGCGCTCGGTGAGGCTAATCTTCGTGTTTTACCTCATCCCCGTTGCAGGGTTCCAGACCAAGGAGGATATCTACTGCCTCGCTTTAGCGAAGGCCCTGTACACTGTGCCCACGCCAGTGACTGCTGGGTTTTATGCACCATGGGGACATTGCAAAAACCTGCTCTTACACAAAATCAAGGGTGAGTACTGCCCCGGGGAACGTAAGACGGGGAAGGAACCTTGTGGGGATGGGGATTAGTGGATGACAACTATCTCCAAAGAGCCAGAGCCACCCGTACTCATTTGCCGATTATGCAATCGCATAGGGGACCTGAAAATTTGGAGCAGCACTGGGTTTTCATGTCCACTCCACCCACCTGCCTCTTCCTATCCATGGTCTGTGGCTCTGCTTCCTCCAGCAGCAGAAGTTCTAGAAGATCTAGTTAATTTACAAGTGACAAAGTCTGCTCGAGCTACTGGCAGAACATCGACGACATGGTAATGAAGCCATTTAACAGGCATTTGCCAACCTCTGCTAAATGTTTGCTGAATTTACTGTGAGAGTCGACAGGACCTTAGTTTAAAATGTGTTTGTTTATTAGTGTGTGGATGAGGATTATAAAATCACATCGCTAAAAATTCAACATCCATCTGGGCTGCTGTTGGGCAGATGGGCACCAGTTTAATAGAACGGTGTAGGATCCCATCAATCCTAAGGATGGCTTTGCCAAGAGCTACCCATTCTTGATTGCTTCCCAGAAGGGAGGGATTGTGAAGCTGGAAGACCCTTCAGGAGGAATAGTGATAGAAATGTAGCCGTGTTAGTCTAGGGTAGTTGAAGCAAAATGCAGGACAATGTAGCACTTTAAAGACTAACAAGATGGTTTATTAGATGATGAGCTTTCGTGGGCCAGACCCACTTCCTCAGATCAAATAGTGGATCTGAGGAAGTGGGTCTGGCCCACGAAAGCTCATCATCTAATAAACCATCTTGTTAGTCTTTAAGGTGCTACATTGTCCTGCATTTTCCTTCAGGAGGAGAGATTTAAGGCACTGCCAGGTACCTAACATATCTTCCTCTTTTATCTCAGAGAACATGGAAAACGAATCGAAGAAGAAAGACCAGGAGGAATTTCAGCGGACACAGAAGATGCAGCGTGACAACACTGGCCGGGATCTACTCAAGCTCCTGTTACTCATGATCTTCTACCGCCCGGTCCTGACGGAGCAGCAGAAGTGGAGAAGGAATGTGAAACACGTCTTCATCCATTTCAGCGCCTGGGAGTACGCGGGCTGCGACCAGCTCTGGGCAGGCCTTATTACCACACTGTGTGACGGCATCGAAAGCCACTTTGGTCTCCTACCCTTGAGCATTTACAGGACCATAGACAGGAAATGTAGCATCATCGAAAGACCAGGGGATCAGGAATGGGTTAGCAAGAAGTTCCTCTTCCTCCCGCTGTGGGTGGCTGTGATCCTTTTGATCATGGTAGCTATTGGGGTGGGTGGTCTCCTCCTAGTGTTTGGGATCCCCATCGGGGATGCCTCAGGAGACGCCATAGCTGTCGTGGAAGGCATTGGGGTGACGGCTGTCAGCGTCTCTGCAGCAGCTGCCATACGGCTCACTATCACAGTGGTATGAAACATTATCGTCACCCAGAAGAGCCAGCTGGAGAGACAGATGAACCAGACGGCTCTCAGCGCACAGCTGGGCTTCATGAGCTGCGTGAAAAGCGAAGTCAGGACAATCACTGGGTTCCTGCAGTACATGGAGATCTTCCAGCGGCGGAAGCTGCGGGTGGTGCTGGAGATCACCCACTTGGATACATGCAGCCCTGACAAGGTGGTGGGCGTCCTTGATGCCATGAACATCCTCCTCTCAGACGATGACGCCCCTTTCATCTCCATCCTGGCTGTTGACTCCAGCATCATTGTCGACTGCGTGGAAAGCTCCAAGTATATGAGAGGTATGGCCAACAACGGCTACGAGTTCTTAAACCGCATCGTCACCCTGCCCTTCTCTGTCCCTCGGATGGACTGCGACACCAAGCGGAGGCTGATCAGGAATATCATCGCGCGCAAGGAGCAGCTAGAGGCAGAGGTCGGCTTCCAGCAGGATGGCAAGATGGAAGCCAGCTCTGACTTCCTCAACATCTCTCGCTACCATTCGGCCAACCACGATGCCCAGAATCCAGTTGCAGAGGACAGCCAGATACCTCTCATGGTTGGAACCCCAGCGCTGGGAACCGGCAGCTGCGGGAAAGGTATCCGAGCCAAAGACCTCATTCAAGATGCTTTCGACTACCTCCTGGATGACGCCTTGAAGGAATTCATGACAGACAACGTGGTGCAGATGCGGCGCATCGTGAACACCGTCACCATCACCATCAGGCTGCTGGCGAGTAACATCCCCAAGGATGAAGTGTGTCCGAAGAAGGTGGTGGAATGGGTGCTCCTTGCCAACCAGTGGCCGTGCCGTCTGAGCTGGCTCTTGCAGTGCATCGAGGATGAGGAGCAGAGGAGTCGAATGGGCAGCTGCCATGGAAGCCCGCTCCGCCCCGACATGTCTCTGTGGGAGGTCTACGAGAAGTACATGGAAGAGCTGGACATGCTGAAAGGCCAGATGGAAAAGCTGCTGGAACTGGACCAGGATCCCGAGCTGTTCCACACTTTCCTGTGCGGCAGGTTTCGGGTGGAGGAGGCCCTCTTCTACCTCCCCTTCACGGTCAATTTGGACCCATCCCTGAAAAGACAGATGGAGCTGCAACGTGGCAGCCACAGACTGAAACGGACAAAGAAATTCGACAAGCTCAGCGCCTGCACTCTGCTGGGTATGACGGTGGAGGATGTCTGCCGAGAGGTGGGTCACCCTTGGGTTTCCTTCCTTCGAGCAGGGCCAGCTGTCGATAGAATGTCCATGCCTCTTCATCACAAGAAGCATGTCATTCATGTGACAGCAGCTGCCCACAGATGATGGCTACAGGCAGAGCCATCTTTGCAAATCGTGGGGCCCTGAATAATTGAGGGCCCTTCTGCAGGATTGCCTGGGCCTTTTCCCCTCATGCAGCTTCTGCTGGAGGTCTGGTCGTTCCTACTACCTCCCTACCCCAAGCAGGGCTCAGGAACTAGAGCAGAGTTGCAGATCCTCTCTGCTTGCTAGCTTGCTGCTGCTGCTGATTTGAACCCCGTAGCAGATTTGAACCTAGGCCCTCTAGGAGTGTGTCTAAACTACATGGCTCCGTCGACGGAGCCATGTAGATGAGGCTGATGGGCAGAGGGAAATGAAGCCGCGATTTAAATAATCGTGGCTTCATTTAAATTTAAATGGCTGCCGCGCTCTGCCGACCAGCTGATGATCAGCTGTTTGTCGGCAGATCGGGGCAGTCTGGACGCTTCCCCGTCGACGTGAAAGCCCTTTGTCGACCTCCCCGGTAAACCTCATCCCACGAGGCATCAGGGGGAGGTCGACAAAGGGCTTTCATGTCGACGGGAGCGTCCACACTGCCCCGATCTGCCGACAAACAGCTGATCATCAGCTGGTCGGCAGAGCGCGGCAGCCATTTAAATTTAAATGAAGCCACGATTATTTAAATCGCGGCTTCATTTCCCTCTGCCAATCAGCCTCATCTACATGGCTCCATCGATGGAGCCATGTAGTTTAGACACACCCCTAGAGGCCTCGACAGCTGGAGCCATGAAGGCAGCTGGCTCCCAGCTTAGGATGTAGAGCTCCCTTGTTCTTATCTCTGGCTGTAAGAGGTCCAATTGCCACACGAAGGGACAGTGAACCACACACACTAGGTGTGTGGATTACACTGCCAGCTGAGAGGAGCACGTGGGGGAGGGCGAAGGGAAAAGCCTTGCAGCAGACAGGACACAGCGTCCCCAGAGACGAACCGGCAGAGGCATATCCTCAGACATACAAGAACACATGGCTGCTGCATTGGGGAACTCAAAAATTTGGTGCCCAAATTTTCCGGTGCCCTATGCAGCTACATATTTCTCATGGGCCTAGGGACAGCCCTGACTACGGGCCCCAGAGCTGGGAGAAAACTGTCCCACATAACTGGTGCATAACTGGAGGGAGAGGAGCGAGAACTAGTGGGGGTAGGATGTTGAGGGGAACAGGCGGTGTGGGATGGGGGCTTTCGGGGAAGGCACAGTGTGGGTTTGAGGCCTCAGGAGTAGGGGGGCACATGAGGGGGAATGGGCAGAGTGAGGATGAGGGGGAAAGGGTGATGTAGGGGGCAAGGCCACAGTCCGGGTTCTGCTAGTTCCCCCACTTTCTGCTGCTCCTGACTCTTGGTTTGCACAAAACATTTCTTCTTGGAACAACTCGGTTCCTTGCAGCTCTTTCCTCCAACCCCGAAGCCATTGGCTGGCTCTCCCCGGGTTCATCCTTTACGCTCTGAAGTGACTTGGGTCGGTTTTAAGACTGGGAGACACGTAGCTGTCTGTTATGCACTCCAGAGAGAAGAGAGGCAAAAACATAAATACTCTTGCTGGAGGTCTGCAGCGTAATACCCCTTATCCAGAATAACACACAAGAACCCTGAGGCTATGTCTACACTGCTAGCTTTTGCCTGCAGAGAGCATGCTAATGAGTGCCAAGAAGTTTCTAATGAGTGCTTCATTAGCATACTCTCTGCCTGCAAAGGCCCGCAGTGTAGATATAGCCTTAGGTCGAGAGGCCCAACTCCACCCCTGTCAGGCTGACTGCATGCTTCCCTCCAGCTTACAAGCAGGGTCAGGAAACCTTCCCTCTTCATTTCAACACACCCCTCCAGTGGTCCCTGCATTGCTAGCTTTTGCCTGCAGAGAGCATGCTATTTCCCCTGCCGTGCCAACTTGCTCAGCGGTGCCCCTAACAGAATCCAAGCACACGGCAGTGGGGTGTGCAGGGTACCATACCTGGCCCCACAGCCGGCCGGCCCGCCTTGTTTGCTAGAATCTGAGCAAGCCCAGACAGGTTCCTCTCGGGAGCTATAGCGGACCCTTCCTAAAAACGTGTTTGGCGACCTGTTCAGTAGATGCATGGCACTAACGGGTGCTCCCACTTCTCTTCCAGATGGACACAATCGGCTTGAAGGAGGAAAACGTCCCGCTGTACAAACAGAGGCTCAGGGACCATAATCTCAACGGGCGCGCGCTGGTCTACAGTGACAACACTGAAATCAAAGAGGCCCTGCACATGAGTCTTGGCGAATGGACCCTCTTTAGCATCCATTTCCTTGGAGTGTTTCCCCCGGCGAATTTGGCCTCTTCTGTGGTGTCCCCCGTCCCATTCCACGTCAGGCCAGAGGCTCTGAAGAACATGGTTGCCTTAAGAGAGACTGTGGCGAGAGGGAGCAAGCTCTCTCTGAACAGCTCCAGGGAAGATCTTTGGGAAAAGAGATAACTCTGAATCCTGAACACAGAGGTGAAAGTGCCCTGGTGCGCAGCTCCAGCAAGAACTGCAAAGACCTGGGCTGCAACAGGACAGTACCTGTGAGAAACTGTAAAGTTACTTTCACGGCCGCCTGTACAAAACCAGAAGCAAGATCGGGGCTTTCGCCCACAATGTACCTCCCTGCGTCTCCAGTGACATCGCACGGATGAATCATAGAATCCTAGAGTTGGAAAAGACCTCAGGAGTCATCAAGTCCAGCCCCCTGCCCAAGGCAGGACCAACCCCAACTCAATCATCCCAGCCAGGGCTTTGTCAAACCGAGACTTAAACACCTCTAGGGATGGAGACTCCACCACCTCCCTAGGGAACCCAGCCCAGTGCTTCACCACCCTCCTAGGGAAATAGTTTTTCCTAATGTCCAACCTAGACCTCCCCCGCTGTAACCTGAGACCACTGTTCCGTGTTCTGCCATCCCTCACTACTGAGAACAGCCTCTCTCCATCCTCTTTGGAACCTCCCTTCAGGAAGTTGAAGGCTGCTATCAAATCCCCCCTCACTCTTTGCTTCTACAGGCTAAACAAACCCAAATCCCCCAGTTTCTCCTCATAGGTCATGTGCTCCAGACCCCGAATCATTTTGGTCAAGCTCCCCTGGACCCCCTCCAATGCGTCCCCATCCTTCCTGTAGTTGGGGGCCCAGAACTGGACGCAATACTCCAGATGTGGCCTCACCAGAGCCGAATAAAGGGGAATAATCACTTCTCTAGACCTGCTGGCAATGCTCCTCCTAATGCACCCTAATATGCCATTAGCCTTCTTGGCTACAAGGCCACCCTGTTGACTCATCTCCGGCTTCTCATCCACTGTAATCCCCAGGTCCTTTTCTGCTGAACTGCTGCTTAGCCAGTCGGTCCCCAGCCTGTAACAATGCTTGAAGCAATCAGATGACAAGAGAAGAATTAAGGATCCGGGGGAGGAGGGGGGAACTGTACTGGGTCTGAGGGATTTGGGGCACATTCATGTCAACGGGGCTGGTGACAGACGTTGTCGGGCCCTGGGTAATGTATGGGAGGGGGTCGGCTCTAGACCCCCTCAAAGGGGCAAAGCTAAAGGTAGGAGGGGCAAGGGGAGGGCCAATCAGGCCTTAGCGCCACCCACCCTGCACCAGACAGAGCTCTAGGATTGATTTCATTTGCCCGGGTCTCTGGCAGTGGCGGCTGCCATAATAGTCGATACAGTGACCCAGAGGCCTGGACCCTTTTAAATCATCAGCTCCCGAGACAACTGCCCCCTTTGCCTCTCCCCCTCCCCATCCGTGGCCCCTGTCTGTGGGGCTTCAGACCCTGGTGGTCAAAGTATTTTGGTCTGGTTAGTACAGCAGGGGACAGGGAGTTGGGACATACGGGTCCTATTCCTAGCGCTGCCACTGGCTTGCTGTGTTTTTGAACAAGCTGCTCCTCCTTTTTGGGACTCAGTTGCCTCTGTAGTAAGTTGCGGGTTGGTAACATAAAATCAGCAGGCCCGAATAAAGGCCGGTAACATAAAAACAGCAACAGGCCTGAAATCTAGGAAGCAAGACTTTGGCTCAGTGGAACCGCAGGCAGGAAAGAGAAATAGTATAAGCCAGATCAAGCATAAAGGTCCAGGCACAGGTACCAAGCACATTTATAGAATCCTATAAATGGAAGAGACCTCAGGAGTCAACAAAAAATCCTCATTAAAAAAAAAAATTGTTTGGTGTTCCTCGGTCTTAAAAAGTTTAAGAAACACTCGTCTAGACAGTACTGGGTCCTGCCATGAGGGCAGGGGACTGGACTCGACCTCTCGAGGTCCCTTCCTGCCGGCTACATGTGGCAATGAAACGGTAATTCGAACTAAGTCCTTAGTTCGAATTAACTGTTACATCTCATTCTATAGCCGCGCGGCAGTTACTTCGGGCTAGTGGAATTTCAAAATGGCGACCGGACGGGAACATGCAAATAAAGCCTGGGCTATTTAAATCCCGGGCTTCATTTACAACTCCGGTTGCCTGCTTTGCCTACCTAGCTCAAATTAACGAGCTAATGTAGACATACCCTTATTGACTAATTGAGTAGTCGATGGAAATTCCACCAACTACTGGATTAGCTGATTAAGCGCAATTTAACATCCCTCGGTTGAGCTACCACATATGTTTTAGAAAGACATCCAATCTTTATGGCTTGTGTGTAGTTCAACGCATTAAATTCCAAGCAGGTTGCTGAAGTTTCTTTTTTTCATCATGATTGGCAATTTGACCAGCCTTATACAGTAATGGATCTTTACCATTCCTCTGATTTCTTTTGTTCCCGATATATTTAAACATTTCCTAATTATCCTTTATGTTACTGGTTATAGATTTTTTCCCCCAATTTTAGCTTCTCCTATCAACTGTTTGCTTTTTCATAACTCGCATCCTCCCTTTTTTCCCATTTGCTTTATATTTTTTTCTTGTGGTGTTTATGACAAAAACTAAAACATAGGACATAAACTTTGAGTCCCATTTATAGTACTTTAGGTTGGTTTAATGGAAAAATGGGTTGATACAGAGTAAATTGGAGTTCAAAATAACCCTTTCTCGGGCAATTTTTCTCTCGAAAGCCTCACCTTTTTCAGCCTCCTTCCACTAACTTCTGATTTTAAATGTCTGGATTGTTAGACATGTGCTCAGGAAACCTTACCTGTCACTAAACATAGATTTTGTTTGTGTTAATTATAGATATGAATGGAGCTAGTTAATCCCTGTTGTAAGATTCCAGTGGAGCCAAAGAAAGTAAACAAGTAACTAATTTGGGTCAATCTTTCTACTTGACAGTCCCTAGGAATCTACCGTTTCAACATTTCCTGGGAACAGAAACACAAGTTAGAACAGTGATAGAAATGTAGCCGTGTTAGTCTGGTGTAGCTGAAACGAAATCCAGGACTATGTAGCACTTTAAAGACTAACAAGATGGTTTATTAGATGATGAGCTTTCGTGGGCCAGACCCACTTCCTCAGATCAAATAGTGGATCTGAGGAAGTGGGTCTGGCCCACGAAAGCTCATCATCTAATAAATCATCTTGTTAGTCTTTAAAGTGCTACACAGTCCTGTATTTTGTTACAAGTTAAAACACTCATTAATTTTGGCTTCATTCAGCTTTCCCTTCGAACAAATTAAAAACATAGTTGATAAGTGGCAAAGTTGGTGCATGGGAGTGAAGGACACGTTAGCTCATTATGCCTACACAGGGGGATGTCACACTGGTCTGACCAGTTCCAAGGACAGTTGGGCTGCCATAGAAAGGGATGCAGAGCTGCTCTTCAGGAGCTCCATGGATTAGACCTATACTGCTGTTGAAGGAATTGGGGCTCTCAAATAAAAGAAGTCCCTTGCCTTAGAATCATAGAATCCCAGGGCTGGAAGAGACCTCAGGAGTCATCGAGTGCAGCCCCCTGCCCAAAAGCAGGACCAATCCCAACTCAATCATCCCAACCAGGTCTGTGTCAAACCAGGACTTAAAAACCTCTAGGGATGGAGATTCCACCATCTCCCTAGTTAGCCCATTCCAGTGCTTCCCCATTCTCTTAGGGAAAGAGTTTTTCCTAATATCCAACCTACACCTCCCCCACTGCACCTTGAGACCATCACTCCTCGTTCTGCCATCGTCACCACTGTGAACAGCCTCTCTCCATCCTCTTTGGAACCTCCCTTCAGATAGTTAAAGGCTGCTATCAAATCCCCCGTCATTCTTCTGCAGACTAAACAAGCCCAACTCCCTCAGCCTCTCCTAAGTCATGTGCTCCAGCCTCCTAATAATTTTTGTTGCCCTCCACTGGACCCTCTCCAATGCGTCCACATCCTTCCTGTAGTGGGGGGCCCAGAACTGGACACAATACTCCAGACGTGGCCTCACCACATCCCAATAAAGGGGAATAATCACTTCCCTAGATCTGCTGGCAATGTTCCTCCTAATGCCCCCTAATATGCCATTAGCCTTCTTGGCTACAAGGGCACCCTGTTGACTCATATCCAGCTTCTCATCCACTGTAACCCCCAGGTCCTTTTCTGCAGAACTGCTGCTTAGCCAGTCGGTCCCCAGCCTGTAACAATGCTCGGGATTCTTCCATTCAAGTGCAGGACTCTGCACTTGTCCTTGTTGAACCTCATCAGATTTCTTTTGGCCCAATCCTCCAATATGTCTTGGACACTCTGCACCATATACCCTACCGTCCAATGTATCTACCTTTCCCCCTAGCTTAGTGACATAGGCAAACTTGCTGAGGGTGCAATCCATCCCCTCATCCGGTCATTAATAAAGATGTTGAACAAAACCGACCGTAGAACCGGTCTTTGAGGTACTCTGCTTGAAACTGACCGCCAGTCCGACATCGAGCTGTTGATCACTACCCATTGAGCCCAACAGTCTAGCCCAATTTCTATCCATCTTACAGTCCATTAATCCAATCCATACTTCCTTAACTTGGTGGCAAGAATAAGTCCAGGTATATCACATCCACTGAATTCCCCATGTCCACAGAGCCAGTTACCTCGTCATAGAAAGCAATCAGGTTCGTCAAGCATGACTTGCCCTTGGTGAATCCATGCTGACTGCTCCTGATCCCTTTCCTTATTCTAAGTGCTTCAAAATGGATTCCTTGAGGATCCCCTCCATGATTTTTCCGGGGAGTGAGGTAAGGCTGACCAGTCTGTAGTTCTGTGGATTGTCCTAAGGAACATCTTGGTACCATTTACCTCCCACAAATAAAGTACATACCGACCTATGTTCAGGACCAGGTCAAAGTTGACAGCATAACAGATAGTAAGTTGACAGTATGAAGACTAGGAAGTAAGCCTCCTTCTGCAAGGTAAGGGACGGTAACCAGGTAACAGGGGGTAGCAACCTGATACATCAGGAATGTATAAAAGTTCACCTCAAATGGTGTTCACCAGCTGACTGTGTGGGGGCACTGGATGGTGCTCAGTGGGTGTTAGGACATTGCCATGGCTTCCATAAAGTGTAGCAGCGCAGCGCTGAGTCTGTTCGCTGGCAACTATTATTGCATGTTGTTACGCAAAAAATCTGCTTGGGCGATTTCGAATCTTATCTGGTTTGTGGTCTCTGGGGACTCTGGGCACGGAGACCACATCCAGCGATAGTGACTCGGCTCTGCAACTTTAGCGAAGAGCCAGGTGGCTTGTACCTCATGCAGTAGAGAAGGCTCCAGACTTACAAACCAGGTAACAGAACTTTTGCGTTCTCCTCCAGCAGCAGGCGCTCCGACACAGCTGGACTGAGTACAACACCTGCAAATAACCCAGTTAGTTAATGCAAGCATAAAGAGAGGCAGCCTGGCCAGATGCAACCATTCATTAACTTCCAGGCCTGAGAGGGCCATTGTGATCTTCAGTCTAGCCTGGCATCCTATGAGGTGCACACAGGCCCTTCTCTTCCACTTGTTTAAACAGAGGCACCCTGGGGCACCTTAAAGACTAACACGTGTATTTGGGCATCCGCTTCCAGGGGTAAAAAACACTTGGACCTGCTTTTCCTCCGCAACAGCTGATGCCCAAATAAATCTTCAAGGTGCCACAGGACTCCTTGTTAGTAATGACTGTTGGGGTTGCCCCTCTAAGGCTATGTCTACACTGCAGGCTTTTTGCACAAGAACAGCTGTTCTTGCGCAAAAACTTGCAGAGTGTCTACACTGCGTGCGTGTTTTTGCACAAGTATTACAGTACAGCATCAGCAAACAGGGCTTCTTCCGGAAGAGTTATTCCTCTCCCCACGAGGAATAAGCCCTCTTGCACAAGAGCTCTTCCAGAAGGCGGCAGTGTAGACAGGCAACATGAATTTCTTGCGCAAAAAACCCCTACGGCTAAAATGGCCATCAGAGCTTTCTTGTGCAAGAGAGTGTCGACACTGCCATGGATGCTCTTGTGCAAAAGCACATCTCTTCTGCAAAAGCACATGGCAGTGTGGACGCGCTCGTATGGAAGACCTTTTGCACAAGAACTCTTCTGCAAAACAGTTCTTGTGCAAGAAGCCTGCAGTGTAGACAGAGCCCACGAGTTTCAGAGGGGTAGCTGAGTGAGTCTGTAACAGGAAAAACTTAAAACACAACATATAGTCACCTTAAAGATTAACAAACCGTGTCAATGGGATCATGAGCTTTCCTGGGCATAGCCCACTTCTTCAGACGACTGGAGTGTTGTATGTCCAGAACCAAAATGAACAGGGGAGGAAAAAATGGGAGGGGCGAAAAAAGGAGGCAGGGGGTATGTAAATATCACAGGGAAAACCCAGCTGGTATGTAACAGGCACCACTGATAAGAGTTGTTGGGAATTTCCCAGGAACCGATCGGGGTTTCTTAGGAACAAGTTTAAAAAGGGGTGAGAATCGGGGTGAACTGGGTGGATGCCTGGGTGAGGGTTGGGTCGAACAACGCAGGGAGGGAAAAGCAGGAGCGTGGGGCGTGAGGGCAGGTGAGCGCTGCGGTGAAAGCCAAGTGCGCAGGCCGGGCCGGGCCCCTCTCTCCTCCAGCTGACTTGCAACTTCCACTGCCGGCCCACGTGGCCCTCGAAGGGCGGAGCTTCCCCTTTCCTGCGCCCGCCCCTGGGGCCCTCCAGCCAATGGGAAGCGAGGGCTAATGTTGCTGGTGTTTCAACATTCGGAGCCGGCTGGCACAGCTGCTGCCGCGGGCCCGGGAGCTGCGAGCAGGCAGGAGGCGGAGGTGAGGGGCGGGGGGCGGTGACTCCTGGCCCCCCAGTGCAGGGGGGTCCGGGTCCGTCCGGGGTTACCAGGCCGCGCGCTCCCCTCGCTCTTGGAGGCGACGCTGGTGCCAGTGTCTGCTTCAATGCGACCCTACAATAACAAGCCCCAATCGGCCGAGTCGCTGCTTGTTTCACCTCGTGTCCCCCTGCGCTGCAGAAATCCCGCCTCTGCTGGGCCAGCCCCGAGACACGGGGTTGCCCCTGGATTGTAAGCAAGCTGCCCCCTTCTCCCCCATGCTCCCCGTTCCCTGAGTATCAGTCCTGCCCCCGCAGCCTGCAAAAATCTTCATCCTTTAGGACCAAATAGGAAGGGGAGGGGGCGAGGGATTATTTTCTTTATTCCCACCCCCCCTAACGGAAGGAGCTGTTCTCTGTGTCTGTGTTTACAAACCAAGGAACGTGTTTCTCCCTGGTTTGGGTTGGGGTTTTTTTTTTGCCTGTTTCTTGACAAGATTGATTGAAATGTTGGTCTGACTAGAGCAGTCCCCAAGTTTAGCGCCCTGCCCTGAAGCAGGACAAAGTCAACCAAGACCTACGGGTTTGTCTAATCCTGTCTAATTCTTTCTTCCCACCCATGCTTCCCCAGAAGGGATCAGACAGGCTGTACACAGCGGGTGTTTAAGTCTCAGCTTGACAAAGCCCTGGCCGGGTTGATTTAGTTGGGATTGGTCCTGCCTAGAGCAGGGGGCTGGATTTGATGACCTTCTGAGGTCTCTTCCAGCTCTATGATTCTATGATTCCCTCCCCTTTCCTTCACCATCATTAATATCCTTTTGCAGTGAGTTCCAGAGGTTGATTATACACTTCAAAATACGGCCGTTTTAACTAGAGCTGGAAGGAAGTTTTCTGAGGGGATGTTTTTCCATTGGAAAATGCTGATTTTAGTGACCTTTTGTTTGGAAGGGGAAAACTCCACCATTTCAGAACATTAAAATGTAGTTTTCCATTCCTGAAATGACTCTTTGTTTGGTCTCTTTAAAGTTTATCTTCCGTAATCCACCGTACTACATTTAAAAAAAGTCAAAATCTAAACAAAACGTGAATTTATTTGCAGAACTGTGTGTGATCAGGAAAAAAAAGTCAAAATCCTGGAATTTCTAGTCCCAATTCAACCCTACTTTTAGCCACCTTGGTGCCAGGGATGTAAAATCTCATTTAATTAGCTAACCAGTTAAAGAATATGTTGAACCAGTTAACCGATTAAATGGGACACGTAGGACGTGTTAAAGATGGGCTTGGAGCAGCCCACACACCTACCCCCTTGGCACACTGCTGTGACTGCTGAGCAACCCTACCCGTGGCGTGCCAGAGTGCCCTCTGCCTATGGCTGGTGGAGGGCTGCTCCAGCCCCCTCTGGTTAACCATAACCGGCTTACTGGTTAACCGTTCACTTCCGAACTTGGTGTCCCCACTGCTAACATTAGGACAGTGGTCCCCAACACGGTGCCCGCATTTGTATGCGCCCGCCAAGTGCTCAGGGCTGGCCTGGCCCCGGGCACGTGGCGCATGTGCGGTGCCGGAGCTGGCCCCGGGCGCATGGTGCACGGTGAGCGCCGGCCCCGGGGGCGCCGCAGATTGGCTGCCCGCGCTATGGCCACGTGGCGCATGAGGGGAACGCAGGCTCCGGGCGTGCGGCACTTGCAGGGTGCGCCAGCCCTGGGCGCACAGCGCTTAGAGAGCGCCGGCCCCGGGCGCGCGGTGCTTGGGGGGGGGAGAGTGCCAGCGCTAGTGCCGGCCCCGGGCGCGTGGCGCTTGCAGGGTGCGCCGGCCCCGGGCACGCGGTGCTTGGGGGGAGAGCGCCGGTCCCGGGCGCGCGGCGCTTGGTGGGAGGCCTGGCCCTGGGCATGCGGTACTTGTGGGGGGGGGGGCCCTGGGAATGTGTCTATGGGGGGGCCCCGCCCCCGGGTGCGCAATGGGGGGCTCCGCTCCAGGGCGCCCTGCGGGCAAACAGCCACACCCCTTGGCGCCCGGCAACCTCAAATGGTTGGGGACCACTGCATTAGGAGAAGCCATTGGCTGCCTCCCCTGCCCCGCCCCATTCCTTCTTTGACATTCCCCTGCTCCCATGGGGGTCACGCTGCCCCCCTTTGAGAGCTGATGCTGAAAAGTGCTGGGAAAGCTCGGGGCGATTATCTGCCTGACCCCGGTGAATAGGAGCTGCCAAAGGCCCTGAAGTGTGACAGACCCTGGAGCTGTGACCGGCCCTTTCACCCAGCAGGATGTGCCGAATGCCCCAGAGGACCAAGGGATGGTGGGCGTGGCACTTCAAGCACACCTTGATTTTCTTCTGTCAGGGCTGGGGCATCGGACCGTCCAGGCTGGGTTCCTGTGATTTCCCGCGCGTGCTGGGCGGATGGTTTCCTGTCCAGTGCAGATCGCTGCTGGTGCGGGACCTCTGCATATAAATGCTGGGTAAGTCCTGGTGGGTTTTTAATGGGCAGTGTCATGTGGTTTGGTAACTCAGGGTGCCCCTGTATAAAACTATGGTACGCCCACATCTTGAATACTGTGTACAGCTGTGGTCTCCTCACCTCAAAAAAGATATTTTGGCCTTGGAAAGGGTTCAGAAAAGGGCAACTAACATTATTAGGGGTTTGGAACGAGTCCCATATGAGGAGAGGTTAAAGCGATGGGACTTTTCAGTTTAGAAAAGAGGAGACTGAGGGGGGATATGATAGAGGTCTATAAAAACATGAGTGGTGTGGAGAGGGTGAATAAAGAAAAGTGATTTATTAGTTCCCATAATAGAAGAACTAGAGGACACCAAATGAAGTTAATGGGTAGCAGGTTTAAAACTAATAAAAGAAAGTTCTTCTTCACACAGGGTGTAGTCAACCTGTGGAACTCCTTGCCAGAGGAGACTGTGAAGGCTAGGACTATAACAGGATTTAAAGAGAAGCTAGATAATTTCACGGAGGTTAGGTCCATAAAAGGCCATTAGCCAGGAGATAGAAATAGTGTCCCTGGCCTCTGTTTGTGGAAGGCTGGAGAAGGATGGCAGGAGACAAATCGCTTGATCATTGTCTTTGGTCAACCCTCTTTGGGGCACCTGGTGCTGGCCACTGTCAGCAGACAGGCTACCCAGTACTGCCGTTCTTATGTTAGGGTTCTTGGTTGGGGCACAGGGCAGAGCCCATCGGTTCAGAGCTGCTAAGAGCAGAGTTATTTGCACTTATGTCCCAGCCAGACTCCCTCGTATCCCCTAACACAGGGCTGGGGGGATCCTTTTTTGGGTCGGGGGCCACAGAGAAATCCGTCGGGCCTTGTAGGAGTTGGGCGGCAGGAGTGGAGCTTAGTGCCTACGGGGCCAAGGGAAACAGAGAGGGCACCATGTCCACAGGGCCGGGGTGCCATTTTCCCTAGGGCCTCCGGGGGGGTGGGGGGGGGGAGTGTGTCTATGGTCTAGGAGCCAGGGCCCACCAAAGATGAATCCGACCCAGGCTCTGGTTCATCTCTGCAGCGCTGCCGGCTGGTTCCCCCACCTCTTGGTCCTCAACCCAACTAGACCCGCTTCCTGACGGCTGGTTGCCCCCCGGCCAGCCCCGCTCCCTCCAGCCCCCTCCCAGCCAGCCCCGCTTCCCGGCGGCCGGTTCCCCCCCACCCCCTCTCTTCCAGCCAGTCCCGCCCCCCCCCCCCGGCCCCTGATGTTCGGTATTTTTTTTAAACCATCTGGTAACCCAAGCAGGTGGGGGTGAAAAGGGCACAGAACTGCCCGCACAGGCGCGTCTGGGAATGAGATGCTGCTCTAACATCTCCGCCTCTGTTCACTTCCAGCCCCTGCCTCGTGGCGCTGGCCCCCCGTGGCCTGGGCAGGCCCCCCAGGCGCACCATGGCCCGGCATAGCAAGCTGCAGAAGCACGTCCTGAGCCTATACAGGCAGTTCCTGCGCGCCGGCCGGGAGAAGCCGGGATTCCTGCCTCGCATCCAGGCTGAGTTCCGGAAGAACGCCAGCATCCCCCGGGCCGACGTGATGCACATCGAGTATCTGCTCCGCCGTGGCCAGAGGCAGCTGGCGCAGCTCCGAGACGCGAACACCAAACAGATGGGCACCTTTGTCCAAGCCAAACCGGAGGATCAGTGACCCCTGCTGGTTGGCGCAAGCGTCTGTCTTGTACTGGGACGGTTGGGGGTGAATTCACAGATCAGCCTTCCTGGTTCTCACATCCCTGTGCACCCCTCGTGTCCAAACACAGGTGCCTGGCTTGGCATTTGCTGAGCTAAGGTGTCTTTATTGGCAGCCAAGCTTTTAAACAGTTCAGGTATGGATGGGTGATCTGGAGGAGATGCTCTTGTTTCCAGGACCTGGTACACAATTCATTCTACCCCTGCTGGCTCCTCTCTTCGGGTATGTCTACACTACAGCGCTAGTTCGAACTAAGCTAATTCGAACTAACGCGTCTAGAACTAAAAACTAGTTTTGCTAATTCGAACTAGCAAGTCCACATTGAGTGGACTCTGAACAGGGCTTAAGGATGGCCGGAAGCAGTGCCAGCAGGGCATCAGAGGAGGACTTAGAGCATGGAGATGCAGTCTCAGGCTAGCCGAGGGCTGCGCTTAAAGGGTCCCGACCCCCACCCCGGACAGACTGTTCTAAGGGGTGCCCCGCTTGAAAACCAGTCCTGGCTTGGAGTGCCCGGAGTACCCACACTGGGCACATCACACCACTCGGCCATCAGCCTGGCTGCACTTGCTGCAGGCTGCCATCTGGGGAGAGAGGGTAATCGGGGGGCTGCAGGAGAGCTTCCACCCCCAGAAGCCTGCAGAGCCAGCCCAGTCCTCCCCATCGGGGGCTTGTACCCCATTCCTCTCTCACCTCCTTCCACTTACCCTTCCCTAGCCCCCCTTCTTCTTGATGTACAAAATAAAGATAACGTTTCTTCCAACATTGACTCTGTCTTTATTGAACAAAACTGGGGGAGACTGGGAAAAGGAGGTGGGAGAGGGGAAGATTAAGGCTGGGAGAGGGGAGGGCAACTAACATGATAAGGGGTTGGGAACAGGTCCCAGATGAAGAGAGGCTACAGAGACTGGGACTGTTCAGCTTAGAAAAGAGGAGACGGAGGGGGGACAGGATAGAGGTCTCTAAAAGCAGGGGTTGGGTGGAGAGGGTGCATTCAGAAAAGTTCTTCATGAGTTCCCATAAAGAAGGACTAGAGGACACCAAAGGAAAGGACTGGGTAGCAGGCTTGAAACTAGTAAGAGAAAGTTGTTCTTGACAAAGCAAATAGTTAACCGGTGGAACTCCTTGCTGCAGGAGGCTGTGAAGGCTACAACTAGAACAGAGTTTAAAGGGAAGTGAGATCAAGTCATGGAGGTTGGGTCCATGGAGTAGTCTTAGCCAGGGGGTAGGAGTGGTGTCCCTGCCCAAAGTTTGTGCAAGGCTGGAGAGGGATGGCACTAGACAAATGGCTTGGTCACTGTCTTTGGTCCATCCCCTCCACGGTCCCTAGGGTTGGCCACTGTCGGCAGACAGGCTACTGGGCTAGATGGACCTTTGGTCTGACCCAGGACGGCCATTGTAAGCTCAGGGCTCAGGGTCGGGGGTCTCAGTGGACCCCCTTGATTTTCATGCACACCTGCTCCTGGGTGGCCAGGCTGGCAGCTCTCCTGCCCTAGATGGCCACTTTCCTGTGCCTAGTGCGGAGATCGTGGACGAGGTCCACGATGTCCGCACTAGCCCAGGAATGTACCCGCCTCTTGCGGTCCCGGGCAAGCTTCCGGGAGCCGCCAGCCTGGTCCCGGGAAGAGGGGGTGGGCTGGGGGACATCGGGTGGGTGGCTCTGTGCCGTGCCAGGTGCAGGGTCTGCTGGCTGGGTGCTAGCAGGCTTGCACCTGGCACGGGCACCGTAGCCAGCCCGTGCCCCTTTAAGGGGTCCGGGGCCGGGAGGGGGGCATAGAGTTTCCCTGGTGTTGGCCAGAGTGGCCACCAGGGAAACCTGGGGAGGGCTAGCCTCCCACTCGTTCGAATTAAGGGGCTACACAGCCCTTAATTCGAACTAGTAAGTTCGAACTAGGCTTAAGCCTCGTAAAATGAGGTTTTCCTAGTTCGAACTAAGCGCTCCGCTAGTTCGATTCAAATTCGAACTAGCGGAGCGCTAGTGTAGCGGCTATGAATGTTAGTTCGAACTAACGTCCGTTAGTTCGAACTAACATTGTAGTGCAGACATACCCTTCCATCCTTAGCCAAAGAGGAACAAGCCAGTTAGCCCAGGGAAATAAAAGAAAGGGAGAGCGGTGACGGAAAACCCTGTGTCTGTCATTTTTTCAAATGATCTATCTTGCCTAAAAGCCTGTCAGGGATTGGGCTCTGTTGCAGGAGGTGCTGGCGAAACACTCCGTGGATTTGGGTGCTACAATTCCTGAGTGTCGTCCGCCTTCCTGCCCCCTCCCCCCACCGAAGCGCTTTGGAAGGCTCACAAAGGACAGAGACCTGCCTTTTGAAAATCCGACTCCCCACCGGTGTCTCAAGACAGGCGGCTCTCTCTCGCCAAAAACGGAGGCAGCAGCGTGGGGTGACAGGCAGCCAGGTCGCAAGGGGAGGTGCTTTTTAGACCAGTTCCCTCCTGGCACTCCGTACTGCTGCCTCTGTATCAGAGGCAGCAGCACAAGCTGGCAGCAGCCCTTGCCTGGGGGCTGGGTCTGAGCTTCTGGACCTGGTGCAAACTGGAACTGAGCGAGGCTGCCTGCCCGCCTGGCTCCTAACACACTGTAAATGCAGAGCCGCAGAGGGGGTAGGTCCCGCACCCAGCGCGAGCCAGGACTGAGACAGCTGGCCCCTGGGGACTATCGAAAAGTCAAGTAACCGATAAGAAATCATGAGGTTAATTGACTACTCAGTGAATATCTAACGTCCCTAATCCCTTTTCATAGTTCCCCTCTGGACTCTCTCTCCTAAAGCATGGCCCTGAGATCTGGACACAGTGCTCCAGCTGAGGCCTCCTCCGTGCCAAATAGCTAGGAGAGTGACCTCCCATGTCTGCCGTACGTCTCCTACCACGCCCCAGGGCTATGCCCTCTTACTGAAGGGCTTTGTGTCTGAGATCGCTTCTCTCCTAGGCTACGTCTACACAACGAGTTTTTTTGGCAACAAATATGCTAACGAGGGACTCTATGACACGCAATGTCATTTGCATATTTTCTGCCGATCCGTTTTTGTGCTCGGGGTTTGTGCGCAAAACCAAGCCGTGTGGATGTTTACTTTTTGTGCAAAAAACCCCCTTTTCCCACAAGATCCCTATGCCTGCAAAAAGGCCGACCGATCTTGTGCAAAAAGGGGCTTTTGCCTAAAAAGAAAACATCCACATGGCTTGTTTTTGCGTGTTCTTGCGAAAAAACTTGTGGCGCGTCTACACTCTACGTGTGTTCTTGCAGAAGTAAATTTGCAGTAAAGCATCAGAGAACAGGGCTCCTTGCACAGGAGTTATTCCTCTCCCGACGATGACTAAGCCCCCTTTGTGCAAGAGCTGTTGTGCAAGAAGGCAGCGTGGACGGGCACCAGGGGCTTCTTGAGCAAGACACTTTTATGGCTAAAATGACCATCAGAGCTTTCTTGCACAAGAGAGCATTCACACTGCCATGGACGCTCTTGTGCAAAAGCCCATGGCAGGGTGGAGGCACTCTTGCACGAGACCTTTTGCGCAAGAACTCCGGCGTGAAACAGCTCTCGTGCAAGAAGCCTGCAGTGTAGGGCAGGGAGCAGCCTATGAGGGAGGGGGAGGGACCCCTAGTAATGGCTCAAACTTCCCAGGGGGGTGGCCAGAGGCAGGACATTTGCCTGGCAGGGTGAGGGGGGGCGGTGACCTCACAGGGGCTTTGGGCAGCCCTCAGCATATAAGGCAAAGGGCAGGTGGGGAGGTGGTGACCTCACAGAGGGACCCACATCTCAGGCTGATAAAAGCGGGGGGCGGGCCCAGGGGACTTTGGAGACCCCCGGTTGCTTTAGCTCTGGTGCGTCTCCTCCTCACGGTTCCTTCGCGTTCTGTGAGTTCCACATCCCGACACCTTTGTGACGAAGGTAAGAGCCCCCAGGGGTTGGATCCCGCCCGGGGCCGGCTGGGTTCCAGGCAGGCCCAGCCCTCGGTCAAGGCCCAGAAGGTGATTCCTCACCTGGGCTGCGTCCTTAGCGCCACTGGGGCTTTCTCCTGGTTGGTTTCCCTTTTCCTCCATCCCCCCACATTTCTGCTCTGTTCTTGCCTCCTCTGTGACCTTCCCTTGCTGCCTCCCCCAGCTTGGGACCCAACAGACTAGCTGAAGGACGGGGGGTGGTTTGCAGGAGCCGTGGGGTGGGGGATGCAGCCCCCATTGTGGGGACTGGGGAGGTGGGGCTGGAACAAGTCTATGCCGGTGTCTTTGGGGAGAACGCTCCACCCCCCACACCTTAGATTCTCCCCTGATTGGCCAAGAAGGGGCTGTTGATGGGCAGGAGACTCGTGGAATGAGGAGTAACGGTAGTTTGAACTAGGAAGCCTAGTTCGAACTACCTAGTTCGTGCCCCGTGTAGCCGCGCTGCACGGGGTTCGAACGAGCGGGGTTTTAAAAATGGCGGCTCCCCGCTTATGCAAATGAAGCCCGGGAAATTCAAATCCCGGGCTTCATTTGCAAGTGCGGTATGCCTACATTACCCTCCTAGTTCGAACTAGCGGGGTAGTGTAGACATACCCTCAGGTCCTTGCAGTGCCTGTGCAAGACCGAACCGATAAGCAAGGGGCCATTTGGGGGCTGGGGGCAGTCGCTCTGGGGAGCTGGAACCCCTGGATTTCGTTCATCAGGCTGCGCCCCAAGCTCCCCTTTGCTCCCCTCATTTCCAGCATGGCCAAACGTTTTCGGCTGTGGTTCAAGAAAGCCCTGAAGATGGCCCCAGGGCCGGTGGGGAGCAGCTTCTCCGTCCCCGCGGGCGGGGAAGCTGGATCCCACCAGCTCGGGGCGACTCGCCCACCGGCCAGGCCCCCCCGGACCTGGCTCCAGAGGCGGCTGGGCAGGCGGGACCCAGCCCAGCGGGGGAGCCGGGTAGGGTGGCTCCGGGGCCTCCTCTGTGGAGAGAAACACCTGCCCCGGGAGCCCAGCCCCCATTACCACCAGGGGGCATCGCCCTGCCCGGCCCCCGGGGACCTGCCAGTCTCCGGGAGCCCCCAGCCCGTCGCTCCCCGCACCAGCCCCTGCAGCTGTGGGTCCAGGTCCGTCAGCAGCAGCGCCTGGGCCTCCAGCTGCAGCCGGGCCACCTCCTGCAGCCGCTCAGACCCAGGTGAGGGGCCGTGAACACGCTGGGCCCAGGGGCTCACCCAGTACCCCGGGGGGGCAGCCCCAGTGTCTGCCCCGCAGCCAGGGCAATGGATGGGGCGGGAGCTGCTGCTTGGCTCTCTTGTTCCTGGTGGGGGCTCTGCTGAGGGCGTTGGCAGATGTGAGGGTGGAAGGGGGATGGGTCCCTGCGAGGGGCGTGTGGGGCCCAACCTGCCCTGGGTCCCTGACATGGGGGCGCGTGACCCCTGCTGGCCGCTGGAGTCACCCTGGTCCCTTCCCTCCCGCACAGAGCCCCCCTGCGCCTCGGCGGAGCTCTGCCAGGAGCGGGTGGACTCCCGGGTGGAGGAAGGGGCCATCTACGACATCGAAGAGCAGCTCCACACCCGGGACACGGTAGGAACCTTCTCCACACGGGGGGTACCCGAGATTGTCCGGCCCCTTCCCAGCACGTCCCCCCCCCCCTCCGGGAGGGGCTTGTCCCTGGGGATCCCCCTGGGGCCCCTTCTCCTGCATGACCTGGGCCCCCCAAGCTGGGGGCTCTTGTCATGCACCATCTGGGCCCCCACAAGCCTGAGGCAGCAGTTGGGGGGGGAGTGTGGGTGCTTGGACAACCAGCAGCTCCCACCTCCACTCCTGGGAGACCTGAGCCCTGCAGCTGTCCGTGGGGGGCAGGCAGGCCCCAGGCTCACAGACTCTCTCTGGGGTGCAGAGCCCAGCCGCCCTGCAGCGGTTCCTCTTGGCCATCCCCCTCGCCTGCCTCGCCGCCCTCCAAAGGGGCGAGGACACCCTGGCGCCGCGCTGCTGCAAGGACACCTTGATGGCCAGGATCGTTGTAAGCGAGTCGCGGCAGCCGGGAGGAGGGGATACGTGGGGTGGACAGGGGTCTGCCTGGGCCATGGCGGCGGGTGGGGGTGCTGGAAACGGGATGGGTGGAGCCAGGAGGGCTGGAGGTGGACATGGGGAGGGTGGGTGGGGATGCTGGAGGAGGGAGGGACACAGAAATGGGGCAGGTCTGGGGTGCTGGACAGGAAGGGGGATTCGGGACAGGGAGGGGTCTCCCGGGCCATGGGGGGCTGGAAGGGAGCCGAGTGGGCTGCTGGGGATGCGCCTGGGGAGCAGGGATGAGGAGGTTCAGAGGCTGGTCACCAGGGCAGGGAGGGGCAGGAGACGGCCTGGGGACAAGGATTGAGCTGGTCCCGGTTTGGGAGGGGGGTGCTGGGAGGGGCCCTGTGTCGGGCAGGGGGGCTACAGGGCAGCGGGAGGCAGTGGGGTTGGATCCTGCTGGGTGGGGGCGCTGGCCGCGTGAGCGTCTCTTGGGGGCCCAGCCTCACACGCCCCTTTTTCCCCTTGGGTCTCACAGGAGATCATGGAGGACTCGCCCCCCCGCTGGTCTTGGCCGACTGCCTCAACGCCGCCTGCAGCCTCAGGTACCGACCCCCCCGCCGACTCCCCCCAGAGCAGATCCCCTGGCCAGGGAGTGGGAAAGTCTCTGTCTCCTGCTGCTGAATTAACAGTCTCTGCCCCTCTCTCCTGCCAGCACCTTGCAGCCTCCCCTGCGGGCCCAGCTCCTGAGCCCCCTGCTGACGGCGGCCGTGGGACAGACTGTGTCTGGGGACTGGCAGCAGGAGCCCATCCACACACAGGTACGTCCCTCCGGGCCCTGCTCCCGGGCTGGGCTGGAGCTCCAGAGAGGAGGGGGGGGGGGGCAGAGGGAGGGAAGAAGCTGCAGGTTTGGATCCTTCCCTCCAGGGTTCCCGTTGCTCTCCCGGGGGGCCCGTCCCTTCCACGCCCAGCCTGGGCTCCTCCCTGCTCTGCGAGGCGGCTCAGACCCTGCTCTAGGCTGGACCCCGGAGCAAGCGGGTGGCCTGGATCCCCCAACCCCCCTCTGACCCAGGGCTCCCCCTTGTCTTGCAGCAGTTCATCCGGGCCCTTCCCTACGACCTCCAGGCCCTACTGGCGAGCCTCCTCGCCGAGTCCCCAGACACCGCCCGGCTGCAGCTCATAATGGAGGTGAGCCCCGTGGGGGGGACGGGGCCATTGTCCCTGCTTCCTCGGGGGGCCGAGAGAGGAGCAGTGTCAGTGGCTGGGGGGGGCACAGTCCGAGAGGAGCCCCAGGCTCTGCCCAGAACCGGCACCTCCCTACGGGTCCTGACCTGCCTCTTTCCCCCCCAGCACCTGAGCCCGTGGCTGGAGTCCCGCCTGCCCCAGGAGCGAGCCAGGGCCCTTGGCAGCACCACGGCCCTGCTGGGAGTCGCCACCACCCTCCCGGGGTTTGACGTAAGTGACCTCGGAGCCGGGGGGTCTGGGGCTGCAGGGCGCGGGGCTGGGAGCGTCCCCGGGAGGCAGAGGCAGGGCCGGGAATGGGCCGGGAATGGGCCGCGTTCTCCTTTCCCCGGGGAGGGGCGACCCTGGGCCCTTCAGGGGGGCTCTTGAGGGACTGGGCCTGGGGACTGGGGAGTGGCCGTCAGTGGATCCCCTTGTTCCACCCCCGGAGTGACCCTTCAGTCGGGGCCATTGCTCAGGGTTGTCTCCTCGCAAGGCCGCCCCGCCCCCGCCCCGGGAGGTGTCTCTGTCCGTCCCCCGAGCTCAGACCCGCCTCGGTGGCCGTTTGCATGGGACGTGCAGCCCCAGGATGCTGAGGGACCCCCCCTCTTCTCTCCCCTCAGAACTCCGCCGACTGGCCGAGGATGGGTCACCACGTGGCCCAGCTGGGCCTTTTTATTTCGGACCCATCCGAAGACGTCAGCCGGCTGGCCCGGGAGGGGGTGCACAGCCTGTATCAACTCCTCCTGCACCACAGGGGTAAGGAACCCAGCCGGGACCTGGGCCCCAGGGACACCCTGAGGGTGCCGGCGGCGGGGGGAGGGGACCCAGCCCTTTTCCCCCAGACTGGCCCAAGGGGGGATGCGTCCCTCTGTGTTCCCCTTCTGCCCCCTGTGCCCCTCCATTTGCCCAGGGATGCCTGCAGGGACCCGTGGGAGGGGAAGGGCTCAGACCTGCCAGCAGAATGACCCTGTTGTGTCTCTTGCAGGCCTCAACATCCACCAGGCAGAGGACCTGTGGTGCAGACACTACTACAAAGAAAGATGGGTCCTGGCTCACAGCAACAGCGTGAGGGTGGGAGAGGTAAGGACGCGCTGCCAGGGCAGGGCAGGGCTCGGGGGTGGGGCTGGCTGGGGCCCTCGTGGGGGTAGGAGGGTCTTGGGGGCAGGAGGAAGCTGTGACCTGGGGCAGGGGTTGGGGTGCCGGGTGAGGAGAGCGTCTGGGTGCAGGGTCTGGAAGGGAGTTTGGGGGAGGAGGAAGCTGTTTTAGCCCCAGGAATTGGGGCCGGGCTCTGGGCCGTCAGCTGAAACCTCCTGTGCTCTTGATTCCAGGTCTTTGGGCAGCTCTTTACACCAGAGCAGGAGAATTGCTTTTTGGACAAGGCTCTGCTCACTGCCCGCTCCCCCCTGCGGCGCCACAGCCAGGCCGGGCTGGTCCTGGCCCACGCCCTGCATGGGCAGGCCCATCAGCTCCTGGAATACATGGTGAGCAGCCGGAGCAGATCAGGAGAGTGGGGCAGGGCCAGGGTCTCCTTCCCATCCCCTCAGGGAGTCCCCCGCCCCTTTCCTCAGGCTGCCCCCACCCCACGTCCCTGCTGGCAGAATCCCTCCTGCCCCTGCGAGCGTCCCTGGGGGTGGGGGAGGCTCTGAACACAGAAACTGTCCTAGGAGGCGGGAGGGGGCCGAGGTGTCAGGAGCTCTGGGGGGAGGGGGGGTCAGGAGCTCACCCTGCGGGCCTGACGGGGGGTGACCAGAGAGCAGGGGGAGGAGGGTGGAAATGCTGGGGGGCCAGTTCCCCTGAGTCCCCAGGGATGAATGTGACGGATTCTGCTTCCCTTGCAGCAGGAAGACACCCAGTGAGAGCAGCAAGAGCTGAGGAGCCAGCAGCTGCGTCCCCCTCCCCCCAACCCTCCCAATTGTATTGAATTGTATTTACATTCTCATTAAACTATGTTTCAAAAAACATTTGGATCAGGCTTGGTCAATAATTTGTAATGGGGGGGCCATTTTGGCAACTGATCAAGGGCCACATTTCTACCGAGGGGTTTGGGGTCTGGGACGGGGTGGTTGGGTGCAGAAGGGAGCTTAGGGGTGGAGCCTGGGTGCAGGGGGGGGGTATGATCTGGGGCGGTGGATAGGGGTGCAGGGTCCAGGAGGGGGTATGGGCGCAGGAGAGGACTCTGGCCTGGGGGAGGGGCTCTAGAGGGGTGCAGGGTCAGGGAGGGAGCTGTGACCTGGGTGAAGGGGGAGCAGAAGGTTTGGGGGAGGGGGTGCGGGTGCCAGAGAGGAGTCTGGCCTGGGGGAGGGGTGTCGGGGGGGTGCAGGGTCAGGGAGGGAGCTGTGACCTGGGTGAAGGGGGAGCAGAGGGTTTGGGGGAGGGGGTGCGGGTGCCAGAGAGGAGTCTGGCCTGGGGGAGGGGTGTCGGGGGGTGCAGGGTCAGGGAGGGAGCTGTGATCTGAGGGAATGGGGGACGCAGGTTCAGGTGGTCGCCTGGGACAGGCAGTCGGGGAGGGGACGTGGGCGCCAGGGGCAGGCTCTGGCTGCGGAGGTGCCTACCTAGGCAGCTGCGTAT
Source organism: Pelodiscus sinensis (assembly GCF_052426305.1). Classification (NCBI taxonomy): domain Eukaryota; kingdom Metazoa; phylum Chordata; order Testudines; family Trionychidae; genus Pelodiscus; species Pelodiscus sinensis. The sequence continues at coordinate 15,130,659 of NC_143069.1, read as the reverse complement.
GGGGGAGCCCGACTGTCACCTGAGTGGATGGGGGAGCTCAATTTTCACCTCTGGGGAATGGAGGAAATACTGTGGAGTGGAGGGAGCGAGATGGGGGGGGGCTGAATTGTTCCCGGAGGGGAGATCTCCCTGGCTGGGGGGGGGGGGGGGCGTTTCCAGCAAAGCCCTCACATAAGAGGGGGACAGACGGGGGGAGGGAGAGGACGGGGATGGGCAGGGCAGGTGGAAATGGGGAGGGGCAGGAGAAGGGAAGGGGGGAGGAGATGGAGGAGAGCAGGGGATAGGAGTGGGGGCGGGGATGAGGAGCAGGACAGAGGCAGGGCAGTGGTGGTGATGGCTGAGCGATGAGAACAGCTCGCAGGGAGCTTAAAGCCAGCAGATGCTTTTCGGCAGAGTTGCCATTTGCCCTGGCGGCTTTGCCAGAATAGCTGTGCCAGCGGGGGGGAGGGGTGGCGGGGGGGGGGGGGGGGGCTTTTGCCACTCACCCAAGCCAAGCCAGCTGTGGTGGCAAAGCCTTGTGATGTAACCTAAGCCCTTGGCAAGGTCGGGATCAACCTGCTCTGACAATTTCTCGGACCGGCGGGATGAGAAACAAGGATCGTGCAGGGAGATGGGGATGACTAGGAAGCGAATCCAGGTGTGGGGGGAATATCCTGGGTTGGAGGGTCAGTCGATACCCCCGCCTGCCACTGTCTGCCGGGGCTCTGCCCGCAAGATGGAACCAACAGCTGAGTTTGCTTTTCTGCCCCGTCGTGGGCACAAAAGGCCCAGAGCAGCCTCCTGCTATCTTGGAGGAAAGGGGCCAAAGTTCAGGAAGCAGGTGCCAGGCTGGGCTGGAATCCGCGAGCGCCGCTTTTGCTTTGCCCTTCCTGGAAGCTGGGCTGCAGGTGAGTGGCGGTTTCATCTCTGCTCTTGGGGTGTTTCTTGTGGGTTCCGAGTGTGGATCTGAGAGGGGCTGCGCAGGGGCAGTGTCATGAACGAGCTGTAAGCGTTACAGCCCCTTCTGCGCAGGCTGGCTCCAGCCTCCCGTCTGTCTCCAAGCCCTGGGGGAGAGGCGGGAGGCCAGCAGCATGGCCTAGTGGAGGGGGCAGGGGGTTGGGTGTAAGAACTCCCGGGTTCTAATCTAATGCCACCTAGTGACTAAGGCACAGAGTTGTGTGTTAGACCCTTGCTCCTCAATTCTGCGCTCACTCTCGCGCTGGTGACCTTGGAGAGGCCTTTCAGGTCTCCCTTTCCCTGTCCATCAAAGACAGGCAAGTGCGATGTAATGCCCTGGAGCAAGTGCTTTGGGACGTGTCGCACAAGTGTGCCTGGCTCACAAGCGTGTCAGCACAGGTGTGTAAAAGCGTGACGAAGGCTTTGAGATCGATGCCGAAGGCTTGTGAGGCTGTGGCTGGCCAAGTGACAGGGAAATGAAAGGTCAGAGTTTGGTCAGTTAGATTTTATGGTAATACACTGAGACGAAGCACTTTGGGCATATATACGATAATGTCTTTCCAAGTGCGTTAGTTCAAGCCGTGTCCTAGGAGCCAAGAGGTGAGACAAACATGCTTGGTCCTGTCTCGGTGCAGGGGTGGACTAGATCAGTGCTTCTCGACCAGTGGTACGAGTCCCCTTAAAGGTACTCAAGAGATGTCTGGGGGACACGTCAACACAACTGAAATTTGGAGAAAACTGAATTTTAGTTTTCAGTTTGACAGCGCTTTATTCTTTTTGTACCTTTTACACCCAAAAATGCCATCGCCCGCCCGGCTACGATGCAGTTGTTTAAACAAATGTGTTGCAACGGTAGAAAAAAATTGTGTGTGTCTGAAAACTGTAGGTACTGGGGGTACTTACACATTTTTTTTTAAAGGGGGTACATTATAAAAAAAGTTTGCAAAACACTGGACCTATCATGGTCCCTTCCACTCAGACTTTTCTATGATTCTGTGACAGGGCTGGGCGATAATTTTCAGAAGGGGGCCACTTAATGGATTTTGGTATGGGGTCATAGGCCGGCTCCACCCACAGAAGGGGCGGAGCCTGAGGCAGAAGGGGCGGTGTTGTGGACTAGCCCACCCTCAGAGTTCTCCGTGGCTGAGGCTTTCAATTAAAAGCACAGAAAAGAGCTCACAGCTTTGCCACTACTGGCAGCTGTCCAGCGTGGCTGCAGCTTTTTAAAGGGCTCGTGGCTCCTGCCCCTGCCGTAACCATGAGCCGTGAATCATTTAAAATCAGATCCTGCTGCCTGAGTCACCACTTAGAATTCGGCGGCATGGGCAGCAGGATCTAAACACAAAGTGGCCAGATCACAGTGTTAGTTTCCAGCTTTATTCACCTAGGTGGCTGATTCCAGGAAGCAAGGGTGTGTGTGTGGGGGGGGGGGCGGGGGTCCTGTACAGAGGGTTCCCTGGCCCCTCTGCTTCCATGGCTGTGCAACTGCCACCAGGTGGATTAGAACCTGGGACTGTTGGAGCTTAGGGCAGGAGCTGCTACAGCTTGAGTTATAAGTCAGTTGCCTCTCAGCGTAGGCTGAAGAGCTCCCTTGTAATAATTGCTTGCTGGACGTGGTCTCAGTGCCACTCCATAGGATAGTGACCCACATCAGGTGGGTGGGTTACAGCTGCAGGCCTGCTCCCAGCATGCGGATCTGCTCTCTGGGCGGCGTCTATAACTCTGTGGCTGCAGCCCTGCTCCCAGGACTGGATCTGCTCTCTGCCCATAGGCGTGCGCAGCACATTTCATTAGGGTTTGCACCCAAAGAATGTTTTTAAATGTACTCTTTGACCCCCTTGACCCCCGTTAGCCACGCCCCTGACCCCCATTAGCCACGCCCCCTGACCCCCATTAGCCACGCCCCCTGACCCCCATTACCAAGCCTCTGGAGGTAACACTTTCAGGGCAATATGGACACATGACCAGAAATAAAAGGTGTCATGTGACCTCCCCCCCCCAAGGACTTTTCCCACCATCCACTTACCAATAGGGATTAGTTTGGCCCTCACCAAACCCCCCTCATGCAACAATCCTGCAATTGCATTAACCCATGTGTGAGACATTAACTCGGGGGGTGGGGAGGCTGGGGGAAGTGTTCCCTCTAAGAGTTTCCTCCCATGAGCACAATACCTTTTGTGTTGTGCACCAGTACTGAGTTTGTGGCTTGTTTGGATGTGTCAGTGTGGCACCCAAGTTATTCATAAATATCTTATGAACCACTTACCTGTCCCCTCTGCTGCCCTATCTCCTTCCCTTCCTCCATCAGCTCCCCTGGTGCCTGCTGCCCCCCCAACCCCTCACCCACCTCTGCTGTCCTGACTCCTGCCCTTCTCACTGCCCTCGGCCTTCCCGAGACCTGCCCCCTCCAGCAGCCTTTCTCTCCCCCCCTGTGCCCACTCCTCCAGTAGCCCCACTCTGACCATGTGAGCTACCCCTCCTCATCCCCTCTTCTAACACCTCCCTCTACACACCTGTCCTGCCTCTCTCCTCTGGTGCTGGTCCCTCCCCTGCAGGTGTCTGCCCTTCTGCTTCACCCCCGGACTCCCTGGCACCTGCACCTTCCCTTACCCTTGCACCCTCTTGGTGCCTCCCCCTTCCCTCACTGCCCCTACCCACTTTGCCCACTCCCTCACCACCCTCTGCCCCCGTTCCCCTCATGCCCCTGTGCCTTTACACGTGCCTTGCTCCATCTCCGCCTTCCTCATGCCCACCCCTTCTTTCAAGCCTTCTCCCAGCACCTCCCCTTCTCCCATCTAGCCCCCAAAGCCCTTCCCCTCTCCTCTCCTAGCATCATCCTGTCCCCCCCCCCCCCCACTGACACCTCCCCTCCTGTCCTTTTCCTCATTGTCTCCACTTGGCCCCCGGGCATTTGTCTGTCTCCTACACCCTGACCCTTGGTGCCTTCCCCTTTCATCTCCTGACCTGCCACAAACCCCCACCCCGCAGACTCAGGTTCCCAAAGTTCTGGCAGTCCCCATCACTTGGTGCCTGCGCCGGGTCTGACTCGTAGGGTTGCCAGGTAGACCCTCCCCCAAAAAAACGGACACACTTGATCCTGGGCAGGGGGGAGGGAGGAAGAGGGACTGGCTGGGGGGGGGGGGCAGGAACTGGCTGGAAGGAAGAGGGGATGGGAAGCAGCTCTGGGGGGGAGGGGCCAGATCCTGACCCTGGCCCCCCCTTCTCCCTCCCCGAGGCCAGTCATGCTGCCCCTGACCCCCCCTTCCTCCCTGAGGCCAGTCGCACTGCCCCCGATCCTGACCCCGGCCTCCCCTTCTCCCTCCCCGAGGCCAGTCATGCTGCCTCTGACCCCCTTCCTCCCTGAGGCCAGTCGCACTGCCCCCGATCCTGACCCCGGCCTCCCCTTCTCCCTCTCCGAGGCCAGCCCTGCTCCCCAGCTCAGTGCGGGCCCCTGCTCTCTCCTTAGCTCAGTCCCACTCTGCCGACCCTGGCTCCCTCCTGGCTCCCTGCTCTGCCAGTCAGGCTGAACTGGGACTTTAGCCTCTCCCCGTTGTTCCTGGGGACTGTCAGTCTCAGGATCTTGATCTCTCATTTCCCCTGCCTTTCACTGAGTTTCAGTAAGGAGCTAGCAGCAATAATGCCTCTACTTTTTCCCCCACTCCTGTGCGGAATACATTTTGTTATGTGCACCAAGGCATGCACGGATGTGCACTGTTACGTCACGTGGAGTTTCACAGTATGGGAAGAAATCAGTGGAAATACAGAGAGCTTGAGTAGTTGCAAGTGTCCATTTTATTGCATAGCACGGAGCTAGCTAGAAAAAACCCAAACCAGCTGGGCTGACCCCCAGTGACCTAACGCAGTTACTATAACAACAAGATCTATGTCTACACCCAGTACACCACATGCACCACCACTAGAAACACATGCTACCGGCTAGCAAACTGGGCAGCATTTGAATGTCTCCTGGCTGGCCGCCCAAGAGCTCAGCTTGCAGGGAACACTGGCTAACCGTCCCCTTCCACCTGGAGAAGGGAGAGACAGGAAAGCAGCAACAGAGCATCTGCCTGGGGGAAGCCCGAATCCCATGCAGGAGTGGAGCCCTGTTCCTTGTTCCAGGCCCTTGCTAGAGTCCCCTCCCGTAGCTGCAGCTATGGCCGGCAGTTTTAAAAGCGGACTTACGCTGGCCCTGCAACCCGAGCGACTCTGTCAGTGGGTGCTTATCACTCCATCACCTCGAGCTGTTTAACCATCTTGTTTAACCAAGGAGGGAGGGAAAGGGAAACCTTTGGCCATTTGAGGGTTGCGTGCCAATGGAGGGAAAGGGGATGGATAAAAAGGGGCTGAGCACACGGTACTGCCTCTTTTTAAACCCAGGCCCAAAGATGTCCTGGAATTCTGGGCCACTGGCCTGAAGGAGATGGTCAAACTGCCTGGCAGCTGGACTTTTGGAGTCTTGTTATTCCTGGGCTCCTGGTAGCGATGGCTCCCATTCCAGGGGATTCCTGCCAGGTAGTTTACCTCAGACAGCAGCTTTTATTCCCCCGTGTCACTTCTCCCAGTATCTGAGACTTTGGTCATGGGGATCAAGCATTTAACATGATTCCAAGAGGAACCGGATGGTTCATCTAGCGAGCCAGGCTCACCGATATTTGAGTAGTTAATAAAAATCCCTAGTTGCTGTGTGTAGGTCTAAAAAGGGAAGGTTAGTATCATTAGTCTTATTTTACAGACAGGGAATAACCTCTCCAACCTGTGGGAGAGGCAGGACTAGAACCCAGGTTTCCTGATACCACAGTCAGGGCTTTGTTACCAGGCTACATCCTGTACTAGAAAGGATGGGCCTGAAGCATGGGCCTGGTGTAAGGCCTGAGGCCTGAACCAAAGTAAGCAAGAGTTAGCTGAAGAGAAACAGGCAGGTCGTGTCAAAAGCAGACGGTTGCCTGAAAGTCTTGGGACTTAACCCTAACTGTCTTGCCTGGAAAGGTTGAAACCATAGACAAAAGGTCCTAGAAAGTCTCCAGGAATGCTAGAGAAGCAGGAAGCGAGTTGACAGGAGGCCAGGAAAGAAAATGGAAACAGAATTTGGGGTTTTGAATTGGAAGCAGTGATGTGCCTGTTGTGTGATCATGCCTGGAAGATGTGAATTAAGCAAGGAACCTGGGCAAGCAGAATCCAGCGACTTTCTTGGCTAGGGAAAGACTAAATCTTGGAACAAGAGAGATGTGAGTAGAACAGGGAATTTTTAGTCAGACGCTACTAGGTCATTTTCTTTATTTTTTTAGTTTGTTGGACTTCTTTTTGCTAAGCACATGTAACTATCCCCCTTTACCCTGGAACTCTTCAAACTGAATCCCAGGGAAGCGATTTTCTGTGTTTTAATCTTTCTTTTTTCAGTTTCTTTGTAACACCTAGCAACCAAGTAGATACGCTGGAGGGCAGTAGATATGCTGGAGGGCAGGGATAGGGTCCAGAGTGACCTAGACAGATTAGAGGATTGGGCCAAAAGAAATCTGATGAGGTTCAACAAGGACAAGTGCAGAGTCCTGCACTTGGGATAGAAGAATCCCGAGCATAGTTACAGGCTGGGGACCGACTGGCTAAGTAGCAGTTCAGCAGAAAAGGACCTGGGGGTTACAGTGGATGAGAAGCTGGATATGAGTCAACAGTGTGACCTTGTAGCCAAGAAACCTAATGGCATATTAGGGGGCATTAGGAGGAGCATTGCCAGCAGATCCAGAGAAGTGATTATTCCCCTTCATTCGGCTCTGGTGAGGCCACATCTGGCGTATTGTGTCCAGTTCTGGGGCCCCCACTATAGAAAGGATGTGGACGCATTGGAGAGGGTCCAGCGGAGGGCGACCAAAATGATTAGGGGGCTGGAGCGCATGACCTATGAGGAGAGACTGAGGGATTTGGGTTTGTTTAGTCTGCAGAAGAGAAGAGCGAGGGGGGTTTGATAGCAGCCTTCAACTTCCTGAAGGGAGGTTCCAAAGAGGATGGAGAGAGGCTGTTCACAGTAGTGACGGATGGCAGAACAAGGAGAAATGGTCTCAAGTTACAATGGGGAAGGTCTAGGTTGGATATTAGGAAAAACTATTTCACTAGGAGGGTAGGGAAACACTGAGATGGGTTCCCTAGGGAGGTGGTGGAATCTGCATCCCTAGAGGTTTTTAAGTCTTGGCTTGACAAAGCCCTGGATGGATTGATTTAGTTGGGATAGGTCCTGCCTTGGGCAGGGGCTGGACTTGATGACTCCTGAGGTCTCTTCCAGCTCTATGGTTCTATGATTCTAAGTAATGTTTCACCAAGTGTATTTGTTTTGTTAATAGACGTCACATTTTTAGAACCATGATCTGATTCCTGCATCCTAGAGGGCGGAAGGTTCTGTATGCATGTGCCTAAGACAGCAAGCCATACTTCTAGGAGAAATTACAGGTTTTCAAGCTCTCTCTGGAGGGAGTGTCAAGGACAAGGAAGGTACCCCACAGGAGGGAATTCTGAAATGCGCCTGTCTGGTTCTCAAAGGGGTTTGTGCATTTGGATGGTGGCAGCAACACCAACGCAAGCCTCCAGTGGCAGGGTATTTTAAAGTCTCTTGTGGGCCCCCACCTTCTGCACTTGGAGTGCCAGAGTGGGAAACAGCCTTGACATGACGCCTCTCCAATTTATCAACATCCATCTGGAATTCTGGTCACCAGAGCTGGGCACAGAACTCCAGCAGCAGAAGTTCAAGTGCCGAATAAAGAGGCTAAGTCGGTTCCCCACTCTGGCACTTGGAGTGCAGAAGGTGTGGGCCCAAAAGAGACCTTAAAATACCGTGTCTCTATGGGCTTCTGCTTCAAAACTCCCCAAGGTCACAGATTCCCTGAGCTTAGGAGGGTTGCTGCCTCTACCCAAGTGGAAAAAATCTTTTTCTTCTTGAACGCAGGAAGAAGTCACTTGGGAACGTATTCCAGAAGGGTACCCCAAACTCTTTTACACAAGAGCCAAAAGAAATCTGATGAGGTTCAACAAGGACAAGTGCGGAGTCCTGCACTTGGGACAGAAGAATCCCAAGCATTGTTACAGGCCTGGGACCAACCAGCTAAGTAGTAGTTCTGCAGAAAAGGACCTGGGGGTTACAGTGGATGAGAAGCTGGATATGAGTCAACAGTGTGCCCTTGTAGCCAAGAAGGCTAATGGCATATTAGGTTGCATTAGGAGGAGCATTGCCAGCAGATCCAGAGATGTCATTATTCCCTTTTATTTAGCACTTGGAAAGAAAAAAAGAAAAATGAAAACAAACTGTAATTTCTGATAGCTGTCCTCTTAGTCTTAGGCAGGTATACACAGACCTCCTATTACTTTCCAGGATACAAAATCAGATCATAGCCTTAAAATAGGTGATTATATTAAGAAAACAAAAAGGTATTCATTTGTAAAGCTGACTTGGCTGCTAGGAGTTATAGCGCAACTGAGAAAAGAACAGATTAAAACACAGACAATTGCATCCCTGGGATTCAGTTTAAAGTTATAGTGGGGAGAGGAGGGGATATGGATTTAGCACAGAGGAGTTTAACCAAACAACAAAACAAAAAAATAACCTGATCGCATCTAAATAAACATTCTCTATCTACTCAAGGATCCACACTTCCAAGGTCCAGTCCAATTCTAGGCCCAGGTATTCTTTTTTTTAGGCATGATGTCCCTGCCCAGTTCAATTCATCCCCCCCCCCCCCATCCCCTTCCGCAGCTCCAGGATTAAACTCACAAAGAAAAACAGCAGACAGATTCCCTTTTAATGCAGATCTGAACTCCCTGCCAACACTTTCTAGCTAGCTAGGTTTAACCCTTTAGTCACTGAATACTGGGATGTTCAGAAAAGAACAGTGGGCCTCCCATCCATCACAGAAGCGAGACAGCCTCTTTACTCCTGCTCAAGCGTTTCCTGTTTATACATCCCAGAATTACAATAGCTTTTTAAGCCCCAACGCCACAATGGGAGCTCATGTTCTGCTGATTACCCACCATGACCTCTACATCTCTTTTCCCCGCCCTGCAAGTCTGGCCCACAGAACCATGGGAAGTGGCATAGGCTAGCCTGGGCCAGGGCAAAGGAACACGTGGGCCTTTCTCTTCTCCATCTCTCCCTCTGCATTGCACAGCAGGGCGCAGGAGTGCCAGGGGGCTCTGTGGACGCTGTTTGGCTTAATGCCAGCGAAAGCAGGGTCTACAGGAGTACTTACGGGCTCCTAGTGTTAAGAGCTGTGATGTGGTTGCCTCAGCAGCGTGGCTCAGTGCTTCTGTTCTTGGAGCTCTGGTGTTATCAGTGGTCAGTGCAGGTAACGCAGCCTGCTCCTGCTGCAGATCTCGCTGTTATGCACAAAGACCGACCACAGGCACCGTCTGGTGACAGAGGCAATTGGCCAGGTTTATAGCCGTGTAGTCACAGATCTAGTGCCCTGGATTTGCGGTTACGCGTGCACCAACTCAAGTGCTCCAGGATGAGGAGCAATTCAGTCAGTAAGTCTCTGTTGTCCCTTCGGCCATGCAAAGGGGGTAAGGCCAGGCACCCCAATATTTATAGCCTAAAATAAACTTGTCTGGTTTCGGACATTTGTTTGCTCCCTCCCCTTGTACCTAGTACCTTGAACCGAAAAATATTAGAAGAGACACTGTTGAGCATCCACTGCGGATGCGCTCGGTGAGGCTAATCTTCGTGTTTTACCTCATCCCCGTTGCAGGGTTCCAGACCAAGGAGGATATCTACTGCCTCGCTTTAGCGAAGGCCCTGTACACTGTGCCCACGCCAGTGACTGCTGGGTTTTATGCACCATGGGGACATTGCAAAAACCTGCTCTTACACAAAATCAAGGGTGAGTACTGCCCCGGGGAACGTAAGACGGGGAAGGAACCTTGTGGGGATGGGGATTAGTGGATGATCAGGAATATCATCGCACGCAAGGAGCAGCTAGAGGCAGAGTTCGGCTTCCGGCAGGATGGCAAGATGGAAGCCAGCTCTGACTTCCTCAACATCTCTCGCTACCATTCGGCCAACCACGATGCCCAGAATCCAGTTGCAGAGGACAGCCAGATACCTCTCATGGTTGGAACCCCAGCGCTGGGAACCGGCAGCTGCGGGAAAGGTATCCGAGCCAAAGACCTCATTCAAGATGCTTTCGACTACCTCCTGGATGACGCCTTGAAGGAATTCATGACAGACAACGTGGTGCAGATGCGGCGCATCGTGAACACCGTCACCATCACCATCAGGCTGCTGGCGAGTAACATCCCCAAGGATGAAGTGTGTCCGAAGAAGGTGGTGGAATGGGTGCTCCTTGCCAACCAGTGGCCGTGCCGTCTGAGCTGGCTCTTGCAGTGCATTGAGGATGAGGAGCAGAGGAGCCGAATGGGCAGCTGCCATGGAAGCCCGCTCCGCCCCGACATGTCTCTGTGGGAGGTCTACGAGAAGTACATGGAAGAGCTGGACATGCTGAAAGGCCAGATGGAAAAGCTGCTGGAACTGGACCAGGATCCCGAGCTGTTCCACACTTTCCTGTGCGGCAGGTTTCGGGTGGAGGAGGCCCTCTTCTACCTCCCCTTCACGGTCAATTTGGACCCATCCCTGAAAAGACAGATGGAGCTGCAACGTGGCAGCCACAGACTGAAACGGACAAAGAAATTCGACAAGCTCAGCACCTGCACTCTGCTGGGTATGACGGTGGAGGATGTCTGCCGAGAGGTGAGTCACCCTTGGGTTTCCTTCCTTCGAGCAGGGCCAGCTGTCGATAGAATGTCCATGCCTCTTCATCGCAAGAAGCATGTCATTCATGTGACAGCAGCTGCCCACAGATGATGGCTACAGGCAGAGCCATCTTTGCAAATCGTGGGGCCCTGAATAATTGAGGGCCCTTGTGCAGGATTGCCTGGGCCTTTTCCCCTCATACAGCTTCTGCTGGAGGTCTGGTCGTTCCTACTACCTCCCTACCCCAAGCAGGGCTCAGGAACTAGAGCAGAGTTGCAGATCCTCTCTGCTTGCTAGCTTGCTGCTGCTGCTGATTTGAACCCCATAGCAGATTTGAACCTAGGCCCTCTAGGAGTGTGTCTAAACTACATGGCTCCGTCGACGGAGCCATGTAGATGAGGCTGATCGGCAGAGGGAAATGAAGCCGCGATTTAAATAATCGTGGCTTCATTTAAATTTAAATGGCTGCCGCTCTCTGCCGACCAGCTGATGATCAGCTGTTTATCGGCAGATCATGGCAGTCTGGACGCTTCCCCGTCGACGTGAAAGCCCTTTGTCGACCTCCCCGGTAAACCTCATCCCACGAGGCATCAGGGGGAGGTCGACAAAGGGCTTTCATGTCGACGGGAGCGCCCACACTGCCCCGATCTGCCGACAAACAGCTGATCATCAGCTGGTCGGCAGAGCGCGGCAGCCATTTAAATTTAAATGAAGCCGCGATTATTTAAATCGCGGCTTCATTTCCCTCTGCCGATCAGCCTCATCTACATGGCTCCATCGATGGAGCCATGTAGTTTAGACACACCCCTAGAGGCCTCGACAGCTGGAGCCATGAAGGCAGCTGGCTCCCAGCTTAGGATGTAGAGCTCCCTTGTTCTTATCTCTGGCTGTAAGAGGTCCAATTGCCACACGAAGGGACAGTGAACCACACACACTAGGCGTGTGGATTACACTGCCAGCTGAGAGGAGCACGTGGGGGAGGGCGAAGGGAAAAGCCCTGCAGCAGACAGGACAGAGCGTCCCCAGAGACGAACCGGCAGAGGCATATCCTCAGACATACAAGAACACATGGCTGCTGCATTGGGGAACTCAAAAATTTGGTGCCCAAATTTTCCGGTGCCCTATGCAGCTACATATTTCCCATGGTCCTAGGGACAGCCCTGACTACGGGCCCCAGAGCTGGGAGAAAACTGTCCCACATAACTGGTGCATAACTGGAGGGAGAGGAGCGAGAACTAGTGGGGGTAGGATGTTGAGGGGAACAGGCGGTGTGGGATGGGGGCTTTCGGGGAAGGCACAGTGTGGGTTTGAGGCCTCAGGAGTAGGGGGGGCACATGAGGGGGAATGGGCAGAGTGAGGATGAGGGGGAAAGGGTGATGTAGGGGGCAAGGCCACAGTCCGGGCTCTGCTAGTTCCCCCACTTTCTGCTGCTCCTGACTCTTGGTTTGCACAAAACATTTCTTCTTGGAACAACTCGGTTCCTTGGAGCTCTTTCCTCCAACCCCGAAGCCATTGGCTGGCTCTCCCCGGGTTCATCCTTTACGCTCTGAAGTGACTTGGGTCGGTTTTAAGACTGGGAGACCCGTAGCTGTCTGTTATGCACTCCAGAGAGAAGAGAGGCAAAAACATAAATACTCTTGCTGGAGGCCTGCAGCGTAATACCCCTTATCCAGAATAACACACAAGAACCCTGAGGCTATGTCTACACTGCTAGCTTTTGCCTGCAGAGAGCATGCTAATGAGTGCCAAGAAGTTTCTAATGAGTGCTTCATTAGCATACTCTCTGCCTGCAAAGGCCCGCAGTGTAGATATAGCCTTAGGTCGAGAGGCCCAACTCCACCCCCGTCAGGCTGACTGCATGCTTCCCTCCAGCCTACAAGCAGGGTCAGGAAACCTTCCCTCTTCATTTCAACACACCCCTCCAGTGGTCCCTGCATTGCTAGCTTTTGCCTGCAGAGAGCATGCTATTTCCCCTGCCGTGCCAACTTGCTCAGCGGTGCCCCTAACAGAATCCAAGCACACGGCAGTGGGGTGTGCCGGGTACCATACCTGGCCCCACAGCCGGCCGGCCCGCCTTGTTTGCTAGAATCTGAGCAAGCCCAGACTGGTTCCTCTCGGGAGCTATAGCGGACCCTTCCTAAAAACTTGTTTGGCGACATGTTCAGTAGATGCACGGCACTAACGGGTGCTCCCACTTCTCTTCCAGATGGACACAATCGGCTTGAAGGAGGAAAACGTCCCGCTGTACAAACAGAGGCTGAGGGACCATAATCTCAACGGGCGCGCGCTGGTCTACAGTGACAACACTGAAATCAAAGAGGCCCTGCACATGAGTCTTGGCGAATGGACCCTCTTTAGCATCCATTTCCTTGGAGTGTTTCCCCCGGCGAATTTGGCCTCTTCTGTGGTGTCCCCCGTCCCGTTCCACGTCAGGCCAGAGGCTCTGAAGAACATGGTTGCCTTAAGAGAGACTGTGGCGAGAGGGAGCAAGCTCTCTCTGAACAGCTCCAGGGAAGATCTTTGGGAAAAGAGATAACTCTGAATCCTGAACACAGAGGTGAAAGTGCCCTGGTGCGCAGCTCCAGCAAGAACTGCAAAGACCTGGGCTGCAATAGGACAGTACCTGTGAGAAACTGTAAAGTTACTTTCACGGCCGCCTGTACAAAACCAGAAGCAAGATCGGGGCTTTCGCCCACAGTGTACCTCCCTGCGTCTCCAGTGACATCGCACGGATGAATCATAGAATCCTAGAGTTGGAAAAGACCTCAGGAGTCATCAAGTCCAGCCCTCTGCCCAAGGCAGGACCAATCCCAACTCAATCATCCCAGCCAGGGCTTTGTCAAACGGAGACTTAAACACCTCTAGGGATGGAGATTCCACCACCTCCCTAGGGAACCCAGCCCAGTGCTTCCCCACCCTCCTAGGGAAATAGTTTTTCCTAATATCCAACCTAGACCTCCCCCGCTGTAACCTGAGACCACTGTTCCGTGTTCTGCCATCCCTCACTACTGAGAACAGCCTCTCTCCATCCTCTTTGGAACCTCCCTTCAGGAAGTTGAAGGCTGCTATCAAATCCCCCCTCACTCTTTGCTTCTACAGGCTAAACAAACCCAAATCCCCCAGTTTCTCCTCATAGGTCATGTGCTCCATACCCCGAATCATTTTGGTCAAGCTCCCCTGGACCCCCTCCAATGCGTCCCCATCCTTCCTGTAGTTGGGGGCCCAGAACTGGACACAATACTCCAGATGTGGCTTCACCAGAGCCGAATAAAGGGGAATAATCACTTCTCTAGACCTGCTGGCAATGCTCCTCCTAATGCACCCTAATATGCCATTAACCTTCTTGGCTACAAGGCCACCCTGTTGACTCATCTCCGGCTTCTCATCCACTGTAATCCCCAGGTCCTTTTCTGCTGAACTGCTGCTTAGCCAGTCGGTCCCCAGCCTGTAACAATGCTTGAAGCAATCAGATGACAAGAGAAGAATTAAGGATCCGGGGGGAGGAGGGGGAAACTGTACTGGGTCTGAGGGATTTGGGGCACATTCATGTCAACGGGGCTGGTGACAGACGTTGTCGGGCCCTGGGTAATGTATGGGAGGGGGTCGGCTCTAGACCCCCTCAAAGGGGCAAAGCTAAAGGTAGGAGGGGCAAGGCGAGGGCCAATCAGGCCTTAGCGCCACCCAACCTGCACCAGACAGAGCTCTAGGATTGATTTCATTTGCCCGGGTCTCTGGCAGTGGCGGCTGCCATAATAGTCGATACAGTGACCCAGAGGCCTGGACCCTTTTAAATCATCAGCTCCCGAGACAACTGCCCCCTTTGCCTCTCCCCCTCCCCATCCGTGGCCCCTGTCTGGGGGGCTTCAGACCCTGGTGGTCAAAGTATTTTGGTCTGGTTAGTACAGCAGGGGACAGGGAGTTGGGACATACGGGTCCTATTCCTAGCGCTGCCACTGGCTTGCTGTGTTTTTGAACAAGCTGCTCCTCCTTTTTGGGACTCAGTTGCCTCTGTAGTAAGTTGCGGGTTGGTAACATAAAATCAGCAGGCCCGAATAAAGGCCGGTAACATAAAAACAGCAACAGGCCTGAAATCTAGGAAGCAAGACTTTGGCTCAGTGGAACCGCAGGCAGGAAAGAGAAATAGTATAAGCCAGATCAAGCATAAAGGTCCAGGCACAGGTACCAAGCACATTTATAGAATCCTATAAATGGAAGAGACCTCAGGAGTCAACAAAAAATCCTCATTAAAAAAAAATTGTTTGGTGTTCCTCGGTCTTAAAAAGTTTAAGAAACACTCGTCTAGACAGTACTGGGTCCTGCCATGAGGGCAGGGGACTGGACTCGACCTCTCGAGGTCCCTTCCTGCCAGCTACATGTGGCAATGAAACGGTAACTCGAACTAAGTCCTTAGTTCGAATTAACTGTTACATCTCATTCTATAGCTGCGCGGCTAGTGGAATTTCAAAATGGCGACCGGACGGGAACATGCAAATAAAGCCTGGGCTATTTAAATCCCGGGCTTCATTTACAACTCCGGTTGCCTGCTTTGCCTACCTAGCTCAAATTAACGAGCTAATGTAGACATACCCTTATTGACTAATTGAGTAGTCGATGGAAATTCCACCAACTACTGGATTAGCTGATTAAGCGCAATTTAACATCCCTCGGTTGAGCTACCACATATGTTTTAGAAAGACATCCAATCTTTATGGCTTGTGTGTAGTTCAACGCATTAAATTCCAAGCAGGTTGCTGAAGTTTCTTTTTTTCATCATGATTGGCAATTTGACCAGCCTTATACAGTAATGGATCTTTACCATTCCTCTGATTTCTTTTGTTCCCGATATATTTAAACATTTCCTAATTATCCTTTATGTTACTGGTTATAGATTTTTTCCCCCAATTTTAGCTTCTCCTATCAACTGTTTGCTTTTTCATAACTCGCATCCTCCCTTTTTTCCCATTTGCTTTATATTTTTTTCTTGTGGTGTTTATGACAAAAACTAAAACATAGGACATAAACTTTGAGTCCTATTTATAGTACTTTAGGTTGGTTTAATGGAAAAATGGGTTGATACAGAGTAAATTGGAGTTCAAAATAACCCTTTCTCGGGCAATTTTTCTCTCGAAAGCCTCACCTTTTTCAGCCTCCTTCCACTAACTTCTGATTTTAAATGTCTGGATTGTTAGACATGTGCTCAGGAAACCTTACCTGTCACTAAACATAGATTTTGTTTGTGTTAATTATAGATATGAATGGAGCTAGTTAATCCCTGTTGTAAGATTCCAGTGGAGCCAAAGAAAGTAAACAAGTAACTAATTTGGGTCAATCTTTCTACTTGACAGTCCCTAGGAATCTACCGTTTCAACATTTCCTGGGAACAGAAACACAAGTTAGAACAGTGATAGAAATGTAGCCGTGTTAGTCTGGTGTAGCTGAAACGAAATACAGGACTATGTAGCACTTTAAAGACTAACAAGATGGTTTATTAGATGATGAGCTTTCGTGGGCCAGACCCACTTCCTCAGATCAAATAGTGGATCTGAGGAAGTGGGTCTGGCCCACGAAAGCTCATCATCTAATAAATCATCTTGTTAGTCTTTAAAGTGCTACACAGTCCTGTATTTTGTTACAAGTTAAAACACTCATTAATTTTGGCTTCATTCAGCTTTCCCTTGGAACAAATTAAAAACATAGTTGATAAGTGGCAAAGTTGGTGCATGGGAGTGAAGGACACGTTAGCTCATTATGCCTACACAGGGGGATGTCACACTGGTCTGACCAGTTCCAAGGACAGTTGGGCTGCCATAGAAAGGGATGCAGAGCTGCTCTTCAGGAGCTCCATGGATTAGACCTATACTGCTGTTGAAGGAATTGGGGCTCTCAAATAAAAGAAGTCCCTTGCCTTAGAATCATAGAATCCCAGGGCTGGAAGAGACCTCAGGAGTCATCGAGTGCAGCCCCCTGCCCAAAAGCAGGACCAATCCCAACTCAATCATCCCAACCAGGTCTGTGTCAAACCAGGACTTAAAAACCTCTAGGGATGGAGATTCCACCATCTCCCTAGTTAGCCCATTCCAGTGCTTCCCCATTCTCTTAGGGAAAGAGTTTTTCCTAATATCCAACCTACACCTCCCCCACTGCACCTTGAGACCATCACTCCTCGTTCTGCCATCGTCACCACTGTGAACAGCCTCTCTCCATCCTCTTTGGAACCTCCCTTCAGATAGTTAAAGGCTGCTATCAAATCCCCCGTCATTCTTCTGCAGACTAAACAAGCCCAACTCCCTCAGCCTCTCCTAAGTCATGTGCTCCAGCCTCCTAATAATTTTTGTTGCCCTCCACTGGACCCTCTCCAATGCGTCCACATCCTTCCTGTAGTGGGGGGCCCAGAACTGGACACAATACTCCAGACGTGGCCTCACCACATCCCAATAAAGGGGAATAATCACTTCCCTAGATCTGCTGGCAATGTTCCTCCTAATGCACCCTAATATGCCATTAGCCTTCTTGGCTACAAGGGCACACTGTTGACTCATATCCAGCTTCTCATCCACTGTAACCCCCAGGTCCTTTTCTGCAGAACTGCTACTTAGCCAGTCGGTCCCAGCCTATAACAATTCTTGGGATTCTTCCATTCAAGTGCAGGACTCTGCACTTGTCCTTGTTGAACCTCATCAGATTTCTTTTGGCCCAATCCTCCAATATGTCTTGGACACTCTGCACCATATACCCTACCGTCCAATGTATCTACCTTTCCCCCTAGCTTAGTGACATAGGCAAACTTGCTGAGGGTGCAATCCATCCCCTCATCCAGTCATTAATAAAGATGTTGAACAAAACCGACCGTAGAACCGGTCTTTGAGGTACTCTGCTTGAAACTGACCGCCAGTCCGACATCGAGCTGTTGATCACTACCCATTGAGCCCAACAGTCTAGCCCGATTTCTATCCATCTTACAGTCCATTAATCCAATCCATACTTCCTTAACTTGCTGGCAAGAATAAGTCCAGGTATATCACATCCACTGAATTCCCCATGTCCACAGAGCCAGTTACCTCGTCATAGAAAGCAATCAGGTTCGTCAAGCATGACTTGCCCTTGGTGAATCCATGCTGACTGCTCCTGATCCCTTTCCTTATTCTAAGTGCTTCAAAATGGATTCCTTGAGGATCCCCTCCATGATTTTTCCGGGGAGTGAGGTAAGGCTGACCGGTCTGTAGTTCTGTGGATTGTCCTAAGGAACATCTTGGTACCATTTACCTCCCACAAATAAAGTACATACCGACCTATGTTCAGGACCAGGTCAAAGTTGACAGCATAACAGATAGTAAGTTGACAGTATGAAGACTAGGAAGTAAGCCCCCTTCTGCAAGGTAAGGGACGGTAACCAGGTAACAGGGGGTAGCAACCTGATACATCAGGAATGTATAAAAGTTCACCTCAAATGGTGTTCACCAGCTGACTGTGTGGGGGCACTGGATGGTGCTCAGTGGGTGTTAGGACATTGCCACGGCTTCCATAAAGTGTAGCGGCGCAGCGCTGAGTCTGTTCGCTGGCAACTATTATTGCATGTTGTTACGCAAAAAATCTGCTTGGGCGATTTCGAATCTTATCTGGTTTGTGGTCTCTGGGGACTCTGGGCACGGAGACCACATACAGCGATAGTGACTCGGCTCTGCAACTTTAGCGAAGAGCCAGGTGGCTTGTACCTCATGCAGTAGAGAAGGCTCCAGACTTACAAACCAGGTAACAGAACTTTTGCGTTCTCCTCCAGCAGCAGGCGCTCCGACACAGCTGGACTGAGTACAACACCTGCAAAAAACCCAGTTAGTTAATGCAAGCATAAAGAGAGGCAGCCTGGCCAGATGTAACCATTCATTAACTTCCAGGCCAGAGAGGGACATTGTGATCTTCAGTCTAGCCTGGCATCCTATGAGATGCACACAGGCCCTTCTCTTCCACTTGTTTAAACAGAGGCACTCTGGGGCACCTTAAAGACTAACACATGTATTTGGGCATCCGCTTCCAGGGGTAAAAAACACTTGGACCTGCTTTTCCTCCGCAACAGCTGATGCCCAAATAAATCTTCAAGGTGCCACAGGACTCCTTGTTAGTACTGACTATTGGGGTTGCCCCTCTAAGGCTATGTCTACACTGCAGGCTTTTTGCACAAGAACAGCTGTTCTTGCGCAAAAACTTGCAGAGTGTCTACACTGCGTGCGTGTTTTTGCACAAGTATTACAGTACAGCATCAGCAAACAGGGCTTCTTCCGGAAGAGTTATTCCTCTCCCCACGAGGAATAAGCCCTCTTGCACGAGAGCTCTTCCAGAAGGCGGCAGTGTAGACAGGCAACATGAATTTCTTGAGCAAAAAACCCCTACGGCTAAAATGGCCATCAGAGCTTTCTTGTGCAAGAGAGTGTCGACACTGCCATGGATGCTCTTGTGCAAAAGCACATCTCTTCTGCAAAAGCACATGGCAGTGTGGACGCGCTCGTATGGAAGACCTTTTGCACAAGAACTCTTCTGCAAAACAGTTCTTGTGCAAGAAGCCTGCAGTGTAGACAGAGCCCACGAGTTTCAGAGGGGTAGCTGAGTGAGTCTGTAACAGGAAAAACTTAAAACACAACATATAGTCACCTTAAAGATTAACAAACCGTGTCAATGGGATCATGAGCTTTCCTGGGCATAGCCCACTTCTTCAGACGACTGGAGTGTTGTATGTCCAGAACCAAAATGAACAGGGGAGGAAAAAATGGGAGGGGCGAAAAAAGGAGGCAGGGGGTATGTAAATATCAAAGGGAAAACCCAGCTGGTATGTAACAGGCACCACTGATAAGAGTTGTTGGGAATTTCCCAGGAACCGATCGGGGTTTCTTAGGAACAAGTTTAAAAAGGGGTGAGAATCGGGGTGAACTGGGTGGATGCCTGGGTGAAGGTTGGGTCGAACAACGCAGGGAGGGAAAAGCAGGAGCGTGGGGCGTGAGGGCAGGTGAGCGCTGCGGTGAAAGCCACGTGCGCAGGCCGGGCCGGGCCCCTCTCTCCTCCAGCTGACTTGCAACTTCCACTGCCGGCCCACGTGGCCCTCGAAGGGCGGAGCTTCCCCTTTCCTGCGCCCGCCCCTGGGGCCCTCCAGCCAATGGGAAGCGAGGGCTAATGTTGCTGGTGTTTCAACATTCGGAGCCGGCTGGCACAGCTGCTGCCGCGGGCCTGGGAGCTGCGAGCAGGCAGGAGGCGGAGGTGAGGGGCGGGGGGCTGTGACTCCTGGCCCCCCAGCGCAGGGGGGTCCAGGTCCGGGTCCGTCCGGGGTTACCAGGCCGCGCACTCCCCTCGCTCTTGGAGGCGACGCTGGTGCCAGTGTCTGCTTCAATGCGACCCTACAATAACAAGCCCCAATCGGCCGAGTCGCTGCTTGTTTCACCTCGTGTCCCCCTGCGCTGCAGAAATCCCGCCTCTGCTGGGCCAGCCCCGAGACACGGGGTTGCCCCTGGATTGTAAGCAAGCTGCCCCCTTCTCCCCCATGCTCCCCATTCCCTGAATATCAGTCCTGCCCCCGCAGCCTGCACAAATCTTCATCCTTTAGGACCAAATAGGAAGGGGAGGGGGCGAGGGATTATTTTCTTTATTCCCACCCCCCCTAGCGGAAGGAGCTGTTCTCTGTGTCTGTGTTTACAAACCAAGGAACGTGTTTCTCCCTGGTTTGGGCTGGGGTTTTTTTTTTGCCTGTTTCTTGACAAGATTGATTGAAATGTTGGTCTGACTAGAGTAGTCCCCAAGTTTAGCGCCCTGCCCTGAAGCAGGACAAAGTCAACCAAGACCTACGGGTTTGTCTAACCCTGTCTAATTCTTTCTTCCCACCCATGCTTCCCCAGAAGGGATCAGACAGGCTGTACACAGCGGGTGTTTAAGTCTCAGCTTGACAAAGTCCTGGCCGGGTTGATTTAGTTGGGATTGGTCCTGCCTAGAGCAGGGGGCTGGATTTGATGACCTTCTGAGGTCTCTTCCAGCTCTATGATTCTATGATTCCCTCCCCTTTCCTTCACCATCATTAATATCCTTTTGCAGTGAGTTCCAGAGGTTGATTATACACTTCAAAATACGTCCGTTTTAACTAGAGCTGGAAGGAAGTTTTCTGAGGGGATGTTTTTCCATTGGAAAATGCTGATTTTAGTGACCTTTTGTTTGGAAGGGGAAAACTCCACCATTTCAGAACATTAAAATGTAGTTTTCCATTCCTGAAATGACTCTTTGTTTGGTCTCTTTAAGGTTTATCTTCCGTAATCCACCGTACTACATTTAAAAAAAGTCAAAATCTAAACAAAACGTGAATTTATTTGCAGAACTGTGTGTGATCAGGAAAAAAAAGTCAAAATCCTGGAATTTCTAGTCCCAATTCAACCCTACTTTTAGCCACCTTGGTGCCAGGGATGTAAAATCTCATTTAATTAGCTAACCAGTTAAACAATATGTTGAACCAGTTAACCGATTAAATGGGACACGTAGGACGTGTTAAAGATGGGCTTGGAGCAGCCCACACACCTACCCCCTTGGCACACTGCTGTGACTGCTGAGCAACCCTACCCGTGGTGTGCCAGAGTGCCCTCTGCCTATGGCGTGCCAGAGTGCCCTCTGCCTATGGCTGGTGGAGGGCTGCTCCAGCCCCCTCTGGTTAACCATAACCGGCTTACTGGTTAACCATTCACTTCCAAACTTGGTGTCCCCACTGCTAACATTAGGACAGTGGTCCCCAACACGGTGCCCGCATTTGTATGCGCCCGCCAAGTGCTCAGGGATGGCCTGGCCCCGGGCACGTGGCGCATGTGCGGTGCCGGAGCTGGCCCCGGGCGCATGGTGCACGGTGAGCGCCGGCCCCGGGGGCGCCGCAGATTGGCTGCCCGCGCTATGGCCACGTGGCGCATGGCGGGAGCGCAGGCTCCGGGCATGCGGCACTTGCAGGGTGCGCCAGCCCGGGGCGCACAGCGCTTGGAGAGCGCCGGCCCCGGGCGCGCGGTGCTTCGGGGGGGAGAGTGCCAGCGCTAGTGCCGGCCCCGGGCGCGTGGCGCTTGCAGGGTGCGCCGGCCCCGGGCGCGCGGTGCTTGGGGGGAGAGCGCCGGTCCCGGGCGCGCGGCGCTTGGCGGGGGGCCCGGCCTTGGGCGTGCGGTGCTTGTGGGGGGGGGGCTGGCCCTGGGAATGTGGCTATGGGGGGTCCCCGCCCCCAGGTGCACAATGGGGGGCCCCGCGCCAGGGCACCCTGCGGGCAAACGGCCACACCCGTTGGCGCCCGGCAACCTCAAATGGTTGGGGACCACTGCATTAGGAGAAGCCATTGGCTGCCTCCCCTGCCCCGCCCCATTCCTTCTTTGACATTCCCCTGCTCCCATGGGGGTCACGCTGCCCCCCTTTGAGAGCTGATGCTGAAAAGTGCTGGGAAAGCTCGGGGCGATTATCTGCCTGACCCCGGTGAATAGGAGCTGGCAAAGGCCCTGAAGTGTCACAGACCCTGGAGCTGTGACCGGCCCTTTCACCCAGCAGGATGTGCCGAATGCCCCAGAGGACCAAGGGATGGTGGGCGTGGCACTTCAAGCACACCTTGATTTTCTTCTGTCAGGGCTGGGGCATCGGACCGTCCAGGCTGGGTTCCTGTGATTTCCCGCGCGTGCTGGGCGGATGGTTTCCTGTCCAGTGCAGATTGCTGCTGGTGCGGGACCTCTGCATATCAACGCTGGGTAAGTCCTGGTGGGTTTTTAATGGGCACTGCCATGTGGGTTGGTAACTCAGGGTGCCCCTGTATAAAACTATGGGACACCCACATCTTGAATACTGTGTACAGCTGTGGTCTCCTCACCTCAAAAAAGATATTTTGGCCTTGGAAAGGGTTCAGAAAAGGGCAACTAACATGATTAGGGGTTTGAAACGGGTCCCATATGAAGAGAGGTTAAAGCGATGGGACTTTTCAGTTTAGAAAAGAGGAGACTGAGGGGGGATATGATAGAGGTCTATAAAAACATGAGTGGTGTGGAGAGGGTGAATAAAGAAAAGTGATTTATTAGTTCCCATAATAGAAGAACTAGAGGACACCAAATGAAGTTAATGGGTAGCAGGTTTAAAACTAATAAAAGAAAGTTCTTCTTCACACAGCGTGTAGTCAACCTGTGGAGCTCCTTGCCAGAGGAGACTGTGAAGGCTAGGACTATAACAGGATTTAAAGAGAAGCTAGATAATTTCACGGAGGTTAGGTCCATAAAAGGCCATTATCCAGGAGATAGAAATAGTGTCCCTGGCCTCTGTTTGTGGAAGGCTGGAGAAGGATGGCAGGAGACAAATCGCTTGATCATTGTCTTTGGTCAACCCTCTTTGGGGCACCTGGTGCTGGCCAGTGTCAGCAGACAGGCTACCCAGTACTGCCGTTCTTATGTTAGGGTTCTTGGTTGGGGCACAGGGCAGAGCCCATCGGTTCAGAGCTGCTAAGAGCAGAGTTATTTGCACTTACGTCCCAGCCAGACTCCCTCTATCCCCTAACACAGGGCTGGGGGGATCCTTTTTTGGGTCGGGGGCCACAGAGAAATCCGTCGGGCCTTGTAGGAGTTGGGCGGCAGGAGTGGAGCTTAGTGCCTACGGGGCCAAGGGAAACAGAGAGGGCACCATGTCCACAGGGCCGGGGTGCCATTTTCCCTAGGGCCTCCGGGAGGGCGGGGGGAACGAGTGTGTCTATGGTCTAGGAGCCAGGGCCCACCAAAGATGAATCCGACCCAGGCTCTGGTACATCTCTGCAGCGCTGCCGGCCGGTTCCCCCACCTCTTGGTCCTCAGCCCAACTAGACCTGCTTCCCGACGGCTGGTTGCCCCCGGCCAGCCCCGCTCCCTCCAGCCCCCTCCCAGCCAGCCCTGCTTCCCGGCGGCCGGTTCCCCCCCACCCCCTCTCTTCCAGCCAGTCCCGCCCCCCCCCCCCGGCCCCTGCTGTTCGGTATTTTTTTTAAACCATCTGGTAACCCAAGCAGGTGGGGGTGAAAAGTGCATGGAAATGCCTGCACAGGCGCGTCTGGGAATGAGATGCTGCTCTAACATCTCCGCCTCTGTTCACTTCCAGCCCCTGCCTCGTGGCGCTGGCCCCCCCGTGGCCTGGGCAGGCCCCCCAGGCGCACCATGGCCCGGCATAGCAAGCTGCAGAAGCACGTCCTGAGCCTATACAGGCAGTTCCTGCGCGCCGGCCGGGAGAAGCCGGGATTCCTGCCTCGCATCCAGGCTGAGTTCCGGAAGAACGCCAGCATCCCCCGGACCGACGTGATGCACATCGAGTATCTGCTCCGCCGTGGCCAGAGGCAGCTGGCGCAGCTCCGAGACGCGAACACCAAACAGATGGGCACCTTTGTCCAAGCCAAACCGGAGGAGCAGTGACCCCTGCTGGTTGGCGCAAGCGTCTGTCTTGTACTGGGACGGTTGGGGATGAATTCACAGATCAGCCTTCCTGGTTCTCACATCCCTGTGCACCCCTCGTGTCCAAACACAGGTGCCTGGCTTGGCATTTGCTGAGCTAAGGTGTCTTTATTGGCAGCCAAGCTTTTAAACAGTTCAGGTGTGGATGGGTGATCTGGAGGAGATGCTCTTGTTTCCAGGACCTGGTACACAATTCATTCTACCCCTGCTGGCTCCTCTCTTCGGGTATGTCTACACTACAGCGCTAGTTCGAACTAAGCTAATTCGAACTAACGCGTCTAGAACTAAAAACTAGTTTTGCTAATTCGAACTAGCAAGTCCACATTGAGTGGACTCTGAACAGGGCTTAAGGATGGCCGGAAGCAGTGCCAGCAGGGCATCAGAGGAGGACTTAGAGCGTGGAGATGCAGTCTCAGGCTAGCCGAGGGCTGCGCTTAAAGGGTCCCGACCCCCACCCCGGACAGACAGTTCTAAGGGGTGCCCCGCTTGAAAACCAGTCCTGGCTTGGAGTGCCCGGAGTACCCACACTGGGCACATCACACCACTCAGCCATCAGCCCGGCTGCACTTGCCGCAGGCTGCCATCTGGGGAGAGGGGGTAATCGGGGGGCTGCAGGAGAGCTTCCACCCCCAGAAGCCTGCAGAGCCAGCCCAGTCCTCCTCCCTCACCTCCTTCCACTTACCCTTCCCTAGCCCCCCTTCTTATTGATGTACAAAATAAAGATAACGTTTCTTCCAACATTGACTCTGTCTTTATTGAACAAAACTGGGGGAGACTGGGAAAAGGAGGTGGGAGAGGGGAAGATTAAGGCTGGGAGAGGGGAGGGCAACTAACATGATAAGGGGTTGGGAACAGGTCCCAGATGAAGAGAGGCTACAGAGACTGGGACTGTTCAGCTTAGAAAAGAGGAGACGGAGGGGGGACAGGCTAGAGGTCTCTAAAAGCAGGGGTTGGGTGGAGAGGGTGCATTCAGAAAAGTTCTTCCTGAGTTCCCATAAAGAAGGACTAGAGGACACCAAAGGAAAGGACTGGGTAGCAGGCTTGAAACTAGTAAGAGAAAGTTGTTCTTCTTGACAAAGCAAATAGTTAACCGGTGGAACTCCTTGCTGCAGGAGGCTGTGAAGGCTACAACTAGAACAGAGTTGAAAGGGAAGTGAGATCAAGTCATGGAGGTTGGGTCCATGGAGTAGTCTTAGCAAGGGGGTAGGAGTGGTGTCCCTGCCCAAAGTTTGTGCAAGGCTGGAGAGGGATGGCACGAGACAAATGGCTTGGTCACTGTCTTCGGTCCATCCCCTCCAGGGTCCCTAGGGTTGGCCGCTGTCGGCAGACAGGCTACTGGGCTAGATGGACCTTTGGTCTGACCCAGGACGGCCATTGTAAGCTCAGGGCTCAGGGTCGGGGGTCTCAGTGGACCCCCTTGATTTTCATGCAAACCTGCTCCTGGGTGGCCAGGCTGGCAGCTCTCCTGCCCTAGATGGCCACTTTCCTGTGCCTAGTGCGGAGATCGTGGACGAGGTCCACGATGTCCGCACTAGCCCAGGAATGTACCCGCCTCTTGCGGTCCCGGGCAAGCTTCCGGGAGCCGCCAGCCTGGTCCCGGGAAGAGGGGGTGGGCTGGGGGACATCGGGTGGGTGGCTCTGTGCCGTGCAGGGCTTGCACCTGGCACGGGCACCGTAGCCAGCCCGTGCCCCTTTAAGGGGTCCGGGGCCGGGAGGGGGGCATAGAGTTTCCCTGGTGTTGGCCAGAGTGGCCACCAGGGAAACCTGGGGAGGGCTAGCCTCCCACTCGTTTGAATTCAGGGGCTACACAGCCCTTAATTCGAACTAGTAAGTTCGAACTAGGCTTAAGCCTCGTAAAATGAGGTTTTCCTAGTTCGAACTAAGCGCTCCGCTAGTTCGATTCAAATTCGAACTAGCGGAGCGCTAGTGTAGCGGCTATGAATGTTAGTTCGAACTAACGTCCGTTAGTTCGAACTAACATTGTAGTGTAGACATACCCTTCCATCCTTAGCCAAAGAGGAACAAGCCAGTTAGCCCAGGGAAATAAAAGAAAGGGAGAGCGGTGACGGAAAACCCTGTGTCTGTCATTTTTTCAAATGATCTATCTTGCCTAAAAGCCTGTCAGGGATTGGGCTCTGTTGCAGGAGGTGCTGGCGAAACACTCCGTGGATTTGGGTGCTACAATTCCTGAGTGTCGTCCGCCTTCCTGCCCCCTCCCCCCACCGAAGCGCTTTGGAAGGCTCACAAAGGACAGAGACCTGCCTTTTGAAAATCCGACTCCCCACCGGTGTCTCAAGACAGGCGGCTCTCTCTCGCCAAAAACGGAGGCAGCAGCGTGGGATGACAGGCAGCCAGGTCGCAAGGGGAGGTGCTTTTTAGACCAGTTCCCTCCTGGCACTCCGTACTGCTGCCTCTGTATCAGAGGCAGCAGCACAAGCTGGCAGCAGCCCTTGCCTGGGGGCTGGGTCTGAGCTTCTGGACCTGGTGCAAACTGGAACTGAGCGAGGCTGCCTGCCTGCCTGGCTCCTAACACACTGTAAATGCAGAGCCGCAGAGGGGGTAGGTCCCGCACCCAGCGCGAGCCAGGACTGAGACAGCTGGCCCCTGGGGACTATCGAAAAGTCAAGTAACCGATAAGAAATCATGAGGTTAATTGACTACTCAGTGAATATCTAACGTCCCTAATCCCTTTTCATAGTTCCCCTCTGGACTCTCTCTCCTAAAGCATGGCCCTGAGATCTGGACACAGTGCTCTAGCTGAGGCCTCCTCCGTGCCAAATAGCTAGGGGTACGTCTACACTACAGCGCTAGTTCGAACTAACTTAGTTCGAATTAGTTAATTCGAACTAAGCTAGTTCGAACTAACGCGTCTAGAACTAAAAACTAGTTCGAACTAGCGTTTTGCTAGTTCGAACTAGTAAGTCCACATTGAGTGGACTCTGAACAGGGCTTAAGGATGGCTGGAAGCAGTGCCGGCAGGGCATAAAAGGAGGACTTAGAGCATGGAGATGCTGTTTCAGGCTAGCCGAGGGCTGCGCTTAAAGGGTCCCGACCCCCACCCCGGACACACAGTTCTAAGGGGTGCCCCGCTTGCAAAGAAGTTCTGGCTTGGAGTGCCCTGAGTGCCCACACTGGGCACATCACACCACTCGGCCATCAGCCCGGCTGCACTTGCCGCAGGCTGCCATCTGGGGAGAGGGAGTAATTGGGGGGCTGCAGGAGAGCTTCCACCCCCAGAAGCCCGCAGAGCCAGCCCAGTCCTCCCCATCGGGGGCTCGTACCCCATTCCTCCCTCACCTCCTTCCACTTACCCTTCCCTAGCCCCTCTTCTTATTGATGTACAAAATAAAGATAACGTTTCTTCCAACATTGACTCTGTCTTTATTGAAAAAAACTGGGGGACACTGGGAAAAGGAGGTGGGAGAGGGGAAGAGAAAGGCTGGGAGAGGGGAGGGCAACTAACATGATCAGGGGTTGGGAACAGGTCCCAGATGAAGAAAGGCTACAGAGACTGGGACTGTTCAGCTTAGAAAAGAGGAGACGGAGGGGGGACAGGATAGAGGTCTCTAAAAGCAGGGGTTGGGTGGAGAGGGTGCATTCAGAAAAGTTCTTCCTGAGTTCCCATAAAGAAGGACTAGAGGACACCAAAGGAAAGGAATGGGTATCAGGCTTGAAACTAGTAAGAGAAAGTTGTTGTTGTTGTTGACACAGCAAATAGTTAACCTGTGGAACTCCTTGCTGCAGGAGGCTGTGAAGGCTACAACTAGAACAGAGTTTAAAGGGAAGTGAGATAAAGTGATGGAGGTTGGGTCCATGGAGTCCTATTAGCCAGAGGGTAGGAGTGGTGTCCCTGCCCAAAGTTTGTGGAAGGCTGGAGAGGGATGGCACGAGACAAATGGCTTGGTCATTGTCTTCGGTCCATCCCCTCCAGGGTCCCTAGGGTTGGCCGCTGTTGGCAGACAGGCTACTGGGCTAGATGGACCTTTGGTCTGACCCAGTACGGCCATTGTAAGCTCAGGGCTCAGTGTCGGGGGTCTCAGTGGACCCCCTTGATTTTCATGCACACCTGGTCCTGGGTGGCCAGGCTGGCAGCTCTCCTGCCCTAGACAGCCACTTTCCTGTGCCTAGTGCGGAGATCGTGGACGAGGTCCACGATGTCCGCACTAGCCCAGGAAGGTGCCCGC
This sequence comes from Pelodiscus sinensis, assembly GCF_052426305.1. NCBI lineage: Eukaryota > Metazoa > Chordata > Testudines > Trionychidae > Pelodiscus > Pelodiscus sinensis. The sequence goes on along the minus strand of NC_143069.1, from coordinate 15,102,376 downwards.
CTCTTGCGGTCCAGGGCAAGCTCCCGGGAGCCGCCAGCCTGGTCCCGGCAAGAGGGGGTGGGCTGGGGGGCATCGGGTGGGTGGCTCTGTGCCGTGCCAGGTGCAGGGTCTGCTAGCTGGGTGCTGGCAGGCTTGCACCTGGCACGGGCACCGTAGCCAGCCCGTGCCCCTTTAAGGGGTCCGGGGCCGGGAGGGGGGCATAGAGTTTCCCTGGTGTTGGCCAGAGTGGCCACCAGGGAAACCTGGGGAGGGCTAGCCTCCCACTAGTTCGAACTAAAGGGCTACACAGCCCTTAGTTCGAACTAGCTAGTTCGAACTAGGCGTTAGTCCTCGTAAAATGAGGTTTACCTAGTTCGAACTAAGCGCTCCGCTAGTTCGATTCAAATTCGAACTAGCGGAGCGCTAGTGTAGCACCTATTAAAGTTAGTTCGAACTAACGTCCGTTAGTTCGAACTAACTTTGTAGTGTAGACATACCCTCGGAGAGTGACCTCCCATGTCTGCCGTACGTCTCCTACCACGCCCCAGGGCTATGCCCTCTTACTGAAGGGCTTTGTGTCTGAGATCGCTTCTCTCCCAGGCTACGTCTACACAACGAGTTTTTTTGGCAACAAATATGCTAACGAGGGACTCTATGACACGCAATGTCATTTGCATATTTTCTGCCGATCCGTTTTTGTGCTCGGGGTTTGTGCACAAAACCAAGCCGTGTGGATGTTTACTTTTTGTGCAAAAAACCCCCTTTTCCCACAAGATCCCTATTTCTGCAAAAAGGCCGACCGATCTTGTGCAAAAAGGGGCTTTTGCCTAAAAAGAAAACATCCACATGGCTTGTTTTTGTGTGTTCTTGCGAAAAAACTTGTGGCGCGTCTACACTCTACGTGTGTTCTTGCAGAAGTAAATTTGCAGTAAAGCATCAGAGAACAGGGCTCCTTGCACAGGAGTTATTCCTCTCCCGACGATGACTAAGCCCCCTTTGTGCAAGAGCTGTTGTGCAAGAAGGCAGCGTGGACGGGCACCAGGGGCTTCTTGAGCAAGACACTTTTATGGCTAAAATGACCATCAGAGCTTTCTTGCACAAGAGAGCGTTCACACTGCCATGGACGCTCTTGTGCAAAAGCCTATGGCAGGGTGGAGGCACTCTTGCACGAGACCTTTTGCGCAAGAACTCCGGCGTGAAACAGCTCTCGTGCAAGAAGCCTGCAGTGTAGGGCAGGGAGCAGCCTATGAGGGAGGGGGAGGGACCCCTAGTAATGGCTCAAACTTCCCAGGGGGGTGGCCAGAGGCAGGACATTTGCCTGGCAGGGTGAGGGGGGGGCGGTGACCTCACAGGGGCTTTGGGCAGCCCTCAGCATATAAGGCAAAGGGCAGGTGGGGAGGTGATGACCTCACAGAGGGACCCACATCTCAGGCTGATAAAAGCGGGGGGCGGGCCCAGGGGACTTTGGAGACCCCCGGTTGCTTTAGCTCTGGTGCGTCTCCTCCTCACGGTTCATTCGCGTTCTGTGAGTTCCACATCCCGACACCTTTGTGACGAAGGTAAGAGCCCCCAGGGGTTGGATCCCGCCCGGGGCCGGCTGGGTTCCAGGCAGGCCCAGCCCTCGGTCAAGGGCCAGAAGGTGATTCCTCACCTGGGCTGCGTCCTTAGCGCCACTGGGGCTTTCTCCTGGTTGGTTTCCCTTTTCCTCCATCCCCCCACATTTCTGCTCTGTTCTTGCCTCCTCTGTGACCTTCCCTTGCTGCCTCCCCCAGCTTGGGACCCAACAGACTAGCTGAAGGACGGGGGGTGGTTTGCAGGAGCCGTGGGGTGGGGGATGCAGCCCCCATTGTGGGGACTGGGGAGGTGGGGCTGGAACAAGTCTATGCCGGTGTCTTTGGGGAGAACGCTCCACCCCCCACACCTTAGATTCTCCCCTGATTGGCCAAGAAGGGGCTGTTGATGGGCAGGAGACTTGTGGAATGAGGAGTAACGGTAGTTTGAACTAGGAAGCCTAGTTCGAACTACCTAGTTCGTGCCCCGTGTAGCCGCGCTGCACGGGGTTCGAACGAGCGAGGTTTTAAAAATGGCGGCTCCCCGCTTATGCAAATGAAGCCCGGGAAATTCAAATCCCGGGCTTCATTTGCAAGTGCGGTATGCCTACATTACCCTCCTAGTTCGAACTAGCGGGGTAGTGTAGACATACCCTCAGGTCCTTGCAGTGCCTGTGCAAGACCGAACCGATAAGCAAGGGGCCATTTGGGGGCTGGGGGCAGTCGCTCTGGGGAGCTGGAACCCCTGGATTTCGCTCTGCAGGCTGCGCCCCAAGCTCCCCTTTGCTCCCCTCATTTGCAGCATGGCCAAACGTTTTCGGCTGTGGTTCAAGAAAGCCCTGAAGATGGCCCCAGGGCCGGTGGGGAGCAGCTTCTCCGTCCCCGCGGGCGGGGAAGCTGGATCCCACCAGCTCGGGGCGACTCGCCCACCGGCCAGGCCCCCCCGGACCTGGCTCCAGAGGCGGCTGGGCAGGCGGGACCCAGCCCAGCGGGGGAGCTGGGTAGGGTGGCTCCGGGGCCTCCTCTGTGGAGAGAAACACCTGCCCCGGGAGCCCAGCCCCCATTACCACCAGGGGGCATCGCCCTGCCCGGCCCCCGGGGACCTGCCAGTCTCCGGGAGCCCCCAGCCCGTCGCTCCCCGCACCAGCCCCTGCAGCTGTGGGTCCAGGTCCGTCAGCAGCAGCGCCTGGGCCTCCAGCTGCAGCCGGGCCACCTCCTGCAGCCGCTCAGACCCAGGTGAGGGGCCGTGAACACGCTGGGCCCAGGGGCTCACCCAGTACCCGGGGGGGGGGCGGGGAGGGGCAGCCCCAGTGTCTGCCCCGCACCCTGGGCAATGGATGGGGGGGGGGCTGCTTGGCTCTCTTGTTCCTGGTGGGGCTCTGCTGAGGGCGTTGGCAGATGTGAGGGTGGAAGGGGGATGGGTCCCTGCGAGGGGCGTGTGGGGCCCAACCTGCCCTGGGTCCCTGACATGGGGGCGCGTGACCCCTGCTGGCCGCTGGAGTCACCCTGGTCCCTTCCCTCCCGCACAGAGCCCCCCTGCGCCTCGGCGGAGCTCTGCCAGGAGCGGGTGGACTCCCGGGTGGAGGAAGGGGCCATCTACGACATCGAAGAGCAGCTCCACACCCGGGACACGGTAGGAACCTTCTCCACACGGGGGGGACCCGAGATTGTCCGGCCCCTTCCCAGCACGTCCCCCTCTCCGGGAGGGGCTTGTCCCTGGGGATCCCCCTGGGGCCCCTTCTCCTGCATGACCTGGACCCCCCAAGCTGGGGGCTCTTGTCATGCACAAGCTGGGCCCCCACAAGCCTGAGGCAGCAGTTGGGGGGGGAGTGTGGGTGCTTGGACAACCAGCAGCTCCCACCTCCACTCCTGGGAGGCCTGAGCCCTGCAGCTGTCCGTGGGGGGCAGGCAGGCCCCAGGCTCACAGACTCTCTCTGGGGTGCAGAGCCCAGCCGCCCTGCAGCGGTTCCTCTTGGCCATCCCCCTCGCCTGCCTCGCCGCCCTCCAAAGGGGCGAGGACACCCTGGCGCCGCGCTGCTGCAAGGACACCATGATGGCCAGGATCGTTGTAAGCGAGTCGCGGCGGCCGGGAGGAGGGGAGGGGATACGTGGGGTGGACAGGGGTCTGCCTGGGCCATGGCGGCGGGTGGGGGTGCTGGAAACGGGATGGGTGGAGCCAGGAGGGCTGGAGGTGGACATGGGGAGGGTGGGTGGGGATGCTGGAGGAGGGAGGGACACAGAAATGGGGCAGGTGTGGGGTGCCGGACAGGAAGGGGGATTCGGGACAGGGAGGGGTCTCCCCGGGCCATGGGGGGCTGGAAGGGAGCCGAGCGGGCTGCTGGGGATGCGCCTGGGGAGCAGGGATGAGGAGGTTCAGAGGCTGGTCACCAGGGCAGGGAGGGGCAGGAGACGGCCTGGGGACAAGGACTGAGCTGGTCCCGGTTTGGGAGGGGGGTGCTGGGAGGGGCCCTGTGTCGGGCAGGGGGGCTACAGGGCAGCGGGAGGCAGTGGGGTTGGATCCTGCTGGGTGGGGGCGCTGGCCGCGTGAGCGTCTCTTGGGGGCCCAGCCTCACACGCCCCTTTGTCTCCTTGGGTCTCCCAGGAGATCATGGAGGACTCGCCCCCCCGCTGGTCTTGGCCGACTGCCTCAACGCCGCCTGCAGCCTCAGGTACCGACCCCCCCCCCCCCGCCGACTCCCCCCAGAGCAGATCCCCTGGCCAGGGAGTGGGAAAGTCTCTGTCTCCTGCTGCTGAATTAACAGCCTCTGCCCCTCTCTCCTGCCAGCACCTTGCAGCCTCCCCTGCGGGCCCAGCTCCTGAGCCCCCTGCTGATGGCGGCCGTGGGACAGACTGTGTCTGGGGACTGGCAGCAGGAGCCCATCCACACTCAGGTACGTCCCTCCGGGCCCTGCTCCCGGGCTGGGCTGGAGCTCCAGAGAGGAGGGGGGGGGCAGAGGGAGGGAAGAAGCTGCAGGTTTGGATCCTTCCCTCCAGGGTTCCCGTTGCTCTCCCGGGGGGCCCGTCCCTTCCATGCCCAGCCTGGGCTCCTCCCTGCTCTGCGAGGCGGCTCAGACCCTGCTCAAGGCTGCACCCCGGAGCCAGCGGGTGGCCTGGATTCCCCAACCCCCCTCTGACCCAGGGCTCCCCCTTGTCTTGCAGCAGTTCATCCGGGCCCTTCCCTACGACCTCCAGGCCCTACTGGCGAGCCTCCTCGCCGAGTCCCCAGACACCGCCCGGCTGCAGCTCATAATGGAGGTGAGCCCCGTGGGGGGGACGGGGCCATTGTCCCTGCTTCCTCGGGGGGGGGGCCGAGAGAGGAGCAGTGTCAGTGGCTGGGGGGGGCACAGTCCGAGAGGAGCCCCAGGCTCTGCCCAGAACCTGCACCTCCCTACGGGTCCTGACCTGTCTCTTTCCCCCCCAGCACCTGAGCCCGTGGCTGGAGTCCCGCCTGCCCCAGGAGCGAGCCAGGGCCCTTGGCAGCACCACGGCCCTGCTGGGAGTCGCCACCACCCTCCCGGGGTTTGACGTAAGTGACCTCGGAGCCGGGGGGTCTGGGGCTGCAGGGCGCGGGGCTGGGAGCATCCCCGGGAGGCAGAGGCAGGGCCGGGAATGGGCCGGGAATGGGCCGGGAATGGGCCGCGTTCTCCTTTCCCCGGGGAGGGGCGACCCTGGGCCCTTCAGGGGGGCTCTTGAGGGACTGGGCCTGGGGACTGGGGAGTGGCCGTCAGTGGATCCCCTTGTTCCACCCCCGGAGTGACCCTTCAGTCGGGGCCATTGCTCAGGGTTGTCTCCTCGCAAGGCCGGCCCCGCCCCGCCCCGGGAGGTGTCTCTGTCCGTCCCCCGAGCTCAGACCCGCCTCGGCGGCCGTTTGCATGGGACGTGCAGCCCCAGGATGCTGAGGGACCCCCCCTCTTCTCTCCCCTCAGAACTCCGCCGACTGGCCGAGGATGGGTCACCACGTGGCCCAGCTGGGCCTTTTTATTTCGGACCCATCCGAAGACGTCAGCCGGCTGGCCCGGGAGGGGGTGCACAGCCTGTATCAACTCCTCCTGCACCACAGGGGTAAGGAACCCAGCCGGGACCTGGGCCCCAGGGACACCCTGAGGGTGCCGGCGGCAGGGGGAGGGGACCCAGCCCTTTTCCCCCAGACTGGCCCAAGGGGGGATGCGTCCCTCTGTGTTCCCCTTCTGCCCCCTGTGCCCCTCCATTTGCCCAGGGATGCCTGCAGGGACCCGTGGGAGGGGAAGGGCTCAGACCTGCCAGCAGAATGAGCCTGTTGTGTCTCTTGCAGGCCTCAACATCCACCAGGCAGAGGACCTGTGGTGCAGGCACTACTACAAAGAAAGATGGGTCCTGGCTCACAGCAACAGCGTGAGGGTGGGAGAGGTAAGGACGCGCTGCCAGGGCAGGGCAGGGCTCGGGGGTGGGGCTGGCTGGGGCCCTCGTGGGGGTAGGAGGGTCTTGGGGGCAGGAGGAAGCTGTGACCTGGGGCAGGGGTTGGGGTGCCGGGTGAGGAGAGCGTCTGGGTGCAGGGTCTGGAAGGGAGTTTGGGGGAGGAGGAAGCTGTTTTAGCCCCAGGAGTTGGGGCCGGGCTCTGGGCCGTCAGCTGAAACCTCCTGTGCTCTTGATTCCAGGTCTTTGGGCAGCTCTTCACAGCAGAGCAGGAGAATTGCTTTTTGGACAAGGCTCTGCTCGCTGCCCGCTCCCCCCTGCGGCGCCCCAGCCAGGCCGGGCTGGGCCTGGCCCACGCCCTGCATGGGCAGGCCCATCAGCTCCTGGAATACATGGTGAGCAGCCGGAGCAGATCAGGAGAGTGGGGCAGGGCCAGGGTCTCCTTCCCATCCCCTCAGGGAGTCCCCCGCCCCTTTCCTCAGGCTGCCCCCACCCCACGTCCCTGCTGGCAGAATCCCTCCTGCCCCTGCGAGCGTCCCTGGGGGTGGGGGAGGCTCTGAACACAGAAACTGTCCTAGGAGGCGGGAGGGGGCCGAGGTGTCAGGAGCTCTGGGGGGGGGGGGTCAGGAGCTCACCCTGCGGGCCTGACGGGGGGTGACCAGAGAGCAGGGGGAGGAGGGTGGAAATGCTGGGGGGCCAGTTCCCCTGAGTCCCCAGGGATGAATGTGACGGATTCTGCTTCCCTTGCAGCAGGAAGACACCCAGTGAGAGCAGCAAGAGCTGAGGAGCCAGCAGCTGCGTCCCCCTCCCCCCAACCCTCCCACTTGTATTGAATTGTATTTACATTCTCATTAAACAATGTTTCAAAAAACATTTGGATCAGGCTTGGTCAATAATTTGTAATGGGGGGGCCATTTTGGCAACTGATCAAGGGCCACATTTCTACCGAGGGCTTTGGGGTCTGGGACGGGGTGGTTGGGTGCAGAAGGGAGCTTAGGGGAGGAGCCTGCGTGCAGGGAGGGGGGGTATGATCTGGGGCAGTGGATAGGGGTGCAGGGTCCAGGAGGGGGTATGGGCGCAGGAGAGGACTCTGGCCTGGGGGAGGGGCTCTAGAGGGGTGCAGGGTCAGGGAGGGAGCTGTGACCTGGGTGAAGGGGGAGCAGAAGGTTTGGGGGAGGGGGTGCGGGTGCCAGAGAGGAGTCTGGCCTGGGGGAGGGGTGTCGGGGGGGTGCAGGGTCAGGGAGGGAGCTGTGACCTGGGTGAAGGGGGAGCAGAAGGTTTGGGGGAGGGGGTGTGGGTGCCAGAGAGGAGTCTGGCCTGGGGGAGGGGCTCTAGAGGGGTGCAGAGTCAGGGAGGGAGCTGTGACCTGGGTGAAGGGGGAGCAGAGGGTTTGGGGGAGGGGGTGCGGGTGCCAGAGAGGAGTCTGGCCTGTGGGAGGGGTGTCGGGGGGTGCAGGGTCAGGGAGGGAGCTGTGATCTGAGGGAAAGGGGGACGCAGGTTCAGGTGGTCGCCTGGGACAGGCAGTCGGGGAGGGGACGTGGGCGCCAGGGGCAGGCTCTGGCTGCGGAGGTGCCTACCTAGGCAGCTGCGTATGGGGGAGCCCGACTGTCACCTGAGGGGATGGGGGAGCTCAATTTTCAACTGTGGGGAATGGAGGAAATACTGTGGAGTGGAGGGAGCGAGATGGGGGGGGCTGAATTGTTCCCGGAGGGGAGATCTCCCTGGCTTGGGCGGGGGGGGGGGCGTTTCCAGCAAAGCCCTCACATAAGAGGGGGACAGACGGGGGGAGGGAGAGGACGGGGATGGGCAGGGCAGGTGGAAATGGGGAGGGGCAGGAGAAGGGAAGGGGGAGGAGATGGAGGAGAGCAGGGGATAGGAGTGGGGGCGGGGATGAGGAGCAGGACAGAGGCAGGGCAGTGGTGGTGATGGCTGGCGGCTTTGCCAGAATAGCTGTGCCGGGGGGGGGGGGGCTTTTGCCACACACCCAAGCCAAGCCAGCTGTGGCGGCAAAGCCTTGTGATGTAACCTAAGCCCTTGGCAAGGTCGGGATCAACCTGCTCTGACAATTTCTCGGACCGGCGGGATGAGAAACAAGGATCGTGCAGGGAGATGGGGATGACTAGGAAGCGAATCCAGGTGTGGGGGGAATATCCTGGGTTGGAGGGTCAGTCGATACCCCCGCCTGCCACTGTCTGCCGGGGCTCTGCCCGCAAGATGGAACCAACAGCTGAGTTTGCTTTTCTGCCCCGTCGTGGGCACAAAAGGCCCAGAGCAGCCTCCTGCTATCTTGGAGGAAAGGGGCCAAAGTTCAGGAAGCAGGTGCCAGGCTGGAATCCGCTAGCTCCGCTTTTGCTTTGCCCTTCCTGGAAGCTGGGCTGCAGGTGAGTGGCGGTTTCATCTCCGCTCTTGGGGTGTTTCTCGTGGGTTCCGAGTGTGGATCTGAGAGGGGCTGCGCAGGGGCAGTGTCATGAACGTGCTGTAAGCGTTATAGCCCCTTCTGCGCAGGCTGGCTCCAGCCTCCCGTCTGTCTCCAAGCCCTGGGGGAGAGGCAGGAGGCCAGCAGCATGGCCTAGTGGAGGGGGCACAGGTTTGGGTGTAAGAACTCCCGGGTTCTAATCTAATGCCACCTAGTGACTAAGGCGCAGAGTTGTGTGTTAGACCCTTGCTCCTCAATTCTGCGCTCACTCTCACGCTGGTGACCTTGGAGAGGCCTTTCAGGTCTCCCTTTCCCTGTCCATCAAAGGCAGGCAAGTGCAATGTAATGCCCTGGAGCAAGTGCTTTGGGACGTGTCGCACAAGTGTGCCTGGCTCACAAGCGTGTCAGCACAGCTGTGTAAAAGTGTGACGAGGGCTTTGAGATCGATGCCGAAGGCGTGTGAGGCTGTGGCTGGCCAAGTGACAGGGAAATGAAAGGTCAGAGTTTGGTCAGTTAGATTTTATGGCAATACACTGAGACGAAGCACTTTGGGCGTATATACGATAATGTCTTTCCAAGTGCGTTAGTTCAAGCCGTGTCCTAGGAGCCAAGAGGTGAGACAAACATGCTTGGTCCTGTCTCGGTGCAGGGGTGGACTAGATCAGTGCTTCTCGACCAGTGGTACGAGTCCCCTTAAAGGTACTCAAGAGATGTCTGGGGGACACGTCAACACAACTGAAATTTGGCGAAAACTGAATTTTTGTTTTCAGTTTGACAGCGCTTTATTCTTTTTGTACCTTTTACACCCAAAAATGCCATCGCCCGCCCGGCTACGATTCAGTTGTTTAAACAAATGTGTTGCAACGGTTCAAAAAAATTGTGTGTGTCTGAAAACTGTAGGTACTGGGGGGTACTTACAAATTTTTCTTAAAGGGGGTACATTATAAAAAAAGTTTGCGAAACACTGGACCTATCATGGTCCCTTCCACTCGGACTTTTCTATGATTCTGTGACAGGGGTGGGTGATAATTTTCAGAAGGGGGCCACTTAATGGATTTTGGTATGGGGTCATAGGCCGGCTCCACCCACAGAAGGGGCGGAGCCTGAGGCAGAAGGGGCGGTGTTGTGGACTAGCCCACCCTCAGAGTTCTCCGTGGCTGAGGCTTTCAATTAAAAGCACAGAAAAGAGCTCACAGATTTGCCACTACTGGCAGCTGTCCGGCATTGTTACAGCTTTTTAAAGGGCTCGTGGCTCCCGCCCCTGCCGTAACCATGAGCCGTGAATCATTTAAAATCGGATCCTGCTGCCTGAGTCCCCACTTAGAATTCGGCGGCATGGGCAGCAGGATCTAAACAGAAAACGGCCAGATCACAGTGTTAGGTGGGTTGCATCTTACCCAGCCCTGTTCTCTGAGCTGGTTTTGAAACCTCCGTGTCCTCCTTATGGTCTGACAGCTGCAGATTTACTGCCTGTCTCTCCTCTCGTGGCCCAGCCTAGCCGCAGCTAATGGACTAACTCAGGTTAGCATCACCTGCCCTGTCTTGGTGACTCTTCACAGCTGAACGGCCTATAAGGCATCGTGCTGGTTTTCTGATCTCTTGGTGACTCCTCTGCGTTCTGTTTATTTCTTTCTCCCTAGCTGGCCGATCGAGTCAAACCCTGTCAGTGCGTGAAGGCCCCAGGAATTACGAGTGCGACGGTCTCCCATGCCCAAGGTAATCGGCTGGCTAGTAATGGATGGGCTGCTTGGTTATCAGGTTAGGCTGCACAAGCCAGGTCTATGGGACCCCATGGCCAGCTGGCACCTGGTTCACAGGGAGGCAGCTGTACTAATCTGAAAATGGCTGGAGGACACCACCATCATTAGGCTCCAGAGTTACAGCACTCGCTCCTCGTCCAAGGCAGGCAGCACAGCTTAGCAGCTCATTGGGATGTCTCCTTTTTAGTTGTGAGATCTGGGCACTTTAGAATGGCTGTAGCTATTTAGCAAAGGTGCACAGCTATAGGCATGGGGGTTTCCAGCTTTATTCACCTAGGTGGCTGATTCCAGGAAGCAAGGGTGTGTGTGTGTGTATGGGGGGGGGGGGGGGGAAGTCCTGTACAGAGGGTTCCCTGGCCCCTCTGCTTCCATGGCTGTGCAATTGCCACCAGGTGGATTAGAACCTGGGACTTTTGGAGCTTAGGGCAGGAGCTGCTACAGCTTGAGTTATAAGTCAGTTGCCTCTCAGCATAGGCTGAAGAGCTCCCTTGTAATAATTGCTTGCTGGAAGTGGTCTCAGTGCCACTCCATAGGATAGTGACCCACATCAGGTGGGTGGGTTACAGCTGCAGGCCTGCTCCCAGCATGCGGATCTGCTCTCTGGGCGGCGTCTATAACTCTGTGGCTGCAGCCCTGCTCCCAGGACTGGATCTGCTCTCTGCCCATTGGCGTGCGCAGCACATTTCATTAGGGTGTGCACCCAAAGAATGTTTTTAAATGTACTCTTTGACCCCCATTAGCCACGCCTCTGGAGGTAACACTTTCAGGGCAATATGGACACATGACCAGAAATAAAAGGTGTCATGTGACCTTCCCCCCCCCCCAAGGACTTTTCCCACCATCCTCTTACCAATAGGGATTAGTTTGGCCCTCACCAACCCCCCCGTGCAACGATCCTGCAATTGCATTAACCCAACGTGTGAGACATTAACTCGGGGGGTGGGGAGGCTGGGGGAAGTGTTCCCTCTAAGAGTTTCCTCCCATGAGCACAATACATTTTGTGTTGTGCACCAGTACTGAGTTTGTGGCTTGTTTGGATGTGTCAGTGTGGCACCCAAGTTATTCATAAATATCTTATGAACCACTTACCTGTCCCCTCTGCTGCCCTGTCTCCTTCCCTTCCTCCATCAGCTCCCCTGGTGCCTGCTGCCCCCCAATCCCTCACCCACCTCTGCTGCCCTGACTCCTGCCCTTCTCACTGCCCTCGGCCTTCCCGAGACCTGCCCCCTCCAGCAGCCTTTCTCTCCCCCCCTGTGCCCACTCCTCCAGTAGCCCCACTCTGACCATGTGAGCTACCACTCCTCATCCCCTCTTCTAACACCTCCCTCTACACACCTGTCCTGCCTCTCTCCTCTGGTGCTGGTCCCTCCCCTGCAGGTGTCTGCCCTTCTGCTTCACCCCCGGACTCCCCTGGCACCTGCACCTTCCCTTACCCTTGCACCCTCTTGGTGCCTCCCCCTTCCCTCACTGCCCCTACCCACTTTGCCCACTCCCTCACCACCCTCTGCCCCCGTTCCCCTCATGCCCCTGTGCCTTTACACGTGCCTTGCTCCATCTCCGCCTTCCTCATGCCCACCCCTTCTTTCAAGCCTTTTCCCAGCACCTCCCCTTCTCCCCTCTAGCCCCCAAAGCCCTTCCCCTCTCCTCTCCTAGCATCATCCTGTCCCCCCCCCTCACTGACACCTCCCCTCCTGCCCTTTTCCTCATTGTCTCCACTTGGCCCCTGGGCATTTGTCTCTCTCCTACACCCTGTCCCTTAGTGCCTTCCCCTTTCATCTCCTGACCTGCCACAAACCCCCACCCCGCAGACTCAGGTTCCCAAAGTTCCGGCAGTCCCCATCACTTGGTGCCTGCGCTGGGTCTGACTCGTAGGGTTGCCAGGTAGACCCTCCCCCAAAAAAACGGACACACTTGATCCTGGGCAGGGGGGAGAGAGGAAGAGGGACTGGCTGGGGGGGGGGGGGCAGGAACTGGCTGGAAGGAAGAGGGGATGGGAAGCAGCTCTGGGGGGGAGGGGCCAGATCCTGACCCTGGCCCCCCCTTCTCCCTCCCCGAGGCCAGTCATGCTGCCTCTGACCCCCTTCCTCCCTGAGGCCAGTCGCACTGCCCCCGATCCTGACCCCGGCCTCCCCTTCTCCCTCCCCGAGGCCAGCCCTGCTCCCCAGCTCAGTGCGGGCCCCTGCTCTCTCCTTAGCTCAGTCCCACTCTGCCGACCCTGGCTCCCTCCTGGCTCCCTGCTCTGCCAGTCAGGCTGAACTGGGACTTTAGCCTCTCCCCGTTGTTCCTGGGGACTGTCAGTCTCAAGATCTTGATCTCTCATTTCCCCTGCCTTTCACTGAGTTTCAGTAAGGAGCTAGCAGCAATAATGCCTCTACTTTTCCCCCCACTCCTGTGCGGAATACATTTTGTTATGTGCACCAAGGCATGCACGGATGTGCACTGTTACGTCACGTGGAGTTTCACAGCATGGGAAGAAATCAGTGGAAATACAGAGAGCTTGAGTAGTTGCAAGTGTCCATTTTATTGCATAGCACGGAGCTAGCTAGAAAAAACCCAAACCAGCTGGGCTGACCCCCAGTGACCTAACGCAGTTACTATAACAACAAGATCTATGTCTACACCCAGTACACCACATGCACCACCACTAGAAACACATGCTACCGGCTAGCAAACTGGGCAGCATTTGAATGTCTCCTGGCTGGCCGCCCAAGAGCTCAGCTTGCAGGGAACACTGGCTAACCGTCCCCTTCCACCTGGAGAAGGGAGAGACAGGAAAGCAGCAACAGAGCATCTGCCTGGGGGAAGCCCGAATCCCATGCAGGAGTGGAGCCCTGTTCCTTGTTCCAGGCCCTTGCTAGAGTCCCCTCCCGTAGCTGCAGCTATGGCCGGCAGTTTTAAAAGCGGACTTACGCTGGCCCTGCAACCCGAGCGACTCTGTCAGTGGGTGCTTATCACTCCATCACCTCGAGCTGTTTAACCAGCTTGTTTAACCAAGGAGGGAGGGAAAGGGAAACCTTTGGCCATTTGAGGGTTGCGTGCCAATGGAGGGAAAGGGGATGGATAAAAAGGGGCTGAGCACACGGTACTGCCTCTTTTTAAACCCAGGCCCAAAGATGTCCTGGAATTCTGGGCCACTGGCCTGAAGGAGATGGTCAAACTGCCTGGCAGCTGGACTTTTGGAGTCTTGTTATTCCTGGGCTCCTGGTAGCGATGGCTCCCATTCCAGGGGATTCCTGCCAGGTAGTTTACCTCAGACAGCAGCTTTTATTCCCCCGTGTCACTTCTCCCAGTATCTGAGACTTTGGTCATGGGGATCAAGCATTTAACATGATTCCAAGAGGAACCGGATGGTTCATCTAGCGAGCCAGGCTCACCGATATTTGAGTAGTTAATAAAAATCCCTAGTTGCTGTGTGTAGGTCTAAAAAGGGAAGCTTAGTATCATTAGTCTTATTTTACAGACAGGGAATAACCTCTCCAACCTGTGGGAGAGGCAGGAATAGAACCCAGGTTTCCTGATACCACAGTCAGGGCTTTGTTACCAGGCTACATCCTGTACTAGAATGGATGGGCCTGAAGCATGGGCCTGGTGTAAGGCCTGAGGCCTGAACCAAAGTAAGCAAGAGTTAGCTGAAGAGAAACAGGCAGGTCGTGTCAAAAGCAGACGGTTGCCTGAAAGTCTTGGGACTTAACCCTAACTGTCTTGCCTGGAAAGGTTGAAACCATAGACAAAAGGTCCTAGAAAGTCTCCAGGAATGCTAGAGAAGCAGGAAGCGAGTTGACAGGAGGCCAGGAAAGAAAATGGAAACAGAATTTGGGGTTTTGAATTGGAAGCAGTGATGTGCCTGTTGTGTGATCATGCCTGGAAGATGTGAATTAAGCCAGGAACCTGGGCAAGCAGAATCCAGCGACTTTCTTGGCTAGGGAAAGACTAAATCTTGGAACAAGAGAGATGTGAGTAGAACAGGGAATTTTTAGTCAGATGCTACTAGGTTATTTTCTTTATTTTTTTAGTTTGTTGGTCTTCTTTTTGCTAAGCACATGTAACTATCCCCCTTTACCCTAGAACTCTTCAAACTGAATCCCAGGGAAGCGATTTTCTGTGTTTTAATCTTTCTTTTTTCAGTTTCTTTGTAACACCTAGCAACCAAGTAGATACGCTGGAGGGCAGTAGATATGCTGGAGGGCAGGGATAGGGTCCAGAGTGACCTAGACAGATTAGAGGATTGGGCCAAAAGAAATCTGATGAGGTTCAACAAGGACAAGTGCAGAGTCCTGCACTTGGGATGGAAGAATCCCGAGCATTGTTACAGGCTGGGGACCGACTGGCTAAGCAGCAGTTCAGCAGAAAAGGATCTGGGGGTTACAGTGGATGAGAAGCTGGATATGAGTCAACAGTGTGGCCTTGTAGCCAAGAAACCTAATGGCATATTAGGGTGCATTAGGAGGAGCATTGCCAGCAGATCCAGAGAAGTGATTATTCCCCTTTATTCGGCTCTGGTGAGGCCACATCTGGCGTATTGTGTCCAGTTCTGGGGCCCCCACTATAGAAAGGATGTGGACGCATTGGAGAGGGTCCAGCGGAGGGCGACCAAAATGATTAGGGGGCTGGAGCGCATGACCTATGAGGAGAGACTGAGGGATTTGGGTTTGTTTAGTCTGCAGAAGAGAAGAGCGAGGGGGGATTTGATAGCAGCCTTCAACTTCCTGAAGGGAGGTTCCAAAGAGGATGGAGAAAGGCTGTTCACAGTAGTGACGGATGGCAGAACAAGGAGAAATGGTCTCAAGTTACAATGGGGAAGGTCTAGGTTGGATATTAGGAAAAACTATTTCACTAGGAGGGTAGGGAAACACTGAGATGGGTTCCCTAGGGAGGTGGTGGAATCTGCATCCCTAGAGGTTTTTAAGTCTTGGCTTGACAAAGCCCTGGATGGGTTGATTTAGTTGGGATAGGTCCTGCCTTGGGCAGGGGCTGGACTTGATGACTCCTGAGGTCTCTTCCAGCTCTATGGTTCTATGATTCTAAGTAATGTTTCACCAAGTGTATTTGTTTTGTTAATAGACGTCACATTTTTAAAACCATGATCTGATTCCTGCATCCTAGAGGGCGGAAGGTTCTGTATGCACGTGCCTAAGACAGCAAGCCATACTTCTAGGAGAAATTACAGGTTTTCAAGCTCTCTCTGGAGGGAGTGTCAAGGACAAGGAAGGTACCCCACAGGAGGGAATTCTGAAATGCGCCTGTCTGGTTCTCAAAGGGGTTTGTGCATTTGGATGATGGCAGCAACACCAACACAAGCCTCCAGTGGTAGGGTATTTTAAAGTCTCTTGTGGGCCCCCACCTTCTGCACTTGGAGTGCCAGAGTGGGAAACAGCCTTGACATGACCCCTCTCCAATTTATCAACATCCATCTGGAATTCTGGTCACCAGAGCTGGGCACAGAACTCCAGCAGCAGAAGTTCAAGTGCCGAATAAAGAGGCTAAGTCGGTTCCCCACTCTGGCACTTGGAGTGCAGAAGGTGTGGGCCCAAAAGAGACCTTAAAATACCGTGTCTCTATGGGCTTCTGCTTCAAAACTCCCCAAGGTCACAGATTCCCTGAGCTTAGGAGGGTTGCTGCCTCTACCCAAGTGGAAAAAAACTTTTTCTTCTTGAACGCAGGAAGAAGTCACTTGGGAACGTATTCCAGAAGGGTACCCCAAACTCTTTTACACAAGAGCCAAAAGAAATCTGATGAGGTTCAACAAGGACAAGTGCGGAGTCCTGCACTTGGGACAGAAGAATCCCAAGCATTGTTACGGGCCTGGGACCAACCAGCTAAGTAGTAGTTCTGCAGAAAAGGACCTGGGGGTTACAGTGGATGAGAAGCTGGATATGAGTCAACAGTGTGCCCTTGTAGCCAAGAAGGCTAATGGCATATTAGGTTGCATTAGGAGGAGCATTGCCAGCAGATCCAGAGATGTCATTATTCTCTTTTATTTAGCACTTGGAAAGAAAAAAAGAAAAATGAAAACAAACTGTAATTTCTGATAGCTGTCCTCTTAGTCTTAGGCAGGTATACACAGACCTCCTATTACTTTCCAGGATACAAAATCAGATCATAGCCTTAAAATAGGTGATTATATTAAGAAAACAAAAAGGTATTCATTTGTAAAGCTGACTTGGCTGCTAGGAGTTATAGCGCAACTGAGAAAAGAACAGATTAAAACACAGACAATTGCATCCCTGGGATTCAGTTTAAAGTTATAGTGGGGAGAGGAGGGGATATGGATTTAGCACAGAGGAGTTTAACCAAACAACAAAACAAAAAAATAACCTGATCGCATCTAAATAAACATTCTCTATCTACTCAAGTATCCACACTTCCAAGGTCCAGTCCAATTCTAGGCCCAGGTATTCTTTTTTTTAGGCATGATGTCCCTGCCCAGTTCAATTCATCCCCCCCCCATCCCCTTCCACAGCTCCAGGATTAAACTCACAAAGAAAAACAGCAGACAGATTCCCTTTTAATGCAGATCTGAACTCTTTCTTCTCACTGGTGCTCCTGGCTCCCTGCCAACACTTTCTAGCTAGCTAGGTTTAACCCTTTAGTCACTGAATACTGGGATGTTCAGAAAAGAACAGTGGGCCTCCCATCCATCACAGAAGCGAGACAGCCTCTTTACTCCTGCTCAAGCGTTTCCTGTTTATACATCCCAGAATTACAATAGCTTTTTAAGCCCCAACGCCACAATGGGAGCTCATATTCTGCTGATTACCCACCATGACCTCTACATCTCTTTTCCCCGCCCTGCAAGTCTGGCCCACAGAACCATGGGAAGTGGCATAGGCTAGCCTGGGCCAGGGCAAAGGAACACGTGGGCCTTTCTCTTCTCCATCTCTCCCTCTGCATTGCACAGCAGGGCGCAGGAGTGCCAGGGGGCTCTGTGGACGCTGTTTGGCTTAATGCCAGCGAAAGCAGGGTCTACAGGAGTACTTACGGGCTCCTAGTGTTTAGAGCTGTGATGTGGTTGCCTCAGCAGCGTGGCTCAGTGCTTCTGTTCTTGGAGCTCCGGTGTGATCAGTGATCAGTGCAGGTAACGCAGCCTGCTCCTGCTGCAGATCTCGCTGTTATGCACAAATACCGACCACAGGCACCGTCTGGTGACAGAGGCACTTGGCCAGGTTTATAGCCGTGTAGTCACAGATCTAGTGCCCTGGATTTGCGGTTACGCGTGCACCAACTCATGAGTGCCCCAGGACGAGGAGCAATTCAGTCAGTAAGTCTCTGTTGTCCCTTCGGCCATGCAAAGGGGGTAAGGCCAGGCACCCCAATATTTATAGCCTAAAATAAACTTGTCTGGTTTCGGACATTTGTTTGCTCCCTCCCCTTGTACCTAGTACCTTGAACCGAAAAATATTAGAGGAGACACTGTTGAGCATCCACTGCGGATGCGCTCGGTGAGGCTAATCTTCGTGTTTTACCTCATCCCCGTTGCAGGGTTCCAGACCAAGGAGGGTATCTACTGCCTCGCTTTAGCGAAGGCCCTGTACACTGTGCCCACGCCAGTGACTGCTGGGTTTTATGCACCATGGGGACATTGCAAAAACCTGCTCTTACACAAAATCAAGGGTGAGTACTGCCCCGGGGAACGTAAGACGGGGAAGGAACCTTGTGGGGATGGGGATTAGTGGATGACAACTATCTCCAAAGAGCCAGAGCCACCCGTACTCATTTGCCGATTATGCAATCGCATAGGGGACCTGAAAATTTGGAGCAGCACTGGGTTTTCATGTCCACTCCACCCACCTGCCTCTTCCTATCCATGGTCTGTGGCTCTGCTTCCTCCAGCAGCAGAAGTTCTAGAAGATCTAGTTAATTTACAAGTGACAAAGTCTGCTCGAGCTACTGGCAGAACATCAACGACATGGTAATGAAGCCATTTAACAGGCATTTGCCAACCTCTGCTAAATGTTTGCTGAATTTACTGTGAGAGTCGACAGGACCTTAGTTTAAAATGTGTTTGTTTATTAGTGTGTGGATGAGGATTATGAAATCACATCGCTAAAAATTCAACATCCATCTGGGCTGCTGTTGGGCAGATGGGCACCAGTTTAATAGTACGGCGTAGGATCCCATCAATCCTAAGGATGGCTTTGCCAAGAGCTACCCATTCTTGATTGCTTCCCAGAAGGGAGGGATTGTGAAGCTGGAAGACCCTTCAGGAGGAGAGATTTAAGGCACTGCCAGATACCTAACATATCTTCCTCTTTTATCTCAGAGAACATGGAAAACGAATCGAAGAAGAAAGACCAGGAGGAATTTCAGCGGACGCAGAAGATGCAGCGTGACAACACTGGCCGGGATCTACTCAAGCTCCTGTTACTCATGATCTTCTACCGGCCGGTCCTGACGGAGCAGCAGAAGTGGAGAAGGAACGTGAAACACGTCTTCATCCATTTCAGCGCCTGGGAGTACGCGGGCTGCGACCAGCTCTGGGCAGGCCTCATTACCACACTGTGCGACGGCATCGAAAGCCACTTTGGTCTCCTACCCATGAGCATTTACAGGACCATAGACAGGAAATGTAGCATCATCGGAAGACCAGGGGATCAGGAATGGGTTAGCAAGAAGTTCCTCTTCCTCCCGCTGTGGGTGGCTGTGATCCTTTTGATCATGGTAGCTATTGGGGTGGGTGGTCTCCTCCTAGTGTTTGGGATCCCCATCGGGGATGCCTCGGGAGACGCCATAGCTGTCGTGGAAGGCATTGGGGTGACGGCTGTCAGCGTCTCTGCAGCAGCTGCCATACGGCTCACTATCACAGTGGTACGAAACATTATCGTCACCCAGAAGAGCCAGCTGGAGAGACAGATGAACCAGACGGCTCTCAGCGTACAGCTGGGCTTCATGAGCTGCGTGAAAAGCGAAGTCAGGACAATCACTGGGTTCCTACAGTACATGGAGATCTTCCAGCGGCGGAAGCTGCGGGTGGTGCTGGAGATCACCCACTTGGATACATGCAGCCCTGACAAGGTGGTGGGCGTCCTTGATGCCATGAACATCCTCCTCTCAGACGATGACGCCCCTTTCATCTCCATCCTGGCTGTTGACTCCAGCATCATTGTCGACTGCGTGGAAAGCTCCAAATATATGAGAGGTATGGCCAACAACGGCTACGAGTTCTTAAACCGCATCGTCACCCTGCCCTTCTCTGTCCCTCGGATGGACTGCGACACCAAGCGGAGGCTGATCAGGAGTATCATCGCGCGCAAGGAGCAGCTAGAGGCAGAGGTCGGCTTCCGGCAGGATGGCAAGATGGAAGCCAGCTCTGACTTCCTCAACATCTCTCGCTACCATTCGGCCAACCACGATGCCCAGAATCCAGTTGCAGAGGACAGCCAGATACCTCTCATGGTTGGAACCCCAGCGCTGGGAACCGGCAGCTGCGGGAAAGGTATCCGAGCCAAAGACCTCATTCAAGATGCTTTCGACTACCTCCTGGATGACGCCTTGAAGGAATTCATGACAGACAACGTGGTGCAGATGCGGCGCATCGTGAACACCGTCACCATCACCATCAGGCTGCTGGCGAGTAACATCCCCAAGGATGAAGTGTGTCCGAAGAAGGTGGTGGAATGGGTGCTCCTTGCCAACCAGTGGCCGTGCCGTCTGAGCTGGCTCTTGCAGTGCATCGAGGATGAGGAGCAGAGGAGCCGAATGGGCAGCTGCCATGGAAGCCCGCTCCGCCCCGACATGTCTCTGTGGGAGGTCTACGAGAAGTACATGGAAGAGCTGGACATGCTGAAAGGCCAGATGGAAAAGCTGCTGGAACTGGACCAGGATCCCGAGCTGTTCCACACTTTCCTGTGCGGCAGGTTTCGGGTGGAGGACGTCCTCTTCTACCTCCCCTTCACGGTCAATTTGGACCCATCCCTGAAAAGACAGATGGAGCTGCAACGTGGCAGCCACAGACTGAAACGGACAAAGAAATTCGACAAGCTCAGCACCTGCACTCTGCTGGGTATGACGGTGGAGGATGTCTGCCGAGAGGTGGGTCACCCTTGGGTTTCCTTCCTTCGAGCAGGGCCAGCTGTCGATAGAATGTCCATGCCTCTTCATCGCAAGAAGCATGTCATTCATGTGACAGCAGCTGCCCACAGATGATGGCTACAGGCAGAGCCATCTTTGCAAATCGTGGGGCCCTGAATAATTGAGGGCCCTTCTGCAGGATTGCCTGGGCCTTTTCCCCTCATGCAGCTTCTGCTGGAGGTCTGGTCGTTCCTACTACCTCCCTACCCCAAGCAGGGCTCAGGAACTAGAGCAGAGTTGCAGATCCTCTCTGCTTGCTAGCTTGCTGCTGCTGCTGATTTGAACCCCGTAGCAGATTTGAACCTAGGCCCTCTAGGAGTGTGTCTAAACTACATGGCTCTGTCGACGGAGCCATGTAGATGAGGCTGATAGGCAGAGGGAAATGAAGCCGCGATTTAAATAATCGTGGCTTCATTTAAATTTAAATGGCTGCCGCGCTCTGCCGACCAGCTGATGATCAGCTGTTTGTCGGCAGATCGGGGCAGTCTGGACGCTTCCCCGTCGACGTGAAAGCCCTTTGTCGACCTCCCCGGTAAACCTCATCCCACGAGGCATCAGGGGGAGGTCGACAAAGGGCTTTCATGTCGACGGGAGCGTCCACACTGCCCGATCTGCCGACAAACAGCTGATCATCAGCTGGTCGGCAGAGCGCGGCAGCCATTTAAATTTAAATGAAGCCGCGATTATTTAAATCGCGGCTTCATTTCCCTCTGCCGATCAGCCTCATCTACATGGCTCCATCGATGGAGCCATGTAGTTTAGACACACCCCTAGAGGCCTCGACAGCTGGAGCCATGAAGGCAGCTGGCTCCCAGCTTAGGATGTAGAGCTCCCTTGTTCTTATCTCTGGCTGTAAGAGGTCCAATTGCCACACGAAGGGACAGTGAACCACACACACTAGGCGTGTGGATTACACTGCCAGCTGAGAGGAGCACGTGGGGGAGGGCGAAGGGAAAAGCCCTGCAGCAGACAGGACACAGCGTCCCCAGAGACGAACCGGCAGAGGCATATCCTCAGACATACAAGAACACATGGCTGCTGCATTGGGGAACTCAAAAATTTGGTGCCCAAATTTTCCGGTGCCCTATGCAGCTACATATTTCCCATGGGCCTAGGGACAGCCCTGACTACGGGCCCCAGAACTGGGAGAAAACTGTCCCACATAACTGGTGCATAACTGGAGGGAGAGGAGCGAGAACTAGTGGGGGTAGGATGTTGAGGGGAACAGGCGGTGTGGGATGGGGGCTTTCGGGGAAGGCACAGTGTGGGTTTGAGGCCTCAGGAGTAGGGGGGCACATGAGGGGGAATGGGCAGAGTGAGGATGAGGGGGAAAGGGTGATGTAGGGGGCAAGGCCACAGTCCGGGCTCTGCTAGTTCCCCCACTTTCTGCTGCTCCTGACTCTTGGTTTGCACAAAACATTTCTTCTTGGAACAACTCGGTTCCTTGGAGCTCTTTCCTCCAACCCCGAAGCCATTGGCTGGCTCTCCCCGGGTTCATCCTTTACGCTCTGAAGTGACTTGGATCGGTTTTAAGACTGGGAGACCCGTAGCTGTCTGTTATGCACTCCAGAGAGAAGAGAGGCAAAAACATAAATACTCTTGCTGGAGGCCTGCAGCGTAATACCCCTTATCCAGAATAACACACAAGAACCCTGAGGCTATGTCTACACTGCTAGCTTTTGCCTGCAGAGAGCATGCTAGGGTGTGTCTAGACTACATGCCTCCGTCGACGGAGGCATGTAGATTAGACAGATCGGCAGAGGGAAATGAAGCCGCGATTAAAATAATCGCGGCTTCATTTAAATTTGAATGGCTGCCCCGCTCTGCCGATCAGCTGTTTGTCGGCAGATCGGGGCAGTCTGGACGTTCCCCTGTCGACAGAAAACCCTTTTGTCGACCGCCCAGTTATGCATCGTGGGATGAGGTTTACCGGGGCGGTCGACAAAAGGGTTTTCTGTCGACAGGGGAACGTCCAGACTGCCCCGATCTGCCGACAAACAGCTGATCGGCAGAGCAGGGCAGCCATTTAAATTTAAATGAAGCCGCGATTATTTTAATCGCGGCTTCATTTCCCTCTGCCGATCTGTCTAATCTACATGCCTCCGTCGACGGAGGCATGTAGTCTAGACACACCCCTAATGAAGCACAAGAAGTTGCTAAGGAGTGCTTCATTAGCATACTCTCTGCCTGCAAAGGCCCGCAGTGTAGATATAGCCTTAGGTCGAGAGGCCCAACTCCACCCCCGTCAGGCTGACTGCATGCTTCCCTCCAGCCTACAAGCAGGGTCAGGAAACCTTCCCTCTTCATTTCAACACACCCCTCCAGTGGTCCCTGCATTGCTAGCTTTTGCCTGCAGAGAGCATGCTATTTCCCCTGCCGTGCCAACTTGCTCAGCGGTGCCCTTAGCAGAATCCAAGCACACGGCAGTGGGGTGTGCAGGGTACCATACCTGGCCCCATAGCCGGCCGGCCCACCTTGTTTGCTAGAATCTGAGCAAGCCCAGACAGGTTCCTCTCGGGAGCTATAGCGGACCCTTCCTAAAAACGTGTTTGGCGACATGTTCAGTAGATGCACGGCACTAACGGGTGCTCCCACTTCTCTTCCAGACGGACACAATCGGCTTGAAGGAGGAAAACGTCCCGCTGTACAAACAGAGGCTCAGGGACCATAATCTCAACGGGCGCGCGCTGGTCTACAGTGACAACACTGAAATCAAAGAGGCCCTGCACATGAGTCTTGGCGAATGGACCCTCTTTAGCATCCATTTCCTTGGAGTGTTTCCCCCGGCGAATTTGGCCTCTTCTGTGGTGTCCCCCGTCCCGTTCCACGTCAGGCCAGAGGCTCTGAAGAACATGGTTGCCTTAAGAGAGACTGTGGCGAGAGGGAGCAAGCTCTCTCTGAACAGCTCCAGGGAAGATCTTTGGGAAAAGAGATAACTCTGAATCCTGAACACAGAGGTGAAAGTGCCCTGGTGCGCAGCTCCAGCAAGAACTGCAAAGACCTGGGCTGCAATAGGACAGTACCTGTGAGAAACTGTAAAGTTACTTTCACGGCCGCCTGTACAAAACCAGAAGCAAGATCGGGGCTTTCGCCCACAGTGTACCTCCCTGCGTCTCCAGTGACATCGCACGGATGAATCATAGAATCCTAGAGTTGGAAAAGACCTCAGGAGTCATCAAGTCCAGCCCCCTGCCCAAGGCAGGACCAATCCCAACTCAATCATCCCAGCCAGGGCTTTGTCAAACGGAGACTTAAAAACCTCTAGGGATGGAGATTCCACCACCTCCCTAGGGAACCCAGCCCAGCGCTTCCCCACCCTCCTAGGGAAATAGTTTTTCCTAATATCCAACCTAGACCTCCCCCGCTGTAACCTGAGACCACTGTTCCGTGTTCTGCCATCCCTCACTACTGTGAACAGCCTCTCTCCATCCTCTTTGGAACCTCCCTTCAGGAAGTTGAAGGCTGCTATCAAATCCCCCGTCACTCTTTGCTTCTGCAGGCTAAACAAACCCAAATCCCCCAGTTTCTCCTCATAGGTCATGTGCTCCATACCCCGAATCATTTTGGTCAAGCTCCCCTGGACCCCCTCCAATGCGTCCCCATCCTTCCTGTAGTTGGGGGCCCAGAACTGGACACAATACTCCAGATGTGGCCTCACCAGAGCCGAATAAAGGGGAATAATCACTTCTTTGGATCTGCAGGCAATGCTCCTCCTAATGCCCCCTACTATGCCATTAGCCTTCTTGGCTACAAGGCCACCCTGTTGACTCATCTCCGGCTTCTCATCCACTGGAATACCCAGGTCCTTTTCTGCTGAACTGCTGCTTAGCCAGTCGGTCCCCAGCCTGTAACAATGCTTGAAGCAATCAGATGACAAGAGAAGAATTAAGGATCCGGGGGGGGAAGGAGGGGGGACTGTACTGGGTCTGAGGGATTTGGGGCACATTCATGTCAACGGGGCTGGTGACAGACGTTGTCGGGCCCTGGGTAATGTATGGGAGGGGGTCGGCTCAAGACCCCCTCAAAGGGGCAAGGCTCTAGACCCCCTCAAAGGGGCAAAGCTAAAGGTAGGAGGGGCAAGGCGAGGGCCAATCAGGCCTTAGCGCCACCCACCTTGCACCAGACAGAGCTCTAGGACTGATTTCATTTGCCCGGGTCTCTGGCAGTGGCGGCTGCCATAATAGTCGATACAGTGACCCAGAGGCCTGGACCCTTTTAAATCATCAGCTCCCGAGACAACTGCCCCCTTTGCCTCTCCCCCTCCCCATCCGTGGCCCCTGTCTGTGGGGCTTCAGACCCTGGTGGTCAAAGTTGTGAAAGTAGAAAGAATTATACTGTAAGAAAAAGATGAATTGTGCTGTAATAACTGAATAAGTTGAAGGAATTCTGTTTGTCTTTTTAAGAGAAAGAAGAAAAGTATGTTAATGTTGATTGTAGGTATGCAGATCAAGGTGCTAGCCAATTTGGGCCTGAGTTTAACAGGAAAAGGAACATTAAGTGTTAGACAGGAAACAATTCCAGATAATCAGGGAGATATAGCCAGGAGATTGCTGTGTGCTTAATATTGAAATGAAGATACTTAACCACACTAATAATGTGAAGTTTTGCCACATCCTTTGATCTTGTTAACTTGGCCTTTTGACTGTATAAAATCAAGGGGTTTGAACCTTGTATGGCACTCACATTTTCTGAATGCATTTTAGCAAAGCTTTGCTGAAATAAACAGAGCAGTCTGCCAAATCTGTGAGTCCTGTCTGACTTTGACAATTTGGAGGTTCCACCGAGATGGCAACCGTCTTCGCTGAGGCTGTGTGATCCCTGACTGTTTTGCAGGATGACCGTGGTAGCCGGCACCTGGGCATTTGGCCCGAGCTGTCCTCCACCAGAACGGAAAGGTGCACAACCACAGCGAAGTCTACGCCATCGAACCTGTTGGTTCCTGCTCTGTTCTGGTAGGGATCCCGGGATCTAACATCAGGACTCTGGTCAGGTAATTATTTTGTCCGGACTGAGGACTGTCTTGTCTCTGTGTCTATCCATCTTCCCTGTGGTGTGAGTGAGTCTGGGAGCCATCCCTGTCCAGGGACTGGCCGACCAAGGGGCTCCTGTCCCCACGGTCTGTGTGACTGGAATCTGCACAATCGCAGCCGCACCGCACCTTGGATAAAATCCTTGGAGTGAACGCAAGGGCGATTGAGGCAGTAGCCTGTGGGCTTCTTTTGTGTGTTGCACTGGGCACCGCTCTGACGAACCCGAATTTCCTCCTTGTGTGATTGGTGTATGAAGTCCTCCTGTATGGGTAACTAGACATCTAAGCAGGGATAGTTCCCTAAAGGGACCCTGGCTCAGTTTATATATTTTAGAAAGGGTCCGGACTCCTGTAAATTTCTGGAAAAATGATCTAGATTGACTCTGGGCGGATCCCAAAACTCAGTGGCCACTGTTAGGATCTTGGAACAAAGACCAAGTGGACGTCTTAAAAGACAAACTTGGCCTTCCCAAAAACTAAATTGGCTAGAGGAGAGGTAGATTGCTTCATGCAGTGGTGGGACGAGGCAAATCTTAAATGAACTGAATCGAAGCTCGCCTCCCTTAAAAATTCTAATTATAAGAAAAAGCTTTATTAGAAACCTCCTCTCCCACCACCAGATCGAGCGCTTCCCTTTACCCCGTCCTCCAAGAAGACTCAGACCGGTCCTACTTGAAGCTATAAACCCTTGGCCCACACGGAGCTCCACTCGATTTTAAAAGGTTTTCCAAAGCCCCAGGAAAACCCTACCAAATTTGCAGAGAAATTTTGCTAGTGTGCAATGCCTATGAACCCTCTGAAGCAGACCTCCTGCAACTGTGTAAGCTACTTATAACCCCGTAAACAGCAACAAAGAAAAAAAAAAAAAACCCGGGCAACTATCACACAGACTGACTGATGGTTTTTTTTGTTTGTTTGGTTTTTTTGGGGGGGTTTTTGGGGTACAGCAACCAGGTAAAAATGGACAGGGCGCCCTGGCGCATGCGTTTGTTAATAGCCTCTTATCTGCTATTAGCAGTATGTTAAAGCAAATAAGTGTTGGATGGGAGGCCAAGACCATGGACAAATTGCAAGCAGTGGCAGAGCATTGCCACTGCA
Organism: Pelodiscus sinensis; assembly: GCF_052426305.1. Classification (NCBI taxonomy): domain Eukaryota; kingdom Metazoa; phylum Chordata; order Testudines; family Trionychidae; genus Pelodiscus; species Pelodiscus sinensis. The sequence continues at coordinate 15,076,084 of NC_143069.1, read as the reverse complement.
CTCTAAAAGGAAAGAGAAGCAGTCCTCACAAAAGTTGATAGCTCTGCAAATACAGCATTATTCAGGGCAGGGCAGACAGTACTGGGAACGGGGAGGGTACCAAGAATGGGGATAAGGTCGGAGAAGGGGTTGTGGCACCGGGTTTTTGGGATTTAGAGGTTTCAGCTCCGGTCATATCCACCCTGTGGGAACAAGGCATTATTGTCCCCTATTCCAGCCCCTGTAACACTCCTATCCTCCCAGTTCGAAAAGCTGATGGTAAATCATGGCGGTTTGTTCAGGATCTTCAAGCTATTAACTGCATTGTTGTACCCACCTTTCCTGTAATCCCTAACCCAGCAACCAATCTGGCTTCTATCCTGCCAGATGCAACTCATTTTACTGTTGTTGATTTGTGTTCTGCTTTCTTTTCTGTCCCGGTTCACCCTAAGTTCCAGTATCTTTTTGCCTTTTCTTACAAGGAGCAGCAGTATGCTTCCCAAGGGGTACACAGAAAGCCCGTCTTACTTTTCCCAAGCATTAGCCAAAGACCTTGTTAACCTGGTCTTCCCCTCTGGGTCCACATTGGTCCAATGTGTAAATGATCTACTCCTCTGTTCCCCTTCATTATCTGCCTCAGAAACTGACTCTTTAGTGCTTCTCACTGCCCCCCCACCTTAGGGTTACCTGACTACTGTAAGCCTTTACCCTTTTCTGCCACGAGCAATCTGGTTGTGCACTTGGGGTTCTTACTCAGGAGCATGGTGGCAAAAATCGTCCAGTAGCTTATTTCTCTGCCACCTTGGATCCTGTTGCCCAAGGTCTACCCCCCTGTCTGCGTGCTGTGGCTGCCGCGGCACGCCTAATTGAAATGTCTGAGTCCCTTGTCCTCCGCTCTCCTGTTTCTCTCATGGTCCCTCACTCTATAGATACTCTCCTGCTACAATGTAATACAGCTCACCTTTCCTCCGCCCGCCTCACTTTTACTGCTTTCGGCTTCGCATATCACCATAAAGTGCTGTTCTCAGTTGAACCCTGCCACTCTCCTTCCTCTGGCTAATGACGGTGAACCCCACGACTGCCTTGCAAGTGTCTCTGCTGTCACCGTCTCATGCCCCGACCTTTCTGATGTCCCTCTCTCTAACTCCGACCTTGTGTTATTCACTGACGGTTCCTGCTTTAGAGATAGCCAAGGTCGTCTCCTCGCAGGATACGCTGTGGTATCACTCTCTGAAACCCTAGAAGCTGCGCCTTTCCCTTCTGTGACCTCAGCACAAGTCGCTGAACTAGTTGCCCTAACCCGCACTTGCTTTCTGGCTGAGGGACGCTCCGCCAGCATTTATACTGATTCTCGATATGCTTTTGGGGTTGTACATGACTTTGGCACCCTCTGGCAAGCTCGGGGTTTCCTTACCTCTGCTGGTACCCCTATCAAGAATGGCCCCTACATTGCTGCTCTCCTGTATGCACTCCCATCTGCATTAGCTATTGTTAAGTGCCCTGGTCACTCCACAGCAGATACTGATGTTGCTAAGGGTAATGCTGCCATAGAACCTTCCCCAGGTGCGTTTCTCGGTTCCCTTTCTGTTTCTGTACCACCGCAGTCCCTTTCTAAAGTCACCCTGCTCCAAGACTCTGCCTCAGAAACAGAAAAAGACTCCTGGGTCGCCCAGGGTTGCTCTCTACACCCTGATTCCCTTTGGCGCCCCCTTATTGGTGCCTTTGTGGCCCCCTTTTCGCTCTACCCAGCTCTGGCCGCCCTGCTACACGGCGTTTCGCATGTCGGAAAGGAGGGTATGATCTCTGCTGTAACTAAGGCAGAATGGTGGGCCCCCCATTTCAGCTCTTTTGCAGCTCACCACTGTGCCGCCTGTACCACTTGCCAAAGCTACAATGTTGGCAAACCTGTAAAGGTAGCTCAAGGGTTCTGGGGCCTGCCCCAAGCACTGTTCTTGCATTGGCAGCTTGATTTTGTACAAATGCCTGTGTGTCAACTATATGAATTTATTTGGGTTATGGTATGCTTATTTTCGGGTTGGATTGAAGTCTTTCCTTGTTGCAAAGCTGATTCGCTGTCTGTTGCCAAATGTTTGTTAAATCATATTATGCCTGCCAAAGAAACTCCTGCCACTCTGTCCAGTGACCGGGGTACACGTTTTACTGAACAACTTGTTCAGCACCTGGATCGTGTGTTACATGTCACACACCTGCTGCACTGTCCCTACCATCCCAAAGACATAAACTAAGTCCTTTTGAAATTGTTTATGTGAACAATGGCTACCATTACTCCAGTCTCAGACTTGAACTTGACTCACAGTACACTCCTTCAGTACTGCAAGGGACTAATGCAAGCTGTAAGTCACTTCCATTCACAGGTTCGAGCCGCCTGGCCGACGGAACCCACCTCGGATGCCTGCCACACTCTCGAGACAGGTGATTGGGTCTACGTACGACACCACCAACGAAAACACGCCATGGAACCCCGGTGGAAGGGCCTGCATCAGGTGCTGCTCACTGCCCAGACGGCTGTTAAGTTATCCGGCATCGCAGCATGGATACAGGCTTCGCAGTGTAAGAAGGCACCATCCCCAGCGGACCAATCATCACCTCAGGACCATGCAGAGTCAATTTTGACTCCAGAAGAAGACGTAGAGGAACAGCCTGCAATACCTTACAACCTACGTTCGCGTAAGGATTGCCTGAAGCAGATGAGGACCAAAAGCAAGGCCCAAGAAGAAGCAGTAGTGAGCCTAGCGCCTGCTGCCTGGTGGACATAAAACCGTAACTGCGGGTCCCTCAGTGGAGGTTGTCAGAACCAAAAGGGTCTTGCCTCCAACATGTGCCTCTGGTGGGGCCTGTTCCTCGGCCACTGGTGTCTTAAGATCTGGGGAATCCACAATGACAATGACAATTCTTTTATCCACCAGCAAGTATGGATCGCTCAGACCCTTAATATCTCTAATTGCTGGGTCTGCAGCCACATTCCATCCCACTCACAAGCTGGTTCCTGTCTTGGCAATCCCACTTAATTCCCCAGGCCTCACCCGTTTAACAAGACATGGAACAGTAATGACACTTGGGAAGCAGTGGGAATAATTGTGGGAATAAATGTATCTAAACGGATAAGTGTGGAGGAGAAAAAAGGTCACTGGTGTTTGGTGTGTAATGGGACGGGGCTGAATCTGGGGAGGAGCAGTTGTCTCCAGCATATTGTAACATCAGTACAATCTTTAATGCCATGCAAATAACACCACTCCCCGTAAGGAGAATCACCGTGTGCCCTTCGGGGGATATTACTCCTCCTTTGTAGACACCTATATGGCAAAGGGGTGCAACCGACCCTTCCCGGCTTTGATAGGGCATCATTGGGTCTGTGGAACAAAGGCCTATACCACATTACCAGTTAACTGGTCAGGTATCTGTTATCCCGCCCAACTCTTCCCACCATTCCGAGTGTTAGAGTCCTTCCCATGAGAACGCCTCCGTAATTTTAGGCGAAAAAGAAGGGACTTGTCGGATGCCCAATGGTATGTGAATCACATAAGCCCTTTAACTTGGGAAGAGGCTATTGGTGGTTCCTTTGACCCACTTGGGGGAGTAATACATCATGCAAAAAGGCTTCTGAGGTTACAAACAGTAGTTAAAATCATGGAAAATGAAACTGGAAAAAGTTTAAGGGCCCTGGCCAAAGAAACAGGAGCGATCAGACAAGTGGTCCTCCAAAACCGTCAGGCATTGGATATAGTGCTGGCAGCAAAAGGAGGGACCTGTGCTCTCATTGGCAAAGAATGTTGTGTATATATACCAGACAACACCAATGATAGAATAGATCGCGCTAGCTACTTAAAAAAGATTGCATACCTTTCCAACGAAGAGCCAAGTTCCCTGTGAAAATGGCTAAGTAACTTGTCCAATTTCTCTGGCATAGGAAACTGGTTGTTTCAGGAAGCCCTGACTATCCTATTTGGAATCTTAATAATTTTTGTATGTTTTCAGTTAATCTCCTGTTGTATCCAAAACTGTGCAAGACATGTCACAGACATGTCCCCTCACCAGAGTGCTAATCTGATGCTTTTAAATATCACTAATGAACAAAAAGACAAAGAACGGTTAATGCAAGGAACCCAGTAATTGTTGGTCATAGGCGAGGCTTGACCAAAAGGAGGGATTGTGAAAGTAGAAAGAATTATACTGTAGGAGAAAGATGAATTGTACTGTAATAATTGAATAAGTTGAAGGAATTCTGTTTGTCTTTTAAGAGGAAGAAGAAAAGTATGTTAATGTTGATTGTAGGTATGCAGATCAAGGTGCTAGCCAATTTGGGCCTGAGTTTAACAGGAAGAGAAACATTAGGTGTTAGACAGAAAGCAATTCTAGATAATCAGGGAGATATAGCCAGGAGATTGCTGTGTGCTTGATATTGAAATGAAGATACTTAACCACACTAATAATGTGAAGTTTTGCCACACCCTTTGATCTTGTTAACTTGGCCTTTTGACTGTATAAAATCAAGGGGTTTGAACCTTGTATGGTACTCACATTTTCTGAATGCATTTTAGCAAAGCTTTGCTGAAATAAACAGAGCAGTCTGCCAAATCTGTGAGTCCTGTCTGACTTTGACACTTCCCAGGGTGCCCTGGTGGCCACTCCAGCCTCAACCAAGATCACTCCTCTCCTTCCTCCCTCCCCGGAGCCTTTAGGGGTTGACTCTGGCCACAGTGTCTGTGCCAGTTCCAAGCCTGCCAGGCCAGAGCCAGCAGTCACTACCCCTGATCCAGTGGCCCCCAAACATGAGCCAGCAAAGACTGGCAGCCGGCCCTCCACCACTCGCCAGGAGCAGTCTGCCAGCTCCCAGGAGCCTGACAGGGGCTGGAGAAGGCGGGCACCTTCCTGGTCCAGGGTGGAGATCATGGACCTTATTCAGGTTTGGGGGGATTGCCCCCAATGTCCATGATCTCTGCACTAGAGAGAGGAATGCGGCCGTCAATGGCAGGATAGCTGCCAGCGTGGCACTAAAGGCCACATGTGAACCCAGAAGCAAGTTTGCATGAAAATCAAGTTGGTCTGGAGAGCCCCCCAACCCTGAGCCTTGACCTTCCCTTCCCCTTTCTTCCCCTTGCTTCCTCCCCCCAAGTTTTCCCCCTTCCCTCTCCCCCCCCTCTCTTCTCCTCTCTCCCGCCTCCTTTCCCCAGTCTCACCAGAGTTTCATTCTCCCCCCTCTCCCCCGGGGTTTTGTTAAATAAAGATAGTTTGTGTTCATGAAAATACGTGTATTTTATTTGACATCAGGAAGGGGGCTTAGGGAGAGGTAAGTGGAAGGACGTGAGGGAGGAATGAGGCACAAGCCCCCAGTGGGGCAGACCAGAGAGGCTCTGAGGGCTCCTCAGGATGGAAGCTCTCCCGCAGGGCCTCCTGGATACTGACAGCCCCCTGATGGACCTCTCAGATGGCAGCCTGCAGAAAGTTCAGACAGGTCCGCAGCAACGCGTCCACGAAAAGCACCAGAGTGCCCAGGGGCAGCTCTGGCTTCACGTTGCAGAGTGCTGTGATGTCCCGAGTGAAGGCAACCAGAGCACACAGAGACAAAATGGTTTCCTGTCCCTCATGGAGGTAGGCAAGCAAGCAGGGAAACCTGAGAACTGGCTGTCCAGGGGGTGCCTTTAAGCACAGGCCTCAGACAGCCTCAGGCAGCAGCCACACAAAGTAACTCCTGACCTGATGCCCTGCCGGACCTGATTCTGTCCGGCCTTAAATGCGATTCACCGTCCACTCAGTGTGGACGCGCTATTTCGAAATAGCAAAACGCTATTTCAAAATGCATTTTGTGTGTAGACGCGCTATTTCGAAATAAGATATTTTGAAATAATGCTGTAGTGTAGACATACTCTGAAAGAAGAAATCAGGCCCCTGAGTAATTGAAACAGATACTTCAAAGAGTTTAATTGGAAACATGTGCACAGTAAATACAAACACTATATTATTTACAGGGGAGGATTATTTACAGGTGACTGTTTGTGAGACACAGCATGGCCAGCACCTGAGAAATAAACTTAAAGAGTCATCAGCATTTGTACAATGCCCCTTAATAAATATAATAATATGAGTTGGGATTAAGCTGCTGGATATGGAATGGAAAACAATCTCCAAAACAGGAAACACCACAAGATTAGGGGAACTCCTATTACCTAATATAGTGAATTATCAGAAAGTGTCAATTCAACAGGGGAAAACACTGATCCCCTTCCCATATTCAGCCATCACAGGAAGATTCTCTCCCCATTGAGAACCACAGACAATGATATCCCAGACCCCCTCAGCCTTTTACCCTCCTTTGCTAACTGTTGTCTGGTGACTCCTCATAGGCCCAGAACCCAGGAGGGCAAGAGTAAAGTGCTGAGAGAGACTAGAAACCTAACTATTCAGGAAACTTTTTCTATGAGGTGGAGGATCATAGCCTCTAAATTTGGAGGACGAATGATATCTGCTGAGTACCTTCTTTGAAGGGCAGAGTGTTCTGAACTCCCAATATCATCAGAGGGAGTTTGAGGACACTCAGCAACTTATGAGACTGGACAATACAAGCACAGTTAAAGGCCCTGGATATCTAAAGGAAATCACCAAAATCCACAGTTAGATGCTTAAATGCCAATTAAAGCCACCCTTAGTGAATTCCCCCGGCATGTGGAATCCCCTAAGTAGTATAAGGGCCCTACCATCAATCAAACGTTAGCCCTGCCCCCTGATCCCGGAAGTCCCGCCCCCTGACCGCCAGAATTCCCTTCTCCCCTGTCACCAGAAGTCCGGCCACTGGATGGTAGTACATCCGGGTCAAGAGGGACAGCTGACCGGGTGTCATGTGACCCCCGTTAGGCCCGTCCCCTGTCACCGGAAGTCCTGCCTTTGGGGGTAATACATCCGGGGTCAAGAGGGGCAGGTGACCGGAAGTAAGGAGTGTCATGTGACCCCTCTAAGGACTCGCCCCGCCTCCCTCAACCAATCAGGAAGGGTTTTTCCCCTGTAGGACCGCCCCGCGAACCGCTTTAACCAAGCGGGTGGGCAGTTCTGGGACCGGATGACCCGCCCCGCAGTGGGTTGTGTGACCCCTCTAAGAACTTGCCCCACCTCCCTCCACCAATCAGGAGGGGGTTTTTCCCTGTAGGACCGCCCCGCGAACCCCTTTGACCAATCGGGGGGCAGTTTTGGGACCGGATGACCCACCCAGCAGTGGGTTGTGTGACCCCTCTAAGAACTCGCCCTGCCTCCCTCTACCAATCAGGAGGGGTTTTTTCCCTGTAGGACCGCCCCACAAATCGCTTTGACCAATCCGGGGAGTGCAGTTCCGGGACCCGTTGACCAGACCGGAGACGGGTCGTGTGACCCCTCTAAGAGCTTCCCGTGACACCCTTTGCCAATCAGAGCATAGCACTTCCCCGTAAGTTCTAGCGCCACACAAAAGAGGCCATCTTGTTCCAAGAGCGCGTGTTTCAGAGAGCGTGCAAACGCTGCGCGGAAACATGGCTTCTTTCACCAACTTTGTTTTGGTGCCGAGAAGAAAGCGCTACATCTGCGACAGTTCCGAGGAGGAAGGAGAAGTTGAAGGGAGCCCTTTGACCCACCCGCTGATGGATACACCAATATCTGACACCGAAACCCAACCGCTCACGATGCAGCCAGACAAGCTAGATAGCCTGGAGGAAGAAGGTGCCCATGGCTCCCAGGAGTCGGACAAGACGCATGGAAAAGAAGCCAAATAGGTAAATGAAAGATCGAAGTTGGGGCATCATGGGGTTAGGAATCCGGGATTTTGTAAACTTTAAAAAAAAAATGACCAGAGCGTCTTACATTATTTCTTTCTGGCAATCTTTTGACAGCTTGACGATGCCTTTCTAGCTGACCGTCAGACCCAGGACAGCATTGCATCGGACGAGGAAGACGAACCGGGCCCACCTTGTTTTTGCTCAACACCGATACAAAGCATTGAAGAGAACGCCTAGGATGACGGCCATGAAGAATTCAGGAGGTGGCTGTGCATTGACCTAGTTGAGCCAGTGCCACATCATAAGCATAAAAAAGTTATGCGCTCTATTGTACGCGTTGGTGTTTATACCGTCCTTAGTCACTGTCTTAGGGAAAAGCTTTTTGAGGACTGTGAGGGTTGTGTCATAAATGCGCCAGCCCAGCGGTACCATGACTGTTTGACTTGGACTCCAGAGGGTATAAACTGCAAGCTCCAGGGCCTATGTGCTGAACTGTGTTTGGAAATCTTATTAAATACTGTTATTGCCGTAGGTCCGTGGTCCCCAACACGGTGCCCACGGGCGCTATGGCGCCCGCAGGGGCATTTGCATGCACCCGCCAGGTGCTCGGGGCTGACCTGGCCCTGGGCACATATCGCGTGGCGCTTGCACGGGGGGGCGCGCCGGCCCCGGGCGCGCGGCGCTTGGCAGGGGGAGTGCCGGCCTCGGGCGCGCGGCGCTTGGCGGGGGGAGCGCCGGCCCCGGCCCCGGGCGCGTGGCGCTTGCGGGGGGAGCGCCGGCCCCGGGCGCGCAGCGCTTGGCGGAGATGAGCATTACTATGGGGTTCTGGATGTGAAAAAGTTGTTCGGAGCGAAAAATTATTGTGAGTTTTGCCACACAGTATACAGTCATGACCACTCTTGCAGGTATTGTTGCCGCCTCTGCTTGAGCGGAACGTGCTCAGACAGCGTGGGCGTGCCGCTGCGGTGTCCTAGCTGTATCTTGGAACAAGATGGCCTCTTTTGTGTGGCGCTAGAACTTATGGGGAAGTGCTATGCTCTGATTGACAGAGGGTGTCACGGGAAGCTCTTAGAGGGGTCACACGACCAGCTTCCGGTCTGGTCAACGGGTCCCAGAACTGCACCCCCCGAATGGTCAAAGCTATTTGTGGGGCGGTCCTACAGGGAAAAAAACCCTCCTGATTGGTAGAGGGAGGCAGGGTGAGTTCTTAGAGGGGTCACACGACCCACTTCTGGGCGGGTCATCCGTTCCCGGAACTGCCCCCCGATTGGTCAAAGCAGTTCACGAGGCGGTCCTACAGGGAAAAAACTCCTCCTGATTGGTGGAAGGAGGCGGGTTGAGTTCTTAGAGGGGTCACACGACCCACTTCTGGGTGGGTCATCCGTTCCCGGAACTGCCCCCCGATTGGTCAAAGCGGTTCGCGGGGCGTTCCTACGGGGAAAGCCCTTCCTGATTGGTAGAGGGAGGAGGGGCAAGTCCTTAGAGGGGTCACATGACACCCCTTACTTCCGGTCACCTGCCCCTCTTGACCCCGGATGTATTACCCCCAAGGGCGGGACTTCCGGTGACAGGGGACGGGCCTAACCGGGGTCACATGACATCCTTTTTTACTTCCGGTCACCTGTCCCTCTCGACCCGGATGTACTACCCTCCAGGGGCAGGACTGCCAGTGACAAGGGAGAAGGGACTTCCGGGGAGTCGGGGGGGGACTTCCAGGGTCAGGGGGCGGGGCTAATGTTTGATTGATGGTAGGGCCCTTATACTACTCCCCTACCCCATAGACAGCTAGCAGATATAGCGTTCAGTCTAGCTTCCCACCCAAGTATATGATGTGCAAGCTGGAAACAGAAGCAGGAGCTCTTTCTTCTATTTGTCTGTGCTTCATTCCCCGAGCACTCATCCAGGTCAGATGTCTCTTAGGACCTGAGTTGCCACCAGCTGGACAATGGGACTTGGGTCATTCTGTAGGACCTGGAGAGCTGGAATTACAGAGAATATGACTCACTTTTCATATAGTCACCTATGCCTGCAGTAGCTGGAGATTTAGTACCAGTGAGTACCAAGCTACAGAAGCTCTCTGTACAAACAAAGCTTTAGGTTCCTCCATTGGGATCCTTCCAAGCTCCAAACTGAGATGGAGGAGGGGGGAGAGGGGAGACCCTGACCCTACCAGAAACTCATCCAATTGGAAGGTGCTCCATTGACTCAATAGCTTCTGCTTTTAAGTTATTTTACATCTCCTGACAGAAATAAATCTGATGGTGTGGAGTTTGGGGTAGCAAAAAGTGGCTCCCAGGGAGCCGATGGAGCCCAAAGAGTGGATCACACAGGTTGGGAAGAGGCATTGCCAGGGTAGCCAGGAGATGCACTGACTTATATCACACTGGCTGCAGTTTCCTCCAGGTACGTCTACACCGCAAAGTTAATTCAAAATAACAGCTGTTCTTTTGAATTCACTTTAATAGCATCTATACATGCAAACCGCTATTTCGAAATTAATTCGAAATAGCAGAGCGCTTAATTCAAATTTGGTAAACCTCATTCTACGAGGAGTAACACCAAATTTGAAATAGCTATTTCAAATTAAGTGCTGTGTAGACAATTAATTCAAAATAGGGGGCCTCCAGCCCTTCCCAGGGAGCCCTGGTGGCCACTCTGGGCACAACCAGGAAAACTTCCTCTCCTCTCCCCCTGGCCCCAGAGCCATTAAAGGGATAGACCCTGGCCCGTGCCAGATCCAAGCCTACCAGCCAAGAGCCAGCAGTGGCCACCGGGGCCCCTGAGCCAGTAGCCACAAAACGTGAGCCAGCAAGGCACTGGCAGCCAACCCTCCACTGCTCCTCAGGAGCAGTCTGCCAGCACCCAGGAGCCTGACAGGGGCTGGAGAAGGCGGGTGCCTTCCTGGTCCAGGGTGGAGATCATGGACCTTATTCAGGTTTGGGAGGGATGCCCCAGCATCCATGATCTCCGCACTAGACAGAGGAACACGGCCGTCAATGGCAGGATAGCTGCCAGCCTGGCCACCAAAGGCCACATGCGAACCCAGGAGCAGGTTTGCATGACAATCAAGTTGGTGCGGTGAGACCCCCAACCGTGGGCCCTGATCTTCCCTTCCCCCTTCTTCCCTTTGCTTCTCCCTTCCAACTTCCTCCTCCCAGGTTTCACCCTCCCCTCTCCCACCCACTCTATTCCTCTCTCCCACCTCCTTTCCCCAGTCTCCCCAGAGGTTCACCCTGTTGTTCAATAAACCCAGTTTCTATTTTTGAACATACATGTCTTTTATTTGACATCAGGAAGGGAGGCTAGGGAGGAGTAAGTAGATGGACGTGAGGGAGGAATGGGGCACGAGCCCCCGGTGGGGAGGACCGGGGTGGCTCTGAGGGCTCCTCGGGGTGGACACTCTCCTGCAGGGCCTCCTGGATCCTGACAGCCCCCCGATGGACTCCCCGGACGGTAGCCTGCAGCAAGTGCAGCTGGGCTGATGGCAACAACCCTACGAGACGCACCGGTGTGCCCAGGGGCAGCTCTGGCTCCATGTGGCCGAGTGCTGTGGTGTCCCGAGTGCAGGCACTCAGGGCACTCCAAGACAGGACTGCTTTGCTCTCCCTCATCGGGGTAGACAAGCGAGCGGGGAACCCTGAGAACTGTCTGTTCGGGGTGGGGGTAGGGTCCCGTGAAGCACGGAGCTCAGTTAGCCTGAGGCAGCAGCCCCACACACTATGTCCTAACCTGATGCCCTGCCAGCACTGGTTCCGGCCAGCCTGAACTTCGGTTCAGGGTCCACTCAGTGTGGACGCGCTATTTCAAAATAACAAAATGCTATTTTGAAATAGGTTTTGTGTATAGATGCATAATTCGAATTAGCTTAATTCAAATTAACTATTTCGAATTAAGTTAACTTGAATTAACGCTGTAGTGTAGACGTACCTCTTTCAGAGCAGACTAAAGCTGAATCTGTCCTTTGATGTGTGGCTGATGCACTTCACACCTGTGGTATCAGTTACTGCTTGCTTGTCAGCTAAATTTCTTTATTTTATAACTCACTAATGAATAGGATTTCACCTGTATTTGTTACTTACAGGTCAACAGATGTTCCATGTCCAGCCATTTCATATTCTTGGTGTCCGTATGTTCCAGGATGATGCCTAAATAAGCAGTGTAAAATAAACATCAATAAAAAACCTTCTCTTGTTAAGTGCAAGGTGATAACATTGGCCCTTTGGCTTCTATTGTGGGTCTAAGGTGAGCTGTAGGCAAGAAAATACTAGAAAAGTTTAGCGTCCACACTGAAGAGAAGAAGAGAAAAAAATTAAGAATGTTTACATAAAACCTCATTTGCTTTAAACAATCTATGTTCCTCTTGCCACTGCTGTCAGTTAGTGGAGATATACTAGGATAGTGTATTAATCTAGTGGTGTGAACAAAGGGCTGGGGCCAGGAATAAGTGCGTACTAAGCAAGGATCTCACATGGATAAATTAATTAGGCCACAATGCTTGCCTGGCTTGCATGGGTGTGCTAAGGAAAGGATGGCACAGGGCCAAAGGGGAGGAATCTAGTGCTTCCTGGGCAAGGCAATCAGGAACCTGCAACAGCAGGCACTGTGTGGCGGTGGCCTGCCTACCTCCCAGTGATGAAGCACCAGTAAGGAACAGTCAACAACACTGAGCTTAGGTCTATAGTTTGAGTCCACACTAACTCGGACTACTAAAAATAGAGTGCAGGTCAGATGACAGAAGCAGTCGGAGGAGCTAGCCACCTTGAGAACAGACTTTTGGGTTTGGATGGGATCATCCTTGGAATAGTTAACCCCTCCTGCTACTCCTGCCACAGCTACTCTATTTTTAGCACACTAGTTTGATCGGAGAATAAACATACCCTACGTGACAGTGTGCCAGCCTCTGCTACTAAATGACTGCGCCATCTCAAAGCATTCTATTGCAAATTACAAATTCCTCCTAACACCACACTGGAGAAGTAGGAGAACATTAACATCTCCATTTATGCATGAGAAGTCACAGCACGGAGAGATTAATAGTAGCTCAGTGCTGCACACAGGGACTTTTTCTGTCTACCTCAAAGGGAATACCAAAAGGGACACGGCACACTTTCTCTCACCAGCTAACTTGGCTGCAACTGCCCGGATCTCTTCCCAGCTGCTGCAGAAGTATGTGATGGTGCTTTTGTAAAAGTTCTCCAGTAGCTCAGCCTTCTCTTTGGCCTAGAGAAAATCAGGGACACATGAGCTCTCTCTGCCTAGAAATGCCCTTTGACTGCCAACACATGCCTTTACAAACCACAAGTAAAAAGTCTGTGTTCCTCTTGCCACTGCTGTCAGTTATTGGACTCACTCAGACTTTTTTTTTAATTTAAACAAGTAAATAAAAGAAAGGACAGGAGGCTGTGTAGAAGTGGGGAAAGTGGGAATCTATGGCAGATTTACATTCCTCTCACCCTCAGTCCTGTATCCCACTCTAATAGGGTACGTCTACACTACAACGTTAATTCGAACTAACTTAGTTCGAATTACTTAATTCGAACTAAGCTAATTAAAACTAACGGATCTAGACTAAAAAACTAGTTCGAATTAGCGTTTTACTAATTCGAACTAGCATGTCCACATTAAGTGGACCCTGAACCGGGCTTAAGGATGGCCGGAAGCAGTGCCGGCAGGACATCAGAGGAGGACTAAGAGCGTGGAGGTGCTGTCTCAGGCTAGCCGAGGGCTGTGCTTAAAGGGTCCCAACCCCCACGCCGGACAGACAGTTCTCAGGGGTGCCCCGCTTGCAAAGCAGTCTTGGCTTGGAGTGCCCGGAGTGCCCACACTGGGCACATCACAGCACTTGGCCATCAGACCGGCTGCACTTGCCGCAGCCTGCCATCTGGGGAGATGGGGCAATTGGGGGGCTGCAGGAGAGCTTCCACCACAAAAGCCCGCAGAGCCAGCCCAGTCCTCCCCATCGGGGGCGCGTACCCCATTCCGCCCTCAACTCCTTCCACTTACCCTTCCCTAGCCCCTCTTCTTGATGTACAAAATAAAGGACAATTGTGTTCAAAAATGGAATCTGTCTTTATTGAACAAAACTGGGGGAGACTGGGAAAAGGGGGTGGGAGAGGGGAAGAGAGAGGGTGGCAGAGGGGAGGGCAACTAAAATGATCAGGGGTTGGGAACAGGTCTCATATGAAGAGAGGCTAAAGAGACTGGGACTTTTCAGCTTAGAAAAGAGGAGACGGAGGGGGGACAGGATAGAGGTCTCTAAAACCAGGAGTTGGGTGGAGAGGGTGCATACAGAAAAGTTCTTCATTAGTTCCCATAAAGAAGGACTAGAGGACACCAAAGGAAAGGAATGGGTAACAGGCTTCAAACTAGTAACAGAAAGTTGTTCTTCACAAAGCACAGAGTCAACCTGTGGAACTCCTTGCTGCAGGAGGCTGTGAAGGCTACAACTAGAACAGAGTTTAAAGGGAAGTGAGATCAAGCCATGGAGGTTGGGTCCATGGAGTGGTATTAGCCAGGGGGTAGGAGTGGTGTCCCTGCCCAAAGTTTGTGGAAGGCTGGAGAGGGATGGCACGAGACAAATGGCTTGGTCACTGTCTTCGGTCCATCCCCTCCAGGGTCCCTAGGGTTGGCCGCTGTCGGCAGACAGGCTACTGGGATAGATGAACCTTTGTTCTGACCCAGGATGGCCATTGTAAGCTCAGGGCTCAGGGTCGGGGGTCTCAGTGGACCACCTTGATTTTCATGCACTCCTGCTCCTGGGTGGCCAGGCTGGCAGCTCTCCTGCCCTAGCCGGCGACCTTCCTGTGCCTAGTGCGGAGATCGTGGACGAGGTCCACGATGTCCGCACTAGCCCAGGAGGGAGCCCGCCTTTTGCGGTCCCGGGCAAGCTCCCAGGACCCGCCAGCCTGGTCCCGGGAAGAGGGGGAGGACTGGGGGGCATCGGGTGGGTGGCTCGATCCGCACCAGGTGCAGGGTATGCCTGCTGGGTGCTGGCAGGCTTGCACCTGGCATGGGCACCGTAGCCATCCCGTGCCCCTTTAAGGAGTCCGGGGCCGGGAGGGGGGCATACGAGTTTCCCTGGTGTTGGCCGGAGTGGCCACCAGGGAAACCTGGGGGGGGCTAGCCTCCCACTAGTTCGCATTAAGGGGCTACACAGCCCTTAATTCGAACTAGTAAGTTTGAACTAGGCTTAATCCTCGTGGAATGAGGATTACCTAGTTCGAACTAAGCGGTCCGTTAGTTCGAATTAAATTCAAACTAACGGAGCGCTAGTGTAGCGCCTATGAAAGTTAGTTCGAACTAACGTCCGTTAGTTCAAACTAACTTTGTAGCGTAGACATACCCATAGATACTTCCATTGCCCATCACACATTCCCCCTGCTTCTACACCACAAGCCTATGCTGTCAATAATCTCATATAATTCTATAGGTCACTCACAAGGTGTCTGCAGATATCCATCTGGAGCTCCTCAGGGTTCAGCTCGGTTCTCCAACTAAGATGCTCATTAAGTATAGTTTGGAGCCTCTTCAGTCCCAAAAATGGGGCACAGAGATGAAATGTAGCTCTGCACTCCTGAAAAAGAGGGTTGCACCATTGAATTGTTCCATAACACGTATTGTGCTCATTCAAATGGAACTCATGTCCTTGACTGCTCATCTACCCGAAGAATAAAAGGGATTCCCCTGAAGTAATAGACAGAAAATATGCCAGCATGACTTTAATAGGGGGAAAGGGATTCTACTTCTGGAGTATTGCATCCAATTCTGGGCACCCCATTACTTAAAAAATGTTGATACATTGGAGAAAGTCCAACGGAGGGCAACAAAAATGATTAGGAGGCTGGAACACATGATTTACAAGGAGAGGCTGAGGGATTTGGGATTATTTAGTCTTCAGAAGAGAAGAGTGAGGGGAGCTTTGATAGAAGGCTTTAACTACCTGAAGGGGGATTTCAAAGAGGATGGAGAGAGGCTGTTCTCAGTGGTACTAGATGACTGAATGAGGAGCAATGGTCTCAAGTTACAGTGGGGGAGGTCTAGGTTGGATAGTCGGAAAAACTATTTTACTAGGAAGGTGGTGAAGCACTGGAATGGGTTACCTAGGGAGGCAACGGAACCTCTAAATCTAGAGTTTTCAAGTCCTAGCTTGACAAAGCCCTGGCTGGGATTGTTTAGTTGAGGCTGGTCCTGTTTTGGGCAGGAGGTTGGACTCAGTGACCTCCTGAGGTCTCCTCCAAACCTATGGTTCTATGATTTTATAATACTGAAAACTGGAGATAGCAGCAATGTTTTTTCAGAACAGATGTAGCTATGAAAGCTGCTTCACTAGGCATAGCTGTGGTCTTTCCTCTGTTGTGGGGAGGCAGGAACGTGGGGTGCAGAGATAGGCAGGAATGAACTCTTGGGATCAGACCCATGACCTATCCTGAACTCCAGTGAGACAACCCTGGCTGCTAAGGACCAGCCTGTCTGGGATTAACTCAAAAGGAGGGCAATGAACTGAGGGAAGAATTTAGGTCTCCACTGCGGGAAGGAATAGCAGAGCTCCCCTGGCATCAGGAGGAAGATTCTTTTTGCTTAGTAATTAAGTCACTGTCATTCTTACCATTGAAACCTCAGGGCTTGGATCTTGCAGGTGCAGCAGAAGCGTGACCCAGCTCTGTCTAACCTGCTTGGCAAAATAGTCCTTCCATTTTCTCTTTGCAGAGCCGGCCAGGATACCAAACAGGACAAAGGCCAATGCACGAAGAGTGTTGTCCTCCTATAGCCAAGAAAGCCACACAGGTTGGTAACGAAGAAATAACCACATCATGTATCTAGCACAGCTGTCTCTTCTACATTAGGGTAGAGTGATTCCAACGACAGAAGTTTAAAAGAACTGGAATTAATCAAGTTTGGGCCAAATGTGTTGATTCATCAAAATACTTTGAAGACAGTTCAATTTTGACAAAATTCTTCCAGAAGCCAAGTAGGGGTACTTTGTCAGCTTCTTGGTGACCCATCTGGCAGGCTGACTGGGATCTTGGGCTTCCTGGCCCTCACCTTCAGAACAGCCTGTCTGACAGGCTGACAAGGAGCCAGGAAATGTGCACCCTGGCACCTCTAATTCCCAGTGTTTCCAGGTTCCCTGTCTCCAGCATAGTCTGCCAGTAGACTGCCCTCAGGCAAGGCTCCCAGTAGAGCTGGGTTGAGAATAGTATTACTGTTTCACAAAGAGTTTTGAAATTTGGGCTGGGAGGTGTGTCCCCCAAATAGGAACAAAACCAAAATTTGAAATCTCAAACTTCTCTGCAAAATGGAATAATTTCAACCATCTGACATAAAAATCGTATGGAGCAGGCCCAAAACAGTCTATTACACCCTGTATGCCCATTTTCCTTGTTATGCAGCTACCTAATCTAGTATTCATACTTCCTTTGCCATTCTCATTGGAAATAAAGATGAACAGAAGGGTGAGACTGAAGGAGCAGGGATGGCATCCTCATTTTCTTAATTCTCTGCTCCTCCATAAAACACATCTCTTCCCTAAGGCCTAAAATCACTTCATTCTGACATGAACAATGCCCAGTGAGGACACATCATGCATTGTAAATGGAGCCTCATCAATGTCAGCTGAACTGGGGTTGAAGGCTTCTGTTCACGTACATTATCGAAGTACTTCCGGATCTGTGTGGTGAGGTCTCTGAAGGAAGAACCTATGTCCTTCCCTTTCAGCTCCTTTAGGACTTTGGCCAGTGCCTTCATGCTTTCGACGACTTCAGAACTGAAAGTGTCTTCTAAAGTCCTGATCAGTGCCTCCAGAAGAAACTTCTTGTACTTTTTCACCTGTTCAGACGTATGACATTAAAAAACACTTTCCACTAACCACATTTCTAATATGTTTTTTTAGCAATTATGAAGCAGTGGGAATTTCATCTGCCCCCCTAGTGACCTATAGCTATATTTTACATCAGGTACTAGCTACAATAAGCCAAACTCTGTGCCATATTACGCCTATGTAATCCTATTAGATTTCTAATTACTTAGATTTGAAGGCCAAAAGGGACCATTGTGATCATTCAGTCTGACCTCCTTCACAACACAGAACCTCCCCAAAATAATGTCTGTTTGACTAGAGCACCTCTTTTAGAAAAACAGCCCATCTTGTTTTTAAAGTTGCTACTGATAGAGACCCCACCACAACCCTTGGTAAATGGTTCCAATGATTAAAATTACCATTAAAATGTATGCCTTACTAGCAGTCTGAATTAGTTTAGCTTCATTCCCCCCCCCCCCCCCATTGAATCTAAAGGCACATTTTCTAGCCCTTTGAAAATTCTTGTGACTCTTCTCCAATTTATCAGCATCCTTCTTGAATTGCAGGCATGATCCTGACATAGTATTCTAGCAGTTCTCACACCAGTGCCATAAGCAGAGGTAAAATAACTTCTTTATTCTTATTCAGAATCCCTCTGTCTATGCCTCCGAGGATCACCTCAGCTCTTTTGGTCACAGCTTTGTACTGGGCGCTTACGTTCAGCTGATTATCTATCATGATTTGAGTTTTTTAGTGTCTCTGTTTCCTGGAATAGAATCTCTCATCTTGGAAATAAAGCCTACACTCTTCATTCCTGGGAGTATACATTTACATATGATCATATTAAGTCCATATTGTTTCCTTATGCCCAGCTTACCAAGGGAACAAACCTGCTGTGTATTGACTGCAAAGAGGTTACAGGGGTATGAGAGAGCAGAAGTTGGCCTAGTGCATTGTGCATGGCCTCTGTAAATCCTGAGCAATTGTTTCCTTTAGTTTCTCTAGTTATGCTGCATTGTATTCAGTATTCTATCTTACCTTCTCAGGTGCCCCATAGACTAAATTGCCTAGGCCTCTTACAGCCATTTGACGGACAATGCTGTTATTGTCCCGTGACCTTTCTTCTAATATATGTAACACAGACTTAAGGATCTTCTTCTCCCTGAGTATGGGATCAGTCATTAGCTGAAATAAAATCAACATGTCCATTAGCTCTAATCTGTTCATTAAGATAGCGAATATAATTTGAGGAGACACGTAATACACTGTAATTTATTATTCTATATGAATGAGTACTGTGTTAAAAACATGGATTTTTTCCTTTTAGGCACTATAATGGGGGATTGCTCATCCCTTGAAAGCCTCTCAGTGACTGCATTTGATACCACAGTCCTTTTCTCGCCCAGGTGCATCCTGCCAGTCGATCTTAGTGAGTCTTCCATGGCTCAGCCCTCTGGCCAAGTCCCAAAGTCCAAACAAATGCCTTTTAGGTCCTGTTGCCCTCACTAGGGTCTTCAGCCCCAACTCTGGACCCTTTATATTCTGTTCTTTGTTCAACCTCTCCATAAGCCTTGTCCCCTTCATCGGGTTTATGCCACTGGGGAACCTGGGCCTGCCCACTACTCTTGGTTCCAACCTAGAAATAGCAGCGAGTCATTGCTTCATTTCAGTTTATTGCTACTTTTTCCTTGGGTTCTTCCTATGGGGCCACTTTCAGTTTCTCCCTCTAATTATATGTTGAAGGCTCGTAAGGACTCTCTCTCTGCAAATTCAGCTTCAGAAAATGCTGCCTGAAATAAACCCCTGTGAATTGGTTTGGCCAGAGAATAGCATCCTTTCTTGGCCCTCCACTTCCTGAAAGGAACTGACCTAATCAAGCCCTGTAGCTCCATATATCTGAGCCAGCTGGGCTCTGATTGGCAGCTTTCATGAGGCCTCTCTAGGCAGACCTTGAAAACCCACGTTTGTGACTCCTTTCCTAGGTGGGGTGTAGAAAGATTTGGGGGCACAAACAGATTCCTAGAACCACCAGATGAGCCTCTAAAATAGCGACTTAGCGTAAATGTGAAATATGACACAGACGTTATAGCAAGGCTGTGGAGAGGGAGGATGCTCCAGTGGTCAGCAGCCTAGGACTTAGGAGGTTCCAGTTCAATTTCCTGCACCGTCAAAGACTTCCTAGATGATGTTGGGCAAGTCACTTAGGCCTTCTGTGCATCAGTTTCCTGTTTGCAAAATGGGACTAATAGTGTTTCCCTGCCTCACAGGGGTGTTGTAGGGATACATACTTTTAAAGAGTTTTGAGGCACTCAGATACTACATTCTCATTTTGAAGTACTCAGATAATACAAGTTTCTAAAAGGATGTTTTAAGGAAGATGGAGAAAAATTGTTCTCCTTGGCCTCTAAGGATAGGATAAGAAGCCATGAGCTTAAATTACATCAGGGGAAGTTTAGGTTGGACAGCAGGAAAAACGTCCTGCCTGTCAGGGTGGTTAAACCCTGCAATAAATTGCCTCAGGAGGTTGTGGAATTTGCATCACTAGAAATATTTAAGAGCAGGTTAGACAAACACCTGTCAGGGATGATCTAGACTGTGCTTGGTCCTGCCGTGATGGCTGGGGATTGGACTCGAAGACCTCTCAAGATCCCTTCCTGTTCTAATGTTCTATGAATCTATTATTCTACATTCATGAGAATCTAAGATAGATGTTAATGTATTTGTATGTTGCTTATTTTATAGTATTAGGACACTAGATTCATTTAGAAGATTTGCTGAGCTAGACCAAAATCAGGAGCTGTTGGTCAGTATTAGCCCTAGGAATTGTCAGAAAAGGTCTAGTAATTCAAATTCTATGGCTACATCTACATTGGCATGATTTTGCGCAAAAGCAGCTGCCTGTCTACACTGGTGGGGAGTTCTTGCACAAGAACACTGACATTCTAATGTCTAAAATCAGTGCTTCTTGCGCAAAACCTATGATGCTCCCGCTCAGGAAAAAGCCCTCCTGTGCAACTGTTCTTGCGCAAGAGGCCAGTGTAGACAGGCCACATTAATTTCTTGTGCAAGAAAGCCCAATGGCTAAAATGGCCATCGGAGCTTTCTTTCGCAAGAGAGCGTCTATTCTGGCACGGATGATTTTGCAGAAAAGCGCCTCTTAGCGCAACAGCACATGCCAGTGTAGACGCTCTCTTGCGCAAATATTCTAACGCAAAAACTCTTGCGTTAAAAGTATGGGTATGTCTACAGTACAAAGTTAATTCAAACTAACAGCCGTTAGTTCGAATGAACTTTAATAGCGGCTATACATACAAACTGCTAGTTCGAATTTAAATCGAACTAGCGGAGCGCTTAATTCGAACTAGGTAAACCTCATTCTACGAGGAGTAACGCCTCGTTCGAATTGTGTAGTTCAAATTAAGGGCTGTGTAGCCACTTAATTCGAACTAGTTGGAGGCTAACCCTAATCAGGTTGCCCTGATGGCCACTCTGGGCCAAACCAGGGAAACTTTTCTGCCCCTCTCCCAGCCCCAGAGCCCTTAAAGGGGCATGGTCTGGCTACAGTGCCTGTGCCAGTGGCAAGCCTGCCAGCACCCAGCCAGCAGACCCTGCACCTGGCATGGCATGAGCCAGCCACCCGCTGCCACCCAGCCCTCCGCCTCTTCCCAGGACCAGGCTGGCGGCTCCTAGGAGCCTGCCCAGGGCCACAAGAGGCAGGCGCCTGCCTGGTCTAGTGCAGAGATCGTGGACATTATCGAGGTTTGGGGGGAGGCCTCCAGCGTCCACGACCTCCACACTAGGCACAGGAATGCAGCCGTCTAGGGCAGGATAGCTGCCAGCCTGGCCACCAAAGGCCACATCCAAACCCAGGAGCAGGTTTGCATGAAAATCAAGTTGTTCCAGTGAGACCCCCGACCCTGAGCCCTTCGCTTAGTACATAAGAACATAAGAATGGCCGTACTGGGTCAGACCAAAGGTCCATCTAGTCCAGTAGCCTGTCTGCCGACAGCGGCCAACACCAGGTACCCCAGAGGGGATGGACCGAAGACAATGACCAAGCCATTTGTCTCGTGCCATCCATCTTCAGCCTTCCACAAACAGAGGCCAGGGACACCATTCCTACCCCCTGGCTAATAGCACTCCACGGACCCAACCTCCATGAATTTATCTAACTTCTCTTTAAACTCTGTTATAGTTCTAGGCTTCAAAGCCTCCTGTGGCAAGGAGTTCCACAGGTTGACTATAAGAAGAACTTTGTGTGAAGAAGAACTTTCTTTTATTAGTTTTAAACCTGATGTCCATTCATTTCATTTGGTGTCCTCTAGTCCTTATATTATGGGAACTAATGAAGAACTTTTCTTTATGCACCCTCTCCACACCACTCATGATTTTATAGACCTCTATCATATCCCCCCTCAGTCTCCTCTTTTCTAAGCTGAAAAGTCGCAATCTCTGTAGCCTCTCTTCATATGGGACCTGTTCCAAACCCCTAATCATTGTACTTGCCCTTTTCTGAACCCTTTCCAAGGCCATATCGTTTTTGAGGTGAGAAGACCACATCTGTACACAGTTCTGAAGATATGGCGTACCATAGTTTTATACTTCCCCTCCTCCTTCTTCCCCTGGCTTCCCCCTTCCAGCTCCCTCCTCCCAGGTTTCCACCTCCCCTCTCCCACCCTCTTTCTTCCCCTCTCCCACCTCCTTTTCCCAGTCCCCCAGAGGTTAATCCCCTCCGCCCCCAGTTTTGTTAAATAAAGAGAGTTTCTATTTTTGAACACATGTCCTTTATTTTTTACATCAGGAAGAGGGGGCTCGGGAAGGGTAAGTGGAAGGAGGTGAGGGAGGAATGGGGCACGAGCCCCCGATGGGGAGGACTGGGGTGGCTCTGCGGGCTCCTCGGGGTGGAAGCTTTCCTGTAGGGCCTCCTGGATCCTGATAGCCCCCTGATTGACCTCCCCCAGATGGCAGCCTGCGGCAAGTGCAGCCGGGCTGATGGTCGAGTGCTGAAATGTGCCGAGTGTGGGCATTCAGGGCACTCCAAGACAGGACTGCTTTGATGTCCCCATCGAGTTAGACATGCAAGCGGGGAATCCTGAGAACTGTCTGTCCGGGGTGGGGGTCAGGTCTTTTTAAGCACAGCCCTCGGCTAGCCTGAGGAAGCAGCTCCACACCTTAAGTCCTAACCTGATGCCCTGACGGCACTGGTTCTGGCCAGCCTTAACTTCGGTTCAGGGTCCACTCAATGTGGACATGCTATTTCGAATTAGCAAAATGCTCATTCGAATTAGTTTTTAGGTCTAAATGCACTCATTCGAATTAGCTTATTTCAAATTAACTAATTTGAATTAAGTTAATTCGAATTAGTGCTGTAGTGTAGACATACCCTATTTGCGCAAAATCTTGCCAATGTAGACGTAGCCTATCTATATCTTGCTCACTCTCTCTTAACCAGCAACTAGAATAGGCAGCTAGGCTAGGCTAGTATAGGCCCCAAAAATAACAAAGAGAAAATGATTAAGAAAGGTGTCATGAAGTTCCTTATGAGATTTCCTTATAAAGGACACATTCTACTATCTAAAATGAATTCCTATGAACTGAACTGTACAATTCCTCAGAGAAAGGTAAACAACAGATAACAGCCTAATGGTGGAACTGCTCATACCTGAGCAAAGAAAGCTGTGCTGGTGACTCGCTGCTTTTCTGATGGGGAATTTACCCAGGGAAGGAGGCTCTGTATGATCTCCACTGTTATTAGTCCAGATCTTTGCAGAACCCTGGAAGACAAAAGGAACCACTTATGGGGCAGACTGTGCACTTCAAAAGCTTAGCTGCTATGACCATACAACTCTAAAACCTACGCATGGAAGCTCTGTGTTTCTCACCCAGGGCACCCCGCACAAAGCTATACCTGAAAGTTCCCTGTCAGTCACTCTATTTGTTGCCGATCCCTGAGGATGAAGTGCTGTCTCCTAGATCTCTTACCTCACCAGCAAACACACCCCCTCGTGGTGAGTCTGCGGATTTTCAAGAAGCATCCAAGTTTTCTGCTTCCAGAGAGTTCGTATCAGCTTCTCATTCATAGCCTTGAGAAGCACAGCCTCTAATGCTTCAATAGAAAGCCTGGGGGAAAAGAGGCACAGAACTGTAGTAACCAATAGAAAGGCACAGCCTAAGCAGTCAGGAAACCCCAGTTACTTGTCAGGTCTGTTGTTCATTGACAGTTCATCCATTGACAGTATCCTGGGGACCACTGTTTTTGGAAGGACTTAATTCCCAGGAGGTATTTCAGTCTCATACATCTCATATTACTAGTGTTGCTATGGACAACATTTTGCAGTCACTTTCTCCTATCTGCAAGGTGTATGGGCACTAGCACAGTACAGTAATATGGAAAAAATTCACAATCAGACCCCAAAAGCTGGGACACAGAGAGATTAGTGATCACTAATGGATATTTTGGGGCCCTATGTCCAGCGAGATGTGACAGGGTGCTGAGAGCTTGTACTTGGGGTCAGCACTCTGGTAACTACTAGTACTAATTAGCTTCCCCAGAGAAAGCCTAATTGGATAGAAATGTACCTGATTGCCTGGCTAGAGTGGGGCTATAGAATCAACAAACCTATTCTCCCATGAATAAGGAATCTGCCTAAAGGGACATCCACAGGAGTGTTTGAGGGAAACAGAGAGCAAAAGAGACAAAATGCTAGAGGCATCTAGACAGACTTATGTGTAGTGCTGGGGAGGAGCCGGTGGTCGTGGTACATGTAGGTCTCAATGACATAGGGAAGGGTAGGAGAGATGTCCTGGAGGCCAAATTTAGGTTGCTAGGAAAGAGACTGAAATCCAGGACCTCTATGGTGGCATTCTTGGAAATGCTTCCAGTTCCATGCGCAGGACCAGGTAGGCAGGCAAAGCTTCAGAGTCTCAATGCGTGGATGAGACGATGGTGTAGGGAAGAGGGGTTTGGATTTATCAAGAACTGGGGACACTTTTGGGAGAGGGGGAGCCTATACAGGAAGGATGGGCTCCACCTAAACCAGGGTGGAACCAGACTACTGGCACTAAACATTTAAAAGGCTGTAGAGCAGTTTTTAAACTAAGAGATGGGGGAAAGCCGATTGGTGGGGAGATGCACGTAAATCGCAGGGAGACTTCTCTTAGAGGAGAATCTGTTGATAGAGATTCTCTAAGCTGTAGTCAGAAAGAGAGGACAAAGAGACTGAGGCCTGAGGAGGCCTAGATAGTAGTGTTTGTGTTGCCAGAGCTTGGTGGTTTCAGGGAACTGACCTATAGCAAGCACAAACAAGACTTTCTCATATTAAAAGCAGGTGATGGTAAGGTGCCTCATAACCCTGAGAACTCCTGGGGAGTGTCACACAAATGTACTGGGATTCTCTTTGTTTTGCTCCCTTTCTTCTAATTACCTGCAAGGGTTGCCCTCACATAGTTGTTGTCTTTTTCCAAATAACCTCCTTCGGCGTCTCATCCTGGGCAAAGGCATCTTTTGTCCTAGGGTTTGGCTGATCTGCTGCAGAAGAACAGTGAACAACTCCGGGAACAGCTCCTGCACAGTTTTGCTCAACTGCAATGCTGACACCACTTCAAAGATGGCACATGTTGCCTGAAAGGAGAGCATGGTAAAAGAAGAGGTCTCTTCCTAACACTATCACACGCTCTCCCCTTCTGATACCTGCTGGACTAAATTCTCACTCCTGTCACTAACTTGATGAATGACCGAGAGCAATTCACTCCATGTGTGCCTTAGCGTCCCATAGCTGTAAAAATGTGTAGGACCTATCAAGGCATGTTATGAGTTGCACAAAACATTTGCAAAGCACTGTAAGAAATCTGATTCAAAGACTTTCTAATTGCCAGATATTATTAAGTGAATCAGCCACATACTCTAAATCTGCCACAGAAAGCACAGCTGGAATCCAGGAAACAGTACTTCAGAAAAGAAGTGCCCAGATGACAATATTATACCACTCATCTAGCTTTCCATCAGCATGTTTGTCACAAAGCAGAGAAATACATGTCTGTCGTCTAACTTACTGTGAGAGGTGCAGCAGCTGCTAAATGCAGGTCAGTTTCTGTCTCTGAGGTCATGCTTCCTTCTTGGCTTGTTGGAGTCTTTATTCTTTCTATTAGGACCTTCAGGACTTGAGGGGCGAGCAAGGGATCTGTCCCCAGAGATCTCCACAGCTCAGTGGTGTTACTGCAATTTAACATAGGTTATATGTGACCCCTGGAGACTTTTGTGGCTCTGACTATATGCATCATATTCAAGTAAAGAACACATTTTCTCCTTGACTATGATCAGGGCTCACCAGCCGCGCTGTCCGGCGATCTGCGCATGCACAGATCGCCCGAACCCGGCTCTTCCAGGTTACAATCTACACGCCATGGATGAGTAGATTGTATTATTTGTCAAGCCCTGCCTATGATGAGCAAGTTCAGAGTGCTGTCCTCCTTATATGGTCCTCATGTTTTACATATTGAGTTTCTAGTTACAGAACTAAGTTAAGTTACATTTCAGGTTACATTTCTACAGTGCATGACTATTTTGGGATCCTGGAGGTATCCCGAAATACCTACCCCACATTTACAGAAGCAGCCCGTTATTTTGAAATATTTTTCAAAATAATGGGCACACTATTTTGCCATCCCAATAAACTTTGTTGCATGAGGGATAAGGGATGGCTTGAAATAGCACATTATTTCGACATTTGGTGCTGTGTAGAAGCGCCACATTTCAAAATAGGCTATGCAAAATATGATACGCAATTTGCGGAGTGCAAATTGTGCATCTTATTTCAAGTTTAGGGTGCTGTATAGACACAACCCTAGCCTTACTGCACCATAACCATTAATGCTAGACTTCAGAAGGAAAGGACACAGAGCTCTAATCACAGTTCCTGTTTTCCTACTTCTCAGTAGATATGGAATCATGAGCATATGATGCCCAAAGATCTAGGGCCTGGGAGACAAGTTGAAGAAAGAAAAATGATCTTCCTACTAACTGGATGTACAACTATGAGAACAAATATTTGTGGCTAGCCCATGACCTCTTCACAAATGGCATTCCCTGGCCTCTATTTGCCAGAATGGGCATGTTCTGTTCACTCCCTATGGGGCACCTGGCATTGGCCACTGTCTGAAGACAGGATCCTGGGCTAGATGGACATTTGGTCTGACCCACTACAGCCGTTCTTATGTTCTTAGATTCCAGCACAGATGACTGATAATTCAGCTAGGGATGTTTGAATGAAATGATAGATATGCTTACCGCCCTGTCTTTAAGTACCAAGAATGACAACTCCATTCCAGCAGCCATACCCTTCCTGATACCAAAAGCCTGGTGCCCTATCCTTGCTAATCAGCCAGGAATTTGGATTTGAAGCTTTCATGCTACCAGAAAACGAACAGTCACTGGCAATTTCCAGGGTGATGTTAGTTCAGGGGTCTGGAGAGGCAAAAGTCCACTCCAGTGATGCCAGTAAAGGGAAGTCTTTAGGATGCCAAAGCAACTATTAATTAATGGAAACAGAATGAAACTTAATTTCTCCCTGCACCCACCTTGACATGGTCTTGGACCTTTCTGCAGAAAGACCCAAGCTATTAACCTTTAGGAATTATCTCAACCTGTCTGTGGCTTAAATGAAGCCTTACATCTTCCAGTGAAGCTGTGGGATCCATGGTTACCAAAATGAACACTGTAAGGAGCAGTATATACCTGTCCATCGGCAGACGTTTGGTGAGGAGGCTGAAGATCACTGCCTCTAGGTGATGGTGGGCTAGAATGGACACTGCCTCCACCAGGAACTGCCTCAAGCTACCCTGCTTGATGGTAGGCATATGAATGTATATTCTCCTCAGGATAGCTGGCACCTGGACAGAATAAAACCAGAAAAAATGTCCCTTTTCCATTCTCTGCATTCATTCTGCAGAGCCAAAACCTTTATTTAGTCGTTTAGCAATTTGCTGTTCTTGTAGAAATTCCTCCCTTCAAAAAACAAGTATTTAGACATGGCTGCATAGATTTAATCCACAAAAATTATGCATATCTCTGCCCATACCTGGCTGCAACACCGGGTTAAGACATGCTGAGGCCCTAAGCTATGTCAAGTTAAAGAGGCCTCATTGCATTTCCAAAAAAACATGTATTATTCTAACAGAAAGGACAATGAAAAGAGAAATAATAAAGTTATCTATCTATCTATCTATCTATCTATCTATCTATCTATCTATCTATCTATCTATCTATCTATCTATCTATACATAGGCAAAGAGGCAAGTAAAAACTAGTAATTTGGGGGTATTTTTAGAGACCCCTCATTATCTGAGGCCCGAAGATGTAGTTCACTTAGCTTGTCTCTTGGGGCCGGATATTCTCTTTTTGCATTTTACTCGGAGTCTAATTTTTCCAAGCCTTTCATGGCTGGAAACTGTGACAACAAGATAGACAACTAATCAAGCATCTTCCTTTTCCCTTGGGGTACGGCTACACTAGCTCGTTAGTTCGAGCTAGGTAGGGTAATGAGGGCAAGCAGAGTTGCAAATGAAGCCCAGGATTTAAATATCCCAGGCTTCATTTGCATGTTCCCGGGTGCTGCCATTTTAAAATCCTCCTTAATCTGAACTCCGTGCCCGCGGCTACACGCGGCACCGAGTAGGTAGTTCTAATTAAAGATCCTAATTCCATGAGGAGTAACGGTAGTTCGAATTAGGATCTTTAATTTGAACTACCTAGTCCATGCCGCATGTAGCCGCGGGCACGGGGTTTGGAGTAAGGGGGATTTAAAAATGGTGGCGCCAGGGAACATGCAAATGAAGCCCGGGATATTTAAATCTCGGGCTTCATTTGCAACTCCGCTTGCCCTCATTACCCTACCGAGCTCGAACTAACGAGCTAGTGCAGATGTACCGTTAGATTATCTCTGTCTTCTGCTGTTGATTCCCCCATTGCCTGACTCAGGATAGGAACACAGATGGAATTAACTTCCAATCCCAGGGGGAGAAACAGCAAGACTTGTGTTCACTGCAAATGATGGCAAAGACCTGAAAGCCTGCAGGTTAGCCAGAAAAACCTCTCCAGCTTCTATTTTACCTCATCCAGCATGGCACCTCCACACTCCTTCAGGATGATCTTCATCCACAGACCGGCTGCTGTGGCACAGGAGGGGCTAGCAGACCGCATACCATCCAGTATGGCCTCAATAAAATCTGTGGCTTGTTCAGAGGGAAAGTACTTACTAACCACCTGTGGACAGATCAAAAACAGGAAAGATTGCAATGATAGTCGGCTCCAGTACTTTTAAGAAAGGAGGCCTAAGAGCTGTATTGGAAAATAATGTATTCATCAGCAAATTGCTAATTGGGCTCCTATCTGGCAAGGCAGTTGCAATTAAAATTTTCTCTGTAATCTTTCTAGCTACCACATCTCTATTCTACACTAATAATATCAGGTTAGATCTTAGGTTGTACAGTTAGCACAACATTGTATGGGACAAACAGGATGTAAATTTCCAGTTTATATTCTATTATGTACATGACATCTTTTCACAAAATATAAAAATATGCAAAGAGATGCATGCACACAAATATAGGTTCAGGTAAACACACAAGGTGCCAAGACTGGTTTCTCAGCTTGATGTCCCGCTCACATATTTTCCCCCTGGATGGATGGATGGATGGATGGATGTGCGCGCGCACATGCATGGGCATGTTCATGCAACTGTCTGGAATCTGTTTGTTTTTTACATGGCATTCATAGCATATACCTATGAAAAGCATGTTACTGATTACCCATGAATGCCTCACTCCCATAGCTCGCTCCAAGTGTGGAAAGACATCACAAAAGCATAAAACAATCATAGAATCATAGAATACTAGGACTGGAAGGGACCTTGAGAGTTCATCGAGTCCAATCCCCTGCCCTCATGGCAGGATCAAATACTGTCTAGACCATCCCTGATAGACATTTATCTAACCTACTCTTAAATATCTCCAGAAATGGAGATTCCACAACCTCCCTGGGCAATTTATTCCAGTGTTTGACTACCCTGACAATTAGGAACTTTTTCCTAATGTCCAACCTAAATCTCCCTTGCTGCAGTTTAAGCCCATTGCTTCTTGTTCTATCCCCATAGGCCAAGATGAACAAGTTTTCTCCCTCCTCCTTATGGCACCCTTTTAGATATCTGAAAACTGCTATCATGTTCCCCCTCGATCTTCTTTTTTCTAAACTAAACAAACCTAATTCCTTCAGCCTTCCCTCATAGGTCATGTTCTCTAGACCTTTCATCATTCTCGTTGCTCTTCTCTGGACCCTCTCCAATTTCTCCACATCTTTCTTGAAATGCGGTGCTCAGAACTGAACACAATACTCCAATTGAGGCCTAACCAGCGCAGAGTAGAGCGGAAGAATGACTTCTCGTGTCTTGCTCACAACACCCGTTAATGCATCTCAGAATTATGTTTGCTTTCTTTGCAACGGCATCACACTGCTGACTCATATTCAACTTGTGGTCCACTATAACCCCTAAATCCCTTTCTGCCGTACTCCTTCCCAGACAGTCGCTTCCCATTCTGTATGTATGAAACTGATTGTTCCTTCCTAAGTGGAGAACTTGGCATTTGTCTTAAACTTCATCCTATTTACCTCAGACCATTTCTCCAATTTGTCCAAGTCATTTTGAATTAGTGACCCTATCCTGCAGATTAGTCGCAACCCCTCCCAGCTTGGTATCATCTGCAAACTTAATAAGCGTACTTTCTATATCA
The DNA here is from genome assembly GCF_052426305.1 of Pelodiscus sinensis. Taxonomy (NCBI): domain Eukaryota; kingdom Metazoa; phylum Chordata; order Testudines; family Trionychidae; genus Pelodiscus; species Pelodiscus sinensis. The sequence goes on along the minus strand of NC_143069.1, from coordinate 15,045,769 downwards.
ATATCTAAATCGTTGATGAAGATATTGAACAAAGCCGGTTCCAAAACAGACCCCTGTGGAACCCCACTTGTTATGCCTTTCCAGCAGGATTGTGAACCATTAATAACTACTCTCTGAGTATGGTTATCCAGCCAGTTATGCACCCACCTTATAGTAGCCCCATCTAAGTTGTATTTACCTGGTTTATTGATAAGAATATCATGCGAGACTGTATCAAATGCCTTGCTAAAGTCTAGGTATACCACATCCACCCCTTCTCCCTTATCCACAAGACTCGTTAGCCTATCAAAGAAAACTATCAGATTGGTTTGACATGATTTGTTCTTTACAAATCCAGGCTGGCTGTTCCCTATCACCTTGCCACTTTTCAAGTGTTTACAGACGATTTCCTTAATTACTTGCTCCATTATCTTCCCAGGCACAGAAGTTAAACTAACTGGTCTGTAGTTTCCTGGGTTGTTCTTATTTCCCTTTTTATAGATGGGCACTAGATTTGCCCTTTTCCAGTCCTCTGGACAAGGGAAAATGAATGGTGCACAGCCACTAGGACAGTCACCTAGTGTTTGTTACCTTAGCCATTTTGGAAGATGCTTGAAACAGAGCCTCAGGGTCTGGAGTTGTTAGTGCCTCACGGAGACAACTCAGCTCCTCCTCTGCTGACCCCAGGTTAGTGCACTGACCTAGGATAGAGAAAAGGAGAAAAAGTATGGCAACATTTAATAAAACTGAACCTCTGATCCATAGATAATCATACAGGAGGATCTATGGGGTATGTTATTACCAGCTGTGTGTGAAATTTTGGCCCCACTAAAGCCAATGACGAAATTCTTGTTGACTTTAACGGAGTCAGAATTTTACCGTCAGGCTATGTCTAGACTACATCCCTTTTTCGGAAAAGGGATGTAAATTAGACGTATCGCAATTGCTAATGAAGCGGGGATTTAAATCTCCCCTGCTTCATTAGCATAAAAATGGCTGCAGCTTTTTTCGGCACGGAGCTTTGCCGGAGAAAAGCGCCAGTCTAGATGCTGATCTTGCGGAAAATTAAGCCTTTTCCGAAAGATCCCTTATCCCTCCGAAAAAGGGATGTAGTCTAGACGTAGCCCCTATGTCTGAAAGTTAACGGTAATGGCATGTGATTCATTGTGATTCATACAGGATTAAACAGGCACTGTATTCTGTGTGGAGCATCTTTCTCTGTATATCTGGTTTCAGTAGCCACTCTGCTCTCAGTATTTAAATCTAATCTCATAGTCAAGCACAACTCATGTAGATTGATCTGAGGTTCTGATTTGGAGGAGAATCCCTCCGCTGAACTCTCATTGTAAAAGAGATGGGGCTGACCAAAAGCTTAGGTAGGAAACCCAGGCTCTTCGCTCACTTCTAAATCATGAACTGTCTCTTTAAGGGAAAGCTGTCCTGCTCTGTCATCTCCCTCTCCCCACCCCACTCTGCAGAGCGGGGGCATATGGGCATATGGCGGGGGAGAGAGTGTGTGTGAGACAATGTGTGTGTGTGTGTGTGTGTGAGAGAGAGAGAGAGAGAGAGAGAGAGAGAGAGAGGGACATGCTGGCTGCCAGAGAAATCTTAGAAACAGTGCCTCTTTAGATAGGCACTCCGTTACTCACCATACTTCAGACTGGAGCAGCACTATTGTATGTGTCCCTCTCCCCAAACTCTGCTCTGCAGAGATGATGACAGGGGCAAAAGGGTCACCCTGATTTCTGCATGTCTCCCTGCTCACCTCCCCTCCACACACCACTAGCAGCAGATAGGATGGAGCAAGGTCGGAGAGGGGCAGCTGAACACATGCTGCTGGCATGCTTGCTAATCAGCTGAGCGCTCCAGACAGAAATTCTGGGGAGAAGGGCAGATCTGGCCTGTGTGCTATATTTTGTCCACCCTCTAATATTTGCAGATTATTTATTATTTGTGCAGTTCTCTTCCAGCAATGTACTTACAAGGCCCCAATCGTTCTGTTATATAAGTGTCGCTAACAAGACAGAAAGAATTACAGATGGAAAAAATGGTCATTACAACAATGAAAGAAAGTGAAGAGTTACTTACACCTGCTCATGGTCTCCTCACCTTGTATATTGAGAAGACAGTTGATACAGTCAACCACCCACTGACGCGATGTCGTAAGTGAAGCACAGGTATATGGTGCTAACAGCCCAATCAGCGATCCAAACTGATCAAAAGTTTCCTGAGGCTAATTTTAAAAGAATGAAGAATGAAAGTTCTCCGGCTAAACTGGACATTATTTGCCTTCCTTATTGTGAACTCCATTACTGTACCTGGGTACGGCACATTGGAAAACATAATCCTTGTTGTACATGCAAATTGATGGGGTCTAAATTAGCTGTAGCACTCAAGAAAAATCTCAGAGTCATTGTGGATAGTCCTCTAAAAACATCTGTTCAACATGCAGCTGCAGTTAAAAATGCTAATGGTATGTTAGGAACCACTAGGAAAAGGGATGAATAATAATATGATAAATATCATCATGCCACTGTTTCAAATCCATGGTACACCCACACCTTGAATATTGCAAGCAATTGTAGTCCTCCAACTTAAATAAAGTTAGGTTATAATTGGAAAAAGTTCAGAGAAAAGCAACAAAAATGATATGGGATATGGGACAAGTCATACAAGGAGAAGTTAAAAGGACTGGGACCATTCATCTTAGAAAAGAGATGCTTACAGGGGGGTTTGATAGAGCCATATAAGATGATCAGAGATGCATGATATGGGTGTCCCTATATCTCTGACTGCCTGGGGCTGGGACTGGACAACAGGGGAGAGATCACTCAACAATTGCCTTGTTCTGTTTGTTCCCTCTGATGCATATAACACCCACCACTGTCAGAAGACAGGCTACATGAACCATTTGTCTGGGGGATCCAGAATGGCCATTCATGTTTTATGTTCTTATCCGATTAAATAGAAATAGAAATTCAACTTTAACAGCGATAGAAATGTAGCTGTGTTAGTCTGGAGTAGCTGAAGCAAATGCAGGACAATGTAGCACTTTAAAGACTAACAAGATTTATTTATTTATTTATTCATTTTTTAAGATGGTTTAGTAGATGATGAGCTTTCGTGGGCCAGACCCACGTCCTCAGATCAGGAAGTGGGTCTGGCCCACGAAAGCTCATCATCTAATAAACCATCTTGTTAGTCTTTAAAGTGCTACATTGTCCTGCATTTTGCTTCAACTTTAACAGCCTGAGAGTATAGGAATGCATCTATGACACTGACACAGCCAACCTATGTGTGACCACAATAACTTAACAAGCGGCACTGCAATTGTATCAAGACAAGTCACTTCTATGTTATTTCAAAGGGTGTGTCTAGACTACTGAGTTTTGTCGACAAAAGTGGACTTTTGTCGACAAAACTATACCTGCGTCTACACTACCGCTGAGTTCTGTCAACATAACGTCGACAGAACTCAGCAGTTTTGTCGATGCTGGTAAACCTCATTTTACGAGGCATAACACCTTCTGTCGACAGAGTTCTGTCGACAGAAGGTGTTATTGCATGTAGGGTTGTGTCTAGACTACAGGGTTTTGTCGACAAAGCAGCTTGTTTAGTCGACAGAACTGAATGTGTCTAGACGCTCTTTGTCGACAGAAGTTTTGTCGACAGATACTGTCGACAAAACTTCTGTCGACAAAACCCTGTAGTCTAGACGTACCCAAAGAAAAGTCCTAGACTAGCGATCACCAACATTATGCATTTTGGTAATAGATATGAAAGGTAGATGTTATGTATTATTGTCTGTATTTATATCTTGCTAGAAGTTTAACATAACCAAATTAGCTTGTAGATTCCAATTCCTTTTCATGTCTTAATTGCCTTAATTATATGCAACTGTCTTCAGTTAACCTTAAGATCAAAGATAGAAGATAGTACAAGAAAATAGTTTGTACATTGCCTTCAGCTTAACTATCTGTGTTGTAATGGAAGACTACGATCGGCTAATTACTTTATGTGAATGACTATCACCCATTTACCAGTGTATGCGTAGGAAATAGAAAATTAACTTCAAAACAAAGTACGACAGGAGATCTGCATGACCTATTCTTTCTCAGGGAGAGATCCTGCTTTGACAATTTCTGTGAGGAGGCTTGCCAACCGGCTAGAATAGCTATAAAAGACAAGTTATGGGACTGATCTTCTCTCTCCAGTCTGCTTAAACTTTGAACAGGGGACGTGTAAGCCATAGGACATAGATCTTCCAAATAATTATTTGGAATAGTCTGGGAAATGCATGGAAAAACTAACAGCCTTTGCATCTAAACTGGCTTTGGATGTTGACCGGTTAGCATGATTCCAGAGAGACTTTTACAAGCCAGCCGTTTATTCCACCATGGTTGTGATCCTGAACTATGAAAAGTGAAAGTCATTTGAACAACTATCTATCACTTAACCATTTGTAACTCTCTTCTTTTTCCTTTTAACAACAAATCTGATATTCCGTTATTAAGGATTGGCTGATATTTAGGGAAGACCTGTGATTCATATTAACCTAAGGATAAGTGTCTAGTCCTTTGTGATTGGTGATTATATTAGACTTAGTTGTCTAGATGGGAACCAAGGTCTGGAATGCCTAAAGGGTACTATTGTTTGGTATTTTGTTAACCAGAGTAGAAGCTCTTTTCTTACTGGTTTGGTGAATCTAATTATAAAATCACTAGTCTGGGGAACTGCCTGCCCTGTTTCTTACAGTCTGGCCTGAGTGCTGTCACAGCACTATTATGGAAACCTTTCTCTTATGGAAGCAGAGGGATCTTACTCACTTTGAGGCCCCAGCTGCAGGCCTAGTAGAATTTCTCATGCATTCACGTTGAATGTCAGATTTGATAGAAGTTGGGAAGTCAGCTCAAGGAAGAGTAGAACTATACTCACTGTGCTATTAACTATCTCCTGATAGGCAGTTAGCAGCCAGACACTGGCCTGCAAGGCCCTTTCTCTCTCCCACTCCTGCCCTGAACTGAGCCAGGTCTCTAGTAGCTGTTGGCAAAGCAGGAGAATGGACAAAGTTAGTACCAGAAAATCCCTCCCAAACGTTTCTTTTAAATAGGTTTGATTGTCACTAAAATCCCTCTCCAAAGCATTTAACTTCCATATAGCAAAAGATTTATATGTCTCCAAAAAGAGACCCTTCTATATACAAGTCCCAGGGACCAGATTCACCTCTGGTGTACGTAACTCCATCAAAGCCAAAGGAGTTACATGAGAGATGAGTCTGGCTCTGTGTATGTGAGGGCTTCTGTAGACTGTCTGATGGCAGCTGTCTAGCACATTGCATGCAGTTTGGGGTCCGGTGCTGTGTTCTCTTTCCTGGACAGCTTCTCCCATGCTGAGTGGCAAATGACAGAGAGGAGCATTTCTTTTTATTTAGAGCAGAGAAGTCTCCCCAGCCCAGCTCCTTTTATAACTTTATTTTCATACCAACGTTGCACCTAACTCCCCTCCCCTCAGCTCTTCAAACTATTCTGTTTATGTCTGAAGAGCAGGAAGTCTTTGGTGAATGAGTTTCCATACACAGAGCTTAACTCAATACTAATTCATTCCTTTTACGAGAGGTGATCAGTTCTCACTGGTCCTCTTGAATTTGGTTACTGCGCTGATGATTTTCTTTCCTGTCCATGTAGTGTTAACTATACTGGAAAAACTAGATCTCAGTCCACCACTGGCATAAAATGTCCCCTGCTATGAGATAGATACATAGAATTTACTAGCTAGTGGGAAAACACTGGCTGTAGAATCGGTGTCTATTTCTTACAAAGCCTTTCTGAATATTGACCTAGGAGAGCTTTTCCATTGCATTAGGAGTGCACAAATCATAAAATCATGGATTAAGGATGGAAGGGAGCTCAGGAGGTCATATAGTCCAACCCCCTGCTCAAAGCAGGGCCAGCCCCAACTAAATTATTCCAGCCATGGCTTTGCCAAGCCTGGCATTAAAAACCTCGAATGATGGAGATTCTTAAGGGAAGAGAATAACAGAAACACCTAACTGGTGGGTCAGAACCCAGGCTTAGGAAAACCCCAGCACAAGGGGACACAAAGAAGATGGAGAGAGGCTGTTCTCAGTAGTGACAGATGACAGAACAAGAAGCAGTGGTCTCAAGTTGTGTGTGGGGGGGTGGATCTTAGGAAAAACGATTTCACGAGGAGGGTGGTGAAGCACTGGAATGGGTTACTGAGGGAGGTGGTGAGATCTCCATCCCTAGAGGTTTTTCAGTCCCAGCTTGACAAAGCCCTGGCTGAGATGATTTAGTTGGAATTGGTTCTGCTTTTAGCAGGGGGTTGGACTCGATGACTTCCTGAATTCTCTTCAAGCCCTATCGTTCTATGATTCTATAAAAGAGTTCCCTGAACTCTTTTCAAAAAATTTTTCAAAAAAGAACATTTCTTCTTTTTATCTCTGAGGAGAGCCACTCAGACTCTCCCCAGTGGAAATAAATATGCAGAACCTAGAGGGAGCCATTCTGTTTGTTCTGATGCCCCAAGCAGCTTGATCATTCTGTGCATAGTGAATGTGAGTCTATCTATAGGCTAAATTCTGTTCTTCCTTACACCAAACTAAATATTGATCAGCTCTACTGATTTCAGTTTAAATAAGAGCAAATGTGGCCTGATGAGAAAGAGTTGCCTCCTACTTTCTTTGAGATGGGTAGGATGAAAAAGAGGCAGTTGGTGAGTACTGCCATAAGCTCCCACTTGGTAGCTAAAGGGCCAGGCAGAGCTAAGATCCTCAACAACTTACTGTAAAGTTAATGTATATCATGGATCCCATCATGGAACTCTGTGTCTGGAGTCCATGACTCTGCCCATAGCTGGAAATACCCATTGAAAAGATTTTGAACTAGTACACATAGAACAGAGAATGACGTGTGCAGCAAACTTTTCCAGGTTCTAGACATCTTGATGTAGGCTGCATAACTTCAGTGTTTTGCTAATAGTTTATGTATGCTTCAGCAGCCACAGGATTGGGCACCATTGTGTTCTTTGGAGAGTCTATTTATAAAAAAGATGTGCTTCCTTATACAAGAGCATTTTACTGAAAGATTGTGTTGTCAGAATTTTCACTGACTTGCCCGAGGTCTAAGTAATGTAGGTCGCACTGTCAGATATAAATATCCAGAATCAGATTCTGGTCTCTGTTACACTTGTGTAAATCCAAAATAATGCCACTGAAGTCAGGGGCATTACCCTGGTTTTACACGAATATCACTGATCAGATTCTAGCTCTAATCCTTCAGTCCAGCTGCATCCTTGAGCATCCAAAGCTCCCACTGAAGTCAAGGGGAACAATCAGCATGCCAGAATGGCAGAACTGAGTCCTAAGTGTTAAGAACTCTCCTTACCAGATTTCTGGTGGACACATCGAACTCTCCGAATACATAGGCGACCATATCCCCTGCTGCACAATTCTCCACACTTCCTGAACTGAGCAGCTTCAGGACAAAATGGAGAGCTGCCATCCTCACCTGCAAGGGTAGAGATTATGCACGAGTTATTATTATCTCTTCTGCATGCAATATGAGACAGGATATGAGAGTCCTTTTGCTTTTTCTTTTATCTCTTTGGAATAGTGGCTGAAGTACAAATGATTAACACATCTGTTATGTAAATTCCTTGCAACACTGGCTACAGAAGTACCATGCAAATGCCAGTTTTCACTTTCAGGTGACACTGTAATTAGGAAAAAGGCAGCATTTTCTCCTATAAATGGAAACAAACTTGTTTGTCTTAGTGTCTGGCTGAACAAGAAGTAGGTCTGAATGGACTTGTAGACTCTAAAGTTTTACATTCTTTCATTACAGTTAACAAAAAATATCTACGTTTGTAAGTTGCATTTTCACGCTAAAGAGATTGCTCTACATCACTTCTATGAGATGAATTGAAAAATATTATTTCTTTTGTCATTTTTACAATGCAAATGTTTGTTATAAAAATAATATAAAGTGCATAGTACACACTTGTCATTGTGTTGTAATTGAAATCAATATATTTGAAAATGTAAAAAACCACAAAAATATTTAATAAATTTCAATTTTTAATCGCATTAATTTTTAGTTAACTGTGATTAATTGAAACCCTATTAATAATCTCAGCCTAAAAATGTGTCTCGTTGCCAGACTCTCCACTGAGTGAAATACTTCCCAGATATTAACAGCAATACCACTATTCCACACACAATCTTACCTTAGCACTCTGATCACTGAGAGCAGATTTCACTGCCTTCACAATCAGAAACTTTCTAACTCTTGTCTCAGGCACTGAAAGATAAGGAGAAGTGTGCAATATAGTATATCTTTGTTCCAAACACTCATGCTCCACATTAGAATGTGTCCTGTGCCCTATTTAAGAGTACTACCAAGCTTCACTCATATACAGAATCAGCGGGGAAAATATAGGACCAGACTCTGATCTCAGTTACACCAGTCTAAGTCTGAAGTATTTCCACTTCTGTAAATAGCACCATCATACTATCCTGATGGAAATATTGTGAGAGAGTTAGACAAATGGAGGTCAGTGAAGTTAGTCTGTGTTTACCACCAGTATAGCAGAATTCGGAATCTATTCTAGAGTGTCTAATACTTATTCAGTCAGGAGTACTATTTTGTTTTTATCTCATTATTATTAACATGCATCCGCCACAAGATTACATTTGTATTTGTACCTTGAAAATATTTTAGGCTACATTCAGCACTTAATTAACCCTGTTGATTTCTGTGTGACCACATGGGAGTAACTTAGAGCAGCACTGGGTCCCTTTAGTGAATTTCCAACCCTCTGGTGAGCATGCATCTAAAAGGGTGTCGCAAGGAGAAGGGAGAAAAATTGTTCTCTTTGGCCTCTGATGATAGGACAAGAAACAATGGGCTTAAATTGCAGCAAGGGAGGTTTAGGTTGGACATTAGGAAAAACGTCCCAACTGTTAGGTTGGTTAAACACTGTGAAAAATTGCCCAGGGAAGTTGTGGAATCTCCACCACTGGAGATATTTAAGAGCAGATTGGATAGACACCTATCAGGGGTGATCTAGACAGTGCTTGGTCCTGCCATGAGGGCAGGGGACTGGACTTGATGACCTCTCAAGGTCCCTTCCAGTTCTAATAATCTATGACTATATGACTCTATGTGTTGCAGCAGGGGCAGATGACCGTTTTGCGGGGCCCCGGGCAGCATAATTCCGCGGGGCCCCCCTTTGCCACGGCGCATGCACAGTGACGCCATGCTCATGCGCGGTGGCACCACGGCGCGTGCGCGGGGCTTTTTGAAGCGCGGGACCCGGGGCGGCCACCCCGCTCGCCCTGCCCTATATCCGCCCCTGTATTACAGATCCTCTGTGCCCCATTTGCAGAGATGATGAGTATGTTATAGCCCTACCATGCCTGCAAAGCCTTGGTTCTTTAGATCAACCTATAGCAGCTCATGCTTTTAGCTCTGGATGTCCCCAACTCAACCCCCAGCACGATGGCGATGATCGCAGCAGTCACAGTTACTCCTGTGTTACTTACAGTCAGCACCAATAATAGCTGTGAGCAGATTCAGGGTTGCCACACGAACAGTCTCATTCTCAGTCTTCAGCTGCGAGTGCAGAAATGCTATGAGGTCATCAGGAGAAGAACGGGCTGCAAAGGAAGAAATCACATCCTCACTAACAACTGAAAGCTCATTCTTACCACACCTACAAAAGAAGGAAGTTACAAGGAAACTACTGTGTAATTTGGAGTCTCTTCCCCTACCTAGCAGTAGGATACAATAGCACAGCTCCATTTGATTTTCCATGATGAGCTGCTGAGTTGGAGAACAGATCTGTGGGAAGAAGAGAAGTGATCAAAGGAAAACTAATCAGAACAAGCAACTGAAAAGAAGAGGCTCAATTAATTTCTAAGCACTCACTTCCTACCTTTCCAAATAGAGCTCTGAAGCCAAAAGAAATGGTACTGACTGCACAACAAGAATCAGAAACAATGACCGAGACACTGGATAACAGAAGTTCCTGCTTTCAAAGTGTTTTTAGCAGCAGAGCTAATTGAATCAAGACTTGACCCTTGGTAACTGGTTCAAATGGTTAATTATTCCACCATAAAAATGTCGGCCTTATTTGCAGTCTGAATTTGTCCAGCTTCATTTTCTAGTTATTGGCTCACGTTATGCCTTTCTCTGCTAGATTATTACATATGTTTCCCCACATAGATATTATAGACTGCAATTAAGTCACCCTGTCACAGGATAGGTCCTCCCCATTTGGATGGGATCAGTTTTTACTATCTAACTCTAACTCCCTCTAATAACTGGCTTATGCTAAAATTGCTTTACAAACTGAGCTGGATTTTAGCTAATAAAATGAGACCACTATCTGCTTATTCTTAAGCCAGCAGAAACCAATAAGGCATGAGAAGGTCTCCGGGCTCTTCACTAGCATTCAAAAGATGTTTATTCTTAATATGCTTCAGATCTGCTGTGCTTAAGCTCAAGTGATACAAGAACAAGTTCCCCTCACCCGGTCGTGCAGAGCACTGCAGATGGCTTGAAATTTCCCTTCAGGTAGAAGGATCTTATATTCACCAGAGACTTCCAAGAGCTGCCTCAGACTCTACAAGAGAGGGTGAAAGTTAGAAGGTGGGCATACAAAGGAGCAATATGCAATGACTGAAGCAGGTTCATGGAATTCATAGATTCCAAGGCCAAAAGGGATGATTGTCATCAACTAGTCAGGCCTTCTGTATGACACAGGCCTTAGAAATTGCCAAAATAATTCCTAAAGCAGAACTTTCAGAAAAAAATCCAATCTTGATTTTAAAATGATCACCTTGACTCTTGGTAAATGGTTTGAATGGCTAATATCCCACCACTGAAAAGGTAGACCTTATTTCCCATCTGAATGTCTCCTGTTTCAGTTTGGAGCCACTGGATCATGTCATGCCTTTCTCTGCTAGGTCATTACCTATATTTCCCCATGCAGATATTATAGACTGTAAGTAAGTCACCTGTCACAGGGTAGGTCCACCCTGTTTGGATGGTATCAGGTTGTGGAGGAGTTAAAGAACTAAGGCAGCCCAAGTGACCTAGTCTCCCCAACCACCATAGCAGGCCTGGTTCTTAGAGCAGCATTGCCTAATAGTCAGGGTCAGTGCAGCAGCCCTTTAATGAGGCTCTTCAGCTCAATGACCCAAGCCCTTCTAGGTACGACCGTGCAACCTAGTGCTCAACCACCCTTTGGGGCAAACCAGTGTTGCCTAGTGGCCAGCCCTTCTCCACCAGGCTCTACCTACTCCACAGGGTCCCAGCCCAGGGCCTTGTCTTGCAGCTCAATGGGGTTTCTTCCAAAACATGCAGAGTCAAAGACTAATACCTCAACTCAATAATGCTTAGTTCACATAGATTACTTCCCACCATTCTTCTGCAGCAGGTCATCTCAGTAACTCCGTGGTCTCTCCTCCATCTGTGGCATTGGATGGTTGTGGGGGGGGGGGGGTCAACTGGAACCACAGGCTGGCTGGTTTCTGCATCCTAGGGCACTGGCAGTCCCTCCACAAAAGCCTGCAAAGCACCTCTGCTCCCTTCAGCTGTCAGCCTAGACAGAACTGAGCTGCTCCCTTTTATATCCAGGTTCCAGTTGGAGCATTCCCAGCAAGTATGAAGGGGCATAGCCCACAGATCATGATTAGCCCCCGCTGAACCATGCATGGGGGGTATCCTCTGTCACAAACACTCCCCCTTAAGAGGGTGTCCATTGGTGGACCTTCCTCTTCATCGTCTCCTTCCACTTGGGAGAAGTCTGTGTTTGCATGAGCCTTCCCTGGCCCAGCGTAACATACAGAAGTCATAGGGTTGGAGCGGGAAGTACTACCTCATGATTCAGGCACTGGTGTCCTTCATGTTATTAATCCATCTGAGGGGTGCATGGTTGGTGACCAGTTGAAAGGGCTTCCCCAGTACAGAATATCCCAGGGTATGTCTACACTACAGCGCTAATTCGAACTAACTTAGTTCGAATTAGTTAATTCGAACTAAGCTAATTCGAACTAATGCATCCAGACTAAAAAAACTAGTTCGAATTAGCGTTTTGCTAATTCGAACTAGCATGTACACATTAAGTGGACCCTGAACCGGGCTTAAGGATAGCCGGAAGAAGTGCCGGCAGGGCATCACATGAGGACTTAGAGCATGGAGCTGCTGCCTCAGGCTAGCCGAGGGCTGTGCTTAAAGGGACCCGACCCCCACCCCGGACAGACAGTTCTCAGGGGTGCCCCGCTTGCAAAGCAGTCCTGGCTTGGAGTGCTCTGAGTGCCCACACTGGGCACATCACAGCACTCGGCCATCAGCCTGGCTGTACTTGCCACAGGCTGCCATCTGGGGAGAAGGAGCAATTGGGGGGCTGCAGGAGAGCTTCCACCCCCAGAAGCACGCAGAGCCAGCCCAGTCCTCCCCATCCGGGGCTCGTACCCCATTCCTCCGTCACCTCCTTCCACTTACCCTTCCCTAGCCCCCCTTCCTGATGTACAAAATAAAGAAAACGTGTGGTCAAAAATAGAATCTCTCTTTATTGAACAAAACTCGGGGAGACTGGGAAAAGGAGGTGGGAGAGGGGAAGAGAGAGGGTGGGAGAGGGGAGGGCAACTACAATGATCAGAGGTTTGGAACAGGTCCCATATAAAGAGAGGCTAAAGAGACTGGGACTTCTCAGCTTAGAAAAGAGGACACTAAGGGGGGATAGGATAGAAGTCCATAAAAGCATGAGTGGGGTGGAGAGGATGCATTAAGAAAAGTTCTCCATTAGTCCCCATAATAGAAGGACTAGAGGACACCAAAGGAAAAGAATGGGTAGCAGGCTTCAAACTACTAACAGAAAGTTGCTCTTCACAAAGCAAAGATTCAACCTGTGGAACTCCTTGCTGCAGGAGGTTGTGACGGCTAGAACTAGAACAGAGTTTAAAGAGAAGTGAGATGAAGTGATGGAGGTTGGGTCCATGGAGTGCTATTAGCCAGGGGGTAGGAGTGGTGTCCCTGCCCAAAGTTTGTGGAAGGCTGGAGAGGGATGGCACGAGACAAATGGCTTGATCACTGTCTTCGGTCCATCCCCTCCAGGGTCTCTAGGGTTGGCCACTGTCGGCAGACAGGCTACTGGGCTAGATGGACCTTTGGTATGACCCAATACGCCCATTGTAAGCTCAGGGCTCAGGGTTGGGGGTCTCAGTGGACCACCTTCATTTTCATGCACACCTGCTCCTAGGTGGCCAGGCTGGCAGCTCTCCTGCCCTAGACGGCCACTTTCCTGTGCCTAGTGCGGAGGTCGTGGACGAGGTCCATGATGTCCGCACTAAACCAGGCGGGTGCGGTCCTGGGCAGGCTCCCGAGAGCCGCCAGCCTGGTCCCGGGAAGAGGGGGATGGCTGGGTGGCAGCGGGTGGCTGGCTCGAGCCGTGCCAGGTGCAGGGTCTGTTAGCTGGGTGCTGGCCAGCCTGTGCCCCTTTAAGAGGTCCGGGGCCGGAAGGGGGGCAGACGAGTTTCCCTGGTGTTGGCCAGAGTGGCCACCAGGGAAAGCTGGGGAGGGCTAGCCTCCCACTAGTTTGAATTAAGGGGCTACACACCCCTTAATTCGAACTAGTAAGTTCGAACTAGGCTTAGTCCTCGTTCAATGAGGTTTACCTAGTTCGAACTAAGCACACCGCTAGTTCGAATTAAGTTCGAACTAGCGGAGCGCTAGTGTAGCACCTATCAAAGTTAATTCGAACTAACATCCGTTAGTTCGAATTAACTTTGTAGTGTAGACATACCCCCAGGGTGTAGATCACCCACTTGATGGCCAGGGCCTCCCTTGCTATAGTAGGGCGGCAGGTCTCTCAGGAGAACAGCTTGCAGCTGAGATAAAGGATCTGGTGCTCCTTCCCACCTATTTCTTGAGATAGTACCACTCCTGGTCCTACCTCCGAGACCTCCATTTGAAGGATAGAAGGCTTTGTGAAGTTGGATGGGATAGGACCAGCTCTTGGTTCAGCTGTTTTCACAGGGCCTGGAAGGCTTCCTCACAGTCTTCTGATTACTGGACTTTCTGTGATTGGGTGTTCTTCATCAGGTCCAATAATAGGGTGCCCAGTGTGATGAAGTTGAGTACTAAGCAGCCACTGTGTCTGAAGTATTGTGGCACCTGTTTCTTTGTCAGGGAGGTGGGGCAGTCACACAAGCCTTAGACCTTATTTATCAAGGAGCTATAGTTTTCCCCTTCCTACTGTGTTCACTAAGATGGCACTTGGCTGGATTCACAGTGAGTCCTGCATCTATTGGGGCTTACAATACCTTGCTAAGATGTCAGAGGTGTTTCCCCCAGCTGGTGCTGTGGATGACAATATTCTTAATGCACACGGCTGTATATTGCATATATGTTTGCAATATTTGGTTCATGAGCTGCTGAAAAGTGGCTGAGGCTCTGTGCAGCCCAAATGGCATCCTGCTGAATTGCTATAAGCCAAGCAGGGTGTGAAAGGCACTCTTCTCACAGGAAGCCGGTATCAGGGGTATCTACCAATATCTGTTGGTCAGTTCTAGTGTGGAAATGAACTTTGCATTTCCCACTGTATTCCTCCTTGAGATTTCCCCATGTATGCATCCCAGTATCACTTCAGCTTTTTTGGCCACAGCATCGCATTTGTAGGTCATGTTCAGCTGAGTATTCACCAAGTTTCCCAAAATATTTTTCAGAGTTACTGTTTCTCAGGAAGCATCCCTCAACATGTATGTATCACCTACATTGTTTTGTTCCTAGATGCATCTATTTACATTCAGCCATATTTAAATGCACATTTATTGTTAGCACCCAGTTTACCAAATGATCTATATCACTCTGAATCAGTGAGTTGTCCTTTCCATTATTTACCACTCCCCAATGTTTATTTCATCTGCCAATTTTATCAATGATGATTTTATGTTCTCTTCCAGGCTATTGATAATGAGATGACAGTCTAACTCCTTCCTGTACCTACACACTTTTCTTCTTTGCTGCTTGAAGCTTCCAGGATAGCTCTGATGAAATCTACATATTTTACTACATTTAGGCTCTTGTATAGTCCTTTGATACTTTTAGTCAAGTCCATGAGACATTGATTCCCTCAAAGTCACGGGCATTCCAATCCCCAAAGCAACCACATATTCTGGACCAGAAAGCCAACATAGATTGGGAGTAAACCATGGAGGAAGTGGGGAGGGGGGAAGGGCAGCAGGGTTGTGGCCCTGGATTTGCTGCTTGGCTTGTACTGAGCCAGCTCACATAGACTGAGCATGCTCAATCATACTACTGAAGCCAACTGCCCTCACTCCATCCTCTCACTATCAGCAGACAAGAGTTACCTTGGTCATGTGATACTGAGGGTAGATGAAATAAGAGAGACAAGGTGGGTGAAATAATATCTTTAATTATATTATCTCACCCACCTTGTCTCTCTAATGTCCTTGAACCAACACAGCTACAACAGCCCTGTACACAACGGTAGATGAAATAGACAGTGATTTTATATCTATCTAGTTATAGAATCTAAAGCAATGCAATTCAGGCCTTCTTAGTATTAATTTTCAGCTACTGGCAGTTTACTTAATACTGCCCAGAGACAACACACAGCAGCCCCTGCTCTGAGGAGTTTATTTATAATCTAAAAGAGAGACACAGAGTTGATAGGATGTACCAGTAAATCACAAGGAGGGAGTATCTTATGGGGCGGGGGGCGGGGGGGGAGGGAACAGGTGTTTTGTTTCTTACCTCCTTATCATCTCCAGAAACAGAAGATACTTTTCATGAGAGGCTTTTACCTACAAAACTTGTCACCTGGGTCACCATGTCTATAAAATCAAGACTTGTGTGTTTATCTATTATCTAACAAGTCACTATGTAGACCAGGAAACGCCACTGGTAGCAGCTAGTGCAGTTCACCTATGCGCACACATTGATAGTTATTTTAATAAGTATCTCACCTTGGTGACATGAAAAACATTAACATCCTCTTTATATTGCTCAAGAAGCCATGGGATCTGTTCAAACACCTTATCTTGATGCTCTTCTTTATGCAGGAGGAGGCTCATCATAGTACCAAGGGCTTTGATAATGGCCTGCTTGAGCTACATAGAGACACAGAATTTATGTTCCTACAAATTCATTCAATATCATGCAATGGGCCCATCTTTTCTACTGCTGACGAGTGCAATTTCCCTTTTCCGCTGTTGAAACAGCCCTATCTCAATATTTCCTGGTAAAGAGTTAAGACTCATGCATGGCTTCGTCTACACTGGCATGATTTTCCGAAAATGCTTTTAACGGAAAAGTTTTCCGTTAAAAGCATTTTCGGAAAAGCACGTCTAGATTGGCAGGATGCTTTTCCGCAAAAGCACTTTTTGCGGAAAAGCGTCCGTGGCCAATCTAGACACGCTTTTCCGCAAAAAAGCCCCAATTGCCATTTTCGCGATCGGGGCTTTTTTGCAGAAAACACTACTGTGCTGTCTACACTGGCCCTTTTGCGCAAAAGTCTTTCGGAAAAGGACTTTTGCCTGAACGGGAGCAGCATAGTATTTCCGGAAAAGCATTGACGATCTTACATGAGATCATCAGTGCTTTTCCGGAAATTCAAGCAGCCAGTGTAGACAGCTGGCAAGTTTTTCCAGTCTAGACACAGCTATGGTGTTGGTTTCAGAATTATATTCTACTGCACCTCACAACTTTCCCAAGTGGGATATTTCCCCAGATTAGTATGCACACTAAACCAACTCATTCCTGCTGTAACTCTACTGGAACTGAATAGACATCTGCCAGGAATGAATTTAGCCCATTCTCCTATATTCATCTGCATGTCAGGTGACAAAACTGGAATCTATGTACACTATGTACAGACAGAATTTCCATGAGATTGTGACATTATAATCTTTTTTAAATGTTTTACATCATACTCCGTTCTATCCCAAAGAACCTGCCATTGAACTCCATCATCACAAAGAGTGCCATACACAGAGAATTTAACAATACAATTTCACATAAAGGTTTAGAAAGCCTACAATTCTCACCTCCAAATCTTCACATGTGGTCCATTTGCTTGTCACATGATGATAGAGAGGAAGAATTTCATCACAGAACTGAGATTTACCCATTTTGGGAAATGGCCACTTTTCCCAGTTACTAAAATATACATTTACTGCCCTTGACCATTTTTCCAGAACTGCATGGAAGGAAAAAAGACAGGCAATATGAAAAGGATGCACTAGTAATAAGGATACGTTGTTTTATCAGTGGACACACCCAGGCTTGTAGTTTATTACACTTCCATGCCCAATTCAGGAACAGCTGATGAAATCCAATAACAGTTTTGAATGATTTCTCTTCCCTCCTTTCCGTTTCTTGTTTCTCAAAAGGCTTTCTTCTCTTTTGTCTCTCTCCATCTCTTTTTAATTCCCATCATTTGAAAACATATTTTTTTCTCCCTTGTTACCTCTTAATTAGAGCTGATTGTAAAGGTAGTTGAAATTAAATTAAAAGTGTTTACTCTTGTTTTTTTCAAAATTTCAAATTACAAAGATCATTCACATGTTTCAAAAATCAACAAATTTCAGCCACCTTTTTAGCTGCACAAAAACACTGAACACATCCTGATTAAAACTGTCATTGACATTTTTTCAGTTTAATATTCCATCAACTTGGAAAAAAATATGAAAAATGTAATACAAAAACAAAATATTTTGACCAGCTGTTTTCTGAATGATTCATGTCCTCTGCAGTTATTGCTTATTTAGCCCTAAAACTGTATGATTTCCTGTTGGGTTACAGTTTGTCTGAAAGATGTTCAGTGCCCCTAACTCCTATTAGCTATACTGAGATTTGACAGCATTTTGCCCTAAAATTAGATGCACCCGCTGCCCTTGAAAGGAAAATTAAGGCTCAATCCTATGTTCTATGAAGCTGATGGCAAAATTCCCATTGATTTCAAAGGTGCAGGATTAATCCCTTAGGCCTGATCTACACTAAAGGGGAAAGTTGACTTAAGGTACGCAACTCCAGCTATGTTAATTATGTAGCTGGAGTTGACGTATCTTAAATCGTGTTTTCAGACTGTCCACACAGTGGAAGGTTGACAGGAGTGTTATTCCTCATGAGAAGCAGGACTACCGGTGCCAACGGGAGCACCCACTCAGTTCGAATTAGTGGGTCTTCACTAGACGTGCTAATTTGGACCCTGGTGATCAACTGCAGCAGCATTGATCTTCTGCATAGTGTAGACGTGGCCTTACTTGAGCATCAACTAAAAAGCAAAGGAAGAGAGAAGTGGAGAAGACCAGAGGACAGAGAAAGAGGGTGAAAGGAGATGATAATTAAGCAACTAAAGAGGAGGAATGGGTGGAGGGGTGGAAAACGGGAAATTTTTAAATGTAATTCAGTCTGTTGCCGGCACATTCTCCCCCAGGAGTTTCCTGGCACATGGGCAGCATCAGCTTTTGTTTATTTTTAAAATAGCCACAAGTCATAAAGGGCCTGAACTTACAAATGCTCAGCACCTCCAGCAAAGTAAGGAGTACTCTCAACTCCACTGAGTGCCACAGGAGCATGAGGACTCAGCCCCTGGTACAATCCAGTTCAGAGCCTGTTTGTAAACGATCAGTCACTTAACTCTGTACCAAGGCCCCTAAATATCCATTTTGGACATCTACAATAAGTGCTGGCACTTACCACCACAAAATTGTTGCCTCAGCCTGCTCTCGTCGTCTAACATCCGCATGGAGCTCATGCCGTACAGTGTCATTCCCACAAAAGGAATGCACTTGAGTGCTGAAAAGAAGGACCAGAAGAAAAGGAAGACAGACAATTGACTGTTATCTGCCTTCTTACTATCGCATTTAGAAACACCGCTGGGTCGGATGCTATGGGCTCCTAGGTCATTTTGTGCTGCGTACACAAATGATAAGGCAGAAGTAAAAAATCTGTGGGGGATTTACCCTGAGGAGGAGCATTCTCCACCAATGTGCAGCTGTGCCAGATGCCCAATCTTCTCCCAGAGTAGGAGAGAGAGCACTGGGGAGGGATGAGAAATGGAATGGAGAAGAGCTCCACTAGACCTGATTTTCCTCAATCCTGTCCTTTAAGAACTTCAAATGGGGCATAAGAGCTTGCACCTTGGTGTGGATAGCTCATGGTCTAGCAACTGGAACCAGCCACAGCAGTTCATCTCATGCCCCCCAAATAGCACTCTGTGTAGCTGTACAGAGCGTGAACCTCTGTCCTTAAATGGAAGACAATAACTTTGAAACAAAAGATGGAAGTTGACCTACGATAGGCTGATGATAGGTTGCCCAGCGTAATCAAAGTGAACACGTCAGACAGCTTCAGTGGATTCAGATGACATTGAAGCTCATACATCACCTCACTGAAATAGCAGCGTGCCAGAGCCACTAATGTGTTGCTCGCTGCCACTTTTAGTTCATTTGTTGCTTCCTTAAAAAATACAAAAAGAGAGAGACTGAAGTGATTAAAGCCAACTACACCAGCCAATGCTGCTCAAATGAATCAAGTTCTTATTTCTGTTTTCCACCCAACTTTCTGAGAACAGAATCATGAGTCATAAATAATCATTGAATCGTTTGGCTAAACACTTGTCATCCTTTCAGTTGTTTGCAAGCTGCTTAGACTATTCGCTATTAGCTATTTGTGGTGGATGATTGGCTATCATAGTGACATGATATTTTTCCCTCAGAGGAGGTGGGCAGCTTCAAGATATTCAGAGAATTTTCCTGAATAAACTATACCCTAAATCCAAATACTGCTTCTTTTGGAAACAGCTCCGATTCTGTTTAAAGGTTTCATCCTGCTGCTTAACACCATAGTATCAGAGCACCTTCCACACAAAATCAGTATCAATAATGAAATCCCTAGGAGACTTCACAAAATACTTGCTTGTTAAGAAACGGTAGGCCTCTCTGCATCTGATATATGTCACAATATCCTGACCTTACAAAGCACTTAAGCACATGTGTAACTTGAACAAGATGAAACTAGTCACATGCTGCTTAGGACCTGGGATTTCTGGAGGACGGTGTGGGGATCTGTGGGCCCCTAGCAGTCATTAATCCTGGAGTTTCAGTATATAGTTTACAAACAATGTTTTAATTAGTTTAAGCTTTCATTCCTGTCATTAGCATATAGGGAAAACTAACTTACCTGAGTATCAGAGGGGTAGCCGTGTTAGTCTGAATCTGCAAAAGCAGTGAAGTGGGTCTTTGACCACAAAAGCTTATGTTCCAACACTTCTGTTAATCTAACTTACCTGAGTCTCTCTCATGTGCTTTGAGGCAAGTGTTATTATTTTGCTCAGTAGCCTTCTCTTTAGGACCTGGGCATCCTGCTGTAATACTTTCTCCAGGATACAGTAAATGTCTACTCTGTTTTTCTGGGGACAAAACATAAAAGAACAATTGGGGGAAATGTTTCCTTGATGACAATATAGTAATGCTATAAGCTAATATAGTAACGCAATATAGTAACACTTACGCTAATAAGCTTCTGCCCAAAAGAGTTTACAATCTAAACATGAAACAACTAGCCCAGGCTAAAAGAGCAGATCAATAGCCAGGAAAATAATTCAGGTCTTCTGATTCACTATCTGGAGTCCTCTCCACTAGACCACACTGATTCCACAGCCTGCATACTCACTCAAGTAACCCCTAGTCTTCATTTGTATAAAACTTGCTATGCCCTCCACAATCACCCCAGCTAGCAGTATTTCAGAAGAAGCTGAGCAATTTACAAATTTTTAATCAGAATAAGGGCCCTGCACTGCCCCCTTATCTAATTTCATTTATTATTATTGTTGTTGTTATTATTATTATTATTGTTATTGTTGTTATTGTTATTATTAGCATCATGCCTTTTTTTATCCACTCCAGACAGAATTTGTAAATACAATGATAAAATACCCAACTCCTGCAGTAAATCTTCTGCAGCTTTTAGGGAAAATTAGCTCAGGAGTTACCTCTACATTGACAGTAGCACACTTGAAGGTCTCTTTTATGGGGTCCATCAAAGTTCAAATTCACAGATGATACTAACTATGGAGGAGTTGAAGGTATGAGTTGTGACAGAGAAATAATAAAGAGGGGCACAGAGAAATTAGAAACCTGAGCAGAACAAGACTGATTTCAGAGAACTGCAAACTAGCGCACCTAGAGAGGGGGTCAATATAACTGACATAATGAGAGGGAGAAAAGTGGGAAACAACAAGTGACCTGGAGTGACAGTGAAAAAAAAGTCAGCCATCTGGGTTGGGTTTGTTACATACAGGAATCTTGTCATAAAGCAGGAAGACAACAGTTTCTCATTGTTCATCTGAGGTGTGACTGCTTCTGGCTTATTTCACTTTTTTGGCACCACATTCCCCAGAAAAGATCAACAGCTTGGAAGTAATTCAGGAGAAAATTTTAAAAAGTGCAGGGAGGCCAGCAGAACTGACTTTTAAATAGAGACCTGCAACCTCTATGGGATCTGACCTCATGCATCAGGGTGAGGTTGGGTGGGTGTAGGGGAGCCTGCCTTGACAATAAATGGCCACGTCTCCCTTTAACACGTGCGGATCTCTAACAAGCAAAACCCAGGCCTGTCTCAAGTCTGGTGCACATAAGCATGCAGGCAAGGTCATGGGAGAAGCTGTGAGAGGAAGGAATGTTTTGCATAACAATGCAGATGAAGCATGGTACGTGAGACTATGTCAAGAACACATGGCAAGCAATCTTGTACAGGTACTTCTGTTTCTGATAACCACAAATTACAGATGCAGCCATACAACTGTCAACTATGCACATAGCAGCAACATCCTGAGTGACAGGATGTACTCCAGATAGGGTATTGGGCATGTTCCATATCCTACACAATACGTAATCAATTGGTAAATATTATTAGAACAACCAAGTCTCGCTTTGCTATAAAATGGGCTTAGTAAGAACAATCAGTGGGAGGGAATGAGCAGGATTGACCCACAGGTACTGCTCGATGTAACTAGAAGTAAATAGGCCCTTCACACCAGTGATCCAGTGCATGGTGTTCCAATGCATGGGAAGAAAAGGAACCCTGACCTCCTGCCTGCTACTGTAGGTAGCATACGGGTGAAGTGTAAGTGAACTAGTCTTTCTTATTGTATTATAGTAGCTCTTTTATTAATTGCTTTTGCATTGCTTTGCACTATATTCTTGCTTTAGAATGTATGGCATTTAAGGTTTAAATTGTGTAGTAATTGTTTTTAAGGCTTGTAAAACTTAAACAACTGTCATAACTGCTTAAAGCTTGCAATAAATAAGAAAGTGGTTAAGTATCCCTGGAGTGTCCTGGTTTCTCTTGGATCTAAAATGAATCGTATCACATCACAGTGGGAAAACAACTGGACTCCCCTGGGCTCAGATCAGGTCAGCTCTCCTCCACAGAGTCAGCACAACCGTGACTGCCTACTCCAGCCAGCCACCACCTCCTTGCTGCATAGCATGCACTGTGGAGTGAGGATGCTTAGGAGTCAGTGTTTCTTACCCTGCAGCACGTACATTGCACAGCAGGGGGCAGTATCAGAGACCTAAAATTTAGACTTTAACATCAGGAAAAATGCCCCAGCTATAAGACATCTATCAGGTTATTACATCGTCTTCATTGGAAAGTGGTGGAAACCCAGTCACTAGGAGCTTTTAAAATTGGTTTGGCCCCAAAAAATGAAAAAGGCACTGCTGGGAAATTGGATGATCCAACAAGCCTTTCACATCTGTCTCCTGTGAGTCTATAACTCTGAATTCAGGCAGCTGAAGGTGTGAACTGCCTGCTAAGGTCATAAAGCACTTTGGAATGTTCAAAGCCAATGGTTGGCTACACATTCCAGTGGTTGTGCTTTTAAAGGATGCTGCTGCAAACTGCTATTATTACTGCTCTAGTGGGGAGAGGCTCTGCCTCTTTCCATTCATTTTTAAATGTAAGGAGGATTTTTAATTGAAAATCATAATTGATAACTTATGAATACAAGCGCCCCACACTATTCAAGCGAGCCAGAAATGAACTGCTTGTCTTGGCTTCCTGGTACTTGAAACTAAAATGCCTTCTGTGTTGACCCTTAATAGAGAAATGGACTTTGCTGGATGCGAGTATTAATAAAAGAAAAAGGGGTTTGGATTATTTAAGAACCCTTCAGAGCTATATCCCAATCATATGTCATTATAATTAAGAAGTGTTGTCTTGGGTTTAGAGCAGAGAGTCAGTTCACATGGGTTTTATTCACCATTCTTCTACTAACTCACTATGTGGTGTTGAGCAAGTTATTTAATTCCCCATGACACAGCCCATCAGTAAATGGGGATGTTTATCACTCTCCCAAAGGTGCTGTAAAACCTAATTCATGAGTAAGTAGGTAAGTGCTTTGAGGTTTTTGGATGAAGATGCTAAAGGAGGACAAACTACTGCTATAAGAGATTATAGATACCCCTACAGTGCACTTTTATAATCTACAGCCCATGTACTCCAGTGTGTACAAAAGGACAGTGCTCCTCTGAGTGTCTCTTTATTATATCATCCTGATCTGTAACAGAATTTTGCATGATGAGTTTTGCATGAAGACAGAAGGGTAAATACTGCTTACACTGAAGGTGGGCTGAGCCAAGTTCTGTATTGAATTACTTCCATGAAGTCAAACAGAATTTGGAGTGGAAACATGGAAAACAGATGTGATTTGATGAAACTGCCCTACCTCATCCTGCTGAAGTTTTTCTAGCAGAACAGTCACAACGACAGCCAGTTTGGTCTCAGCTATCTTGACAATCTGAAGGGCAATAGAGGCCTTATCTTGATCGTCCATATGGTCCAGGAGGAAAACAACCTCGCTGTAAACAGCTGAAATTAAAGGAAAGGATTCTGCTGGTTATCATTGATGTTGGGATTCAGGGCTTGTGTCTTTAATTCACTATCTAGTAAAGACTCTGTAGGAGACCAGACATGGTAATAAGTGGACCTGGGAATCACGCAAATCCTTTTCTTCCCTCATGGTGACCATGTCTGTTTGCAGAGCTATTGTGGGGGGACGGATTATAATAAGGAAAAGCTGCTCCTTTTAAATAAGATCCCCACATAAAATAATCTTTTCCACCTTTACTATTAATTTAGGCATTTTGATAGCACACAGAATAATTTAGAGCCAAGATTTTTAAAACTGGGTGCCTAAACTAAAACTCCTCAATCCATATTAACATGCCTACATCCTGATTCAACAAATTAATCACATGCCTAACTCAATGCCAACAAATAAATCTAAAGTTAAACACATGCTGAAGTGTTTTGCTTAGTCAGGGTGTCATTTCCAAAAGTGCTGAGCACCCAGAATTACCTATGGATGGTGCAAAGAACTTCTAGGGGTTCAGTATCTCTTGAAAATCAAGCCACTTTTTAAAGACCCCACTGTATGAATTTAGAAGTCAAACTTTATGCACTCTGTTTTGAAAAAAGGCTTCAGTTTTATTTTATGGTAATTTAAATACTTGCAGAGAAGACACATGGAATAGGTATTTGTCCAGTTGCCTCTAGAGACCCTAAAAGATTTTCCCCCAATGCACAACATAAGAACATAAGAACGGCCGTACTGGGTCAGACCAAAGGTCCATCTAGCCCAGTATCCTGTCTGCCGACAGTGGCCAGCACCAGGTGCCCCAGAGAGGGTGGACAGAAGACAATTATCAAGCGATTTATCTCCTGCCATCCCTCTCCAGCCTCTGACAAACACAGGCCAAGGACACCATTTTATCCCCTGGCTAATAGCCTTTTATGGACCTAACCTCCATGAAATTATCTAGCTAGGTGTTTTCCATGGGTAGGGTGATTGCCCCATACCTTTATGTGAAGCCTCAGAGATTAAGTCTTGGTAAGTCTTGCTCACATAGTCAGGATCAGTGTTACCCGTAAACTGAGCACTTGGGTGGCAGACATGTGTTTCTAATGGTTGTACACATCCGTACATGCCTCAATGCACATAAAATGTATTCTACACGTAGAATTGGAGAGAACATTGGTCAGGATGCAATTGATCTCCAGATTTGAGGGTGGGGAGGAATTTTCCCTGGGTCAGACTAGCAGGGATTATTGTTTGGGAGGTTGGGAATTTATCTTCTTCGGGAGTATGGGGCACTGATCAACCACCAGGATCATCAGGGCATTTCTGACCTAATCATTTCTCTACCATTGCAAAGGCCTCAGGCATTGGTAGCATTTCAGTTTCTCCTATCCTCTGTCTGCAGCACACAGCATCTTAGTCTCCTAGGTCTTGGGCACATCTACACAGCTGGGCTAAAGCAGAAATAAGCTACACAAATTGAGCTACCAATTGTGCAGCTTAAGTTGAAATAGTTTATTTCGACTTTTGGCGCTGTCTACACAGCAGGAAGTCGGGGAAAGAGCACTCTTCCTCCTACTTCCCTTACTCCCCATAAAATGCGGGTTATAGGAGTTGGAGAAAGAAGTCCTCCAGCTTGACATTATTTGACATTATGTTGAAATAATGGCTTGCTGTGTAGATGCGGACTATGTTATTTTGCAATAACATCAGTTATTCCAAATTAACACTACTGTGTTGACATACCCTTCAAGAGTGACAATTTTTAGTCCAAGACAAGTTTTGGTTTCAGCATAGGGTTGCTAGGTGAAACGTAATGGTTTGTGACATACAGAAGATTAAAGTACATGATCTAATGACCTACCAGCCTTAAACTCTATGAAACTGTGAAATAGTTGATGTATTAATAAAATCAGGATTTTATCTCCCATGTGTCTCTCAGCAGAAATTCTCCTGGAGACTTAATATTTAACAAGAAATCTGAAATGCCATATTTATCTGTCTCCATTGTAACAGCATTCCAAGGCATGGAGGAGGAATTGATCAGAATTTACCCTTCCCATGAAAGATTGCTCAAGATTAGGCGATTACCCATCCTTACCCTTCGATTCCAACACCCAGATGCAGGTGGAATCAGAACTGTAACTTACATTGCCCATACAGTTGCAATAGTAATGGTGAAGGATTAAGAGCACTAGTGTTGCTAAGAAACGCTTTGTTATCCTCCATTTAATATGCTAGCTATCCACTTAATATCTTAAGTAGACAGCAGGTACATCTAGACTGCAGAGTTTTTCCAGGATACCAGAGATATCCCAGAAAAGCTCTGCCACGTCCAAGGAATGCGTCTGCTTTTCCAAAAAAATATTGGAAAAGCAGACATGTTTTTTCAGCATCTCAGTAAACCTCGTTCTACGAGGAAGAAGGGATGTTCTGAAAGAGGCTTTTTTTTCTGACATTTGGCCCAGTGTAGACGGGCCAACTGTCAGAAAAGCCTCTTTCAAAAGAAAAGTGATAGAACTTTGTAGTCTAGACACAGTCAGCTAGAAGAGAAGTCCTTCTGTGTTTTCTCTTCTAATTTCTCCCATCTCTGATGCTTTGCACCACTGGATTTTGGCTCCAAGGATGCAGAAGTCATAAAATAAGGACCCATATTAACAACATAAAACAACTGGAGAAAGGAAAGAAGACCTTCCCCATAACATCCAATAGTGACACAGGTTGTCAGGAAAGTTTCCAGGTTCAGAGGCTGTAGGCCAGTCCTTCAACTCACGTCAATTAAAAGGGAAGTCAGTAGAGGCTCACTGGATTTACAGCAGCTAATGATCTGGTCATAGAAATGGAGAATATTACACGTTTCTATGCACCCATGCTCTTGAATGTGTATGTGTGGCTACAGGTTGGATATAAAAAATACAATAGTGACCCTTACCTCTATCAATTACCTCCTGTTCACTCACAAATGTATTCATGGTTTAGTCTTTCCTCAACACCTTCTCTCAATCCTTTCTCCAACTAGCTCCAGTACTGAGAGATAGATGGCCTCTCAGTCTGTCAACCAGAACTTCCAGTTAAACTTACACAAGCACTATTGTGACATCCTTGTGACCTAAGCAAATTCCATAAACTGTTGATGACCAGGTAGGCACACAGGGACTCTGTCACTTTGCTGGAGAGAACTATGGTTAAGATGACCTGTCACCTGTCTATGACTTTTACTAAAAATTGCCCTAAATAAATTTTAGGTGCTGGGGAAAGGCAGCACTCCAGCAGACTCCACCGCTCTGAGAGCAGGCTAGGGTGCCACTACTACTTCCACTCCAGGTGGGTGAACTGCCCAGGGTACCCTGACTGCTCTCCAACCAATGCTCCAGCACAGCATCTGGCCCCAGGGATGCCCTGAGATGTACCACGCCAACTACTGTGGAAGTCACAAAGGTCCCAGAAAGTCACAGAATCCATGATTTCTGTGATAGAAATGTAGCCGTGTTAGTCTCGTGTAGCTGAAACAAAAAACAGGACTATGTAGAACTTTAAAGACTAACAAGATGGTTTATTAGGTGATGAGCTTTCGTGGGCCAGACCCACTTCCTCAGATCAAATAGTGGAAGAAAATTGGCACAACCGTATATACCAAAGGATACAATCAAAAAAATGAACACATGAAATTTGATTTGTCCTTTTCATATGTGTTCATTTTTTTGATGGTATCCTTTGGTATATATGGTTGTGTCAATTTTCTTCCACTATTTGATCTGAGGAAGTGGGTCTGGCCCACGGACGCTCATCACCTAATAAACCATCTTGTTAGTCTTTAAAGTGCTACATAGTCCTGTTTTTTGTTTCATGATTTCTGTGACCTCCATGAATGATTCACAGCCTTATTCATAATCACTTTCTCCCAAATAGGCCTCTACCTACAGGTTCACAACCATCTCCTCCCTGTTGGTCAGAATCAATTCTTAAATGCCTATGCCCTGGGTTACTTCCTTCAGTTTCTGAAACAAAGCATTGTCCCCATGACATTCCAAGAACTTAGTGGATATTTTGTGTTTTATCATATTACTTTTCCCACTGATGTCTAGGTAGGTAAAGTCCCTCATTACTATAAGGGTCTGGATATTTGTTTTATTTGTTCTAGAAATGCCTCATCTCCCTCCTCCTCCTGGTTTGGATGTGTTTTCCCCACTTCGTCTTTACCCAGAGACTTTCAGCTGGTCTGCCTCTTGCCTCTTTCTGGAACTCAGAACAAGTGTACAATACAACACCACCTCCCTTTTATTCCTACATGCTCTTCCTGAACAAGATGTACCCCTCTATGCCAATACTGCAGTTATGAGATTTATCCCATCAAGTATCTGAGATGCCACTTAAGCTCAGTTATGACTTGTCTGTTAGTACTCCCAATTCTGACTGCTTATTCCTGTTAGTCCTTGAATTTGTGAGTAGACGTCTAAAGCAGTGACACTCAAAATGGTCCATGAAACCACTTTGAGAAAACTGCTAACTGGCTACACTGGTGTGTTTATTTACTGGTGCCGCAGCCACAAAGCCTCGTGGCTCCCATTGGATCCGATTTGCTGTTTGCAGCCAAAGGGAGCCATGGGAAGCAGCAGCCACAGCTCCTTTTGCTATGACTGGCTAACCAGAGCCAAAGGGACCTGCAAGGCTCCGTGACCTCAGTGCTGGTAAATTGTAGGGTAAACTGAGGCAGCCCTAAATGTGCTAGTAGGCCTCTAAACAGCATAACTCTTGGACCAGGTACCAACATGAAACTAGTGTAATAATACTACATATTTAGGAAACTTTCTCCCTGATTCAGGGTCTGTTGTGGCTAAGCCCCAGTTCCATACCATTGTGCAAACTGGGGTCTTATACAACTGCGCTAGATAGAAAGTGTACAGCAGTACAGTTCAAGAGTACTCCATATTTAATACATGCACAGGAGGTCACTTCCACAAGAAGCTAAGGGCATGGTCATCACAAAGAGACTTCCTGTCTCTGCTAGTTTTATGCATCCCTCACTGTCTACGCCTGCTCCATAAGTTCAGGCCTTTCAAAAACACAGCATCATGTACAGGTAACTGTAACAATGCTTGTTCGTTGTATCTGTTCACATGAGAGCAAGGCATCCAATATCAGTCCACTATGGGTGGATCAGCAATAGGAATAATGTTTGTGCATGTGACAAATAACCCCAGGACCACAGAACAGATTAAGGACACCAATGTGTGTAGCAAAGTCATCACAAACACCGTGCAGACGTCAGGGAACTCATAAGTTAGCATATAACCTTCATTCCGATCTTGGTGCAATAGTATATCCTCAAAAGGAAACTTTACTTATTACTTGGTTGTATTTTACTTATCAGTTGGTTGTATTTTACAAGATAAAAAGCTGAATCGTTGGTTGAATGTTAGTTTATTTGCCCCAGGGCCAGATTTTTACAAAAACAAGTCATGTGCACATACACAACTAAGAGTTCTGCAGCAACGCACTCTGTCCTGCAGCAAGTAGTAGTGGGATCCTGCCCTTAGCAAGTCCTGGGCTTACAATTCACATGCTTATCTCACTAATAGGTATCAATTGATCAGCCTGTACTGAATATGGCTTGACAATTTGCCATCACTCAAAACACATTACAGTCAGAGAGGATGATAAATATACCATTTATTCACCATTATGTACAAAGTCCAACATGTCCAAGGAGGCAAGAAAACAAAACTGGTGAATAAAGAAAAAACATTACAGCCTCTCTCCGACTTACAGACCAAACACTTGGCTGTAACTCGATCAGTTTGTAACTTGGACCCCATTGAGTTACACGTGACCACGCTGTTTGTAAGCGCGGGTCACATTCGTAACACGGGGACCGCCTTTACGACTGCTCCATGGGAGCTTTGGTCGTAAGTGCGAACGGTCGTAACTCGACCATTTGCAACTCGGGGAGCAGCTGTACTGCAAAAAATAGACTGATAGCAAGAAGCTTTTGTACAATGTGCAGTAAGATGCACACCTTAATCCCGCTCAGCGTTTGACTGACTCTAATTCAACCTAAGTTTTGTCAGAGTAGGGTATGAGGCCCAGATCTTCAAAGGTATTTAGACTAATTTCCATTGAAACCAATGGGAGCCAGGAATCTCAATACCTGGGAGGATCTGAGCAAGGACGGCAGAATTTGATGCAACAACAATATGCATTTCTAGAGAGATTTTCCTTTTTAAATAATTTTACTAACTCTCTGATTCAAATATAAGCCATTATTAGCCAATAATTATATTTTTTCTATCCCTATTAGAGCACAGACAAATAGGAGAGTGGAAATAACCTGATTTATTTAAAAGATTTTAACCAGGTTCTTTCATGGAAAAAAATTAAAGATCCAGCATTGTACAGATCACTCTGCTGAGATGTGAGCCAAATGACTTAAAGCAGAATTCCAATATTACTTCTCTTTTT
This sequence comes from Pelodiscus sinensis, assembly GCF_052426305.1. NCBI lineage: Eukaryota > Metazoa > Chordata > Testudines > Trionychidae > Pelodiscus > Pelodiscus sinensis. Next base: position 15,015,418 of record NC_143069.1, on the reverse strand, counting down.
TGAAAGTTTTCTCACAAACTCCTCAAAATATCTGCCTCCACCTAGTGGTGTGGGTTTGTTATTTATATTCCCTGTTGTAGAAATACATCAAATTATACTCCGCATGATTCTATGATTCTATCTGTAGGGACAGGGACAGGGATAATCCTGGGAAGAGGCTCTTTTTTCCTTCACTACTCTATAGAGGTTCTTATACTGCTTGTTGTCGGCAAGACATGAGAAGTCATTCTTCCACTCTACTCTGCGCTGGTTAGGCCTCAGTTGGAGTATTGTGTCCAGTTCTGGGCACCACATTTCAAGAAAGATGTGGAGAAACTGGAGAGGGTCCAGAGAAGAGCAACAAGAATGATTAAAGGTCTAGAGAACATGACCTATGAAGGAAAGCTGAAAGAATTGGGTTTGTTTAGTTTAGAAAAGAGAAGACTGAGGGGGAACATGATAGCTGTTTTCAGGTATCTAAAAGGGTGTCATAAGGAGGAGGGAGAAAACTTGTTCATCTTGGCCTCTGAGGATAGAACAAGAAGCAATGGGCTTAAACTGCAGCAAGGGAGATTTAGGTTGGACATTAGGAAAAAGTTCCTAACTATCAGGGTAGTCAAACACTAGGGCTGTGTCTAGAATGCATCCTTTTTCCGTAAAAGGGATGCAAATTAGACACATCGCATTTGCAAATGAGGTGGGGATTTAAATCCCCCCTGCTTCATTTGCATAAACATGGCTGCTGCTTTTTTCCGGCTCGGAGCTTTGCCGGAAAAAAGCGCCAGTCTAGACGCGGATCTTTCGGAAAATGAAGCCTTTTCCATAAGATCCCTTATACCTCTTAAAAAAAGGAATAAGGGATCTTTCGGAAAAGGCTTTATTTTCCGAAAGATCCCTGTCTAGACTGGCGCTTTTTCCGGCAAAGCTCCGAGCCAGAAAAAAGCGGCAGCCATGTTTATGCAAATGAAGCGGGGGTATTTAAATCCTCGCTTCATTTGCAATTGCGATGTGTCTAATTTGCATCCCTTTTACAGAAAAAGGATGCAGTCTAGACACAGCCTGGAAGAAATTGCCCAGGGAGGTTGTGGAATCCCCATCTCTGGAGATATTTAAGAGTAGGTTAAATGAATGTCTATCAGGGATGGTCTAGACAGTATTTGGTCTTTCCATGAGGGTAGGGGCCTGGATTCGATGACCTCTCGCGGTCCCTTCCAGTCCTAGTATTCTACGATTCTATGATTCTTTTCATCCATAAACATTTTTACAGACAAAGGGAACGTGATGCAATTGACCTGGCCTTGGGATCCCCTCCTGGAGGCCCTATGGTCTGACCATACCCTAGAGACACAATAGAAAAGTCCTCCAGACAGACTGGAGTGGCTGTGGGAGAAGCAACCAATCAGGGCCAGGAAAGTCCTATAAAAGCAGCGGAAAGACCAGTATCAGTCAGTGTCTCTGGAGGCCACAAGGTATGCAGAACCAGGAGACAGGCTGCCTGAGAGAGTGGCAGCACTGCAGACAGCTCCTTGGCTATGTCTAGACTGCAGGCTTCTTTCGAAAGAGCCTCTTTCGAAAGAGCGCGTCTAGACTACAATACGCGGATCGAAAAATCGATCCGCTTTTTCGAAAAAGAGCATCCAGACTGCTGGACGCTCTTTCGAAATTGAAAGCCACCCGGAACTGCTTCTGCCAGGGCATGGGGGCAGCATTTCCTTCCGGGTGCTGCCTGCCTGCCCTTTGCAGAGACGCGTGGTGAGAGGGACACTCCTGAACACCCGTTGCTCTGCTCCTGCAGCTGCCTTTGCTGTCCCTCGAGGAAGTAAGCAAGGCATTGCAGTGCTGCTTTGGAGTGCTCAGCTTCCTGGGACACCCCAGCAGCTTTTTTCTTTTGAGGTTTTTCGCTTTGAGACCCTTTTTTTTGGCATGGAGCCAGAGCTGCCCCTGGGCAGGCGATGGCCCCACACCACCATACTGCAGCTGTTGCTGCATCTGCATGACACTGTCATGAGGCTACTTCCCGAGCTGGACCCAGACCAGAGGTACGAGGGGCTCCTCCGTCAAGCAGCCGCACTGCCCTTGCCTCCAAACTTTTTCGTGGACAGGCGTGTTTGGAGGTTTGACACCAGCTCTGACTGGTGGGACCGGCTCGTGATGGAGATCTGGGATGACCGAGACTGGCTACGCAACTTCCGGATGCGAAAGACCACTTTCCAGGAGCTGTGTACCTGGCTCGCCCCTGCTCTGCAACGGCAAGACACCCACCTGCGGCCCGCCATCCCCCTGGAAAAGAGGATCGCCATTGCCCTCTGGAAGCTGGCAACCCCCGACAGCTACCGCTCCGTGGGACACCAATTTGGCGTGGGCAGGTCTACAGTAGGATCCATCCTGATGGAGGTAAGTCATTGTCTGGGGACAGTCACAGTTTGGGATGGGGGGAAGGGAGACTGTCAGGAAGGACCAAGTGGAGTGGGAGTGGGAGGGAGCTCCTCCACTCACCCTGAATTGTTGGGGGGGGGTTCTGAGGAGGGGATTCCCGGGGTGTTTGAGAGGGAAGGTGGGCGGTGGGTTCTCCTCCTAAGAGATAAGGCACCCCTTCTAACATTTTGTTGTCTGTCTCGTTCTGCAGGTGGTGAGGGCCATCAATTCAGAGCTGCTCAACAGGCTCATCTGTCTACCAGATCTGGACAGCGTCGTGGCCGGCTTTGCTGCCCTCGGCTTCCCGAATTGCGGAGGAGCGCTCGATGGGACACACATTGCAATCCGTGCACCGCCCCATCGAGCAGCCCAATTCATCAACAGAAAGGGCTACTTTTCTATGGTCCTCCAGGCCCTGGTCGACCATCGTGGCCAGTTTTCGGACATTTGTGTTGGGTGGTCAGGGCGGGCACACGATGCCCGCATCTTCAGGAACTCGGACCTCTACCGGAGGCTTCAGGAAGGAACATTTTTCCCGCATCGTGAGTTTGCGGTTGGGGATGTGCACATGCCGGTGTGCATAGTGGCTGATGCCGCCTATCCCCTGATGCCGTGGCTGATGAAGCCCTACACCGGCCACCTGGATGCGAGCAAGGAGCAGTTTAATGCTCACCTTAACCGGGTTCGCAACCAGGTGGAATGTGCGTTCGGACGTTTAAAAGGCAGATTCCGGTGCTTGCTCACACGCCTCGACATGGGGGAGAGCAACATCCCTGAGGTGGTGGCCACGTGTTGCGTTCTCCATAACCTGGTGGAGAGGAAAGGGGATGCCTTCCTACCAGGGTGGGGTAGAGGTGCTTATGGCCAGGAGAGGCACTTTGCCCAGCCCCGGACAGCTGCCATCCGCCAGGCTCACCGGTCTGCTGTTGGCATCCGGGAGGCCCTCCGGGAGCAATTCTCCAGTGGAGGCCACTGACTCTACTTAGGGGCTTCTGCCTGGGGACTGGGCCCTGGCCCAATAGAAGCTTCCCTCCACAACCCATCTCCTGACCCTGTTTGGACACATCAGTAACACCAGGGTGTGTTGCAAAATAAAATGTTATGTTTAATGTTTGTACATATTCTCAAACAATAGTATAAATGTAGCAAACATAACACATTTTTTTTTCATTTTTGTTGTTGAAAACACTATTTACAATAAAGAAACATTTTGTTGAACCCTTTGTTTGTGCTTTATCTGGGGTGATGGGGGTGCTTGAAACATGGAGGGGGGAAGGGGACTGGAAACCTGGAGGGGGGAAGGGGACTGGAAACCTGGAGGGGGGAAGGGGATCAGGTTGCATGGTGCTTGCCAGATTTCCCTCTCCTGCCTGGGCCTCGTGTTTGGGGTGCTCCACGGCTACGGGATCGGGTGGTGCACCTGTCGGTTGGCTGGCTGGGGTGCTCTTAGGACGTGGAAGCCTGGGGGAGAGGAGGGCCAGGGGGAAAGAGGGGCTGGGGAACTGGGGGGGCTGGGGGAGAGGGAGGTCCAAGGAGGGAAAGGGATGCTGTTGTGGAAGGGGGGTTTGGTGGGGTGGGGTCATGGGGTGCTGGAGGAGCAGGACCAGGCACAGGAGCAGGCAAGCCGCAGACCTCCCTGAGAGTGGCACACAGGGACGTGCGCTGCAGGACCAGCTCGTCCATGAGCCGGTCACGCCAGCAATCCTCTGCCTCCGCCCTCTCTCTGAGGATGGAGTTCAGCTCCTGCACAGCCTCCACGTGCTGCCTGAGGATGTTCGCATAGACACGCCTGTGTCTGCGGCTCCCATGTCCCCGAGATGGAGATGGAGGTGGGGCTGGGGTGCTGCGGCCCTCTTCCACGGCTGGTCTGGCTGTGGAGGAAAAGAAGAACACACAATCAGTCCTAAAAACTGGACTCTGTAGCACTTAAAATACTAACAGGATGGTTTATTAGGGGATGAGCTTTCCTGGGCCAGACCCACTTCCTCAGATCAGAGTAACACGGCTACATTTCTATCACAATCAGTCATGTGTGCAACAGCTGTCCAAAAGGGCATGCCCTCTCCCTTGAGACAGGGGAATCAGAAATTCTGAAGGTTACACTGTGTGTGTGTGTGTGACCTGGGCATCAGCCTGAGCATGACAGGTTTCCCTTGTGCATCACCCACTGTGCACCCACCTACCTCCCCCCCCCCCCGGGTGTTACACAACCTCACTGCACTCACTTGCTGCTTCCTCTCCTGCGCCAGATGATGCCTGGGAGGCCTCTGGGGTCTGGGTGACTGGCTCCAGGGTGAGGGTCGCCGTCTCCTCACTGTCCTCCTCCTCTGGGACCATGTCCCCGTCTCCAGACTGCTCTGGGTCCTGCTCGGGAGCGTCCACCATGGGGTCTGCCAATCCAGACTGTACGAACCGCCGTGGTGTGCGTGCTTCTCCACTGCCACCCAGGATCTGGTTCAGCTCGGAGTAGTAGGGGCAGTAGTGGGGGGCTGCCCCAGAACGGGAGCTCTCCTCCCTGGCTTTGACGTACCCCTGGCGCAGCTCTTTTACTTTGGACCGCACCTGGTCCTGGGTGCGGGGGTAGTGGCCCTTCTGGGCCAGGGCTTCAGCCATAAATATCTGTGTTTCGCCACCGGCTTTTGAGGGCCTGTAAGGCCTCCTCCTCTCCCCAGAGCTCCAGCAGGCTCTTGATCTCTGCGCCAGACCAGGATGGTGCCCGGCGCTTGGAGCCCTTGGCTGGGTCCCCAGAAGGCTCTCTGGAAGGGCCAGGACGCTCTTGGGGCTGGGACATGCTGCAGCAAAGTAGCCGTGTGCTCTGGCTCCTTCTCTGCAACAAGTGGCTGTGAGGTGCCTGTCTCTTTAAGGAATGGCTGCAGCCAGGAACCACAGACATGCAACCCATGGCCCAGATTGTCCACCAGGGCTTCTTCCTGGAGGCCAATACTTTCGAAAAAAAGGGCTCCCCCCGTCCACACTCACTTACTTTTGACGGATCTCCCTCGAAAAAGGCGTTCTTCCTCGTAGAATTAGGTGTACCGCCGTCGAAAGAAAAGCCGCATTCTTTCGATTTACTTTCGAAAGAACGCGGCTTGAGTCTGGACGCAGGGGAAGTGCTTTCGAAAAAAGGCTACTTTTTTCGAAAAAACCCCTGAGTCTGGACACAGCTCTTGTGAAGAGCTATTGGCGAGTGCTGGACTGTGATGGGACTTTGAAATAAAGCCCTGAGGTAAGGGCAAAAATGCTGTATTTTGGTGGGGTAGCTCTGGGGACACCACTCTCTTTGAGTGGGGAACAAACTTGAAAGGACATAAGAGAGCTAACCAAGACAGGCTCCGATTAGATGTGTACCCTGGAAGGGGTTTTGATGAGCACACATAATGAGTGAGACTCGGCCAGAGACTGTGTCACCGAAGTCAGACAAGAGAGTGCAGGCACATGTGCTTAGCCAGAAGGGGTACTCAAGAGAGGTGAATGCTGCTCTGTTACAGAGAGCAGTCCAATATTGTCATTAATTCCTGTTCATGGCTTGTTCCTTCATTAAAACCAGTTGTGTCTCTGCATATGATGTCCTTTGTGGACCCCGGGTGAGGTGAAGGGACATGGCTTCGCGCATAAGGGGTGTGGCACTTCCTCCCTCCGAGCTACCCAAAGTGTGTGGTGCTCCAGCAGCAATTGATAGGGTCTTGGGCTCTGGCTGCTGCTGCATTAGCAGCACCCCACTGGGTACTGAGACTAGGGCCAGGACACTCTGCTTCCCGGCCACCACCATAGTGAAGTAGAGCAACCCAGCTGGGAGATGGTGGAGCACAGTAGGCTGTTGATTGTTCCAGGTCCCACCACTGTGGTGTGTGCTTGGGGGCATGACCCCCTCTGACTGCCCTGTGCTAGATTTTCCCAGATAATTACCTGGGCACCATGGGTCCCATCCATCTGATGGTTGAGGCATCCACTGTGGGGCCTGGACAGCTCGGAGAGGCCTATATAACCGTGTCTCTCATGGGCCAATACAAACTGCCTCCTGTGTTGCATCATTTAATGAAGCATCTCTTGTACACAGGCAAGACTAGGAAGAGCTGACAATTAGGCTTACCGTTTTTCCCAACTGGATGGACTGGACGCCATTTACAGCAATGGTGTCCCATCCCTCTGGTCAGGAAAGATGATAACCCTAAGCTGACTCAATGCAATGGTAGCCACGTCAGGTGACAGAACAGTAGCACAAAAGAGTGGCAGGGGAAACTCAAAACAATATTTTTTTTTAAAAAAAGAGAAAATTGAAAGTTTCAGCAACAAGACAAAAAACAGGAGAAAATGACTCAAGTGGAGAATTAGGCGGGAGTGAGGGAGTGTCATGTCTTTCTTAGTATACCTGCGGGGCAGGAAACCCTATTCAGACCTAAAGGGCAGACACCAAGTCTAAGGGCCTTATGCCCAGAACCTCAGAGGTATTTCGGCTCTTAGGGTATGTCTACACTGCAGTGTTTTTCCAGAATAACTGCCGTTAGTCCAGAAAAAAATACTTGCGTCCATACTGCTATTGCATTCTTTTGACAAAAAGTTGAAAGAACCAAGGGGTTCTTTCACGAGGAAGACGTCTTTGTCTGAAAGAGCAGAAGAGGGAGTTCTTTTGAAAGAAGAGGCCTCCAGGAAATAGCACAGGTGCCCTGGTGGCCACTCCGTCCAAACTAATCAGAACTCTATAGTCCCTGTCTCCGGCCAGCTCTTAAAGCTGCAGGCACCTGGGACAACACTTGTGGCAGGGGGCTGGCCCAGAGAGCTGCACCTCACTGCGTGGCTGTGACTGCCACACTAATTGGGACCCATGGCCCAGCCACAAGCCTCCTGAGACCTCTCTGGCCCTCACAGGGAGCATGACCAGGGCTCCCAGGACTCAGCCAGAGGCCCGAAGAGGTTTGTGCCATCGTGGTCCGGGGCAGAGATCCTGGCCTTCCTGTAGGTGTGGGGTGAGCAGGAGACCCTGCAGGATCTCGGCTCCCAGTGGCACAACGCCGACATATACGGTCGGATGGCCGAGGCTCGGGCCACAAGAGGCCACCACTTCCAGAACCTCATACAAGTATGGAGCAAAGTGAAGGAGCTCTGTCAGGGCTATGCGAGGGCAAGGGAGCACAGCTCTCTCTCTGGGGCAGGACCCCACTCCTAGCCCTACTACGCTGAGCTCCACCACATCCTGGGGGGTGGTTCAGCCCCTTCCTCACCCCTGGTGGTGGACTTGGGGCTGGAGATGCTCATCTTTGCCAACCCAGGGCTCCCAGGCCAGGAGGAGGAAGAATCCGACGACGAGCTGGAGGAGGAGGAGGAGACAGCCAGCACAGTCACCCTCACCCTCAAGCCCGTACCCCAGGGCCTGGATGTCTTACACGCATTCTCTGAGGACGGGGAGGAATCATCAGGTGAGTGCTCTGTTTTTCACACACACAGGGCAGGGAAGGCGGGCGCAGAGGGGATGGGATGCAATCGTCGCTTGGTCATCTTGGCCTGGATATTGTGCTACACTCCGTGCACGTGGAACTACATGCAGTGCCAGTCTGCAACATGCAGCCCCAGGAGGCAGCCCCAAAGCACCTCCAGGCAGGGCCAGCCCGAGCCCTTTGGCACCCTGGGCCCAGGCATGCGGCCCCACCCCCAGGCGCAGGGTGCATGCGTGGGCCTGCCCCCCAGGGCGCTCGGCGCATGCGCGAGCTGGTCACGGCCACTGGCGCGCAGCCCGGGGCCGCCCCCAGGGTGCACAGCACATGCGCTGCCCAGCCTGGTCCGGCCAGCGCTGCTGGCACGCACGCTGGGCCGTGCAGGGCCCCGCAGCCATGGGTGGAAGGGTGCTGTTGGCCAGCGCCGCGGGGCCGGTGCTGCGGGATCCGGGCACGTGGCTCCTGATGGCAGCTGTAAGGGACGCCATGCACCCCTTACAGCTGCCATTAGGCGCCCCTCATCGGCTGGCGCCTTGGGCAGCTGCCCGGCTCACCCATGCCTCCATCCGGCCCTGTCCCCAGGGTCCTGTTCACGGGCTCTGGGGAGGCCACACACACATCTGACCCCTGTGGGAGATGCCCTCCCACCACTAACCACTGCTGGAAGCAGGCTGGGGACAAGGGCACACACATGGCTGCACACAGACTTAGGAGTGCCGCACACGACACACGGGAATGCCTGCACACTTGAGGCACCACCCACTTCCACGGACAGCGCTGGCAGGTGTGCGTGCCGCCCCCAAGGAAGAGCAGACTGCTCCAGGCCCCTCTCCTGCCCATGGCATCCCACTGTGGCCGACCACTTCCCTTGCCCTGCCTGTCTGAGGGATGAGGATGGGGGGGAGCAAGAAGCATGGTCCCCTGGGCACCTCAGGGCCTCTGTGAGGCAGGGCCGATGTCCAGGCCACACATAGCCTTGCTCCTGGAACATCCCTGCCCTCTAGCCTGAGGACTCTTGTTCTCAGCTCACAGAGGAGGGCACGGACTCAGGGACAGTGTCTGCATGGATGACTGACCGCCTCTTCCTCTTTATTCTCCACAGCCGGACTAGCATCGCTAATGGGCGATCACCGCCAGCTGAGGCAGCCGCCTGACCCTGGGGGAGCAACAAGTGCAGGAGGGTCCAGGGGGACCTGATGAGACAGCACGTGGTCATCCTCCAAGGCATGCAACGGATCCTGGCCCAGAAGGACAAGGAGGACGCTCAGGGGCCGTGTCTACATTTGCGAGATTTTGCGCAAAAACTTGCCGCCTGTCTACACTGGCCGCGAGTTCTTGCGCAAGAACTATGATGCGCCCGCTCAGGAATAAGCCCTCTTGAAGAAGTGTTCTTGCGCAAGAGGCCAGTGTAGACAGGCAACATGAATTTCTTGTGCAAGAAATCTCGATGGCTAAAATGGCCATCGGATCTTTCTTGCGCAAGAGAGCGTCTACACCGGCACGGATGCTTTTGCGCAAAAGCACATCTCTTGCACAAAAGTACATGCCAGTGTAGACGCTCTCTTGCACAAATACTTTAATGCAAAAACTCTTGCGTTAAAAGTATTTGTGCAAAATCTTGCCAATGTAGATGTAGCCAGGGTGTGTCTAGACTACAGGGTTTTTTCCAAAAAAGTGGCCTTTTTTTGAAAAAACTTCCCCTGCATCTAAACTGCTGCCATGTTCTTTTGAAAGTAAATCGAAAAACCATGGCTGGTTTTTTAACTATGGAAAACCTCCTTTTACGAGGAATAACGACTTTTTTCAAAAGTGCTCTTTCAAAAAAAGGCACTATGTATTGCAAACTGTGCTTTTTCGAAAGCGAGCATCCAGACTGTCTCGGTGCTCTCTTTTGAAAAAGTGGCTTGCTTTTTCAAAAGTACCGGTTGTAGTCTAGATGCTCTTTCGAAAGAGGCTTGCAGTCTAGATGGGACCCAAATATGGGCTCAGATGGTGCAGCAGAGCCAAAACATGTGTGCTACCATATATGAAATGATGGCACACCCAGCTCCTGTCCCTGTCCCTGTCCCCGCTGCTCCCACTGCCCTCCCTGCTCCTGCTTCTCCTGTTGTCCCAGGCCCCACCCACCTCCCGAGGTTGCCGAGGTCCTGAGACCTGAGGTGGCACTTCCAGCTGCACCACGCACCACTACCAGCCCTGAGTCCCCCTCCTCCTTGGCCCTATCCAGGGAAGAAAAGGAGGAGTTGCACTATATGTAAGAGAGCACTAGGACTGCTCTGAACTCCAGTATAAAGAGGGAGAAAAACCTGTTGAGAGTCTATGGGTTAAGTTTAGAGGAGCAAACAACAGCAGTGATGTTGTGGTTGGTGTCTGCTACAAGCCACTGAATCAGGTGGATGAGGTAGATGAGGCTTTCTTCGGACACCTGAGAGAAGCTTCCAGATCTCAGGCCCTGGTCCTTGTGGGGGACTTTAATCACCCTGACATCTGTTGGGAAACCAATATGGCAGTACACAGGCAATTCAGGAAGTTTTTGGACAATATTGGGGATAACTTCTTGACACAAGTGCTGAAGGATCCAACCAGGGGCCATGCGCAGCTTGACCGTCTGCTCACAAACAGGGAGGAACTAATAGGGGAAGTAGAGGTGGGTGACAACCTTGGAGGCAGTGATAATGAGATGGTAGATTTCAGGATCCTGACCAAAGGAAGAAAAGAGAGTAGTCAAATACACACCTTGGACTTCAAAAAAGCAGATTTTGACTCCCTCAGAGACCGGATGGGCAGAATCCCCTGGGATGCTAACATGAAGGGGAAAGGAGTCCAGGACAGCTGGCAGTATTTTAAAGAAGCCTTATTGAAGGCACAGAAAGTAACCATCCCGACACGTAGCAAGAGAGGCAAACATGGTAGGAGACCGGATTGGCTTACAGGGGAAATCCTTGGGAAACTTAAGCACAAAAAGGAAGCTTACAAAAAGTGGAAACTTGGACAAATGACCAGGGAGAGCTATAAATGTATAGCTCAAGAATGCCGGGGGGTTATCAGGAAGGTGAAAGCAGAAATGGAATTGCGATTGGCTACGGATGTGAAGGATAACAAGAAAGGTTTCTACAGGCATGTTAATAATAAGAAAGTGATCAGACAGGGTGTGCGGCCCCTACTGAATGAAGGAGGTAACCTAGGGTATGTCTACACTAGAAAGTTAGTTCGAACTAACGGACGTTAGTTCGAACTAACTTTCATAGGCGCTACACTAGCGCTCCGTTAGTTCGAACTTAATTCGAACTAGCGGAGCGCTTAGTTCGAACTAGGTAAACCTCATTTTACGAGGACTAACGCCTAGTTCGAACTAGCTAGTTCGAACTAAGGGCTGTGTAGCCCTTTAGTTCGAACTAGTGGGAGGCTAAGGCTTCCCAGGTTTCCCTGGTGGCCACTCTGGCCAACATCAGGGAAACTCTATTGCCCCCCTCCCGGCCCCGGAGCCCTTAAAGGGCCACGGGCTGGCTACTCACTTTGTGCCAGTTGCAAGGCTGCAAGCACCCGTGCCTGCACAGCCTGCACCTGCCACAACATGAGCCAGCCATCCGAGGGTTCCCAGCCCTCCACTGCTCCCCACGACCAGCCTGGCGGCTCCCGGGAGCCTGCCCGGGGGCGCAAAAGGCGGGCGCCCACCTGGTCAAGTGCGGAGATCGTGGACCTCATCGAGGTTTGGGGGGAAGCCTCCAATGTCCACGATCTCCGCACTAGCCACAGGAACGCGGCCGTCTACGGACGCATGGCTGCCAGTCTGGCCGCCAGGGGCCACCAGCGCAGCCGGGAGCAGGTGCGCTGCAAAATAAAGGACTTGCGGCAGTCCTACTCCCGGGCCTGCCTGCCAGGGGCTGACCCGGAGGCCTGCCCCCACTTCCATGCCCTGGACCGCATCCTGGGGCCTCATGCCGTCCCTGCCCCCCGGGACGTGATTGACCCCGGGGCAGAGGGACCGCTCCTGGACACGGAGGAGGAGGAAGAGGGCTCTGAGAGCCAGGAGCCTGCCGCCAGCCTTCCCAGGACCCGGGACCCCCGAGGCACCCCACAGAGCCGCTCGCCTGCATCATCAGAGGCCGGGGAGGCGTCCACCTGTGAGTACCCTCGTGTTCCCCTTATGTGTACGGGGGGCTGGGGCGAGAGGGAGCCCCGGGACCGTGCGCCTGGGCCTTGCCCACCACGGAGCAGCAGCTGGGGATCCTGCAGGGGCCCTGGCCTTGCACAGGGGAGCTGGGTTTCACACACCTGGGCCCCTGGGGTCATTGACCGCTGGTCTTCTTGCACCACAGCTGCAGCACCGGGGCCTGCAGGGCGCACCACACCGCCTGCAGCAGCCGCCCGCGCCCGGGCAAGCAGGTCAGCCAGGAACCAGGAGGACTACCAGAGGCGGCATCTCCGGTTCCTGGACCGACAGCTCCGTCTCCAGGACCACTGGGTCCAGGAGGACCTCAGGCTGCGCCAGAGGAGTCTGGAGGCCCTGGAGGAGCAGGGCCGTGCCCTGCGAGGCCACCTCCAGAGCCTGCTGGACCGCTTCCCGTTTCCTCCTCCCCCTGCTCCCCCTCTTGCTCCCCCTCTTGCTCCCCCTGCTCCCCCTCTTTCTCCCCCTCTTGCTCCCCCTGCTCCCCCTGCTCCTCCTGCTTCCGCTCCTGCTTCCTCCACACCCCCTGTCCTCTCTGCCCCCCCCTCCACAACCATTCCCCACCGACGCCCCCGGACCCGCAGTGTGGCGAGACGGGAGAGGCAGCCAGACTCCCACCCCTGAGCTTTCCTTTCCCTTCCTCCCTTCCCTCCCCTCCCCTTCCAGCTCCCTCGTCCCAGGTTTCCCCCTCCCTTCTCCCACCTTCATTCCTCCCTCTCCCACCCCAGTTCTGTGAAATAAACAGACGTTTTTGTTTGAAAAACAGGTGTCTTTATTTGACAGTAGGTAGGGAGGGGAAAGGGGAAGGGGGGGGGTAGGGTGGAAGAAGGCCCCGGTGGGGCATGCAGAGAGAGGTCAGTCCTCCTCCTCCTCCACCTGGAAGCTCTCCCGCAGGGCTTCCCGGATCCGGATGGCACCCCGCTGGGCTTCCCGGACAGCGGCGGTGCGGGGCTGACCGTAGTGTCCAGCCATGCGGTCAGCCTCAGCCATCCAGGCTGGCAGGAAAGCCTCCCCCTTCCGCTCACACAAATTGTGGAGCACACAACATGCCGCCACCACGGGAGGGATGTTGTGCTCAGCCAGGTCCAGACGGGTGAGGAGGCATCGAAAGCGGGCTTTCAGTCGCCCGAAGGCCCCCTCCACCACGATGCGGGCCCTGCTCAGCCTGTTATTGAAGGCCTGGCGGGAGGGATTGAGGTTCCCCGTGTGGGGCTTCATGAGCCACGGCTGCAGTGGGTAGGCGGCATCCCCCACCAGGCAGACGGGCATGTCCACGTCCCCGACCCTGATGTGGCGGTCGGGGAAGAAGGTCCCGTCCTGCAGCCGCTGGCACACGGAGGAGTTCCGGTACACCCGTGCGTCGTGTGCTTTGCCGGACCAGCCCACATTTATGTCCGTGAACTGTCCCCGGTGGTCACACACGGCCTGCAGGATGACGGAGAAGTACCCCTTGCGGTTCACGTACCGGGACGCCTAGTGTTCCGGGGCACGGATGGGGATGTGCGTCCCGTCGATGGCCCCCCCCCGCAGTTGGGGAAGCCGAGGGCGCCGAATCCCCGGATGACGGCATCCGGGTCGGCGAGGCGGACAACCCTGCGGAGCAGCACCCGGTTGATGGCCTTGACCACCTGCGGAGAGAGACACAGCAAAGCGTCAATCAGTGGGGCGCCCGGGTGGCTGGGAGCGTGCGTGCCCTGGCAGTGCCCCGGGCCCCACTCCCGGAAGCAACCCCCCTGGCGGCGTGTAGTACGGCCGGGACAGCCCGACCCCTCCGGTGCGGGGCGCTTTCGCCTCCTCCCGCCCCCCCCTTTGTCCCTGGGGCGGCCCATCCCCTCCTCGCAGCCCCCCTCCCCCCCGGCTCGGTGGCCGACGAGCGCCGTACCTGCATGAGCACTGCTCCGACAGTGGATCTCCCCACGCCGAACTGGTTCCCGACGGATCGGTAGCTGTCCGGCGTGGAGAGCTTCCAGAGGGCGATGGCCACCCGCTTCTGGAGGGGGATGGCGGGCCTCATGCGAGTGTCCCTTCTTTGCAGGGCAGGGGCGAGCCACTCGCAGAGCTCCAGGAAGGTGTCCCTCCTCATCCTAAAGTTCTGGGTCCACTGTCGGTCGTCCCAGCGCTCCAGGACGATGCGGTCCCACCAGTCGCTGCTGGTGTCCAGACGCCAGATGCGGCGGGGCACGCCCGTGCCGGGGCGCCGCCGCGGCTCCTCCACAGCCCCCAGGGCGGCCAGGCGGAGAGGCAGGGGGCTGACGTTCCCCAGGTGGTGCCAGGCAGCCTCGAGCCATTGCTGGCAGGCTTGCAGCAGCAAGTCCAGAAAGTGCACCAGAAGGTGCAGGGCGAGCCGTGGCTCCATGTTGCCACCTGCGGCGGTCCCCCCCGAAGGGAAGCACCGACACAGACGGGCACAGAGACCGACGCTTTGCTGTCCCTCGGCGAGGTTGGCAAGCAAGCAGGAAAAGCTGAGAACCGGCTGTCCAGGGGGGTCCCTTTAAGCACGAGCCTCAGATAGCCTCAGACAGCAGCCACACAAAGCAACTGCTGACCTGATGCCCTGCCAGAACCGGTTTCAGCTGCCCTTAAATGCCCCCCTGCGTCCAATCAGTGTGGACGCGCTAGTTCGAACTAGCAAAACGCTAGTTCGAACTAGTTTTTAGTTCTAGATGCGCTAGTTCGAATTAGCTTAGTTCGAATTAACTAATTCGAACTAAGTTAGTTCGAACTAGCGCTGTAGTGTAGACGTACCCCCAGTGATTGTCCTGACTTCGCTTTTCACGCAGCTCATGTAGCCCAGCTGTGCGCTGAGAGCCGTCTGGTTCATCTGTCTCTCCAGCTGGCTCTTCTGGGTGACGATAATGTTTCGTACCACTGTGATAGTGAGCCGTATGGCAGCTGCTGCAGAGACGCTGACAGCCGTCACCCCAATGCCTTCCACGACAGCTATGGCGTCTCCTGAGGCATCCCCGATGGGGATCCCAAACACTAGGAGGAGACCACCCACCCCAATAGCTACCATGATCAAAAGGATCACAGCCACCCACAGCGGGAGGAAGAGGAACTTCTTGCTAACCCATTCCTGATCCCCTGGTCTTTCGATGATGCTACATTTCCTGTCTATGGTCCTGTAAATGCTCATGGGTAGGAGACCAAAGTGGCTTTTGATGCCGTCGCACAGTGTGGTAATGAGGCCTGCCCAGAGCTGGTCGCAGCCCGCGTACTCCCAGGCGCTGAAATGGATGAAGACGTGTTTCACGTTCCTTCTCCACTTCTGCTGCTCCGTCAGGACCGGCCGGTAGAAGATCATGAGTAACAGGAGCTTGAGTAGATCCCGGCCAGTGTTGTCACGCTGCATCTTCTGCGTCCGCTGAAATTCCTCCTGGTCTTTCTTCTTCGATTCGTTTTCCATGTTCTCTGAGATAAAAGAGGAAGATATGTTAGGTACCTGGCAGTGCCTTAAATCTCTCCTCCTGAAGGGTCTTCCAGCTTCACAATCCCTCCCTTCTGGGAAGCAATCAAGAATGGGTAGCTCTTGGCAAAGCCATCCTTAGGATTGATGGGATCCTACACCGTTCTATTAAACTGGTGCCCATCTGCCCAACAGCAGCCCAGATGGATGTTGAATTTTTAGCGATGTGATTTTATAACCCTCATCCACACACTAATAAACAAACACATTTTAAACTAAGGTCCTGTCGACTCTCACAGTAAATTCAGCAAACATTTAGCAGAGGTTGGCAAATGCCTGTTAAATGGCTTCATTACTATGTCGTCGATGTTCTGCCAGTAGCTCGAGCAGACTTTGTCACTTGTAAATTAACTAGATCTTCTAGAACTTCTGCTGCTGGAGGAAGCAGAGCCACAGACCATGGATAGGAAGAGGCAGGTGGGTGGAGTGGACATGAAAACCCAGTGCTGCTCCAAATTTTCAGGTCCCCTATGCGATTGCATAATCGGCAAATGAGTACGGGTGGCTCTGGCTCTTTGGAGATAGTTGTCATCCACTAATCCCCATCCCCACAAGGTTCCTTCCCCATCTTACGTTCCCCGGGGCAGTACTCACCCTTGATTTTGTGTAAGAGCAGGTTTTTGCAATGTCCCCATGGTGCATAAAACCCAGCAGTCACTGGCGTGGGCACAGTGTACAGGGCCTTTGCTAAAGCGAGGCAGTAGATATCCTCCTTGGTCTGGAACCCTGCAACGGGGATGAGGTAAAACACGAAGATTAGCCTCACCGAGCGCATACGCAGTGGATGCTCAACAGTGTCTCCGCTAATATTTTTCGGTTCAAGGTACTAGGTACAAGGGGAGGGAGCAAACAAATGTCCGAAACCAGACAAGTTTATTTTAGGCTATAAATATTGGGGTGCCTGGCCTTACCCCCTTTGCATGGCCGAAGGGACAACAGAGACTTACTGACTGAATTGCTCCTCATCCTGGAGCACTTGAGTTGGTGCACGTGTAACCGCAAATCCAGGGCACTAGATCTGTGACTACACAGCTATAAACCTGGCCAAGTGCCTCTGTCACCAGACGGTGCCTGTGGTCGGTCTTTGTGCATAACAGCGAGATCTGCAGCAGGAGCAGGCTGCGTTACCTGCACTGACCACTGATAACACCAGAGCTCCAAGAACAGAAGCACTGAGCCACGCTGCTGAGGCAACCACATCACAGCTCTTAACACTAGGAGCCCGTAAGTACTCCTGTAGACCCTGCTTTCGCTGGCATTAAGCCAAACAGCGTCCACAGAGCCCCCTGGCACTCCTGCGCCCTGCTGTGCAATGCAGAGGGAGAGATGGAGAAGAGAAAGGCCCACGTGTTCCTTTGCCCTGGCCCAGGCTAGCCTATGCCACTTCCCATGGTTCTGTGGGCCAGACTTGAAGGGCGGGGAAAAGAGATGTAGAGGTCATGGTGGGTAATCAGCAGAACATGAGCTCCCATTGTGGCGTTGGGGCTTAAAAAGCTATTGTAATTCTGGGATGTATAAAGAGGAAACGCTTGAGCAGGAGTAAAGAGGCTGTCTCGCTTCTGTGATGGATGGGAGGCCCACTGTTCTTTTCTGAACATCCCAGTATTCAGTGACTAAAGGGTTAAACCTAGCTAGCTAGAAAGTGTTGGCAGGGAGCCAGGAGCACCAGTGAGAAGAAAGAGTTCAGATCTGCATTAAAAGGGAATCTGTCTGCTGTTTTTCTTTGTGAGTTTAATCCTGGAGCTGTGGAAGGGGATGAGGGGGGGATGAATTGAACTGGGCAGGGACATCATGCCTAAAAAAAAGAATACCTGGGCCTAGAATTGGACTGGACCTTGGAAGTGTGGATCCTTGAGTAGATAGAGAATGTTTATTTAGATGCGATCAGGTTATTTTTTTGTTTTGTTGTTTGGTTAAACTCCTCTGTGCTAAATCCATATCCCCTCCTCTCCCCACTATAACTTTAAACTGAATCCCAGGGATGCAATTGTCTGTGTTTTAATCTGTTCTTTTCTCAGTTGCGCTATAACTCCTAGCAGCCAAGTCAGCTTTACAAATGAATACCTTTTTGTTTTCTTAATATAATCACCTATTTTAAGGCTATGATCTGATTTTGTATCCTGGAAAGTAATAGGAGGTCTGTGTATACCTGCCTAAGACTAAGAGGACAGCTATCAGAAATTACAGTTTGTTTTCATTTTTCTTTTTTTCTTTCCAAGTGCTAAATAAAGGGGAATAATCACATCTCTGGATCTGCTGGCAGTGCTCCTCCTAATGCCCCCTAATATGCCATTAGCCTTCTTGGCTACAAGGGCACACTGTTGACTCATATCCAGCTTCTCATCCACTGTAACCCCCAGGTCCTTTTCTGCAGAACTACTACTTAGCTGGTTGGTCCCAGGCCTGTAACAATGCTTGGGATTCTTCTGTCCCAAGTGCAGGACTCCGCACTTGTCCTTGTTGAACCTCATCAGATTTCTTTTGGCTCTTGTGTAAAAGAGTTTGGGGTACCCTTCTGGAATACGTTCCCAAGTGATTTCTTCCTGCGTTCAAGAAGAAAAAGTTTTTTTCCACTTGGGTAGAGGCAGCAACCCTCCTAAGCTCAAGGAATCTGTGACCTTGGGGAGTTTTGAAGCAGAAGCCCATAGAGACACGGTATTTTAAGGTCTCTTTTGGGCCCACACCTTCTGCACTCCAAGTGCCAGAGTGGGGAACCGACTTAGCCTCTTTATTCGGCACTTGAACTTCTGCTGCTGGAGTTCTGTGCCCAGCTCTGGTGACCAGAATTCCAGATGGATGTTGATAAATTGGAGAGGGGTCATGTCAAGGCTGTTTCCCACTCTGGCACTCCAAGTGTAGAAGGTGGGGGCCCACAAGAGACTTTAAAATACCCTGCCACTGGAGGCTTGTGTTGGTGTTGCTGCCATCATCCAAATGCACAAACCCCTTTGAGAACCAGACAGGCGCATTTCAGAATTCCCTCCTGTGGGGTACCTTCCTTGTCCTGGACACTCCCTCCAGAGAGAGCTTGAAAACCTGTAATTTCTCCTAGAAGTATGGCTTGCTGTCTTAGGCACGTGCATACAGAACCTTCCGCCCTCTAGGATGCAGGAATCAGATCATGGTTTTAAAAATGTGACGTCTATTAACAAAACAAATACACTTGGTGAAACATTACTTAGAATCATAGAACCATAGAGCTGGAAGAGACCTCAGGAGTCATCAAGTCCAGCCCCTGCCCAAGGCAGGACCTATCCCAACTAAATCAATCCATCCAGGGCTTTGTCAAGCCAAGACTTAAAAACCTCTAGGGATGCAGATTCCACCACCTCCCTAGGGAACCCATCTCAGTGTTTCCCTACCCTCCTAGTGAAATAGTTTTTCCTAATATCCAACCTAGACCTTCCCCATTGTAACTTGAGACCATTTCTCCTTGTTCTGCCATCCGTCACTACTGTGAACAGCCTCTCTCCATCCTCTTTGGAACCTCCCTTCAGGAAGTTGAAGGCTGCTATCAAACCCCCCTCACTCTTCTCTTCTGCAGACTAAACAAACCCAAATCCCTCAGTCTCTCCTCATAGGTCATGCGCTCCAGCCCCCTAATCATTTTGGTCGCCCTCCGCTGGACCCTCTCCAATGCGTCCACATCCTTTCTATAGTGGGGGCCCCAGAACTGGACACAATACGCCAGATGTGGCCTCACCAGAGCCGAATGAAGGGGAATAATCACTTCTCTGGATCTGCTGGCAATGCTCCTCCTAATGCACCCTAATATGCCATTAGGTTTCTTGGCTACAAGGTCACACTGTTGACTCATATCCAGCTTCTCATCCACTGTAACCCCCAGGTCCTTTTCTGCTGAACTGCTACTTAGCCAGTCGGTCCCCAGCCTGTAACTATGCTCGGGATTCTTCCATCCCAAGTGCAGGACTCTGCACTTGTCCTTGTTGAACCTCATCAGATTTCTTTTGGCCCAATCCTCTAATCTGTCTAGGTCACTCTGGACCCTATCCCTGCCCTCCAGCATATCTACTGCCCTCCAGCGTATCTACTTGGTTGCTAGGTGTTACAAAGAAACTGAAAAAAGAAAGATTAAAACACAGAAAATCGCTTCCCTGGGATTCAGTTTGAAGAGTTCCAGGGTAAAGGGGGATAGTTACATGTGCTTAGCAAAAAGAAGTCCAAGAAACTAAAAAAATAAAGAAAATAACCTAGTAGCATCTGACTAAAAATTCCCTGTTCTACTCACATCTCTCTTGTTCCAAGATTTAGTCTTTCCCTAGCCAAGAAAGTCGCTGGATTCTGCTTGCCCAGGTTCCTGGCTTAATTCACATCTTCCAGGCATGATCACACAACAACAGGCACATCACTGCTTCCAATTCAAAACCCCAAATTCTGTTTCCATTTTCTTTCCTGGCCTCCTGTCAACTCGCTTCCTGCTTCTCTAGCATTCCTGGAGACTTTCTAGGACCTTTTGTCTATGGTTTCAACCTTTCCAGGCAAGACAGTTAGGGTTAAGTCCCAAGACTTTCAGGCAACCGTCTGCTTTTGACACGACCTGCCTGTTTCTCTTCAGCTAACTCTTGCTTACTTTGGTTCAGGCCTCAGGCCTTACACCAGGCCCATGCTTCAGGCCCATCCTTTCTAGTACAGGATGTAGCCTGGTAACAAAGCCCTGACTGTGGTATCAGGAAACCTGGGTTCTATGCCTGCCTCTCCCACAGGTTGGAGAGGTTATTCCCTGTCTGTAAAATAAGACTAATGATACTAACCTTCACTTTTTAGACCTACACACAGCAACTAGGGATTTTTATTAACTACTCAAATATCGGTGAGCCTGGCTCGCTAGATGAACCATCCGGTTCCTCTTGGAATCATGTTAAATGCTTGATCCCCATGACCAAAGTCTCAGATACTGGGAGAAGTGACACGGGGGAATAAAAGCTGCTGTCTGAGGTAAACTACCTGGCAGGAATCCCCTGGAATGGGAGCCATCGCTACCAGGAGCCCAGGAATAACAAGACTCCAAAAGTCCAGGTGCCAGGCAGTTTGACCATCTCCTTCAGGCCAGTGGCCCAGAATTCCAGGACATCTTTGGGCCTGGGTTTAAAAAGAGGCAGTACCGTGTGCTCAGCCCCTTTTTATCCATCCCCTTTCCCTCCATTGGCACGCAACCCTCAAATGGCCAAAGGTTTCCCTTTCCCTCCCTCCTTGGTTAAACAAGCTGGTTAAACAGCTCGAGGTGATGGAGTGATAAGCACCCACTGACAGAGTCGCTCGGGTTGCAGGGCCAGCGTAAGTCCGCTTTTAAAACTGCCGGCCATAGCTGCAGCTACGGGAGGGGACTCTAGCAAGGGCCTGGAACAAGGAACAGGGCTCCACTCCTGCATGGGATTCGGGCTTCCCCCAGGCAGATGCTCTGTTGCTGCTTTCCTGTCTCTCCCTTCTCCAGGTGGAAGGGGACGGTTAGCCAGTGTTCCCTGCAAGCTGAGCTCTTGGGCGGCCAGCCAGGAGACATTCAAATGCTGCCCAGTTTGCTAGCCGGTAGCATGTGTTTCTAGTGGTGGTGCATGTGGTGTACTGGGTGTAGACATAGATCTTGTTGTTATAGTAACTGCGTTAGGTCACTGGGGGTCAGCCCAGCTGGTTTGGGTTTTTTCTAGCTAGCTCCGTGCTATGCAATAAAATGGACACTTGCAACTACTCAAGGTCTCTGTATTTCCACTGATTTCTTCCCATGCTGTGAAACTCCACGTGACGTAACAGTGCACATCCGTGCATGCCTTGGTGCACATAACAAAATGTATTCCGCACAGGAGTGGGGGAAAAAGTAGAGGCATTATTGCCGCTAGCTCCTTACTGAAACTCAGTGAAAGGCAGGGGAAATGAGAGATCAAAATCCTGAGACTGACAGTCCCCAGGAACAACGGGGAGAGGCTAAAGTCCCAGTTCAGCCTGACTGGCAGAGCAGGGAGCCAGGAGGGAGCCAGGGTCGGCAGAGTGGGACTGAGCTAAGGAGAGAGCAGGGGCCCGCACTGAGCTGGGGAGCAGGGCTGGCCTCGGGGAGGGAGAAGGGGAGGCCGGGGTCAGGATCGGGGGCAGTGCGACTGGCCTCAGGGAGGAAGGGGGTCAGAGGCAGCATGACTGGCCTCGGGGAGGGAGAAGGGGAGGCCGGGGTCAGGATCGGGGGCAGTGCGACTGGCCTCAGGGAGGAAGGGGGGGTCAGGGGCAGCATGACTGGCCTCGGGGAGGGAGAAGGGGGGGCCAGGGTCAGGATCTGGCCCTTCCCCCCCAGAGCTGCTTCCCATCCCCTCTTCCTTCCAGCCAGTTCCTGCCCCCCCCCCCAGCCAGTCCCTCTTCCTCCCTCCCCCCTGCCCAGGATCAAGTGTGTCCGTTTTTTGGGGGGAGGGTCTACCTCGCAACCCTACGAGTCAGACCCAGCGCAGGCACCAAGTGATGGGGACTGCCAGAACTTTGGGAACCTGAGTCTGCGGGGTGGGGGTTTGTGGCAGGTCAGGAGATGAAAGGGGAAGGCACTAAGGGACAGGGTGTAGGAGACAGACAAATGCCAGGGGGCCAAGTGGAGACAATGAGGAAAAGGACAGGAGGGGAGGTGTCAGTGGGGGGGGGGGACAGGATGATGATAGGAGAGGAGAGGGGAAGGGCTTTGGGGGCTAGAGGGGAGAAGGGGAGGTGCTGGGAGAAGGCTTGAAAGAAGGGGTGGGCATGAGGAAGGCGGAGATGGAGCAAGGCACGTGTAAAGGCACAGGGGCATGAGGGGAACGGGGGCAGAGGGTGGTGAGGGAGTGGGCAAAGTGGGTAGGGGCAGTGAGGGAAGGGGGAGGCACCAAGAGGGTGCAAGGGTAAGGGAAGGTGCAGGTGCCAGGGAGTCCGGGGGTGAAGCAGAAGGGCAGACACCTGCAGGGGAGGGACCAGCAGCAGAGGAGAGAGGCAGGACAGGTGTGTAGAGGGAGGTGTTAGAAGAGGGGATGAGGAGGGGTAGCTCACATGGTCAGAGTGGGGCTACTGGAGGAGTGGGCACAGGGGGAGAGAGAAAGGCTGCTGGAGGGGGCAGGTCTCGGGAAGGCCGAGGGCTGTGAGAAGGGCAGGAGTCAGGACAGCAGAGGTGGGTGAGGGATTGGGGGGCAGCAGGCACCAGGGGAGCTGATGGAGGAAGGGAAGGAGACAGGGCAGCAGAGGGGAAAGGTAAGTGGTTCATAAGATATTTATGAATAACTTGGGTGCCACACTGACACATCCAAACAAGCCACACTCAGTACTGGTGCACAACACAAAATGTATTGTGCTCATGGGAGGAAACTCTTAGAGGGAACACTTCCCCCAGCCTCCCCACCCCCCAAGTTAATGTCTCACACGTTGGGTTAATGCAATTGCAGGATCGTTGCACGAGGGGGGGTTTGGTGAGGGCCAAACTAATCCCTATTGGTAAGTGGATGGTGGGAAAAGTCCTTGTGGGGGTGGGAGGTCACATGACACCTTTTATTTCTGGTCATGTGTCCATATTGCCCTGAAAGTGTTACCTCCAGAGGCGTGGCTAATGGGGGTCAAAGAGTACATTTAAAAACATTCTTTGGGTGCACACCCTAATGAAATGTGCTGCGCACGCCAATGGGCAGAGAGCAGATCCAGTCCTGGGAGCAGGGCTGCAGCCACAGAGTTGTAGACGCCACCAAGAAAGCAGATCCGCATGCTGGGAGCAGGCCTGCTGTGGGTCACTATCCTAT
Organism: Pelodiscus sinensis; assembly: GCF_052426305.1. Taxonomy (NCBI): domain Eukaryota; kingdom Metazoa; phylum Chordata; order Testudines; family Trionychidae; genus Pelodiscus; species Pelodiscus sinensis. Next base: position 14,992,216 of record NC_143069.1, on the reverse strand, counting down.
GGAGTGGCACTGAGACCACTTCAAGCAAGCAATTATTACAAGGGAGCTCTTCAGCCTATGCTGAGCGGCTTATAACTCAAGCTGTAGCAGCTCCTGCCCTAAGCTCCAAAAGTCCCAGGTTCTAATCCACCTGGTGGCAGTTGCACAGCCATGGAAGCAGAGGGGCCAGGGAACCCTCTGTACAGGACTCCCCCCCCCCCCACCCCCATACACACACACCCTTGCTTCCTGGAATCAGCCACCTAGGTGAATAAAGCTGGAAACCCCCATGCCTATAGCTGTGCACCTTTGCTTTCAATAGCTACAGCCATTCTAAAGTGCCCAGATCTCACAACAGAAAGGAGACGTCCCAATGAGCTGCTAAGCTGTGCTGCCTGCCATGGACAAGTAGCTCCAAGAGGAGCAAGTGCTGTTGACTCTGGAGCCTAATGATGGTGGTGTCCTCCAGCCATTTTCAGATTAGTACAGCTGTGAACCAGGTGCCAGCTGGCCATAGGGTCCCATAGACCTGGCTTGTGCAGCCTAACCTGATAACCAAGCAGTCCATCCATTACTAGCCAGCCGATTACCTTGGGCATGGGAGACCATCACACTCGTAATTCCTGGGGCCTTCACGCACTGACAGGGCTTGACTTGATCGGCCAGCTAGGGAGAAAGAAATAAACAGAACGCAGAGGAGTCACCAAGAGATAAGAAGACCAGCACGATGCCTTATAGGCCGTTCAGCTGTGAAGAGTCACCAAGACAGGGCAGGTGATGCTAACCTGAGTTAGTCCATTAGCTGCGGCTAGGCTGGGCCACGAGAGGAGAGACAGGCAGTAAATCTGCAGCTGTCAGACCATAAGGAGGACACGGAGGTTTCGAAACCAGCTCAGAGAACAGGGCTGGGTAAGATGCAACCCACCTAACACTGTGATCTGGCCGCTTTCTGTTTAGATCCTGCTGCCCATGCCGCCGAATTCTAAGTGGGGACTCAGGCAGCAGGATCCAATTTTAAATGATTCACGGCTCATGGTTACAGCAGGGGCAGGAGCCACGAGCCCTTTAAAAAGCTGTAGCCACGCTGGACAGCTGCCAGTAGTGGCAAAGCTGTGAGCTCTTTTCTGTGCTTTTAATTGAAAGCCTCAGCCGCGGAGAACTCTGAGGGTGGGCTAGTCCTTTCTGCCTCAGGCTCCGCCCCTTCTGTGGGTGGAGCCGGCCTATGACCCCATACCAAAATCAATTAAGTGGCCCCCTTCTGAAAATTATCGCCCACCCCTGTCACAGAATCATAGAAAAGTCTGAGTGGAAGGGACCATGATAGGTCCAGTGTTTCGCAAACTTTTTTTATAATGTACCCCCTTTAAAAAAAAATGTGTAAGTACCCCCATCGTAGCCGGGCGGGCGATGGCATTTTTGGGTGTAAAAGGTACAAAAAGAATAAAGCGCTGTCAAACTGAAAACTAAAATTCAGTTTTCTCCAAATTTCAGTTGTGTTGACGTGTCCCCCAGACATCTCTTGAGTACCTTTAAGGGGACTCGTACCACTGGTCGAGAAGCACTGATCTAGTCCACCCCTGCACCGAGACAGGACCAAGCATGTTTGTCTCACCTCTTGGCTCCTAGGACACGGCTTGAACTAACGCACTTGGAAAGACATTATCGTATATACGCCCAAAGTGCTTCGTCTCAGTGTATTACCATAAAATCTAACTGACCAAACTCTGACCTTTCATTTCCCTGTCACTTGGCCAGCTACAGCCTCACAAGCCTTCGGCATCGATCTCAAAGCCCTTGTCACGCTTTTACACACCTGTGCTGACACGCTTGTGAGCCAGGCACACTTGTGCGACACGTCCCAAAGCACTTGCTCCAGGGCATTACATCGCACTTGCCTGCCTTTGATGGACAGGGAAAGGGAGACCTGAAAGGCCTCTCCAAGGTCACCAGCGCGAGAGTGAGCGCAGAATTGAGGAGCAAGGGTCTAACACACAACTCTGTGCCTTAGTCACTAGGTGGCATTAGATTAGAACCCGGGAGTTCTTACGCCCAACCCCCTGCCCCCTCCACTAGGCCATGCTGCTGGCCTCCCGCCTCTCCCCCAGGGCTTGGAGACAGACGGGAGGCTGGAGCCAGCCTGCGCAGAAGGGGCTGTAACGCTTACAGCTCGTTCATGACACTGCCCCTGCGCAGCCCCTCTCAGATCCACACTCGGAACCCACGAGAAACACCCCAAGAGCGGAGATGAAACCGCCACTCACCTGCAGCCCAGCTTCCAGGAAGGGCAAAGCAAAAGCAGAGCTCGCGGATTCCAGCCCAGCCTGGCACCTGCTTCCTGAACTTTGGCCCCTTTCCTCCAAGATAGCAGGAGGCTGCTCTGGGCCTTTTGTGCCCACGACGGGGCAGAAAAGCAAACTCAGCTGTTGGTTCCATCTTGCGGGCAGAGCCCCGGCAGACAGTGGCAGGCGGGGGTATCGACTGACCCTCCAACCCAGGATATTCCCCCCACACCTGGATTCGCTTCCTAGTCATCCCCATCTCCCTGCACGATCCTTGTTTCTCATCCCGCCGGTCCGAGAAATTGTCAGAGCAGGTTGATCCCGACCTTGCCAAGGGCTTAGGTTACATCACAAGGCTTTGCCACCACAGCTGGTTTGGCTTGGGTGTGTGGCAAAGCCCCCCCCCCCCGCTCCCCCCCTCGCTGGCACAGCTATTCTGGCAAAGCCGCCAGGGCAAATGGCAACTCTGCCGAAAAGCATCTGCTGGCTTTAAGCTCCCTGCGAGCTGTTCTCATCGCTCAGCCATCACCACCACTGCCCTGCCTCTGTCCTGGTCCTCATCCCCGCCCCCACTCCTATCCCCTGCTCTCCTCCATCTCCTCCCCCTTCCCTTCTCCTGCCCCTCCCCATTTCCACCTGCCCTGCCCATCCCCGTCCTCTCCCTCCCCCCGTCTGTCCCCCTCTTATGTGAGGGCTTTGCTGGAAACGCCCCCCCCCCCCCCCAAGCCAGGGAGATCTCCCCTCCGGGAACAATTCAGCCCCCCCCCATCTCGCTCCCTCCACTCCACAGTATTTCCTCCATTCCCCACAGTTGAAAATTGAGCTCCCCCATCCCCTCAGGTGACAGTCGGGCTCCCCCATACGCAGCTGCCTAGGTAGGCACCTCCGCAGCCAGAGCCTGCCCCTGGCGCCCACGTCCCCTCCCCGACTGCCTGTCCCAGGCGACCACCTGAACCTGCATCCCCCATTCCCTCAGATCACAGCTCCCTCCCTGACCCTGCACCCCCCGACACCCCTCCCCCAGGCCAGACTCCTCTCTGGCACCCGCACCCCCTCCCCCAAACCCTCTGCTCCCCCTTCACCCAGGTCACAGCTCCCTCTCTGACCCTGCACCCCCCCGACACCCCTCCCCCAGGCCAGACTCCTCTCTGGCACCCGCACCCCCTCCCCCAAACCTTCTGCTCCCCCTTCACCCAGGTCACAGCTCCCTCCCTGACCCTGCACCCCTCTAGAGCCCCTCCCCCAGGCCAGAGTCCTCTCCTGCGCCCATACCCCCTCCTGGACCCTGCACCCCTATCCACCACCCCAGATCATACCCCCCCTCCCTGCACGCAGGCTCCTCCCCTAAGCTCCCTTCTGCACCCAACCACCCCGTCCCAGACCCCAAAGCCCTCGGTAGAAATGTGGCCCTTGATCAGTTGCCAAAATGGCCCCCCCATTACAAATTATTGACCAAGCCTGATCCAAATGTTTTTTGAAACATTGTTTAATGAGAATGTAAATACAATTCAATACAATTGGGAGGGTTGGGGGGAGGGGGACGCAGCTGCTGGCTCCTCAGCTCTTGCTGCTCTCACTGGGTGTCTTCCTGCTGCAAGGGAAGCAGAATCCGTCACATTCATCCCTGGGGACTCAGGGGAACTGGCCCCCCAGCATTTCCACCCTCCTCCCCCTGCTCTCTGGTCACCCCCCGTCAGGCCCGCAGGGTGAGCTCCTGACCCCCCCCCCCCCCCCAGAGCTCCTGACACCTCGGCCCCCTCCCGCCTCCTAGGACAGTTTCTGTGTTCAGAGCCTCCCCCACCCCCAGGGACGCTCGCAGGGGCAGGAGGGATTCTGCCAGCAGGGACGTGGGGTGGGGGCAGCCTGAGGAAAGGGGCGGGGGACTCCCTGAGGGGATGGGAAGGAGACCCTGGCCCTGCCCCACTCTCCTGATCTGCTCCGGCTGCTCACCATGTATTCCAGGAGCTGATGGGCCTGCCCATGCAGGGCGTGGGCCAGGACCAGCCCGGCCTGGCTGGGGCGCCGCAGGGGGGAGCGGGCAGCGAGCAGAGCCTTGTCCAAAAAGCAATTCTCCTGCTCTGCTGTGAAGAGCTGCCCAAAGACCTGGAATCAAGAGCACAGGAGGTTTCAGCTGACGGCCCAGAGCCCGGCCCCAACTCCTGGGGCTAAAACAGCTTCCTCCTCCCCCAAACTCCCTTCCAGACCCTGCACCCAGACGCTCTCCTCACCCGGCACCCCAACCCCTGCCCCAGGTCACAGCTTCCTCCTGCCCCCAAGACCCTCCTACCCCCACGAGGGCCCCAGCCAGCCCCACCCCCGAGCCCTGCCCTGCCCTGGCAGCGCGTCCTTACCTCTCCCACCCTCACGCTGTTGCTGTGAGCCAGGACCCATCTTTCTTTGTAGTAGTGTCTGCACCACAGGTCCTCTGCCTGGTGGATGTTGAGGCCTGCAAGAGACACAACAGGGTCATTCTGCTGGCAGGTCTGAGCCCTTCCCCTCCCACGGGTCCCTGCAGGCATCCCTGGGCAAATGGAGGGGCACAGGGGGCAGAAGGGGAACACAGAGGGACGCATCCCCCCTTGGGCCAGTCTGGGGGAAAAGGGCTGGGTCCCCTCCCCCCGCCGCCGGCACCCTCAGGGTGTCCCTGGGGCCCAGGTCCCGGCTGGGTTCCTTACCCCTGTGGTGCAGGAGGAGTTGATACAGGCTGTGCACCCCCTCCCGGGCCAGCCGGCTGACGTCTTCGGATGGGTCCGAAATAAAAAGGCCCAGCTGGGCCACGTGGTGACCCATCCTCAGCCAGTCGGCGGAGTTCTGAGGGGAGAGAAGAGGGGGGGTCCCTCAGCATCCTGGGGCTGCACGTCCCATGCAAACGGCCGCCGAGGCGGGTCTGAGCTCGGGGGACGGACAGAGACACCTCCCGGGGCGGGGCGGGGCGGGGCCGGCCTTGCGAGGAGACAACCCTGAGCAATGGCCCCGACTGAAGGGTCACTCCGGGGGTGGAACAAGGGGATCCACTGACGGCCACTCCCCAGTCCCCAGGCCCAGTCCCTCAAGAGCCCCCCTGAAGGGCCCAGGGTCGCCCCTCCCCGGGGAAAGGAGAACGCGGCCCATTCCCGGCCCATTCCCGGCCCTGCCTCTGCCTCCCGGGGACGCTCCCAGCCCCGCGCCCTGCAGCCCCAGACCCCCCGGCTCCGAGGTCACTTACGTCAAACCCCGGGAGGGTGGTGGCGACTCCCAGCAGGGCCGTGGTGCTGCCAAGGGCCCTGGCTCGCTCCTGGGGCAGGCGGGACTCCAGCCACGGGCTCAGGTGCTGGGGGGGAAAGAGGCAGGTCAGGACCCGTAGGGAGGTGCCGGTTCTGGGCAGAGCCTGGGGCTCCTCTCGGACTGTGCCCCCCCCAGCCACTGACACTGCTCCTCTCTCGGCCCCCCGAGGAAGCAGGGACAATGGCCCCGTCCCCCCCACGGGGCTCACCTCCATTATGAGCTGCAGCCGGGCGGTGTCTGGGGACTCGGCGAGGAGGCTCGCCAGTAGGGCCTGGAGGTCGTAGGGAAGGGCCCGGATGAACTGCTGCAAGACAAGGGGGAGCCCTGGGTCAGAGGGGGGTTGGGGTTGGGGAATCCAGGCCACCCGCTGGCTCCGGGGTGCAGCCTTGAGCAGGGTCTGAGCCGCCTCGCAGAGCAGGGAGGAGCCCAGGCTGGGCATGGAAGGGACGGGCCCCCCGGGAGAGCAACGGGAACCCTGGAGGGAAGGATCCAAACCTGCAGCTTCTTCCCGCCCTCTGCCCCCCCCTCCTCTCTGGAGCTCCAGCCCAGCCCGGGAGCAGGGCCCGGAGGGACGTACCTGAGTGTGGATGGGCTCCTGCTGCCAGTCCCCAGACACAGTCTGTCCCACGGCCGCCGTCAGCAGGGGCTCAGGAGCTGGGCCCGCAGGGGAGGCTGCAAGGTGCTGGCAGGAGAGAGGGGCAGAGACTGTTAATTGAGCAGCAGGAGACAGAGACTTTCCCACTCCCTGGCCAGGGGATCTGCTCTGGGGGGAGTCGGCGGGGGGGGGGGGTCGGTACCTGAGGCTGCAGGCGGCGTTGAGGCAGTCGGCCAAGACCAGCGGGGGGGGCGAGTCCTCCATGATCTCCTGTGAGACCCAAGGAGACAAAGGGGCGTGTGAGGCTGGGCCCCCAAGAGACGCTCACGCGGCCAGCGCCCCCACCCAGCAGGATCCAACCCCACTGCCTCCCGCTGCCCTGTAGCTCCCCTGCCCGGCACAGGGCCCCTCCCAGCACCCCCCTCCCAAACCGGGACCAGCTCAATCCTTGTCCCCAGGCCGTCTCCTGCCCCTCACTGCCCTGGTGACCAGCCTCTGAACCTCCTCATCCCTGCTCCCCAGGCGCATCCCCAGCAGCCCGCTCGGCTCCCTTCCAGCCCCCCATGGCCCGGGGAGACCCCTCCCTGTCCCGAATCCCCCTTCCTGTCCGGCACCCCAGACCTGCCCCATTTCTGTGTCCCTCCCTCCTCCAGCATCCCCACCCACCCCTCCCCATGTCCACCTCCAGCCCTCCTGGCTCCACCCATCCCGTTTCCAGCACCCCCACCCGCCGCCATGGCCCAGGCAGACCCCCGTCCACCCCACGTATCCCCTCCCCTCCTCCCGGCCGCCGCGACTCGCTTACAACGATCCTGGCCATCATGGTGTCCTTGCAGCAGCGCGGCGCCAGGGTGTCCTCGCCCCTTTGGAGGGCGGCGAGGCAGGCGAGGGGGATGGCCAAGAGGAACCGCTGCAGGGCGGCTGGGCTCTGCACCCCAGAGAGAGTCTGTGAGCCTGGGGCCTGCCTGCCCCCCACGGACAGCTGCAGGGCTCAGGTCTCCCAGGAGTGGAGGTGGGAGCTGCTGGTTGTCCAAGCACCCATACTCCCCCCCCAACTGCTGCCTCAGGCTTGTGGGGGCCCAGCTGGTGCATGACAAGAGCCCCCAGCTTGGGGGGTCCAGGTCATGCAGGAGAAGGGGCCCCAGGGGGATCCCCAGGGACAAGCCCCTCCCGGAGGGGGGGGGGACGTGCTGGGAAGGGGCCGGACAATCTCGGGTCCCCCCCGTGTGGAGAAGGTTCCTACCGTGTCCCGGGTGTGGAGCTGCTCTTCGATGTCATAGATGGCCCCTTCCTCCACCCGGGAGTCCACCCGCTCCTGGCAGAGCTCCGCCGAGGCGCAGGGGGGCTCTGTGCGGGAGGGAAGGGACCAGGGTGACTTCAGCGGCCAGCAGGGGTCACGCGCCCCCATGTCAGGGACCCAGGGCAGGTTGGGCCCCACACGCCCCTCGCAGGGACCCATCCCCCTTCCACCCTCACATCTGCCAACGCCCTCAGCAGAGCCCCCACCAGGAAGAAGAGAGCCAAGCAGCCCCCCCCCATCCATTGCTCTGGCTGCGGGGCAGACACTGGGGCTGCCCCTCCCCGCCCCCCCCCGGGTACTGGGTGAGCCCCTGGGCCCAGCGTGTTCACGGCCCCTCACCTGGGTCTGAGCGGCTGCGCGAGGTGGCCCGGCTGCAGCTGGAGGCCCAGGCGCTGCTGCTGACGGACCTGGACCCACAGCTGCAGGGGCTGGTGCGGGGAGCGACGGGCTGGGGGCTCCCGGAGACTGGCAGGTCCCCGGGGGCCGGGCAGGGCGATGCCCCCTGGTGGTAATGGGGGCTGGGCTCCCGGGGCAGGTGTTTCTCTCCACAGAGGAGGCCCCGGAGCCACCCTACCCGGCTCCCCCGCTGGGCTGGGTCCCGCCTGCCCAGCCGCCTCTGGAGCCAGGTCCGGGGGGGCCTGGCCGGTGGGCGAGTCGCCCCGAGCTGGTGGGATCCAGCTTCCCCGCCCGCGGGGACGGAGAAGCTGCTCCCCACCGGCCCTGGGGCCATCTTCAGGGCTTTCTTGAACCACAGCCGAAAACGTTTGGCCATGCTGCAAATGAGGGGAGCAAAGGGGAGCTTGGGGCGCAGCCTGCAGAGCGAAATCCAGGGGTTCCAGCTCCCCAGAGCGACTGCCCCCAGCCCCCAAATGGCCCCTTGCTTATTGGTTCGGTCTTGCACAGGCACTGCAAGGACCTGAGGGTATGTCTACACTACCCCGCTAGTTCGAACTAGGAGGGTAATGTAGGCATACCGCACTTGCAAATGAAGCCCGGGATTTGAATTTCCCGGGCTTCATTTGCATAAGCGGGGAGCCGCCATTTTTAAAACCCCGCTCGTTCGAACCCCGTGCAGCGCGGCTACACGGGGCACGAACTAGGTAGTTCGAACTAGGCTTCCTAGTTCAAACTACCGTTACTCCTCATTCCACGAGTCTCCTGCCCATCAACAGCCCCTTCTTGGCCAATCAGGGGAGAATCTAAGGTGTGGGGGGTGGAGCGTTCTCCCCAAAGACACCGGCATAGACTTGTTCCAGCCCCACCTCCCCAGTCCCCACAATGGGGGCTGCATCCCCCACCCCACGGCTCCTGCAAACCACCCCCCGTCCTTCAGCTAGTCTGTTGGGTCCCAAGCTGGGGGAGGCAGCAAGGGAAGGTCACAGAGGAGGCAAGAACAGAGCAGAAATGTGGGGGGATGGAGGAAAAGGGAAACCAACCAGGAGAAAGCCCCAGTGGCGCTAAGGACGCAGCCCAGGTGAGGAATCACCTTCTGGCCCTTGACCGAGGGCTGGGCCTGCCTGGAACCCAGCCGGCCCCGGGCGGGATCCAACCCCTGGGGGCTCTTACCTTCGTCACAAAGGTGTCGGGATGTGGAACTCACAGAACGCGAAGGAACCGTGAGGAGGAGACGCACCAGAGCTAAAGCAACCGGGGGTCTCCAAAGTCCCCTGGGCCCGCCCCCCACTTTTATCAGCCTGAGATGTGGGTCCCTCTGTGAGGTCACCACCTCCCCACCTGCCCTTTGCCTTATATGCTGAGGGCTGCCCAAAGCCCCTGTGAGGTCACCGCCCCCCCCCCACCCTGCCAGGCAAATGTCCTGCCTCTGGCCACCCCCCTGGGAAGTTTGAGCCATTACTAGGGGTCCCTCCCCCTCCCTCATAGGCTGCTCCCTGCCCTACACTGCAGGCTTCTTGCACGAGAGCTGTTTCACGCCGGAGTTCTTGCGCAAAAGGTCTCGTGCAAGAGTGCCTCCACCCTGCCATAGGCTTTTGCACAAGAGCGTCCATGGCAGTGTGAACGCTCTCTTGTGCAAGAAAGCTCTGATGGTCATTTTAGCCATAAAAGTGTCTTGCTCAAGAAGCCCCTGGTGCCCGTCCACGCTGCCTTCTTGCACAACAGCTCTTGCACAAAGGGGGCTTAGTCATCGTGGGGAGAGGAATAACTCCTGTGCAAGGAGCCCTGTTCTCTGATGCTTTACTGCAAATTTACTTCTGCAAGAACACACGTAGAGTGTAGACGCGCCACAAGTTTTTTCGCAAGAACACACAAAAACAAGCCATGTGGATGTTTTCTTTTTAGGCAAAAGCCCCTTTTTGCACAAGATCGGTCGGCCTTTTTGCAGGCATAGGGATCTTGTGGGAAAAGGGGGTTTTTTGCACAAAAAGTAAACATCCACACGGCTCGGTTTTGCGCACAAACCCCGAGCACAAAAACGGATCGGCAGAAAATATGCAAATGACATTGCGTGTCATAGAGTCCCTCGTTAGCATATTTGTTGCCAAAAAAACTCGTTGTGTAGACGTAGCCTAGGAGAGAAGCGATCTCAGACACAAAGCCCTTCAGTAAGAGGGCATAGCCCTGGGGCGTGGTAGGAGACGTACGGCAGACATGGGAGGTCACTCTCCTAGCTATTTGGCACGGAGGAGGCCTCAGCTGGAGCACTGTGTCCAGATCTCAGGGCCATGCTTTAGGAGAGAGAGTCCAGAGGGGAACTATGAAAAGGGATTAGGGACGTTAGATATTCACTGAGTAGTCAATTAACCTCATGATTTCTTATCGGTTACTTGACTTTTCGATAGTCCCCAGGGGCCAGCTGTCTCAGTCCTGGCTCGCGCTGGGTGCGGGACCTACCCCCTCTGCGGCTCTGCATTTACAGTGTGTTAGGAGCCAGGCAGGCAGGCAGCCTCGCTCAGTTCCAGTTTGCACCAGGTCCAGAAGCTCAGACCCAGCCCCCAGGCAAGGGCTGCTGCCAGCTTGTGCTGCTGCCTCTGATACAGAGGCAGCAGTACGGAGTGCCAGGAGGGAGCTGGTCCGCGAGGGAAGCCCATCTAAAAAGCACCTCCCCTTGCGACCTGGCTGCCTGTCATCCCACGCTGCTGCCTGCGTTTTTGGCGAGAGAGAGCCGCCTGTCTTGAGACACCGGTGGGGAGTCGGATTTTCAAAAGGCAGGTCTCTGTCCTTTGTGAGCCTTCCAAAGCGCTTCGGTGGGGGGAGGGGGCAGGAAGGCGGACGACACTCAGGAATTGTAGCACCCAAATCCACGGAGTGTTTCGCCAGCACCTCCTGCAACAGAGCCCAATCCCTGACAGGCTTTTAGGCAAGATAGATCATTTGAAAAAATGACAGACACAGGGTTTTCCGTCACCGCTCTCCCTTTCTTTTATTTCCCTGGGCTAACTGGCTTGTTCCTCTTTGGCTAAGGATGGAAGGGTATGTCTACACTACAATGTTAGTTCGAACTAACGGACGTTAGTTCGAACTAACATTCATAGCCGCTACACTAGCGCTCCGCTAGTTCGAATTTGAATCGAACTAGCGGAGCGCTTAGTTCGAACTAGGAAAACCTCATTTTACGAGGCTTAAGCCTAGTTCGAACTTACTAGTTCGAATTAAGGGCTGTGTAGCCCCTTAATTCGAACGAGTGGGAGGCTAGCCCTCCCCAAGTTTCCCTGGTGGCCACTCTGGCCAACACCAGGGAAACTCTATGCCCCCCTCCCGGCCCCGGACCCCTTAAAGGGGCACGGGCTGGCTACGGTGCCCGTGCCAGGTGCAAGCCTGCTAGCACCCAGCCAGCAGACCCTGCACCTGGCACAGCACAGAGCCACCCACCCGATGTCCCCCAGCCCACCCCCTCTTCCCGGGACCAGGCTGGCTGCTCCCGGAAGCTTGCCCGGGACCGCAAGAGGCGGGTACATTCCTGGGCTAGTGCGGACATCGTGGACCTCGTCCACGATCTCCGCACTAGGCACAGGAAAGTGGCCATCTAGGGCAGGAGAGCTGCCAGCCTGGCCACCCAGGAGCAGGTTTGCATGAAAATCAAGGGGGTCCACTGAGACCCCCGACCCTGAGCCCTGAGCTTACAATGGCCGTCCTGGGTCAGACCAAAGGTCCATCTAGCCCAGTAGCCTGTCTGCCGACAGCGGCCAACCCTAGGGACCGTGGAGGGGATGGACCAAAGACAGTGACCAAGCCATTTGTCTCGTGCCATCCCTCTCCAGCCTTGCACAAACTTTGGGCAGGGACACCACTCCTACCCCCTGGCTAAGACTACTCCATGGACCCAACCTCCATGACTTGATCTCACTTCCCTTTCAACTCTGTTCTAGTTGTAGCCTTCACAGCCTCCTGCAGCAAGGAGTTCCACCGGTTAACTATTTGCTTTGTCAAGAAGAACAACTTTCTCTTACTAGTTTCAAGCCTGCTACCCAGTCCTTTCCTTTGGTGTCCTCTAGTCCTTCTTTATGGGAACTCAGGAAGAACTTTTCTGAATGCACCCTCTCCACCCAACCCCTGCTTTTAGAGACCTCTATCCTGTCCCCCCTCCGTCTCCTCTTTTCTAAGCTGAACAGTCCCAGTCTCTGTAGCCTCTCTTCATCTGGGACCTGTTCCCAACCCCTTATCATGTTAGTTGCCCTCCCCTCTCCCAGCCTTAATCTTCCCCTCTCCCACCTCCTTTTCCCAGTCTCCCCCAGTTTTGTTCAATAAAGACAGAGTCAATGTTGGAAGAAACGTTATCTTTATTTTGTACATCAATAAGAAGGGGGGCTAGGGAAGGGTAAGTGGAAGGAGGTGAGGGAGGAATGGGGTACGAGCCCCCGATGGGGAGGACTGGGCTGGCTCTGCAGGCTTCTGGGGGTGGAAGCTCTCCTGCAGCCCCCCGATTACCCCCTCTCCCCAGATGGCAGCCTGCGGCAAGTGCAGCCGGGCTGATGGCCGAGTGGTGTGATGTGCCCAGTGTGGGTACTCCGGGCACTCCAAGCCAGGACTGGTTTTCAAGCGGGGCACCCCTTAGAACTGTCTGTCCGGGGTGGGGGTCGGGACCCTTTAAGCGCAGCCCTCGGCTAGCCTGAGACTGCATCTCCACGCTCTAAGTCCTCCTCTGATGCCCTGCTGGCACTGCTTCCGGCCATCCTTAAGCCCTGTTCAGAGTCCACTCAATGTGGACTTGCTAGTTCGAATTAGCAAAACTAGTTTTTAGTTCTAGACGCGTTAGTTCGAATTAGCTTAGTTCGAACTAGCGCTGTAGTGTAGACATACCCGAAGAGAGGAGCCAGCAGGGGTAGAATGAATTGTGTACCAGGTCCTGGAAACAAGAGCATCTCCTCCAGATCACCCATCCACACCTGAACTGTTTAAAAGCTTGGCTGCCAATAAAGACACCTTAGTTCAGCAAATGCCAAGCCAGGCACCTGTGTTTGGACACGAGGGGTGCACAGGGATGTGAGAACCAGGAAGGCTGATCTGTGAATTCACCCCCAACCGTCCCAGTACAAGACAGACGGTTGCGCCAACCAGCAGGGGTCACTGCTCCTCCGGTTTGGCTTAGACAAAGGTGCCCATCTGTTTGGTGTTCGCGTCTCGGAGCTGCGCCAGCTGCCTCTGGCCACGGCGGAGCAGATACTCGATGTGCATCACGTCGGCCCGGGGGATGCTGGCGTTCTTCCGGAACTCAGCCTGGATGCGAGGCAGGAATCCCGGCTTCTCCCGGCCGGTGCGCAGGAACTGCCTGTATAGGCTCAGGACGTGCTTCTGCAGCTTGCTATGCCGGGCCATGGTGCGCCTGGGGAGCGCCTGGGGAGCGCCTGGGGGGGCCAGCGCCACGAGGCAGGGGCTGGAAGTGAACAGAGGCGGAGATGTTAGAGCAGCATCTCATTCCCAGACGCGCCTGTGCGGGCATTTCCATGCACTTTTCACCCCCACCTGCTAGGGTTACCAGATGGTTTAAAAAAAATACCGAACAGCAGGGGCCGGGGGGGGGGGGGGGACTGGCTGGAAGAGAGGGGGTGGGGGGGAACCGGCCGCCGGGAAGCAGGGCTGGCTGGGAGGGGGCTGGAGGGAGCGGGGCTGGCCGGGGGGCAACCAGCCGTCGGGAAGCGGGTCTAGTTGGGTTGAGGACCAAGAGGTGGGGGAACCGGCCGGCAGCTCTGCAGAGATGTACCAGAGCCTGGGTCGGATTCATCTTTGGTGGGCCCTGGCTCCTAGACCATAGACACACTCCCCCCCCCACCCCCCCGGAGGCCCTAGGGAAAATGGCACCCCGGCCCTGTGGACATGGTGCCCTCTCTGTTTCCCTTGGCCCCGTAGGCACTAAGCTCCACTCCTGCCGCCCAACTCCTACAAGGCCCGACGGATTTCTCTGTGGCCCCCGACCCAAAAAAGGATCCCCCCAGCCCTGTGTTAGGGGATACGAGGGAGTCTGGCTGGGACGTAAGTGCAAATAACTCTGCTCTTAGCAGCTCTGAACCGATGGGCTCTGCCCTGTGCCCCAACCAAGAACCCTAACATAAGAACGGCAGTACTGGGTAGCCTGTCTGCTGACAGTGGCCAGCACCAGGTGCCCCAAAGAGGGTTGACCAAAGACAATGATCAAGCGATTTGTCTCCTGCCATCCTTCTCCAGCCTTCCACAAACAGAGGCCAGGGGCACTATTTCTATCTCCTGGCTAATGGCCTTTTATGGACCTAACCTCCGTGAAATTATCTAGCTTCTCTTTAAATCCTGTTATAGTCCTAGCCTTCACAGTCTCCTCTGGCAAGGAGTTCCACAGGTTGACTACACCCTGTGTGAAGAAGAACTTTCTTTTATTAGTTTTAAACCTGCTGCCCATTAACTTCATTTGGTGTCCTCTAGTTCTTCTATTATGGGAACTAATAAATCACTTTTCTTGATTCACCCTCTCCACACCACTCATGTTTTTATAGACCTCTATCATATCCCCCCTCAGTCTCCTCTTTTCTAAACTGAAAAGTCCCATCGCTTTAACCTCTCCTCATATGGGACTCGTTCCAAACCCCTAATCATGTTAGTTGCCCTTTTCTGAACCCTTTCCAAGGCCAAAATATCTTTTTTGAGGTGAGGAGACCACAGCTGTACACAGTATTCAAGATGTGGGCGTACCATAGTTTTATACAGGGGCACCCTGAGTTACCAAACCACATGACACTGCCCATTAAAAACCCACCAGGACTTACCCAGCATTTATATGCAGAGGTCCCGCACCAGCAGCAATCTGCACTGGACAGGAAACCATCCGCCCAGCACGCGCGGGAAATCACAGGAACCCAGCCTGGACGGTCCCATGCCCCAGCCCTGACAGAAGAAAATCAAGGTGTGCTTGAAGTGCCACGTCCACCATCCCTTGGTCCTCTGGGGCATTCGGCACATCCTGCTGGGTGAAAGGGCCGGTCACAGCTCCAGGGTCTGTCACACTTCAGGGCCTTTGGCAGCTCCTATTCACCGGGGTCAGGCAGATAATCGCCCCGAGCTTTCCCAGCACTTTTCAGCATCAGCTCTCAAAGGGGGGCAGCGTGACCCCCATGGGAGCAGGGGAATGTCAAAGAAGGAATGGGGCGGGGCAGCGGAGGCAGCCAATGGCTTCTCCTAATGCAGTGGTCCCCAACCATTTGAGGTTGCCGGGCGCCAAAGGGTGTGGCTGTTTGCCCGCAGGGCGCTCTGGAGCGGAGCCCCCCATTGCGCACCCGGGGGCGGGGCCCCCCCATAGACACATTCCCAGGGCCGCCCCCCCCCCCCACAAGTACCGCATGCCCAGGGCCGGGCCTCCCACCAAGCGCCGCGCGCCCGGGACCGGCGCTCTCCCCCCAAGCTCCGCGTGCCCGGGGCCGGCGCACCCTGCAAGCGCCACGCGCCCGGGGCCGGCACTAGCGCTGGCACTCTCCCCCCCCCAAGCACCGCGCGCCCGGGGCCGGCGCTCTCCAAGCGCTGTGCGCCCAGGGCTGGCGCACCCTGCAAGTGCCGCACGCCCGGAGCCTGCGCTCCCCCCATGCGCCACGTGGCCATAGCGCGGGCAGCCAATCTGCGGCGCCCCCGGGGCCGGCGCTCACTGTGCACCATGCGCCCGGGGCCAGCTCCGGCACCGCACATGCGCCACGTGCCCGGGGCCAGGCCAGCCCTGAGCACTTGGCGGGCGCATACAAATGCGGGCACCGTGTTGGGGACCACTGTCCTAATGTTAGCAGTGGGGACACCAAGTTCGGAAGTGAATGGTTAACCAGTAAGCCGGTTATGGTTAACCAGAGGGGGCTGGAGCAGCCCTCCACCAGCCATAGGCAGAGGGCACTCTGGCACGCCACGGGTAGGGTTGCTCAGCAGTCACAGCAGTGTGCCACGGGGGTAGGTGTGTGGGCTGCTCCAAGCCCATCTTTAACACGTCCTACGTGTCCCATTTAATCGGTTAACTGGTTCAACATATTGTTTAACTGGTTAGCTAATTAAATGAGATTTTACATCCCTGGCACCAAGGTGGCTAAAAGTAGGGTTGAATTGGGACTAGAAATTCCAGGATTTTGACTTTTTTTTCCTGATCACACACAGTTCTGCAAATAAATTCACGTTTTGTTTAGATTTTGACTTTTTTTAAATGTAGTACGGTGGATTACGGAAGATAAACTTTAAAGAGACCAAACAAAGAGTCATTTCAGGAATGGAAAACTACATTTTAATGTTCTGAAATGGTGGAGTTTTCCCCTTCCAAACAAAAGGTCACTAAAATCAGCATTTTCCAATGGAAAAACATCCCCTCAGAAAACTTCCTTCCAGCTCTAGTTAAAACGGACGTATTTTGAAGTGTATAATCAACCTCTGGAACTCACTGCAAAAGGATATTAATGATGGTGAAGGAAAGGGGAGGGACTCATAGAATCATAGAGCTGGAAGAGACCTCAGAAGGTCATCAAATCCAGCCCCCTGCTCTAGGCAGGACCAATCCCAACTAAATCAACCCGGCCAGGGCTTTGTCAAGCTGAGACTTAAACACCCGCTGTGTACAGCCTGTCTGATCCCTTCTGGGGAAGCATGGGTGGGAAGAAAGAATTAGACAGGGTTAGACAAACCCGTAGGTCTTGGTTGACTTCGTCCTGCTTCAGGGCAGGGCGGTAAACTTGGGGACTACTCTAGTCAGACCAACATTTCAATCAATCTTGTCAAGAAACAGGCAAAAAAAAACCCCCAACCCAAACCAGGGAGACACATGTTCCTTGGTTTGTAAACACAGACACAGAGAACAGCTCCTTCCGTTAGGGGGGGTGGGAATAAAGAAAATAATCCCTCGCCCCCTCCCCTTCCTATTTGGTCCTAAAGGATGAAGATTTGTGCAGGCCGTGGGGGCAGGACTGATATTCAGTGAATGGGGAGCATGGGGGAGAAGGGGGCAGCTTGCTTACAATCCAGGGGCAACCCTGTGTCTCGGGGCTGGCCCAGCACAGGCAGGATTTCTGCAGCGCAGGGGGACACGAGGTGAAACAAGCAGCGACTCGGCCGATTGGGGCTTGTTATTGTAGGGTCTCATTGAAGCAGACACTGGCACCAGCGTCGCCTCCAAGAGCGAGGGGAGTGCGCGGCCTGGTAACCCCGGACGGACCCGGACCTGGACCCCCCTGCGCTGGGGGGCCAGGAGTCACTGCCCCCCGCCCCTCACCTCCGCCTCCTGCCTGCTCGCAGCTCCCGGGCCCGCGGCAGCAGCTGTGCCAGCCGGCTCCGAATGTTGAAACACCAGCAACATTAGCCCTCGCTTCCCATTGGCTGGAGGGCCCCAGGGGCGGGCGCAGGAAAGGGGAAGCTCCGCCCTTCGAGGGCCACGTGGGCCGGCAGTGGAAGTTGCAAGTCAGCTGGAGGAGAGAGGGGCCCGGCCCGGCCTGCGCACGTGGCTTTCACCGCAGCGCTCACCTGCCCTCACGCCCCACGCTCCTGCTTTTCCCTCCCTGCGTTGTTCGACCCAACCCTCACCCAGGCATCCACCCAGTTCACCCCGATTCTCACCCCTTTTTAAACTTGTTCTTAAGAAACCCCGATCGGTTCCTGGGAAATTCCAAACAACTCTTATCAGTGGTGCCTGTTACATACCAGCTGGGTTTTCCCTGTGATATTTACATACCCCCTGCCTCCTTTTTTCGCCCCTCCCATTTTTTCCTCCCCTGTTCATTTTGGTTCTGGACATACAACACTCCAGTCGTCTGAAGAAGTGGGCTATGCCCAGGAAAGCTCATGATCCCATTGACACGGTTTGTTAATCTTTAAGGTGACTATATGTTGTGTTTTAAGTTTTTCCTGTTACAGACTCACTCAGCTACCCCTCTGAAACTCGTGGGCTCTGTCTACACTGCAGGCTTCTTGCACAAGAACTGTTTTGCAGAAGAGTTCTTGTGCAAAAGGTCTTCCATACGAGCGCGTCCACACTGCCATGTGCTTTTGCAGAAGAGATGTGCTTTTGCACAAGAGCATCCATGGCAGTGTCGACACTCTCTTGCACAAGAAAGCTCTGATGGCCATTTTAGCCGTAGGGGTTTTTTGCGCAAGAAATTCATGTTGCCTGTCTACACTGCCGCCTTCTGGAAGAGCTCTTGTGCAAGAGGGCTTATTCCTCGTGGGGAGAGGAATAACTCTTCCGGAAGAAGCCCTGTTTGCTGATGCTGTACTGTAATACTTGTGCAAAAACACGCACGCAGTGTAGACACTCTGCAAGTTTTTGCGCAAGAACAGCTGTTCTTGTGCAAAAAGCCTGCAGTGTAGACATAGCCTTAGAGGGGCAACCCCAACAGTCATTACTAACAAGGAGTCCTGTGGCACCTTGAAGATTTATTTGGGCATCAGCTGTTGCGGAGGAAAAGCAGGTCCAAGTGTTTTTTACCCCTGGAAGCGGATGCCCAAATACACGTGTTAGTCTTTAAGGTGCCCCAGGGTGCCTCTGTTTAAACAAGTGGAAGAGAAGGGCCTGTGTGCACCTCATAGGATGCCAGGCTAGACTGAAGATCACAATGGCCCTCTCTGGCCTGGAAGTTAATGAATGGTTACATCTGGCCAGGCTGCCTCTCTTTATGCTTGCATTAACTAACTGGGTTATTTGCAGGTGTTGTACTCAGTCCAGCTGTGTCGGAGCGCCTGCTGCTGGAGGAGAACGCAAAAGTTCTGTTACCTGGTTTGTAAGTCTGGAGCCTTCTCTACTGCATGAGGTACAAGCCACCTGGCTCTTCGCTAAAGTTGCAGAGCCGAGTCACTATCGCTGGATGTGGTCTCCGTGCCCAGAGTCCCCAGAGACCACAAACCAGATAAGATTCGAAATCGCCCAAGCAGATTTTTTGCGTAACAACATGCAATAATAGTTGCCAGCGAACAGACTCAGCGCTGCGCCGCTACACTTTATGGAAGCCGTGGCAATGTCCTAACACCCACTGAGCACCATCCAGTGCCCCCACACAGTCAGCTGGTGAACACCATTTGAGGTGAACTTTTATACATTCCTGATGTATCAGGTTGCTACCCCCTGTTACCTGGTTACCGTCCCTTACCTTGCAGAAGGGGGCTTACTTCCTAGCCTTCATACTGTCAACTTACTATCTGTTATGCTGTCAACTTTGACCTGGTCCTGAACATAGGTCGGTATGTACTTTATTTGTGGGAGGTAAATGGTACCAAGATGTTCCTTAGGACAATCCACAGAACTACAGACCGGTCAGCCTCACCTCATTCCCCGGAAAAATCAGGGAGGGGATCCTCAAGGAATCCATTTTGAAGCACTTAGAATAAGGAAAGGGATCAGGAGCAGTCAGCATGGATTCACCAAGGGCAAGTCATGCTTGACCAACCTGATTGCTTTCTATGACGAGGTAACTGGCTCTGTGGACATGGGGAATTCAGTGGATGTGATATACCTGGACTTATTCTTGCCAGCAAGTTAAGGAAGTATGGATTGGATTAATGGACTGTAAGATGGATAGAAATCGGGCTAGACTGTTGGGCTCAATGGGTAGTGATCAACAGCTCGATGTCGGACTGGCGGTCAGTTTCAAGCAGAGTACCTCAAAGACCGGTTCTACGGTCGGTTTTGTTCAACATCTTTATTAATGACTGGATGAGGGGATGGATTGCACCCTCAGCAAGTTTGCCTATGTCACTAAGCTAGGGGGAAAGGTAGATACATTGGACGGTAGGGTATATGGTGCAGAGTGTCCAAGACATATTGGAGGATTGGGCCAAAAGAAATCTGATGAGGTTCAACAAGGACAAGTGCAGAGTCCTGCACTTGAATGGAAGAATCCCAAGAATTGTTATAGGCTGGGACCGACTGGCTAAGTAGCAGTTCTGCAGAAAAGGACCTGGGGGTTACAGTGGATGAGAAGCTGGATATGAGTCAACAGTGTGCCCTTGTAGCCAAGAAGGCTAATGGCATATTAGGGTGCATTAGGAGGAACATTGCCAGCAGATCTAGGGAAGTGATTATTCCCCTTTATTGGGATGTGGTGAGGCCACGTCTGGAGTATTGTGTCCAGTTCTGGGCCCCCCACTAGAGGAAGGATGTGGACGCATTGGAGAGGGTCCAGTGGAGGGCAACAAAAATTATTAGGAGGCTGGAGCACATGACTTAGGAGAGGCTGAGGGAGTTGGGCTTGTTTAGTCTGCAGAAGAATGACGGGGGATTTGATAGCAGCCTTTAACTATCTGAAGGGAGGTTCCAAAGAGGATGGAGAGAGGCTGTTCACAGTGGTGACGATGGCAGAACGAGGAGTGATGGTCTCAAGGTGCAGTGGGGGAGGTGTAGGTTGGATATTAGGAAAAACTCTTTCCCTAAGAGAATGGGGAAGCACTGGAATGGGCTAACTAGGGAGATGGTGGAATCTCCATCCCTAGAGGTTTTTAAGTCCTGGTTTGACACAGACCTGGTTGGGATGATTGAGTTGGGATTGGTCCTGCTTTTGGGCAGGGGGCTGCACTCGATGACTCCTGAGGTCTCTTCCAGCCCTGGGATTCTATGATTCTAAGGCAAGGGACTTCTTTTATTTGAGAGCCCCAATTCCTTCAACGGCAGTATAGGTCTAATCCATGGAGCTCCTGAAGAGCAGCTC
Organism: Pelodiscus sinensis; assembly: GCF_052426305.1. Lineage (NCBI taxonomy): Eukaryota > Metazoa > Chordata > Testudines > Trionychidae > Pelodiscus > Pelodiscus sinensis. The sequence goes on along the minus strand of NC_143069.1, from coordinate 14,971,726 downwards.
TGCATCCCTTTCTATGGCAGCCCAACTGTCCTTGGAACTGGTCAGACCAGTGTGACATCCCCCTGTGTAGGCATAATGAGCTAACGTGTCCTTCACTCCCATGCACCAACTTTGCCACTTATCAACTATGTTTTTAATTTGTTCGAAGGGAAAGCTGAATGAAGCCAAAATTAATGAGTGTTTTAACTTGTAACAAAATACAGGACTGTGTAGCACTTTAAAGACTAACAAGATGATTTATTAGATGATGAGCTTTCGTGGGCCAGACCCACTTCCTCAGATCCACTATTTGATCTGAGGAAGTGGGTCTGGCCCCCGAAAGCTCATCATCTAATAAACCATCTTATTAGTCTTTAAAGTGCTACATAGTCCTGTATTTCGTTTCAGCTACACCAGACTAACACGGCTACATTTCTATCACTGTTCTAACTTGTGTTTCTGTTCCCAGGAAATGTTGAAACGGTAGATTCCTAGGGACTGTCAAGTAGAAAGATTGACCCAAATTAGTTACTTGTTTACTTTCTTTGGCTCCACTGGAATCTTTCAACAGGGATTAACTAGCTCCATTCATATCTATAATTAACACAAACAAAATCTATGTTTAGTGACAGGTAAGGTTTCCTGAGCACATGTCTAACAATCCAGACATTTAAAATCAGAAGTTAGTGGAAGGAGGCTGAAAAAGGTGAGGCTTTCGAGAGAAAAATTGCCCGAGAAAGGGTTATTTTGAACTCCAATTTACTCTGTATCAACCCATTTTTCCATTAAACCAACCTAAAGTACTATAAATAGGACTCAAAGTTTATGTCCTATGTTTTAGTTTTTGTCATAAACACCACAAGAAAAAAATATGAAGCAAATGGGAAAAAAGGGAGGATGCGAGTTATGAAAAAGCAAACAGTTGATAGGAGAAGCTAAAATTGGGGGAAAAAATCTATAACCAGTAACATAAAGGATAATTAGGAAATGTTTAAATATATCGGGAACAAAAGAAATCAGAGGAATGGTAAAGATCCATTACTGTATAAGGCTGGTCAAATTGCCAATCATGATGAAAAAAAGAAACTTCAGCAACCTGCTTGGAATTTAATGCGTTGAACTACACACAAGCCATAAAGATTGGATGTCTTTCTAAAACATATGTGGTAGCTCAACCGAGGGATGTTAAATTGCGCTTAATCAGCTAATCCAGTAGTTGGTGGAATTTCCATCGACTACTCAATTAGTCAATAAGGGTATGTCTACATTAGCTCGTTAATTTGAGCTAGGTAGGCAAAGCAGGCAACCGGAGTTGTAAATGAAGCCCGGGATTTAAATAGCCCAGGCTTTATTTGCATGTTCCCGTCCGGTCGCCATTTTGAAATTCCACTAGCCCGAAGTAACTGCCGCGCGGCTATAGAATGAGATGTAACAGTTCATTCGAACTAAGGACTTAGTTCGAGTTACCGTTTCATTGCCACATGTAGCCGGCAGGAAGGGACCTCGAGAGGTCGAGTCCAGTCCCCTGCCCTCATGGCAGGACCCAGTACTGTCTAGACGAGTGTTTCTTAAACTTTTTAAGACCGAGGAACACCAAACAATTTTTTTTTTAATGAGGATTTTTTGTTGACTCCTGAGGTCTCTTCCAGCCCTAGGATTCTATAAATGTGCTTGGTACCTGTGCCTGGACCTTTATGCTTGATCTGGCTTATACTATTTCTCTTTCCTGCCTGCGGTTCCACTGAGCCAAAGTCTGCTTCCTAGATTTCAGGCCTGTTGCTGTTTTTATGTTACCGGCCTTTATTCGGGCCTGCTGATTTTATGTTACCAACCCGCAACTTACTACAGAGGCAACTGAGTCCCAAAAAGGAGGAGCAGCTTGTTCAAAAACACAGCAAGCCAGTGGCAGCGCTAGGAATAGGACCCGTATGTCCCAACTCCCTGTCCCCTGCTGTACTAACCAGACCAAAATACTTTGACCACCAGGGTCTGAAGCCCCACAGACAGGGGCCACAGATGGGGAGGGGGAGAGGCAAAGGGGGCAGTTATCTCGGGAGCTGATGATTTAAAAGGGTCCAGGCCTCTGGGTCACTGTATCGACTATTATGGCAGCCGCCACTGCCAGAGACCCGGGCAAATGAAATCAATCCTAGAGCTCTGTCTGGTGCAGGGTGGGTGGCGCTAAGGCCTGATTGGCCCTCGCCTTGCCCCTCCTACCTTTAGCTTTGCCCCTTTGAGGGGGTCTAGAGCCGACCCCCTCCCATACATTACCCAGGGCCCGACAACGTCTGTCACCAGCCCCGTTGACATGAATGTGCCCCAAATCCCTCAGACCCAGTACAGTTCCCCCCTCCTCCCCCCGGATCCTTAATTCTTCTCTTGTCATCTGATTGCTTCAAGCATTGTTACAGGCTGGGGACCGACTGGCTAAGCAGCAGTTCAGCAGAAAAGGACCTGGGGATTCCAGTGGATGAGAAGCCGGAGATGAGTCAACAGGGTGGCCTTGTAGCCAAGTAGGCTAATGGCATATTAGGGGGCATTAGGAGGAGCATTGCCTGCAGATCCAGAGAAGTGATTATTCCCCTTTATTCGGCTCTGGTGAGGCCACATCTGGAGTATTGCGTCCAGTTCTGGGCCCCCAACTACAGGAAGGATGGGGACGCATTGGAGGGGGTCCAGGGGAGCTTGACCAAAATGATTCGGGGTATGGAGCACATGACCTATGAGGAGAAACTGAGGGTACGTCTACACTACAGCGCTAGTTCGAACTAACTTAGTTCGAATTAGTTAATTCGAACTAAGCTAGTTCGAACTAACGCATCTAGAACTAAAAACTAGTTCGAACTAGCGTTTTGCTAGTTCGAACTAGCAAGTCCACATTGAGTGGACTCTGAACAGAGCTTAAGGATGGCCGGAAGCAGTGCCGGCAGGGCATAAAAGGAGGACTTAGAGCATGGAGATGCTGTCTCAGGCTAGCCGAGGGCTGCGCTTAAAGGGTCCCGACCCCCACCCCGGACACACAGTTCTAAGGGGTGCCCCGCTTGCAAAGAAGTTCTGGCTTGGAGTGCCCTGAGTGCCCACACTGGGCACATCACACCACTCGGCCATCAGCCCAGCTTCACTTGCCGCAGGCTGCCATCTGGGGAGAGGGAGTAATTGGGGGGCTGCAGGAGAGCTTCCACCCCCAGAAGCCCGCAGAGCCAGCCCAGTCCTCCCCATCGGGGGCTCGTACCCCATTCCTCCCTCACCTCCTTCCACTTACCCTTCCTTAGCCCCCCTTCTTATTGATGTACAAAATAAAGATAACGTTTCTTCCAACATTGACTCTGTCTTTATTGAAAAAAAACTGGGGGAGACTGGTAAAAGGAGGTGGGAGAGGGGAAGAGAAAGGCTGGGAGAGGGGAGGGCAACTAACATGATCATGGGTTGGGAACAGGTCCCAGATGAAGAGAGGCTACAGAGACTGGGACTGTTCAACTTAGAAAAGAGGAGACAGAGGGGGACAGGATAGAGGTCTCTAAAAGCAGGGGTTTGGGTGGAGAGGGTGCATTCAGAAAAGTTCTTCCTGAGTTCCCATCAAGAAGGACTAGAGGACACCAAAGGAAAGGACTGGGTAGCAGGCTTGAAACTAGTAAGAGAAAGTTGTTCTTCTTGACAAAGCAAATAGTTAACCTGTGGAACTCCTTGCTGCAGGAGGCTGTGAAGGCTACAACTAGAACAGAGTTTAAAGGGAAGGGAGATCAAGTCATGGAGGTTGGGTCCATGGAGTCCTATTAGCCAGAGGGTAGGAGAGGTGTCCCTGCCCAAAGTTTGTGGAAGGCTGGAGAGGGATGGCACGAGACAAATGGCTTGGTCATTGTCTTCGGTCCATCCCCTCCAGGGTCCCTAGGGTTGGCCGCTGTTGGCAGACAGGCTACTGGGCTAGATGGACCTTTGGTCTGACCCAGGACGGCCATTGTAAGCTCAGGGCTCAGTGTCGGGGGTCTCAGTGGACCCCCTTGATTTTCATGCACACCTGGTCCTGGGTGGCCAGGCTGGCAGCTCTCCTGCCCTAGACGGCCACTTTCCTGTGCCTAATGCGGAGATCGTGGACGAGGTCCACGATGTCCGCACTAGCCCAGGAAGGTGCCCGCCTCTTGCGGTCCAGGGCAAGCTCCCGGGAGCCGCCAGCCTGGTCCCGGGAAGAGGGGGTGGGCTGGGGGGCATCGGGTGGGTGGCTCTGTGCCGTGCCAGGTGCAGGGTCTGCTAGCTGGGTGCTGGCAGGCTTGCACCTGGCACGGGCACCGTAGCCAGCCCGTGCCCCTTTAAGGGGTCCGGGGCCGGGAGGGGGGCATAGAGTTTGCCTGGTGTTGGCCAGAATGGCCACCAGGGAAACCTGGGGAGGGCTAGCCTCCCACTAGTTCGAACTAAAGGGCTACACAGCACTTAGTTCGAACTAGCTAGTTCGAACTAGCCGTTAGTCCTCGTAAAATGAGGTTTACCTAGTTCGAACTAAGCGCTCCGCTAGTTCGATTCAAATTCGAACTAGCGGAGCGCTAGTGTAGCACCTATTAAAGTTAGTTCGAACTAACTTTGTAGTGTAGACATACCCTGGGGGATTTGGGTTTGTTTAGCCTGTAGAAGCAAAGAGTGAGGGGGGATTTGATAGCAGCCTTCAACTTTCTGAAGGGAGGTTCCAAAGAGGATGGAGAGAGGCTGTTCTCAGTAGTGAGGGATGGCAGAACACGGAACAGTGGTCTCAGGTTACAGCGGGGGAGGTCTAGGTTGGACATTAGGAAAAACTATTTCCCTAGGAGGGTGGGGAAGCCCTGGGATGGGTTCCCTAGGGAGGTGGTGGAGTCTCCATCCCTAGAGGTGTTTAAGTCTCCGTTTGACAAAGCCCTGGCTGGGATGATTGAGTTGGGATTGGTCCTGCCTTGGGCAGGGGGCTGGACTTGATGACTCCTGAGGTCTTTTCCAACTCTAGGATTCTATGATTCATCCGTGCGATGTCACTGGAGACGCAGGGAGGTACACTGTGGGCGAAAGCCCCGATCTTGCTTCTGGTTTTGTACAGGCGGCCGTGAAAGTAACTTTACAGTTTCTCACAGGTACTTGCCTCAGGGTTCTTGTGTGTTATTCTGGATAAGGGGTATTACGCTGCAGGCCTCCAGCAAGAGTATTTATGTTTTTGCCTCTCTTCTCTCTGGAGTGCATAACAGACAGCTACGGGTCTCCCAGTCTTAAAACCGACCCAAGTCACTTCAGAGCGTAAAGGATGAACCCGGGGAGAGCCAGCCAATGGCTTCGGGGTTGGAGGAAAGAGCTCCAAGGAACCGAGTTGTTCCAAGCAGAAATTTTTTGTGCAAACCAAGAGTCAGGAGCAGCAGAAAGTGGGGGAACTAGCAGAACCCGGACTGTGGCCTTGCCCCCTACATCACCCTTTCCCCCTCATCCTCACTCTACCCATTCCCCCTCATGTGCCCCCCCTACTCCTGAGGCCTCAAACCCACACTGTGCCTTCCCCGAAAGCTCCCATCCCACACCGCCTGTTCCCCTCAACATCCTACCCCCACTAGTTCTCGCTCCTCTCCCTCCAGTTATGCACCAGTTATGTGGGACAGTTTTCTCCCAGCTCTGGGGCCCGTAGTCAGGGCTGTCCCTAGGCCCATGGGAAATATGTAGCTGCATAGGGCACCGGAAAATTTGGGCACCAAATTTTTGAGTTCCCCAATGCAGCAGCCATGTGTTCTTGTATGTCTGAGGATATGCCTCTGCCGGTTCGTCTCTGGGGACGCTGTGTCCTGTCTGCTGCAGGGCTTTTCCCTTCGCCCTCCCCCACGTGCTCCTCTCAGCTGGCAGTGTAATCCACACGCCTAGTGTGTGTGGTTCACTGTCCCTTCGTGTGGCAATTGGACCTCTTACAGCCAGAGATAAGAACAAGGGAGCTCTACATCCTAAGCTGGGAGCCAGCTGCCTTCATGGCTCCAGCTGTCGAGGCCTCTAGGGGTGTGTCTAAACTACATGGCTCCATCGATGGAGCCATGTAGATGAGGCTGATCGGCAGAGGGAAATGAAGCCGCGATTTAAATAATCGCGGCTTCATTTAAATTTAAATGGCTGCCGCGCTCTGCCGACCAGCTGATGATCAGCTGTTTGTCGGCAGATCGGGGCAGTGTGGACGCTCCCGTCGACATGAAAGCCCTTTGTCGACCTCCCCCTGATGCCTCGTGGGATGAGGTTTACCTGGGAGGTCGACAAAGGGCTTTCACGTCGACGGGGAAGCGCCCAGACTGCCCCGATCTGCCGACAAACAGCTGATCATCAGCTGGTCGGCAGAGCGCGGCAGCCATTTAAATTTAAATGAAGCCACGATTATTTAAATCGCAGCTTCATTTCCCTCTGCCGATCAGCCTCATCTACATGGCTCCGTCGACGGAGCCATGTAGTTTAGACACACTCCTAGAGGGCCTAGGTTCAAATCTGCTACGGGGTTCAAATCAGCAGCAGCAGCAAGCTCGCAAGCAGAGAGGATCTGCAACTCTGCTCTAGTTCCTGAGCCCTGCTTGGGGTAGGGAGGTAGTAGGAACGACCAGACCTCCAGCAGAAGCTGCATGAGGGGAAAAGGCCCAGGCAATCCTGCAGAAGGGCCCTCAATTATTCAGGGCCCCACGATTTGCAAAGATGGCTCTGCCTGTAGCCATCATCTGTGGGCAGCTGCTGTCACATGAATGACATGCTTCTTGCGATGAAGAGGCATGGACATTCTATCGACAGCTGGCCCTGCTCGGAGGAAGGAAACCCAAGGGTGACCCACCTCTCGGCAGACATCCTCCACCGTCATACCCAGCAGAGTGCAGGTGCTGAGCTTGTCGAATTTCTTTGTCCGTTTCAGTCTGTGGCTGCCACGTTGCAGCTCCATCTGTCTTTTCAGGGATGGGTCCAAATTGACCGTGAAGGGGAGGTAGAAGAGGGCCTCCTCCACCCGAAACCTGCCACACAGGAAAGTGTGGAACAGCTCGGGATCCTGGTCCAGTTCCAGCAGCTTTTCCATCTGGCCTTTCAGCATGTCCAGCTCTTCCATGTACTTCTCGTAGACCTCCCACAGAGACATGTCGGGGCGGAGCGGGCTTCCATGGCAGCTGCCCATTCGACTCCTCTGCTCCTCATCCTCGATGCACTGCAAGAGCCAGCTCAGACGGCACGGCCACTGGTTGGCAAGGAGCACCCATTCCACCACCTTCTTCGGACACACTTCATCCTTGGGGATGTTACTCGCCAGCAGCCTGATGGTGATGGTGACGGTGTTCACGATGCGCCGCATCTGCACCACGTTGTCTGTCATGAATTCCTTCAAGGCGTCATCCAGGAGGTAGTCGAAAGCATCTTGAATGAGGTCTTTGGCTCGGATACCTTTCCCGCAGCTGCCGGTTCCCAGCGCTGGGGTTCCAACCATGAGAGGTATCTGGCTGTCCTCTGCAACTGGATTCTGGGCATCGTGGTTGGCCGAATGGTAGCGAGAGATGTTGAGGAAGTCAGAGCTGGCTTCCATCTTGCCATCCTGCCGGAAGCCGACCTCTGCCTCTAGCTGCTCCTTGCGCGCGATGATATTCCTGATCAGCCTCCGCTTGGTGTCGCAGTCCATCCGAGGGACAGAGAAGGGCAGGGTGACGATGCGGTTTAAGAACTCGTAGCCGTTGTTGGCCATACCTCTCATATACTTGGAGCTTTCCACGCAGTCGACAATGATGCTGGAGTCAACAGCCAGGATGGAGATGAAAGGGGCGTCATCGTCTGAGAGGAGGATGTTCATGGCATCAAGGACGCCCACCACCTTGTCAGGGCTGCATGTATCCAAGTGGGTGATCTCCAGCACCACCCGCAGCTTCCGCCGCTGGAAGATCTCCATGTACTGCAGGAACCCAGGGTATGTCTACACTAGAAAGTTAGTTCGAACTAACGGACGTTAGTTCGAACTAACATTCCTAGGTGCTACACTAGCGGTCCGTTAGTTCGAACTTAATTCGAACTAACGGAGCGCTTAGTTCGAACTAGGTAAACCTCATTTTACGAGGACTAACGCCTAGTTCGAACTAGCTAGTTCGAACTAAGGGCTGTGTAGCCCTTTAGTTCGAACTAGTGGGAGGCTAAGGCTTCCCAGGTTTCCCTGGTGGCCACTCTGGCCAACACCAGGGAAACTCTATTGCCCCCCTCCCGGCCCCGGAGCCCTTAAAGGGCCACGGGCTGGCTACTCACTTTGTGCCAGTTGCAAGGCTGCAAGCACCCGTGCCTGCACAGCCTGCACCTGCCACAGGATGAGCCAGCCATCTGAGGGTTCCCAGCCCTCCACTGCTCCCCACGACCAGCCTGGCGGCTCCCGGGAGCCTGCCCGGGGGCGCAAAAGGCGGGCGCCCGCCTGGTCAAGTGCGGAGATCGTGGACCTCATCGAGGTTTGGGGGGAAGCCTCCAATGTCCACGATCTCCGCACTAGCCACCGGAACGCGGCCGTCTATGGACGCATGGCTGCCAGTCTGGCCGCCAGGGGCCACCAGCGCAGCCGGGAGCAGGTGCGCTGCAAAATTAAGGACTTGCAGCAGTCCTACTCCCGGGCCTGCCTGCCAGGGGCTGACCAGGAGGCCTGCCCCCACTTCCATGCCCTGGACCGCATCCTGGGGCCTCATGCCGTCCCTGCCCCCCGGGACGTGATTGACCCCGGGGCAGAGGGACCGCTCCTGGACACCGAGGAGGAGGAAGAGGGCTCTGAGAGCCAGGAGCCTGCCGCCAGCCTTCCCAGGACCCGGGACCCCCGAGGCACCCCACAGAGCCGCTCGCCTGCATCATCAGAGGCCGGGGAGGCGTCCACCTGTGAGTACCCTCGTGTTCCCCTTATGTGTACGGGGGGCTGGGGCGAGAGGGAGCCCCGGGACCGTGCGCCTGGGCCTTGCCCACCACGGAGCAGCAGCTGGGGATCCTGCAGGGGCCCTGGCCTTGCAGAGGGGAGCTGGGTTTCACACACCTGGGCCCCTGGGGTCATTGACCGCTGGTCTTCTTGCACCACAGCTGCAGCACCGGGGCCTGCAGGGCGCACCACACCGCCTGCAGCAGCCGCCCGCGCCCGGGCAAGCAGGTCAGCCAGGAACCAGGAGGACTACCAGAGGCGGCATCTCCGGTTCCTGGACCGACAGCTCCGTCTCCAGGACCACTGGGTCCAGGAGGACCTCAGGCTGCGCCAGAGGAGTCTGGAGGCCCTGGAGGAGCAGGGCCGTGCCCTGTGAGGCCACCTCCAGAGCCTGCTGGACCGCTTCCCGTTTCCTCCTCCCCCTGCTCCCCCTCTTGCTCCCCCTCTTGCTCCCCCTGCTCCCCCTCTTTCTCCCCCTCTTGCTCCCCCTGCTCCCCCTGCTCCTCCTGCTTCCGCTCCTGCTTCCTCCACACCCCCTGTCCTCTCTGCCCCCCCCTCCACAACCATTCCCCACCGACGCCCCCGGACCCGCAGTGTGGCGAGACGGGAGAGGCAGCCGGACTCCCACCCCTGAGCTTTCCTTTCCCTTCCTCCCTTCCCTCCCCTCCCCTTCCAGCTCCCTCGTCCCAGGTTTCCCCCTCCCTTCTCCCACCTTCATTCCTCCCTCCCCCACCCCAGTTCTGTGAAATAAACAGACGTTTTTGTTGGAAAAACAGGTGTCTTTATTTGACAGTAGGTAGGGAGGGGAAAGGGGAAGGGGGGGGTAGGGTGGAAGAAGGCCCCGGTGGGGCATGCAGGGAGAGGTCAGTCCTCCTCCTCCTCCACCTGGAAGCTCTCCCGCAGGGCTTCCCGGATCCGGATGGCCCCCCGTTGGGCTTCCCGGACGGCGGCGGTGCGGGGCTGACCGTAGTGTCCAGCCATGCGGTCAGCCTCAGCCATCCAGGCTGGCAGGAAAGCCTCCCCCTTCCGCTCACACAAATTGTGGAGCACACAACATGCCGCCACCACGGGAGGGATGTTGTGCTCGGCCAGGTCCAGACGGGTGAGGAGGCATCGAAAGCGGGCTTTCAGTCGCCCGAAGGCCCCCTCCACCACGATGCGGGCCCTGCTCAGCCTGTTATTGAAGGCCTGGCGGGAGGGATTGAGGTGCCCCGTGTAGGGCTTCATGAGCCACGGCTGCAGTGGGTAGGCGGCATCCCCCACCAGGCAGACGGGCATGTCCACGTCCCCGACCCTGATGTGGCGGTCGGGGAAGAAGGTCCCGTTCTGCAGCCGCTGGCACACGGAGGAGTTCCGGTACACCCGGGCGTCGTGTGCTTTGCCGGACCAGCCCACATTGATGTCCGTGAACTGTCCCCGGTGGTCACACACGGCCTGCAGGATGACGGAGAAGTACCCCTTGCGGTTCACGTACCGGGACGCCTGGTGTTCCGGGGCACGGATGGGGATGTGCGTCCCGTCGATGGCCCCCCCGCAGTTGGGGAAGCCGAGGGCGCCGAATCCCCGGATGACGGCATTCGGGTCGGCGAGGCGGACCACCCTGCGGAGCAGCACCCGGTTGATGGCCTTGACCACCTGCGGAGAGAGACACAGCAAAGCGTCAATCAGTGGGGCGCCCGGGTGGCTGGGAGCGTGCGTGCCCTGGCAGTGCCCCGGGCCCCACTCCCGGAAGCAACCCCCCTGGCGGCGTGTAGTACGGCCGGGACAGCCCGACCCCTCCGGTGCGGAGTGCTTTCGCCTCCTCCCGCCCCCCCCTTTGTCCCTGGGGCGGCCCATCCCCTCCTCGCAGCCCCCCTCCCCCCCGGCTCGGTGGCCGACGAGCGCCGTACCTGCATGAGCACTGCTCCGACAGTGGATCTCCCCACGCCGAACTGGTTCCCGACGGATCGGTAGCTGTCCGGCGTGGAGAGCTTCCAGAGGGCGATGGCCACCCGCTTCTGGAGGGGGATGGCGGGCCTCATGCGAGTGTCCCTTCTTTGCAGGGCAGGGGCGAGCCACTCGCAGAGCTCCAGGAAGGTGTCCCTCCTCATCCTAAAGTTCTGGGTCCACTGTCGGTCGTCCCAGCGCTCCAGGACGATGCGGTCCCACCAGTCGCTGCTGGTGTCCAGACGCCAGATGCGGCGGGGCACGCCGGTGCCGGGGCGCCGCCGCGGCTCCTCCACGGCCCCCAGGGCGGCCAGGCGGAGAGGCAGGGGGCTGACGTTCCCCAGGTGGTGCCAGGCAGCCTCGAGCCATTGCTGGCAGGCTTGCAGCAGCAAGTCCAGAAAGTGCACCAGAAGGTGCAGGGCGAGCCGTGGCTCCATGTTGCCACCTGCGGCGGTCCCCCCCGAAGGGAAGCACCGACACAGACGGGCACAGAGACCGACGCTTTGCTGTCCCTCGGCGAGGTTGGCAAGCAAGCAGGAAAAGCTGAGAACCGGCTGTCCAGGGGGGTCCCTTTAAGCACGAGCCTCAGATAGCCTCAGACAGCAGCCACACAAAGCAACTGCTGACCTGATGCCCTGCCAGAACCGGTTTCAGCTGCCCTTAAATGCCCCCCTGCGTCCAATCAGTGTGGACGCGCTAGTTCGAACTAGCAAAACGCTAGTTCGAACTAGTTTTTAGTTCTAGATGCGCTAGTTCGAACTAGCTTAGTTCGAATTAACTAATTCGAACTAAGTTAGTTCGAACTAGCGCTGTAGTGTAGACGTACCCCCAGTGATTGTCCTGACTTCGCTTTTCACGCAGCTCATGAAGCCCAGCTGTGCGCTGAGAGCCGTCTGGTTCATCTGTCTCTCCAGCTGGCTCTTCTGGGTGACGATAATGTTTCGTACCACTGTGATAGTGAGCCGTATGGCAGCTGCTGCAGAGACGCTGACAGCCGTCACCCCAATGCCTTCCACGACAGCTATGGCGTCTCCCGAGGCATCCCCGATGGGGATCCCAAACACTAGGAGGAGACCACCCACCCCAATAGCTACCATGATCAAAAGGATCACAGCCACCCACAGCGGGAGGAAGAGGAACTTCTTGCTAACCCATTCCTGATCCCCTGGTCTTTCGATGATGCTACATTTCCTGTCTATGGTCCTGTAAATGCTCATGGGTAGGAGACCAAAGTGGCTTTCGATGCCGTCGCACAGTGTGGTAATGAGGCCTGCCCAGAGCTGGTCGCAGCCCGCGTACTCCCAGGCGCTGAAATGGATGAAGACGTGTTTCACGTTCCTTCTCCACTTCTGCTGCTCCGTCAGGACCGGCCGGTAGAAGATCATGAGTAACAGGAGCTTGAGTAGATCCCGGCCAGTGTTGTCACGCTGCATCTTCTGCGTCCGCTGAAATTCCTCCTGGTCTTTCTTCTTCGATTCGTTTTCCATGTTCTCTGAGATAAAAGAGGAAGATATGTTAGGTACCTGGCAGTGCCTTAAATCTCTCCTCCTGAAGGGTCTTCCAGCTTCACAATCCCTCCCTTCTGGGAAGCAATCAAGAATGGGTAGCTCTTGGCAAAGCCATCCTTAGGATTGATGGGATCCTACACCGTTCTATTAAACTGGTGCCCATCTGCCCAACAGCAGCCCAGATGGATGTTGAATTTTTAGCGATGTGATTTTATAACCCTCATCCACACACTAATAAACAAACACATTTTAAACTAAGGTCCTGTCGACTCTCACAGTAAATTCAGCAAACATTTAGCAGAGGTTGGCAAATGCCTGTTAAATGGCTTCATTACCATGTCGTCGATGTTCTGCCAGTAGCTCGAGCAGACTTTGTCACTTGTAAATTAACTAGATCTTCTAGAACTTCTGCTGCTGGAGGAAGCAGAGCCACAGACCATGGATAGGAAGAGGCAGGTGGGTGGAGTGGACATGAAAACCCAGTGCTGCTCCAAATTTTCAGGTCCCCTATGCGATTGCATAATCGGCAAATGAGTACGGGTGGCTCTGGCTCTTTGGAGATGGTTGTCATCCACTAATCCCCATCCCCACAAGGTTCCTTCCCCGTCTTACGTTCCCCGGGGCAGTACTCACCCTTGATTTTGTGTAAGAGCAGGTTTTTGAAATGTCCCCATGGTGCATAAAACCCAGCAGTCACTGGCGTGGGCACAGTGTACAGGGCCTTCGCTAAAGCGAGGCAGTAGATATCCTCCTTGGTCTGGAACCCTGCAACGGGGATGAGGTAAAACACGAAGATTAGCCTCACCGAGCGCATCCGCAGTGGATGCTCAACAGTGTCTCTTCTAATATTTTTCGGTTCAAGGTACTAGGTACAAGGGGAGGGAGCAAACAAATGTCCGAAACCAGACAAGTTTATTTTAGGCTATAAATATTGGGGTGCCTGGCCTTACCCCCTTTGCATGGCCGAAGGGACAACAGAGACTTACTGACTGAATTGCTCCTCGTCCTGGGGCACTCATGAGTTGGTGCACGTGTAACCGCAAATCCAGGGCACTAGATCTGTGACTACACGGCTATAAACCTGGCCAAGTGCCTCTGTCACCAGACGGTGCCTGTGGTCGGTCTTTGTGCATAATAGCGAGATCTGCAGCAGGAGCAGGCTGCGTTACCTGCACTGACCACTGTTAACACCAGAGCTCCAAGAACAGAAGCACTGAGCCACGCTGCTGAGGCAACCACATCACAGCTCTTAACACTAGGAGCCCGTAAGTACTCCTGTAGACCCTGCTTTCGCTGGCATTAAGCCAAACAGCGTCCACAAAGCCCCCTGGCACTCCTGCACCCTGCTGTGCAATGCAGAGGGAGAGATGGAGAAGAGAAAGGCCCACGTGTTCCTTTGCCCTGGCCCAGGCTAGCCTATGCCACTTCCCATGGTTCTGTGGGCCAGACTTGCAGGGCGGGGAAAAGAGATGTAGAGATCATGGTGGGTAATCAGCAGAACATGAGCTCCCATTGTGGCGTTGGGGCTTAAAAAGCTATTGTAATTCTGGGATGTATAAACAGGAAACGCTTGAGCAGGAGTAAAGAGGTTGTCTCGCTTCTGTGATGGATGGGAGGCCCACTGTTCTTTTCTGAACATCCCAGTATTCAGTGACTAAAGGGTTAAACCTAGCTAGCTAGAAAGTGTTGGCAGGGAGCCAGGAGCACCAGTGAGAAGAAAGAGTTCAGATCTGCATTAAAAGGGAATCTGTCTGCTGTTTTTCTTTGTGAGTTTAATCCTGGAGCTGCGGAAGGAGATGGGGGGGGGGGGGGGATGAATTGAACTGGGCAGGGACATCATGCCTAAAAAAAAGAATACCTGGGCCTAGAATTGGACTGGACCTTGGAAGTGTGGATACTTGAGTAGATAGAGAATGTTTATTTAGATGCGATCAGGTTATTTTTTTGTTTTGTTGTTTGGTTAAACTCCTCTGTGCTAAATCCATATCCCCTCCTCTCCCCACTATAACTTTAAACTGAATCCCAGGGATGCAATTGTCTGTGTTTTAATCTGTTCTTTTCTCAGTTGCGCTATAACTCCTAGCAGCCAAGTCAGCTTTACAAATGAATACCTTTTTGTTTTCTTAATATAATCACCTATTTTAAGGCTATGATCTGATTTTGTATCCTGGAAAGTAATAGGAGGTCTGTGTATACCTGCCTAAGACTAAGAGGACAGCTATCAGAAATTACAGTTTGTTTTCATTTTTCTTTTTTTCTTTCCAAGTGCTAAATAAAAGGGAATAATGACATCTCTGGATCTGCTGGCAATGCTCCTCCTAATGCAACCTAATATGCCATTAGCCTTCTTGGCTACAAGGGCACACTGTTGACTCATATCCAGCTTCTCATCCACTGTAACCCCCAGGTCCTTTTCTGCAGAACTACTACTTAGCTGGTTGGTCCCAGGCCTGTAACAATGCTTGGGATTCTTCTGTCCCAAGTGCAGGACTCCGCACTTGTCCTTGTTGAACCTCATCAGATTTCTTTTGGCTCTTGTGTAAAAGAGTTTGGGGTACCCTTCTGGAATACGTTCCCAAGTGACTTCTTCCTGCGTTCAAGAAGAAAAAGTTTTTTTCCACTTGGGTAGAGGCAGCAACCCTCCTAAGCTCAGGGAATCTGTGACCTTGGGGAGTTTTGAAGCAGAAGCCCATAGAGACACGGTATTTTAAGGTCTCTTTTGGGCCCACACCTTCTGCACTCCAAGTGCCAGAGTGGGGAACCGACTTAGCCTCTTTATTCGGCACTTGAACTTCTGCTGCTGGAGTTCTGTGCCCAGCTCTGGTGACCAGAATTCCAGATGGATGTTGATAAATTGGAGAGGGGTCATGTCAAGGCTGTTTCCCACTCTGGCACTCCAAGTGCAGAAGGTGGGGGCCCACAAGAGACTTTAAAATACCCTGCCACTGGAGGCTTGTGTTGGTGTTGCTGCCATCATCCAAATGCACAAACCCCTTTGAGAACCAGACAGGCGCATTTCAGAATTCCCTCCTGTGGGGTACCTTCCTTGTCCTTGACACTCCCTCCAGAGAGAGCTTGAAAACCTGTAATTTCTCCTAGAAGTATGGCTTGCTGTCTTAGGCACGTGCATACAGAACCTTCCGCCCTCTAGGATGCAGGAATCAGATCATGGTTTTAAAAATGTGACGTCTATTAACAAAACAAATACACTTGGTGAAACATTACTTAGAATCATAGAACCATAGAGCTGGAAGAGACCTCAGGAGTCATCAAGTCCAGCCCCTGCCCAAGGCAGGACCTATCCCAACTAAATCAACCCATCCAGGGCTTTGTCAAGCCAAGACTTAAAAACCTCTAGGGATGCAGATTCCACCACCTCCCTAGGGAACCCATCTCAGTGTTTCCCTACCCTCCTAGTAAAATAGTTTTTCCTAATATCCAACCTAGACCTTCCCCATTGTAACTTGAGACCATTTCTCCTTGTTCTGCCATCCGTCACTACTGTGAACAGCCTCTCTCCATCCTCTTTGGAACCTCCCTTCAGGAAGTTGAAGGCTGCTATCAAACCCCCCTCGCTCTTCTCTTCTGCAGACTAAACAAACCCAAATCCCTCAGTCTCTCCTCATAGGTCATGCGCTCCAGCCCCCTAATCATTTTGGTCGCCCTCCGCTGGACCCTCTCCAATGCGTCCACATCCTTTCTATAGTGGGGGCCCCAGAACTGGACACAATACGCCAGATGTGGCCTCACCAGAGCCGAATGAAGGGGAATAATCACTTCTCTGGATCTGCTGGCAATGCTCCTCCTAATGCACCCTAATATGCCATTAGGTTTCTTGGCTACAAGGTCACACTGTTGACTCATATCCAGCTTCTCATCCACTGTAACCCCCAGGTCCTTTTCTGCTGAACTGCTACTTAGCCAGTCGGTCCCCAGCCTGAACTATGCTCGGGATTCTTCCATCCCAAGTGCAGGACTCTGCACTTGTCCTTGTTGAACCTCATCAGATTTCTTTTGGCCCAATCCTCTAATCTGTCTAGGTCACTCTGGACCCTATCCCTGCCCTCCAGCATATCTACTGCCCTCCAGCGTATCTACTTGGTTGCTAGGTGTTACAAAGAAACTGAAAAAAGAAAGATTAAAACACAGAAAATCGCTTCCCTGGGATTCAGTTTGAAGAGTTCCAGGGTAAAGGGGGATAGTTACATGTGCTTAGCAAAAAGAAGTCCAACAAACTAAAAAAATAAAGAAAATAACCTAGTAGCGTCTGACTAAAAATTCCCTGTTCTACTCACATCTCTCTTGTTCCAAGATTTAGTCTTTCCCTAGCCAAGAAAGTCGCTGGATTCTGCTTGCCCAGGTTCCTGGCTTAATTCACATCTTCCAGGCATGATAACACAACAGGCACATCACTGCTTCCAATTCAAAACCCCAAATTCTGTTTCCATTTTCTTTCCTGGCCTCCTGTCAACTCGCTTCCTGCTTCTCTAGCATTCCTGGAGACTTTCTAGGGGTACGTCTACA
Source organism: Pelodiscus sinensis (assembly GCF_052426305.1). Taxonomy (NCBI): domain Eukaryota; kingdom Metazoa; phylum Chordata; order Testudines; family Trionychidae; genus Pelodiscus; species Pelodiscus sinensis. Next base: position 14,954,911 of record NC_143069.1, on the reverse strand, counting down.
CTACAGCGCTAGTTCGAACTAACTTAGTTCGAATTAGTTAATTCGAACTAAGCTAGTTCGAACTAGCGCATCTAGAACTAAAAACTAGTTCGAACTAGCGCGTCCACACTGATTGGACGCAGGGGGGCATTTAAGGGCAGCTGAAACCGGTTCTGGCAGGGCATCAGGTCAGCAGTTGCTTTGTGTGGCTGCTGTCTGAGGCTATCTGAGGCTCGTGCTTAAAGGGACCCCCCTGGACAGCCGGTTCTCAGCTTTTCCTGCTTGCTTGCCAACCTCGCCGAGGGACAGCAAAGCGTCGGTCTCTGTGCCCGTCTGTGTCGGTGCTTCCCTTCGGGGGGGACCGCCGCAGGTGGCAACATGGAGCCACGGCTCGCCCTGCACCTTCTGGTGCACGTTCTGGACTTGCTGCTGCAAGCCTGCCAGCAATGGCTCGAGGCTGCCTGGCACCACCTGGGGAACGTCAGCCCCCTGCCTCTCCGCCTGGCCGCCCTGGGGGCCGTGGAGGAGCCGCGGCGGCGCCCCGGCACCGGCGTGCCCCGCCGCATCTGGCGTCTGGACACCAGCAGCGACTGGTGGGACCGCATCGTCCTGGAGCGCTGGGACGACCGACAGTGGACCCAGAACTTTAGGATGAGGAGGGACACCTTCCTGGAGCTCTGCGAGTGGCTCGCCCCTGCCCTGCAAAGAAGGGACACTCGCATGAGGCCCGCCATCCCCCTCCAGAAGCGGGTGGCCATCGCCCTCTGGAAGCTCTCCACGCCGGACAGCTACCGATCCGTCGGGAACCAGTTCGGCGTGGGGAGATCCACTGTCGGAGCAGTGCTCATGCAGGTACGGCACTCGTCGGCCACCGAGCCGGGGGGGAGGGGGGCTGCGAGGAGGGGATGGGCCGCCCCAGGGACAAAGGGGGGGGGGGAGGAGGCGAAGGCGCCCTGCACCGGAGGGGTCGGGCTGTCCCGGCCGTACTACACGCTGCCAGGGGAATTGCTTCCGGGAGTGGGGCGCGGGGCACTGCCAGGGCATGAATGCTCCCAGCCACCCGGGCGCCCCACTGATTGACGCTTTGCTGTGTCTCTCTCCGCAGGTGGTCAAGGCCATCAACCGGGTGCTGCTCCGCAGGGTGGTCCGCCTCGCCGACCCGGATGCCGTCATCCGGGGATTCGGCGCCCTCGGCTTCCCCAACTGCGGGGGGGCCATCGACGGGACGCACATCCCCATCCGTGCCCCGGAACACCAGGCGTCCCGGTACGTGAACCGCAAGGGGTACTTCTCCGTCATCCTGCAGGCCGTGTGTGACCACCGGGGACAGTTCACGGACATCAATGTGGGCTGGTCCGGCAAAGCACACGACGCCCGGGTGTACCGGAACTCCTCCGTGTGCCAGCGGCTGCAGGACGGGACCTTCTTCCCCGACCGCCACATCAGGGTCGGGGACGTGGACATGCCCGTCTGCCTGGTGGGGGATGCCGCCTACCCACTGCAGCCGTGGCTCATGAAGCCCTACACGGGGCACCTCAATCCCTCCCGCCAGGCCTTCAATAACAGGCTGAGCAGGGCCCGCATCGTGGTGGAGGGGGCCTTCGGGCGACTGAAAGCCCGCTTTCGATGCCTCCTCACCCGTCTGGACCTGGCCGAGCACAACATCCCTCCCGTGGTGGCGGCATGTTGTGTGCTCCACAATTTGTGTGAGCGGAAGGGGGAGGCTTTCCTGCCAGCCTGGGGTGGGGGAGGGAGGAATGAAGGTGGGAGAAGGGAGGGGGAAACCTTGGATGAGGGAGCTGGAAGGGGAGGGGAGGGAAGGGAGGAAGGGAAAGGAAAGCTCAGGGGTGGGAGTCTGGGTGCCTCTCCCGTCTCGCCACACTGCGGGTCCGGGTGCGTCGGTGGGGAATGGTTGTGGAGGGGGGGGCAGAGAGGACAGGGGGTGTGGAGGAAGCAGGAGCGGAAGCAGGAGGAGCAGGGGGAGCAGGGGGAGCAAGAGGGGGAGAAAGAGGGGGAGCAGGGGGAGCAAGAGGGGGAGCAAGAGGGGGAGCAGGGGGAGGAGGAAACGGGAAGCGGTCCAGCAGGCTCTGGAGGTGGCCTCACAGGGCACGGCCCTGCTCCTCCAGGGCCTCCAGACTCCTCTGGCGCAGCCTGAGGTCCTCCTGGACCCAGTGGTCCTGGAGACGGAGCTGTCGGTCCAGGAACCGGAGATGCCGCCTCTGGTAGTCCTCCTGGTTCCTGGCTGACCTGCTTGCCCGGGCGCGGGCGGCTGCTGCAGGCGGTGTGGTGCGCCCTGCAGGCCCCGGTGCTGCAGCTGTGGTGCAAGAAGACCAGCGGTCAATGACCCCAGGGGCCCAGGTGTGTGAAACCCAGCTCCCCTCTGCAAGGCCAGGGCCCCTGCAGGATCCCCAGCTGCTGCTCCGTGGTGGGCAAGGCCCAGGCGCACGGTCCCGGGGCTCCCTCTCGCCCCAGCCCCCCGTACACATAAGGGGAACACGAGGGTACTCACAGGTGGACGCCTCCCCGGCCTCTGATGATGCAGGCGAGCGGCTCTGTGGGGTGCCTCGGGGGTCCCGGGTCCTGGGAAGGCTGGCGGCAGGCTCCTGGCTCTCAGAGCCCTCTACCTCCTCCTCGGTGTCCAGGAGCGGTCCCTCTGCCCCGGGGTCAATCACGTCCCGGGGGGCAGGGACGGCATGAGGCCCCAGGATGCGGTCCAGGGCATGGAAGTGGGGGCAGGCCTCCTGGTCAGCCCCTGGCAGGCAGGCCCGGGAGTAGGACTGCCGCAAGTCTTTAATCTTGCAGCGCACCTGCTCCCGGCTGCGCTGGTGGCCCCAGGCGGCCAGGCTGGCAGCCATGCGTCCATAGACGGCCGCGTTCCGGTGGCTAGTGCGGAGATCGTGGACATTGGAGGCTTCCCCCCAAACCTCGATGAGGTCCACGATCTCTGCACTTGACCAGGCGGGCGCCCGCCTTTTGCGCCCCCGGGCAGGCTCCCGGGAGCCGCCAGGCTGGTCGTGGGGAGCAGTGGAGGGCTGGGAGCCCTCGGATGGCTGGCTCATCCTGTGGCAGGTGCAGGCTGTGCAGGCACGGGTGCTTGCAACTGGCACAAAGTGAGTAGCCAGCCCGTGGCCCTTTAAGGGCTCCGGGGCCGGGAGGGGGGCAATAGAGTTTCCCTGGTGTTGGCCAGAGTGGCCACCAGGGAAACCTGGAAAGCCTTAGCCTCCCACTAGTTCGAACTAAAGGGCTACACAGCCCTTAGTTCGAACTAGCTAGTTCGAACTAGGCGTTAGTCCTCGTAAAATGAGGTTTACCTAGTTCGAACTAAGCGCTCCGTTAGTTCGAATTAAGTTCGAACTAACGGACCGCTAGTGTAGCGCATAGGAAAGTTAGTTCGAACTAACGTCCGTTAGTTCGAACTAACTTTCTAGTGTAGACATACCCTAGGACCTTTTGTCTATGGTTTCAACCTTTCCAGGCAAGACAGTTAGGGTTAAGTCCCAAGACTTTCAGGCAACCGTCTGCTTTTGACACGACCTGCCTGTTTCTCTTCAGCTAACTCTTGCTTACTTTGGTTCAGGCCTCAGGCCTTACACCAGGCCCATGCTTCAGGCCCATCCTTTCTAGTACAGGATGTAGCCTGGTAATAAAGCCCTGACTGTGATATCAGGAAACCTGGGTTCTATTCCTGCCTCTCCCACCGGTTGGAGAGGTTATTCCCTGTCTGTAAAATAAGACTAATGATACTAACCTTCCCTTTTTAGACCTACACACAGCAACTAGGGATTTTTATTAACTACTCAAATATCGGTGAGCCTGGCTCGCTAGATGAACCATCCGGTTCCTCTTGGAATCATGTTAAATGCTTGATCCCCATGACCAAAGTCTCAGATACTGGGAGAAGTGACACGGGGGAATAAAAGCTGCTGTCTGAGGTAAACTTCCTGGCAGGAATCCCCTGGAATGGGAGCCATCGCTACCAGGAGCCCAGGAATAACAAGACTCCAAAAGTCCAGCTGCCAGGCAGTTTGACCATCTCCTTCAGGCCAGTGGCCCAGAATTCCAGGACATCTTTGGGCCTGGGTTTAAAAAGAGGCAGTACCGTGTGCTCAGCCCCTTTTTATCCATCCCCTTTCCCTCCATTGGCACGCAACCCTCAAATGGCCAAAGGTTTCCCTTTCCCTCCCTCCTTGGTTAAACAAGCTGGTTAAACAGCTCGAGGTGATGGAGTGATAAGCACCCACTGACAGAGTCGCTCGGGTTGCAGGGCCAGCGTAAGTCCGCTTTTAAAACTGCCGGCCATAGCTGCAGCTACGGGAGGGGACTCTAGCAAGGGCCTGGAACAAGGAACAGGGCTCCACTCCTGCATGGGATTCGGGCTTCCCCCAGGCAGATGCTCTGTTGCTGCTTTCCTGTCTCTCCCTTCTCCAGGTGGAAGGGGACGGTTAGCCAGTGTTCCCTGCAAGCTGAGCTCTTGGGCGGCCAGCCAGGAGACATTCAAATGCTGCCCAGTTTGCTAGCCGGTAGCATGTGTTTCTAGTGGTGGTGCATGTGGTGTACTGGGTGTAGACATAGATCTTGTTGTTATAGTAACTGCGTTAGGTCACTGGGGGTCAGCCCAGCTGGTTTGGGTTTTTTCTAGCTAGCTCCGTGCTATGCAATAAAATGGACACTTGCAACTACTCAAGCTCTCTGTATTTCCACTGATTTCTTCCCATGCTGTGAAACTCCACGTGACGTAACAGTGCACATCCGTGCATGCCTTGGTGCACATAACAAAATGTATTCCGCACAGGAGTGGGGGAAAAAGTAGAGGCATTATTGCCGCTAGCTCCTTACTGAAACTCAGTGAAAGGCAGGGGAAATGAGAGATCAAGATCCTGAGACTGACAGTCCCCAGGAACAACGGGGAGAGGCTAAAGTCCCAGTTCAGCCTGATTGGCAGAGCAGGGAGCCAGGAGGGAGCCAGGGTCGGCAGAGTGGGACTGAGCTAAGGAGAGAGCAGGGGCCAGCACTGAGCTGGGGAGCAGGGCTGGCCTCGGGGAGGGAGAAGGGGAGGCCGGGGTCAGGATCGGGGGCAGTGCGACTGGCCTCAGGGAGGAAGGGGGGGTCAGGGGCACCATGACTGGCCTCGGGGAGGGAGAAGGGGGGGCCAGGGTCAGGATCTGGCCCTTCCCCCCCAGAGCTGCTTCCCATCCCCTCTTCCTTCCAGCCAGTTCCTGCCCCCCCCCCCCCCCAGCCAGTCCCTCTTCCTCCCACTCCCCTGCCCAGGATCAAGTGTGTCCGTTTTTTGGGGGGAGGGTCTACCTCGCAACCCTACGAGTCAGACCCAGCGCAGGCACCAAGTGATGGGGACTGCCAGAACTTTGGGAACCTGAGTCTGCGGGGTGGGGGTTTGTGGCAGGTCAGGAGATGAAAGGGGAAGGCACTAAGGGACAGGGTGTAGGAGACAGACAAATGCCCGGGGGCCAAGTGGAGACAATGAGGAAAAGGGCAGGAGGGGAGGTGTCAGTGAGGGGGGGGACAGGATGATGCTAGGAGAGGAGAGGGGAAGGGCTTTGGGGGCTAGAGGGGAGAAGGGGAGGTGCTGGGAGAAGGCTTGAAAGAAGGGGTGGGCATGAGGAAGGCGGAGATGGAGCAAGGCACGTGTAAAGGCACAGGGGCATGAGGGGAACGGGGGCAGAGGGTGGTGAGGGAGTGGGCAAAGTGGGTAGGGGCAGTGAGGGAAGGGGGAGGCACCAAGAGGGTGCAAGGGTAAGGGAAGGTGCAGGTGCCAGGGGAGTCCGGGGGTGAAGCAGAAGGGCAGACACCTGCAGGGGAGGGACCAGCACCAGAGGAGAGAGGCAGGGCAGGTGTGTAGAGGGGGGTGTTAGGAGAGGGGATGAGGAGGGGTAGCTCACATGGTCAGAGTGGGGCTACTGGAGGAGTGGGCACAGGTGGGGAGAGAAAGGCTGGTGGAGGGGGACAGGCCTCGGGAAGGCTGAGGGCAGTGAGAAGGGCAGGAGTCAGGACAGCAGAGGTGGGTGAGGGATTGGGGGGCAGCAGGCACCAGGGGAGCTGATGGAGGAAGAGGAGGAGACAGGGCAGCAGAGGGGACAGGTAAGTGGTTCATAAGATATTTATGAATAACTTGGGTGCCACACTGACACATCCAAACAAGCCACAAACTCAGTACTGGTGCACAACACAAAATGTATTGTGCTCATGGGAGGAAACTCTTAGAGGGAACACTTCCCCCAGCCTCCCCACCCCCCGAGTTAATGTCTCACACGTTGGGTTAATGCAATTGCAGGATCGTTGCATGAGGGGGGTTTGGTGAGGGCCAAACTAATCCCTATTGGTAAGTGGATGGTGGGAAAAGTCCTTGGGGGAGGTCACATGACACCTTTTATTTCTGGTCATGTGTCCATATTGCCCTGAAAGTGTTACCTCCAGAGGCGTGGCTAATGGGGGTCAAAGAGTACATTTAAAACATTCTTTGGGTGCACACCCTAATGAAATGTGCTGCGCACGCCAATGGGCAGAGAGCAGATCCAGTCCTGGGAGCAGGGCTGCAGCCACAGAGTTGTAGACGCCACCCAGAAAGCAGATCCGCATGCTGGGAGCAGGGCTGCAGCCACAGAGTTATAGACGCCGCCCAGAGAGCAGATCCGCATGCTGGGAGCAGGCCTGCAGCTGTAACCCACCCACCTGATGTGGGTCACTATCCTATGGAGTGGCACTGAGACCACTTCCAGCAAGCAATTATTACAAGGGAGCTCTTCAGCCTATGCTGAGAGGCAACTGACTTATAACTCAAGCTGTAGCAGCTCCTGCCCTAAGCTCCAAAAGTCCCAGGTTCTAATCCACCTGGTGGCAGTTGCACAGCCATGGAAGCAGAGAGGCCAGGGAACCCTCTGTACAGGACTTTCCCCCCCTCCCCCCCCCACACACACACCCTTGCTTCCTGGAATCAGCCACCTAGGTGAATAAAGCTGGAAACCCCCATGCCTATAGCTGTGCACCTTTGCTAAATAGCTACAGCCATTCTAAAGTGCCCAGATCTCACAACTAAAAAGAAGACGTCCCAATGAGCTGCTAAGCTGTGCTGCCTGCCATGGACAAGTAGCTCCAAGAGGAGCAAGTGCTGTTGACTCTGGAGCCTAATGATGGTGGTGTCTTCCAGCCATTTTCAGATTAGTACAGCTGCCTCCCTGTGAACCAGGTGCCAGCTGGCCATAGGGTCCCATAGACCTGGCTTGTGCAGCCTAACCTGATAACCAAGCAGCCCATCCATTACTAGCCAGCCGATTACCTTGGGCATGGGAGACGGTCGCACTTGTAATGCCTGAGGCCTTCACGCACTGACAGGGCTTGACTCAATCAGCCAGCTAGGGAGAAAGAAATAAACAGAAGGCAGAGGAGTCACCAAGAGATCAGAAGACCAGCACGATGCCTTATAGGCCGTTCAGCTGTGAAGAGTCACCAAGACAGGGCAGGTGATGCTAACCTGAGTTAGTCCATTAGCTGCGGCTAGGCTGGGCCATGAGAGGAGACAGGCAGTAAATCTGCAGCTGTCAGACCACAAGGAGGACACGGAGGTTTCGAAACCAGCTCAGAGAACAGGGCTGGGTAAGATGCCACCCACCTAACACTGTGATCTGGCCACTTTGTGTTTAGATCCTGCTGCCCATGCCGCCGAATTCTAAGTGGTGACTCAGGCAGCAGGATCCAATTTTAAATGATTCACGGCTCAGGGTTACAGCAGGGGCGAGAGCCACGAGCCCTTTAAAAAGCTGTAGCCACGCTGGACAGCTGCCAGTAGTGGCAAATCTGTGAGCTCTTTTCTGTGCTTTTAATTGAAAGCCTCAGCCACGGAGAACTCTGAGGGTGGGCTAGTCCTTTCTGCCTCAGGCTCCGCCCCTTCTGTGGGTGGAGCCGGCCTATGACCCCATACCAAAATCAATTAAGTGGCCCCCTTCTGAAAATTATCGCCCAGCCCTGTCACAGAATCATAGAAAAGTCTGAGTGGAAGGGACCATGATAGGTCCAGTGTTTCGCAAACTTTTTTTATAATGTACCCCCTTTAAAAAAAATGTGTAAGTACCCCCAGTACCTACTGTTTTCAGACACACACAATTTTTTTCTACCGTTGCAACACATTTGTTTAAACAACTGCATCGTAGCCGGGCGGGCGATGGCATTTTTGGGTGTAAAAGGTACAAAAAGAATAAATGTTGGTTCCATCTTGCGGGCAGAGCCCCGGCAGACAGTGGCAGGCGGGGGTATCGACTGACCCTCCAACCCAGGATATTCCCCCCACACCTGGATTCGCTTCCTAGTCATCCCCATCTCCCTGCACGATCCTTGTTTCTCATCCCGCCGGTCCGAGAAATTGTCAGAGCAGGTTGATCCCGACCTTGCCAAGGGCTTAGGTTACATCACAAGGCTTTGCCGCCACAGCTGGCTTGGCTTGGGTGTGTGGCAAAAGCCCCCCCCCCCCCCCCGCCCCCCCGCAGGCACAGCTATTCTGGCAAAGCCGCCAGGGCAAATGGCAACTCTGCCGAAAAGCATCTGCTGGCTTTAAGCTCCCTGCGAGCTGTTCTCATCGCTCAGCCATCACCACCACTGCCCTGCCTCTGTCCTGCTCCTCATCCCCGCCCCCACTCCTATCCCCTGCTCTCCTCCATCTCCTCCCCCTTCCCTTCTCCTGCCCCTCCCCATTTCCACCTGCCCTGCCCATCCCCGCCCTTTCCCTCCCCCCGTCTGTCCCCCTCTTATGTGAGGGCTTTGCTGGAAACGCCCCCCCCCCCCCCAAGCCAGGGAGATCTCCCCTCCGGGAACAATTCAGCCCCCCCCATCTCGCTCCCTCCACTCCACAGTATTTCCTCCATTCCCCACAGTTGAAAATTGAGCTCCCCCATCCCCTCAGGTGACAGTCGGGCTCCCCCATACGCAGCTGCCTAGGTAGGCACCTCCGCAGCCAGAGCCTGCCCCTGGCGCCCACGTCTCCTCCCCGACTGCCTGTCCCAGGCGACCACCTGAACCTGCGTCCCCCATTCTCTCAGATCACAGCTCCCTCCCTGACCCTGCACCCCCCGACACCCCTCCCCCAGGCCAGACTCCTCTCTGGCACCCGCACCCCCTCCCCCAAACCCTCTGCTCCCCCTTCACCCAGGTCACAGCTCCCTCCCTGACTCTGCACCCCCCCGACATCCCTCCCCCAGGCCAGACTCCTCTCTGGCACCCGCACCCCCTCCCCCAAACCTTCTGCTCCCCCTTCACCCAGGTTACAGCTCCCTCCCTGACCCTGCACCCCTCTTTAGCCCCTCCCCCAGGCCAGAGTCCTCTCCTGCGCCCATACCCCCTCCTGGACCCTGCACCCCTATCCACCGCCCCAGATCATACCCCCCCCCTGCACCCAGGCTCCACCCCTAAGCTCCCTTCTGCACCCAACCACCCCGTCCCAGACCCCAAAGCCCTCGGTAGAAATGTGGCCCTTGATCAGTTGCCAAAATGGCCCCCCCATTACAAATTATTGACCAAGCCTGATCCAAATGTTTTTTGAAACATTGTTTAATGAGAATGTAAATACAATTCAATACAATTGGGAGGGTTGGGGGGAGGGGGACGCAGCTGCTGGCTCCTCAGCTCTTGCTGCTCTCACTGGGTGTCTTCCTGCTGCAAGGGAAGCAGAATCCGTCACATTCATCCCTGGGGACTCAGGGGAACTGGCCCCCCAGCATTTCCACCCTCCTCCCCCTGCTCTCTGGTCACCCCCCGTCAGGCCCGCAGGGTGAGCTCCTGACCCCCCCCCCCCCCCCCAGAGCTCCTGACACCTCGGCCCCCTCCCGCCTCCTAGGACAGTTTCTGTGTTCAGAGCCTCCCCCACCCCCAGGGACGCTCGCAGGGGCAGGAGGGATTCTGCCAGCAGGGACGTGGGGTGGGGGCAGCCTGAGGAAAGGGGCGGGGGACTCCCTGAGGGGATGGGAAGGAGACCCTGGCCCTGCCCCACTCTCCTGATCTGCTCCGGCTGCTCACCATGTATTCCAGGAGCTGATGGGCCTGCCCATGCAGGGCGTGGGCCAGGACCAGCCCGGCCTGGCTGGGGCGCCGCAGGGGGGAGCGGGCAGCGAGCAGAGCCTTGTCCAAAAAGCAATTCTCCTGCTCTGGTGTAAAGAGCTGCCCAAAGACCTGGAATCAAGAGCACAGGAGGTTTCAGCTGACGGCCCAGAGCCCGGCCCCAACTCCTGGGGCTAAAACAGCTTCCTCCTCCCCCAAACTCCCTTCCAGACCCTGCACCCAGACGCTCTCCTCACCCGGCACCCCAACCCCTGCCCCAGGTCACAGCTTCCTCCTGCCCCCAAGACCCTCCTACCCCCACGAGGGCCCCAGCCAGCCCCACCCCCGAGCCCTGCCCTGCCCTGGCAGCGCGTCCTTACCTCTCCCACCCGCACGCTGTTGCTGTGAGCCAGGACCCATCTTTCTTTGTAGTAGTGTCTGCACCACAGGTCCTCTGCCTGGTGGATGTTGAGGCCTGCAAGAGACACAACAGGGTCATTCTGCTGGCAGGTCTGAGCCCTTCCCCTCCCACGGGTCCCTGCAGGCATCCCTGGGCAAATGGAGGGGCACAGGGGGCAGAAGGGGAAGACAGAGGGACGCATCCCCCCTTGGGCCAGTCTGGGGGAAAAGGGCTGGGTCCCCTCCCCCCGCCGCCGGCACCCTCAGGGTGTCCCTGGGGCCCAGGTCCCGGCTGGGTTCCTTACCCCTGTGGTGCAGGAGGAGTTGATACAGGCTGTGCACCCCCTCCCGGGCCAGCCGGCTGACGTCTTCGGATGGGTCCGAAATAAAAAGGCCCAGCTGGGCCACGTGGTGACCCATCCTCGGCCAGTCGGCGGAGTTCTGAGGGGAGAGAAGAGGGGGGGTCCCTCAGCATCCTGGGGCTGCACGTCCCATGCAAACGGCCGCCGAGGCGGGTCTGAGCTCGGGGGACGGACAGAGACACCTCCCGGGGCGGGGCGGGGCCGGCCTTGCGAGGAGACAACCCAGAGCAATGGCCCCGACTGAAGGGTCACTCCGGGGGTGGAACAAGGGGATCCACTGACGGCCACTCCCCAGTCCCCAAGCCCAGTCCCTCAAGAGCCCCCCTGAAGGGCCCAGGGTCGCCCCTCCCCGGGGAAAGGAGAACGCGGCCCATTCCCGGCCCATTCCCGGCCCTGCCTCTGCCTCCCGGGGACGCTCCCAGCCCCGCGTCCTGCAGCCCCAGACCCCCTGGCTCCGAGGTCACTTACGTCAAACCCCGGGAGGGTGGTGGCGACTCCCAGCAGGGCCGTGGTGCTGCCAAGGGCCCTGGCTCGCTCCTGGGGCAGGCGGGACTCCAGCCAGGGGCTCAGGTGCTGGGGGGGAAAGAGACAGGTCAGGACCCGTAGGGAGGTGCCGGTTCTGGGCATAGCCTGGGGCTCCTCTCGGACTGTGCCCCCCCCAGCCACTGACACTGCTCCTCTCTCGGCCCCCCGAGGAAGCAAGGACAATGGCCCCGTCCCCCCCACGGGGCTCACCTCCATTATGAGCTGCAGCCGGGCGGTGTCTGGGGACTCGGCGAGGAGGCTCGCCAGTAGGGCCTGGAGGTCGTAGGGAAGGGCCCGGATGAACTGCTGCAAGACAAGGGGGAGCCCTGGGTCAGAGGGGGGTTGGGGAATCCAGGCCACCCGCTGGCTCCGGGGTGCAGCCTAGAGCAGGGTCTGAGCCGCCTCGCAGAGCAGGGAGGAGCCCAGGCTGGGCATGGAAGGGACGTGCCCCCCGGGAGAGCAACGGGAACCCTGGAGGGAAGGATCCAAACCTGCAGCTTCTTCCCTCCCTCTGCCACCCCCCCCCCTTCCTCTCTGGAGCTCCAGCCCAGCCCGGGAGCAGGGCCCGGAGGGACGTACCTGCGTGTGGATGGGCTCCTGCTGCCAGTCCCCAGACACTGTCTGTCCCACGGCCGCCGTCAGCAGGGGGCTCAGGAGCTGGGCCCGCAGGGGAGGCTGCAAGGTGCTGGCGGGAGAGAGGGGCAGAGACTGTTAATTGAGCAGCAGGAGACAGAGACTTTCCCACTCCCTGGCCAGGGGATCTGCTCTGGGGGGAGTCGGCGGGGGGGTCGGTACCTGAGGCTGCAGGCGGCGTTGAGGCAGTCGGCCAAGACCAGCGGGGGGGCGAGTCCTCCATGATCTCCTGGGAGACCCAAGGAGACAAAGGGGCGTGTGAGGCTGGGGCCCCCAAGAGACGCTCACATGGCCAGCGCCCCCACCCAGCAGGATCCAACCCCACTGCCTCCCGCTGCCCTGTAGCCCCCCTGCCCGACACAGGGCCCCTCCCAGCACCCCCCTCCCAAACCGGGACCAGCTCAATCCTTGTTCCCAGGCCGTCTCCTGCCCCTCCCTGCCCTGGTGACCAGCCTCTGAACCTCCTCATCCCTGCTCCCCAGGCGCATCCCCAGCAGCCCGCTCGGCTCCCTTCCAGCCCCCCATGGCCCGGGGAGACCCCTCCCTGTCCCGAATCCCCCTTCCTGTCCGGCACCCCACACCTGCCCCATTTCTGTGTCCCTCCCTCCTCCAGCATCCCCACCCACCCCTCCCCATGTCCACCTCCAGCCCTCCCGACTCCACCCATCCCGTTTCCAGCACCCCCACCCGCCGCCATGGCCCAGGCAGACCCCTGTCCACCCCACGTATCCCCTCCCCTCCTCCCGGCTGCCGCGACTCGCTTACAACGATCCTGGCCATCATGGTGTCCTTGCAGCAGCGCGGCGCCAGGGTGTCCTCGCCCCTTTGGAGGGCGGCGAGGCAGGCGAGGGGGATGGCCAAGAGGAACCGCTGCAGGGCGGCTGGGCTCTGCACCCCAGAGAGAGTCTGTGAGCCTGGGGCCTGCCTGCCCCCCATGGACAGCTGCAGGGCTCAGGTCTCCCAGGAGTGGAGGTGGGAGCTGCCGGTTGTCCAAGCACCCACACTCCCCCCCCAACTGCTGCCTCAGGCTTGTGGGGGCCCAGCTGGTGCATGACAAGAGCCCCCAGCTTGGGGGGTCCAGGTCATGCAGGAGAAGGGGCCCCAGGGGGATCCCCAGGGACAAGCCCCTCCCGGAGGGGGGGGGACGTGCTGGGAAGGGGCCGGACAATCTCGGCTCCCCCCCGTGTGGAGAAGGTTCCTACCGTGTCCCGGGTGTGGAGCTGCTCTTCGATGTCATAGATGGCCCCTTCCTCCACCCGGGAGTCCATCCGCTCCTGGCAGAGCTCCGCCGAGGCGCAGGGGGGCTCTGTGCGGGAGGGAAGGGACCAGGGTGACTCCAGCGGCCAGCAGGGGTCACGCGCCCCCATGTCAGGGACCCAGGGCAGGTTGGGCCCCACACGCCCCTCGCAGGGACCCATCCCCCTTCCACCCTCACATCTGCCAATGCTCTCAGCAGAGCCCCCACCAGGAACAAGAGAGCCAAGCAGCCCCCGCCCCCATCCATTGCCCTGGCTGCGGGGCAGACACTGGGGCTGACCCTCCCCGCCCCTCCCCCGGGTACTGGGTGAGCCCCTGGGCCCAGCGTGTTCACGGCCCCTCACCTGGGTCTGAGCGGCTGCAGGAGGTGGCCCGGCTGCAGCTGGAGGCCCAGGCGCTGCTGCTGACGGACCTGGACCCACAGCTGCAGGGGCTGGTGCGGGGAGCGACGGGCTGGGGGCTCCCGGAGACTGGCAGGTCCCCGGGGGCCGGGCAGGGCGATGCCCCCTGGTGGTAATGGGGGCTGGGCTCCCGGGGCAGGTGTTTCTCTCCACAGAGGAGGCCCCGGAGCCACCCTACCCGGCTCCCCCGCTGGGCTGGGTCCCGCCTGCCCAGCCGCCTCTGGAGCCAGGTCCGGGGGGGCCTGGCCGGTGGGCGAGTCGCCCCGAGCTGGTGGGATCCAGCTTCCCCGCCCGCGGGGACGGAGAAGCTGCTCCCCACCGGCCCTGGGGCCATCTTCAGGGCTTTCTTGAACCACAGCCGAAAACGTTTGGCCATGCTGGAAATGAGGGGAGCAAAGGGGAGCTTGGGGCGCAGCCTGATGAACGAAATCCAGGGGTTCCAGCTCCCCAGAGCGACTGCCCCCAGCCCCCAAATGGCCCCTTGCTTATCGGTTCGGTCTTGCACAGGCACTGCAAGGACCTGAGGGTATGTCTACACTACCCCGCTAGTTCGAACTAGGAGGGTAATGTAGGCATACCGCACTTGCAAATGAAGCCCGGGATTTGAATTTCCCGGGCTTCATTTGCATAAGCGGGGAGCCGCCATTTTTAAAACCCCGCTCGTTCGAACCCCGTGCAGCGCGGCTACACGGGGCATGAACTAGGTAGTTCGAACTAGGCTTCCTAGTTCAAACTACCGTTACTCCTCATTCCACGAGTCTCCTGCCCATCAACAGCCCCTTCTTGGCCAATCAGGGGAGAATCTAAGGTGTGGGGGGTGGAGCGTTCTCCCCAAAGACACCGGCATAGACTTGTTCCAGCCCCACCTCCCCAGTCCCCACAATGGGGGCTGCATCCCCCACCCCACGGCTCCTGCAAACCACCCCCCGTCCTTCAGCTAGTCTGTTGGGTCCCAAGCTGGGGGAGGCAGCAAGGGAAGGTCACAGAGGAGGCAAGAACAGAGCAGAAATGTGGGGGGATGGAGGAAAAGGGAAACCAACCAGGAGAAAGCCCCAGTGGCGCTAAGGACGCAGCCCAGGTGAGGAATCACCTTCTGGCCCTTGACCGAGGGCTGGGCCTGCCTGGAACCCAGCCGGCCCCGGGCGGGATCCAACCCCTGGGGGCTCTTACCTTCGTCACAAAGGTGTCGGGATGTGGAACTCACAGAACGCGAAGGAACCGTGAGGAGGAGACGCACCAGAGCTAAAGCAACCGGGGGTCTCCAAAGTCCCCTGGGCCCGCCCCCCGCTTTTATCAGCCTGAGATGTGGGTCCCTCTGTGAGGTCACCACCTCCCCACCTGCCCTTTGCCTTATATGCTGAGGGCTGCCCAAAGCCCCTGTGAGGTCACCGCCCCCCCCTCACCCTGCCAGGCAAATGTCCTGCCTCTGGCCACCCCCCTGGGAAGTTTGAGCCATTACTAGGGGTCCCTCCCCCTCCCTCATAGGCTGCTCCCTGCCCTACACTGCAGGCTTCTTGCACGAGAGCTGTTTCACGCCGGAGTTCTTGCGCAAAAGGTCTCGTGCAAGAGTGCCTCCACCCTGCCATGGGCTTTTGCACAAGAGCGTCCATGGCAGTGTGAACGCTCTCTTGTGCAAGAAAGCTCTGATGGTCATTTTAGCCATAAAAGTGTCTTGCTCAAGAAGCCCCTGGTGCCCGTCCACGCTGCCTTCTTGCACAACAGCTCTTGCACAAAGGGGGCTTAGTCATCGTCGGGAGAGGAATAACTCCTGTGCAAGGAGCCCTGTTCTCTGATGCTTTACTGCAAATTTACTTCTGCAAGAACACACGTAGAGTGTAGACGCGCCACAAGTTTTTTCGCAAGAACACGCAAAAACAAGCCATGTGGATGTTTTCTTTTTAGGCAAAAGCCCCTTTTTGCACAAGATCGGTCGGCCTTTTTGCAGGCATAGGGATCTTGTGGGAAAAGGGGGTTTTTTGCACAAAAAGTAAACATCCACATGGCTTGGTTTTGCGCACAAACCCCGAGCACAAAAACGGATCGGCAGAAAATATGCAAATGACATTGCGTGTCATAGAGTCCCTCGTTAGCATATTTGTTGCCAAAAAAACTCGTTGTGTAGACGTAGCCTAGGAGAGAAGCGATCTCAGACACAAAGCCCTTCAGTAAGAGGGCATAGCCCTGGGGCGTGGTAGGAGACGTACGGCAGACATGGGAGGTCACTGTCCTAGCTATTTGGCACGGAGGAGGCCTCAGCTGGAGCACTGTGTCCAGATCTCAGGGCCATGCTTTAGGAGAGAGAGTCCAGAGGGGAACTATGAAAAGGGATTAGGGACGTTAGATATTCACTGAGTAGTCAATTAACCTCATGATTTCTTATCGGTTACTTGACTTTTCGATAGTCCCCAGGGGCCAGCTGTCTCAGTCCTGGCTCGCGCTGGGTGCGGGACCTACCCCCTCTGCGGCTCTGCATTTACAGTGTGTTAGGAATCAGGCAGGCAGGCAGCCTCGCTCAGTTCCAGTTTGCACCAGGTCCAGAAGCTCAGACCCAGCCCCCAGGCAAGGGCTGCTGCCAGCTTGTGCTGCTGCCTCTGATACAGAGGCAGCAGTACGGAGTGCCAGGAGGGAACTGGTCTAAAAAGCACCTCCCCTTGCGACCTGGCTGCCTGTCATCCCACGCTGCTGCCTCCGTTTTTGGCGAGAGAGAGCCGCCTGTCTTGAGACACCGGTGGGGAGTCGGATTTTCAAAAGGCAGGTCTCTGTCCTTTGTGAGCCTTCCAAAGCGCTTCGGTGGGGGGAGGGGGCAGGAAGGCGGACGACACTCAGGAATTGTAGCACCCAAATCCACGGAGTGTTTCGCCAGCACCTCCTGCAACAGAGCCCAATCCCTGACAGGCTTTTAGGCAAGATAGATCATTTGAAAAAATGACAGACACAGGGTTTTCCGTCACCGCTCTCCCTTTCTTTTATTTCCCTGGGCTAACTGGCTTGTTCCTCTTTGGCTAAGGATGGAAGGGTATGTCAACACTACAATGTTAGTTTGAACTAACGGACGTTAGTTCGAACTAACATTCATAGCCGCTACACTAGCGCTCCGCTAGTTCGAATTTGAATCGAACTAGCGGAGCGCTTAGTTCGAACTAGGAAAACCTCATTTTACGAGGCTTAAGCCTAGTTCGAACTTACTAGTTCGAATTAAGGGCTGTGTAGCCCCTTAATTCGAACGAGTGGGAGGCTAGCCCTCCCCAGGTTTCCCTGGTGGCCACTCTGGCCAACACCAGGGAAACTCTATGCCCCCCTCCCGGCCCCGGACCCCTTAAAGGGGCACGGGCTGGCTACGGTGCCCGTGCCAGGTGCAAGCCTGCCAGCACCCAGCCAGCAGACCCTGCACCTGGCACGGCACAGAGCCACCCACCCGATGTCCCCCAGCCCACCCCCTCTTCCCGGGACCAGGCTGGCGGCTCCCGGAAGCTTGCCTGGGACCGCAAGAGGCGGGTACATTCCTGGGCTAGTGCGGACATCGTGGACCTCGTCCACGATCTCCGCACTAGGCACAGGAAAGTGGCCATCTAGGGCAGGAGAGCTGCCAGCCTGGCCACCCAGGAGCAGGTTTGCATGAAAATCAAGGGGGTCCACTGAGACCCCCGCCCCTGAGCCCTGAGCTTACAATGGCCATCCTGGGTCAGACCAAAGGTCCATCTAGCCCAGTAGCCTGTCTGCCGACAGCGGCCAACCCTAGGGACCGTGGAGGGGATGGACCAAAGACAGTGACCAAGCCATTTGTCTCGTGCCATCCCTCTCCAGCCTTGCACAAACTTTGGGCAGGGACACCACTCCTACCCCCTGGCTAAGACTACTCCATGGACCCAACCTCCATGACTTGATCTCCCTTCCCTTTAAACTCTGTTCTAGTTGTAGCCTTCACAGCCTCCTGCAGCAAGGAGTTCCACCGGTTAACTATTTGCTTTGTCAAGAAGAACAACTTTCTCTTACTAGTTTCAAGCCTGCTACCCAGTCCTTTCCTTTGGTGTCCTCTAGTCCTTCTTTATGGGAACTCAGGAAGAACTTTTCTGAATGCACCCTCTCCACCCAACCCCTGCTTTTAGAGACCTCTATCCTGTCCCCCCTCCGTCTCCTCTTTTCTAAGCTGAACAGTCCCAGTCTCTGTAGCCTCTCTTCATCTGGGACCTGTTCCCAACCCCTTATCATGTTAGTTGCCCTCCCCTCTCCCAGCCTTAATCTTCCCCTCTCCCACCTCCTTTTCCCAGTCTCCCCCAGTTTTGTTCAATAAAGACAGAGTCAATGTTGGAAGAAACGTTATCTTTATTTTGTACATCAATAAGAAGGGGGGCTAGGGAAGGGTAAGTGGAAGGAGGTGAGGGAGGAATGGGGTACGAGCCCCCGATGGGGAGGACTGGGCTGGCTCTGCAGGCTTCTGGGGGTGGAAGCTCTCCTGCAGCCCCCCGATTACCCCCTCTCCCCAGATGGCAGCCTGCGGCAAGTGCAGCCGGGCTGATGGCTGAGTGGTGTGATGTGCCCAGTGTGGGTACTCCGGGCACTCCAAGCCAGGACTGGTTTTCAAGCGGGGCACCCCTTAGAACTGTCTGTCCGGGGTGGGGGTCGGGACCCTTTAAGCGCAGCCCTCGGCTAGCCTGAGACTGCATCTCCACGCTCTAAGTCCTCCTCTGATGCCCTGCCGGCACTGCTTCCGGCCATCCTTAAGCCCTGTTCAGAGTCCACTCAATGTGGACTTGCTAGTTCGAATTAGCAAAACTAGTTTTTAGTTCTAGACGCGTTAGTTCGAATTAGCTTAGTTCGAACTAGCGCTGTAGTGTAGACATACCCGAAGAGAGGAGCCAGCAGGGGTAGAATGAATTGTGTACCAGGTCCTGGAAACAAGAGCATCTCCTCCAGATCACCCATCCACACCTGAACTGTTTAAAAGCTTGGCTGCCAATAAAGACACCTTAGCTCAGCAAATGCCAAGCCAGGCACCTGTGTTTGGACACGAGGGGTGCACAGGGATGTGAGAACCAGGAAGGCTGATCTGTGAATTCACCCCCAACCGTCCCAGTACAAGACAGACGCTTGCGCCAACCAGCAGGGGTCACTGCTCCTCCGGTTTGGCTTGGACAAAGGTGCCCATCTGTTTGGTGTTCGCGTCTCGGAGCTGCGCCAGCTGCCTCTGGCCACGGCGGAGCAGATACTCGATGTGCATCACGTCGGCCCGGGGGATGCTGGCGTTCTTCCGGAACTCGGCCTGGATGCGAGGCAGGAATCCCGGCTTCTCCCGGCCGGTGCGCAGGAACTGCCTGTATAGGCTCAGGACGTGCTTCTGCAGCTTGCTATGCTGGGCCATGGTGCGCCTGGGGGGCCTGCCCATGCCACGGGGGGCCAGCGCCACGAGGCAGGGGCTGGAAGTGAACAGAGGCGGAGATGTTAGAGCAGCATCTCATTCCCAGACGCGCCTGTGCAGGCATTTCCATGCACTTTTCACCCCCACCTGCTTGGGTTACCAGATGGTTTAAAAAAAATACCGAACAGCAGGGGCCGGGGGGGGGGGGAGGGACTGGCTGGAAGAGAGGGGGTGGGGGGGAACCGGCCGCCGGGAAGCAGGGCTGGCTGGGAGGGGGCTGGAGGGAGCGGGGCTGGCCGGGGGGCAACCAGCCGTCGGGAAGCGGGTCTAGTTGGGTTGAGGACCAAGAGGTGGGGGAACCGGCCGGCAGCGCTGCAGAGATGTACCAGAGCCTGGGTCGGATTCATCTTTGGTGGGCCCTGGCTCCTAGACCATAGACACACTCCCCACCCCCCGCCCCCCCGGAGGCCCTAGGGAAAATGGCACCCCGGCCCTGTGGACATGGTGCCCTCTCTGTTTCCCTTGGCCCCGTAGGCACTAAGCTCCACTCCTGCCGCCCAACTCCTACAAGGCCCGACGGATTTCTCTGTGGCCCCCGACCCAAAAAAGGATCCCCCCAGCCCTGTGTTAGGGGATACGAGGGAGTCTGGCTGGGACGTAAGTGCAAATAACTCTGCTCTTAGCAGCTCTGAACCGATGGGCTCTGCCCTGTGCCCCAACCAAGAACCCTAACATAAGAACGGCAGTACTGGGTAGCCTGTCTGCTGACAGTGGCCAGCACCAGGTGCCCCAAAGAGGGTTGACCAAAGACAATGATCAAGCGATTTGTCTCCTGCCATCCTTCTCCAGCCTTCCACAAACAGAGGCCAGGGACACTATTTCTATCTCCTGGCTAATGGCCTTTTATGGACCTAACCTCCGTGAAATTATCTAGCTTCTCTTTAAATCCTGTTATAGTCCTAGCCTTCACAGTCTCCTCTGGCAAGGAGTTCCACAGGTTGACTACACGCTGTGTGAAGAAGAACTTTCTTTTATTAGTTTTAAACCTGCTACCCATTAACTTCATTTGGTGTCCTCTAGTTCTTCTATTATGGGAACTAATAAATCACTTTTCTTTATTCACCCTCTCCACACCACTCATGTTTTTATAGACCTCTATCATATCCCCCCTCAGTCTCCTCTTTTCTAAACTGAAAAGTCCCATCGCTTTAACCTCTCCTCATATGGGACTCGTTCCAAACCCCTAATCATGTTAGTTGCCCTTTTCTGAACCCTTTCCAAGGCCAAAATATCTTTTTTGAGGTGAGGAGACCACAGCTGTACACAGTATTCAAGATGTGGGCGTACCATAGTTTTATACAGGGGCACCCTGAGTTACCAAACCACATGACACTGCCCATTAAAAACCCACCAGGACTTACCCAGCATTTATATGCAGAGGTCCCGCACCAGCAGCGGTCTGCACTGGACAGGAAACCATCCGCCCAGCACGCGCGGGAAATCACAGGAACCCAGCCTGGACGGTCCGATGCCCCAGCCCTGACAGAAGAAAATCAAGGTGTGCTTGAAGTGCCACGCCCACCATCCCTTGGTCCTCTGGGGCATTCGGCACATCCTGCTGGGTGAAAGGGCCGGTCACAGCTCCAGGGTCTGTCACACTTCAGGGCCTTTGGCAGCTCCTATTCACCGGGGTCAGGCAGATAATCGCCCCGAGCTTTCCCAGCACTTTTCAGCATCAGCTCTCAAAGGGGGGCAGCGTGACCCCCATGGGAGCAGGGGAATGTCAAAGAAGGAATGGGGCGGGGCAGGGGAGGCAGCCAATGGCTTCTCCTAATGCAGTGGTCCCCAACCATTTGAGGTTGCCGGGCGCCAAGGGGTGTGGCTGTTTGGCCGCAGGGCGCCCTGGAGCGGAGCCCCCCATTGCGCACCCGGGGCCGGGGCCCCCCCATAGACACATTCCCAGGGCCGCCCTCCCCCCCCCACAAGTTCCGCATGCCCAGGGCCGGGCCTCCCACCAAGCGCCGCGCGCCCGGGACCGGCGCTCTCCCCCCAAGCACCGCGTGCCCGGGGCCGGCGCACCCTGCAAGCGCCACGCGCCCGGGGCCGGCACTAGCGCTGGCACTCTCCCCCCCCAAGCACCGCGCGCCCGGGGCCGGTGCTCTCCAAGCGCTGCGCGCCCAGGGCTGGCGCACCCTGCAAGTGCCGCACGCTCGGAGCCTGCGCTCCCCCCATGCGCCACGTGGCCATAGCGCGGGCAGCCAATCTCCGGCGCCTCCGGGGCCGGCGCTCACCGTGCACCATGCGCCCGGGGCCAGCTCCGGCACCGCACATGCGCCACGTGCCCGGGGCCAGGCCAGCCCTGAGTACTTGGCGGGCGCATACAAATGCGGGCACCGTGTTGGGGACCACTGTCCTAATGTTAGCAGTGGGGACACCAAGTTTGGAAGAGAATGGTTAACCAGTAAGCCGGTTATGGTTAACCAGAGGGGGCTGGAGCAGCCCTCCACCAGCCATAGGCAGAGGGCACTCTGGCACGCCACGGGTAGGGTTGCTCAGCAGTCACAGCAGTGTGCCAAGAGGGTAGGTGTGTGGGCTGCTCCAAGCCCATCTTTAACACGTCCTACGTGTCCCATTTAATCGGTTAACTGGTTCAACATATTGTTTAACTGGTTAGCTAATTAAATGAGATTTTACATCCCTGGCACCAAGGTGGCTAAAAGTAGGGTTGAATTGGGACTAGAAATTCCAGGATTTTGACTTTTTTTTCCTGATCACACACAGTTCTGCAAATAAATTCACGTTTTGTTTAGATTTTGACTTTTTTTAAATGTAGTACGGTGGATTACGGAAGATAAACTTTAAAGAGACCAAACAAAGAGTCATTTCAGGAATGGAAAACTATATTTTAATGTTCTGAAATGGTGGAGTTTTCCCCTTCCAAACAAAAGGTCACTAAAATCAGCATTTTCCAATGGAAAAACATCCCCTCAGAAAACTTCCTTCCAGCTCTAGTTAAAACGGACGTATTTTGAAGTGTATAATCAACCTCTGGAACTCACTGCAAAAGGATATTAATGATGGTGAAGGAAAGGGGAGGGAATCATAGAATCATAGAGCTGGAAGAGACCTCAGAAGGTCATCAAATCCAGCCCCCTGCTCTAGGCAGGACCAATCCCAACTAAATCAACCCGGCCAGGGCTTTGTCAAGCTGAGACTTAAACACCCGCTGTGTACAGCCTGTCTGATCCCTTCTGGGGAAGGATGGGTGGGAAGAAAGAATTAGACAGGGTTAGACAAATCCGTAGGTCTTGGTTGACTTCGTCCTGCTTCAGGGCAGGGCGCTAAACTTGGGGTCTGCTCTAGTCAGACCAACATTTCAATCAATCTTGTCAAGAAACAGGCAAAAAAAAACCAACCCAAACCAGGGAGAAACATGTTCCTTGGTTTGTAAACACAGACACGGAGAACAGCTCCTTCCGCTGGGGGGGTGGGAATAAAGAAAATAATCCCTCGCCCCCTCCCCTTCCTATTTGGTCCTAAAGGATGAAGATTTGTGCAGGCTGCGGGGGCAGGACTGATATTCAGGGAATGGGGAGCATGGGGGAGAAGGGGGCAGCTTGCTTACAATCGAGGGGCAACCCCGTGTCTCGGGGCTGGCCCAGCACAGGCAGGATTTCTGCAGCGCAGGGGGACACGAGGTGAAACAAGCAGCGACTCGGCCGATTGGGGCTTGTTATTGTAGGGTCGCATTGAAGCAGACACTGGCACCAGCGTCGCCTCCAAGAGCGAGGGGAGCGCGCGGCCTGGTAACCCCGGACGGACCCGGACTCCCCTGCGCTGCGGGGCCAGGAGTCACCACCCCCCGCCCCTCACCTCCGCCTCCCGCCTGCTCGCAGCCCCCGGGCCCGCGGTAGCAGCTGTGCCAGCCGGCTCCGAATGTTGAAACACCAGCAACATTAGCCCTCGCTTCCCATTGGCTGGAGGGCCCCAGGGGCGGGCGCAGGAAAGGGGAAGCTCCGCCCTCCGAGGGCCACGTGGGCCGGCAGTGGAAGTTGCAAGTCAGCTGGAGGAGAGAGGGGCCCGGCCCGGCCTGCGCACGTGGCTTTCACCGCAGCGCTCACCTGCCCTCACGCCCCACGCTCCTGCTTTTCCCTCCCTGCGTTGTTCGACCCAACCCTCACCCAGGCATCCACCCAGTTCACCCCGATTCTCACCCCTTTTTAAACTTGTTCCTAAGAAACCCCGATCGGTTCCTGGGAAATTCCAAACAACTCTTATCAGTGGTGCCCGTTACATACCAGCTGGGTTTTCCCTTTGATATTTACATACCCACTGCCTCCTTCCCCCCCCCTCCCATTTTTTCCTCCCCTGTTCATTCTGATGGCCATTTTAGCCGTAGGGGTTTTTTGCGGGTTTTTTTTTTGCGTAAGAAATTCATGTTGCCTGTCTACACTGCCGCCTTCTGGAAGAGCTCTTGTGCAAGAGGGCTTATTCCTCGTGGGGAGAGGAATAACTCTTCCGGAAGAAGCCCTGTTTGCTGATGCTGTACTGTAATACTTGTGCAAAAACACGCACGCAGTGTAGACACTCTGCAAGTTTTTGCGCAAGAACAGCTGTTCTTGTGCAAAAAGCCTGCAGTGTAGACATAGCCTTAGAGGGGCAACCCCAACAGTCATTACTAACAAGGAGTCCTGTGGCACCTTGAAGATTTATTTGGGCATCAGCTGTTGCGGAGGAAAAGCAGGTCCAAGTGTTTTTTACCCCTGGAAGCGGATGCCCAAATACACGTGTTAGTCTTTAAGGTGCCCCAGGGTGCCTCTGTTTAAACAAGTGGAAGAGAAGGGCCTGTGTGCACCTAATAGGATGCCAGGCTAGACTGAAGATCACAATGGCCCTCTCTGGCCTGGAAGTTAATGAATGGTTACATCTGGCCAGGCTGCCTCTCTTTATGCTTGCATTAACTAACTGGGTTATTTGCAGGTGTTGTACTCAGTCCAGCTGTGTCGGAGCGCCTGCTGCTGGAGGAGAACGCAAAAGTTCTGTTACCTGGTTTGTAAGTCTGGAGCCTTCTCTACTGCATGAGGTACAAGCCACCTGGCTCTTCGCTAAAGTTGCAGAGCCGAGTCACTATCGCTGGATGTGGTCTCCGTGCCCAGAGTCCCCAGAGACCACAAACCAGATAAGATTCGAAATCGCCCAAGCAGATTTTTTGCGTAACAACATGCAATAATAGTTGCCAGCGAACAGACTCAGCGCTGCGCCGCTACACTTTATGGAAGCCGTGGCAATGTCCTAACACCCACTGAGCACCATCCAGTGCCCCCACACAGTCAGCTGGTGAACACCATTTGAGGTGAACTTTTATACATTCCTGATGTATCAGGTTGCTACCCCCTGTTACCTGGTTACCGTCCCTTACCTTGCAGAAGGGGGCTTACGTCCTAGTCTTCATACTGTCAACTTACTATCTGTTATGCTGTCAACTTTGACCTGGTCCTGAACATAGGTCGGTATGTACTTTATTTGTGGGAGGTGAATGGTACCAAGATGTTCCTTAGGACAATCCACAGAACTACAGACCGGTCAGCCTTACCTCACTCCCCGGAAAAACCATGGAGGGGATCCTCAAGGAATCCAGTTTGAAGCACTTAGAATAAGGAAAGGGATCAGGAGCAGTCAGCATGGATTCACCAAGGGCAAGTCATGCTTGACGAACCTGATTGCTTTCTATGACGAGGTAACTGGCTCTGTGGACATGGGGAATTCAGTGGATGTGATATACCTGGACTTATTCTTGCCAGCAAGTTAAGGAAGTATGGATTGGATTAATGGACTGTAAGATGGATAGAAATCGGGCTAGACTGTTGGGCTCAATGGGTAGTGATCAACAGCTCGATGTCGGACTGGCGGTCAGTTTCAAGCAGAGTACCTCAAAGACCGGTTCTACGGTCGGTTTTGTTCAACATCTTTATTAATGACTGGATGAGGGGATGGATTGCACCCTCAGCAAGTTTGCCTATGTCACTAAGCTAGGGGGAAAGGTAGATACATTGGACGGTAGGGTATATGGTGCAGAGTGTCCAAGACATATTGGAGGATTGGGCCAAAAGAAATCTGATGAGGTTCAACAAGGACAAGTGCAGAGTCCTGCACTTGAATGGAAGAATCCCAAGAATTGTTATAGGCTGGGACCGACTGGCTAAGTAGCAGTTCTGCAGAAAAGGACCTGGGGGTTACAGTGGATGAGAAGCTGGATATGAGTCAACAGTGTGCCCTTGTAGCCAAGAAGGCTAATGGCATATTAGGGTGCATTAGGAGGAACATTGCCAGCAGATCTAGGGAAGTGATTATTCCCCTTTATTGGGATGTGGTGAGGCCACGTCTGGAGTATTGTGTCCAGTTCTGGGCCCCCCACTAGAGGAAGGATGTGGACGCATTGGAGAGGGTCCAGTGGAGGGCAACAAAAATTATTAGGAGGCTGGAGCACATGACTTAGGAGAGGCTGAGGGAGTTGGGCTTGTTTAGTCTGCAGAAGAATGACGGGGGATTTGATAGCAGCCTTTAACTATCTGAAGGGAGGTTCCAAAGAGGATGGAGAGAGGCTGTTCACAGTGGTGACGATGGCAGAACGAGGAGTGATGGTCTCAAGGTGCAGTGGGGGAGGTGTAGGTTGGATATTAGGAAAAACTCTTTCCCTAAGAGAATGGGGAAGCACTGGAATGGGCTAACTAGGGAGATGGTGGAATCTCCATCCCTAGAGGTTTTTAAGTCCTGATTTGACACAGACCTGGTTGGGATGTGTGACGGCGCGTTGGGGGTCCCCTGTCTCCTGCACCCCGAAATGGCACAAACAGACCGCACCAGCCGGTGGAATAGAGGAAGTTTATTGCCTCTCCAGGATACAGCACAGCACAGATGTAATCTGATCACAGAGCTAGGCTAGGATGCCTCAGGCCCCCTTGAGTTGGGGGGAGACTGGGCCCCTAAACTCCAGCTCCTCTCCCTAGGCTGTCTCCTCCATCCTCACAGACAGCCAGCCACCAACTCTCTGACTTTCAGCCCTGCCCCCCAGCCAGGGCAGCATTCCACCTTCCTTTGTTCCTCTCTATGGGGGGTGTCTGGTCACTGGTTTGCATAGTGACTCATCCTTTTTTGCTGGGTCATTGCCCCCACGACAGCCAGTGGGGGTTACCCCAGAGCCAGCAGCATAGAAACCAGCCAGGTACCCCCACTACGTCACAGTTCTCCCCCCTCCGAGAGCGAACTGATCAGGGTCACTCCGCTCGTGACCTAGGGAAGTTCGGGTCCTCTGCGTGGGAACCCGCCCTGGGGACATGGGTGCTCCCCTTGACTTGGGCCTGATGAGGCCCCACATGAGCTGGCTTCCCTCTGTCCACTTGCCGCCCCGCTCCAGGGCGACTGGCACGGGCCTGTCCTCGGGGGTCACACCCACCCTTCCGCTGGCCTTGATCTCTGGCTGGGGTCTCTCGGGCCGGGGCCATGAGCCCAGCGAGCCTTCTCTGGACCGCCAGGGCGGCTTCCATCCCCGATGCTCCATCCAGGGAGGTCTTCCCCTCCCATAACTCTCTCAGCAAGCCCAGAGGGTCCTCTATCTGGGGTAGAGACCCCCAAGCCGCTTTCCTCCTGTCTTGGGCCTTCCCGCCCCTCTGGCAGGAGTCACAGGACCGGCAGTACCGCTGCACGGCTGTAAAGATTCCCGGCCAATAGAAGTGCTGGAGCAGCCTCAGCTGGGTGCTCCGGATCCCCCGGTGGCCCCCAACGGGGACATTGTGGGCCAAATACAGCAGCTTAAGGCGATACTTTCGGGGGACGACCAGCTGCCGCTGGACCCTCCATGCCCTCACCTTCCTGGGGGGAAGCCATTCACGGAACAGGAGCCCACGCTCCCGCAGGAATCTCTCCTGGCCACCTCTCCCCCGGGGCTGAGCTGCACGGAGGCCAGCCTGGTCCCTCAGCCTCTGCAAGGAGGGGTCTGCCTGCACCTCAGCCTGGAATTCAGCTGCTGAGGCAGGGATCGGGACCTGTCCCCCACCTCTGCCTAGGTCCGGAGTCCCTGCCTGGCTGGACCCCGTGTCCACTGGGATGGGACCCTGAGGCTGCTGCCAGGAGTCCTTCCCTGGACCCACGTTGTCAGCCCCCCGCTGGCTCTGGGTGGTGACTAGAGCCCGCTGGGATTCATGGGGCCACTCCTCTAGGTCATTCCCCATCAGCACCTCGGTGGGCAAGTGCGGGTGCACCCCCACTTCCTTGAGGCCCTCCTTGGCCCCCCATTTCAGATGCACCCTGGCTACAGGCACCTTAAACGGGGACCCGTCTATGCCCTTCAGGGTCAGCTGGGTGTGGGGTAGTATCCGCTCTGGGGCCACTATGTCGGATCGGGCCAGAGTCACCTCCGCCCCCGTGTCCCAGAAGCCCGTCACCTTCCTACCATCCACCTCCAGGGGTATGAGGCACTCGCTCCGTAGGGGCCGTCCTGCCCCCACACGGTAGACAGAGAAATCCGCCTCCTGAGAATCAGACCTCCCAGGGTAGGTGCACTGAGCATCCTTCCCCTCTCTCTGAGCTGAGGTTTGCTTGCCAGCCCCTGCCTCTGGGGCAGCCTGCCCTTCCTCCCGCCCCAGCCAGTTAACCCTGGAAAGTCCCCGGTCCTGGGACCTGGTGCACTGAGCCCTCTTGTGGCCTTTTTGCCCACAGCGCTGGCAAGTTAGGCTTTGGGCTGTCTCTGTCCAGGGCCTGGCTGGTTCTCTGGGGTATCGATGACTGGTCCTGGTCCCTGGGGCTCGCCTCGGAGGTGTCTCTCTCCGTTGCTCAGCCAAGATCCGGTCTCTGCGCGGTTCCCTCTCTCTCCGGGACTCCGATTCACACCCGGACCGGCTCTCCGTGAACTCATCCGCCAGCCTCCCGGCCTCCTGGGGGTTCTCTGGTCTCCGGTCCTTGAGCCACAGCCTCAGTTTGGGTGGGCACGCTTCATAGAACTGCTCCATCATGACCAGCTTGAGCAGCTCCTCTGCGGTCTGGGCTCCGACTCCAGACACCCACTTGCGGCAGTATTGCGCCAGGCGGGAGGCCAGGTCCACATAGGTCTCCCGTGGCCCTTTCTGTACCCCCCGGAACTTCTTCCTGTACATCTCGGGGGTCAGCCCGAACTTGTGCAGCAGGGCCTCCTTGACTCGGTTGTAATCCCCTGGCTGTAGGTCCTCCAGCTGGCTGAGCACTCCGGCCGCCTCCTGGTTCAGTGCGGGGATGAGCTCCTGCAGCCAGTCAGCTGGGGGAACCCGTTGCAGTCCACAGGCCCTCTCAAAGGAGCTGAGGAACCTGTCTATGTCACCCATGTCCTTCAGTTGGGCCACCACGAGCCTCTCCAAGCGTCTGGCAGTCCTGGGACCCTGGGGCCCATCCGCACTTGGCGCAGCCGGTGCCCCGCCGGTTCTCCGCTCTGCCATGGCCAGCTCATGCTGCCGCTGCCTCTCTCGATCTTGGCGCTCCTTCTCTCGATCTTGGCGCTCCCTCTCTCGGTCCTGGCGGTCCTTCTCTCGGTCCTCTACTTCCAATTCCCTGATCCGCAGCTGGATCTCCAGGCGCCGCAGCTCCGCTGGGCTGGCCCCTGCCCTAGATGGGCTACGGCTTGCAGGCCTCCCGGGAGACGCTGTCTCATCTCTCCGTTGGGTTCCAGCGCTCCTCCCCCTCTCTGAGCCTGACACACTCTCAGGGGGGGTCTGGCTGCTTCCCCTGGGGACAAGATCCTGGCCCTGTGGCTGGTCATTATCTTCCAGCTGGGCAATCAGCTGGGCCTTGGTTGCTTTCTGCACAGGCAAGCCCCTCTCTCTGCACAGCCCCACCAGCTCTGCCTTCAAGAGTCGGGCGTAGGCCATCTGCCCGCTGGGCCCCTCGGTGCAGACTCACCAGTCTAGTGCTGCAGCGCCCCACGATTCCCAGGAACCGCTTCGCTCTGTCTCCAGCACGCCTGGCTCCAGGGCTCTTGCTTCTACTGCGCCTTGTCGCTTGCCGCTGGAAGCTCCATCCACGGGGTGCAGTGCATCCCACTTCTGACACCAGTGTGATGGCACGTTGGGGGTCCCCTGTCTCCTGCACCCCGAAATGGCACAAACAGACCGCACCAGCCGGTGGAATAGAGGAAGTTTATTGCCTCTCCAGGATACAGCACAGCACAGATGTAATCTGATCACAGAGCTAGGCTAGGATGCCTCAGGCCCCCTTGAGTTGGGGGGAGACTGGGCCCCTAAACTCCAGCTCCTCTCCCTAGGCTGTCTCCTCCATCCTCACAGACAGCCAGCCACCAACTCTCTGACTTCCAGCCCTGCCCCCCAGCCAGGGCAGCATTCCACCTTCCTTTGTTCCTCCCTATGGGGGGTGTCTGGTCACTGGTTTGCATAGTGACTCATCCTGTTTTGCTGGGTCATGGCCCCCACGACAGCCAGTGGGGGTTACCCCAGAGCCAGCAGCATAGAAACCAGCCAGGTACCCCCACTACGTCACAGGATGATTGAGTTGGGATTGGTCCTGCTTTTGGGCAGGGGGCTGCACTCGATGACTCCTGAGGTCTCTTCCAGCCCTGGGATTCTATGATTCTAAGGCAAGGGACTTCTTTTATTTGAGAGCCCCAATTCCTTCAACAGCAGTATAGGTCTAATCCATGGAGCTCCTGAAGAGCAGCTCTGCATCCCTTTCTATGGCAGCCCAACTGTCCTTGGAACTGGTCAGACCAGTGTGACATCCCCCTGTGTAGGCATAATGAGCTAACGTGTCCTTCACTCCCATGCACCAACTTTGCCACTTATCAACTATGTTTTTAATTTGTTCGAAGGGAAAGCTGAATGAAGCCAAAATTAATGAGTGTTTTAACTTGTAACAAAATACAGGACTGTGTAGCACTTTAAAGACTAACAAGATGATTTATTAGATGATGAGCTTTCGTGGGCCAGACCCACTTCCTCAGATCCACTATTTGATCTGAGGAAGTGGGTCTGGCCCACGAAAGCTCATCATCTAATAAACCATCTTGTTAGTCTTTAAAGTGCTACATAGTCCTGTATTTCGTTTCAGCTACACCAGACTAACACGGCTACATTTCTATCACTGTTCTAACTTGTGTTTCTGTTCCCAGGAAATGTTGAAACGGTAGATTCCTAGGGACTGTCAAGTAGAAAGATTGACCCAAATTAGTTACTTGTTTACTTTCTTTGGCTCCACTGGAATCTTACAACAGGGATTAACTAGCTCCATTCATATCTATAATTAACACAAACAAAATCTATGTTTAGTGACAGGTAAGGTTTCCTGAGCACATGTCTAACAATCCAGACATTTAAAATCAGAAGTTAGTGGAAGGAGGCTGAAAAAGGTGAGGCTTTCGAGAGAAAAATTGCCCGAGAAAGGGTTATTTTGAACTCCAATTTACTCTGTATCAACCCATTTTTCCATTAAACCAACCTAAAGTACTATAAATAGGACTCAAAGTTTATGTCCTATGTTTTAGTTTTTGTCATAAACACCACAAGAAAAAAATATAAAGCAAATGGGAAAAAAGGGAGGATGCGAGTTATGAAAAAGCAAACAGTTGATAGGAGAAGCTAAAATTGGGGGAAAAAATCTATAACCAGTAACATAAAGGATAATTAGGAAATGTTTAAATATATCGGGAACAAAAGAAATCAGAGGAATGGTAAAGATCCATTACTGTATAAGGCTGGTCAAATTGCCAATCATGATGAAAAAAAGAAACTTCAGCAACCTGTTTGGAATTTAATGCGTTGAACTACACACAAGCCATAAAGATTGGATGTCTTTCTAAAACATATGTGGTAGCTCAACCGAGGGATGTTAAATTGCGCTTAATCAGCTAATCCAGTAGTTGGTGGAATTTCCATCGACTACTCAATTAGTCAATAAGGGTATGTCTACATTAGCTCGTTAATTTGAGCTAGGTAGGCAAAGCAGGCAACCGGAGTTGTAAATGAAGCCCGGGATTTAAATAGCCCAGGCTTTATTTGCATGTTCCCGTCCGGTCGCCATTTTGAAATTCCACTAGCCCGAAGTAACTGCCGCGCGGCTATAGAATGAGATGTAACAGTTAATTCGAACTAAGGACTTAGTTCGAGTTACCGTTTCATTGCCACATGTAGCTGGCAGGAAGGGACCTCGAGAGGTCGAGTCCAGTCCCCTGCCCTCATGGCAGGACCCAGTACTGTCTAGACGAGTGTTTCTTAAACTTTTTAAGACCGAGGAACACCAAACAATTTTTTTTTAATGAGGATTTTTTGTTGACTCCTGAGGTCTCTTCCAGCCCTAGGATTCTATAAATGTGCTTGGTACCTGTGCCTGGACCTTTATGCTTGATCTGGCTTATACTATTTCTCTTTCCTGCCTGCGGTTCCACTGAGCCAAAGTCTTGCTTCCTAGATTTCAGGCCTGTTGCTGTTTTTATGTTACCGGCCTTTATTCGGGCATGCTGATTTTATGTTACCAACCCGCAACTTACTACAGAGGCAACTGAGTCCCAAAAAGGAGGAGCAGCTTGTTCAAAAACACAGCAAGCCAGTGGCAGCGCTAGGAATAGGACTCGTATGTCCCAACTCCCTGTCCCCTGCTGTACTAACCAGACCAAAATACTTTGACCACCAGGGTCTGAAGCCCCACAGACAGGGGCCACGGATGGGGAGGGGGAGAGGCAAAGGGGGCAGTTGTCTCGGGAGCTGATGATTTAAAAGGGTCCAGGCCTCTGGGTCACTGTATCGACTATTATGGCAGCCGCCACTGCCAGAGACCCGGGCAAATGAAATCAATCCTAGAGCTCTGTCTGGTGCAAGGTGGGTGGCGCTAAGGCCTGATTGGCCCTCGCCTTGCCCCTCCTACCTTTAGCTTTGCCCCTTTGAGGGGGTCTAGAGCCTTGCCCCTTTGAGGGGGTCTTGAGCCGACCCCCTCCCATACATTACCCAGGGCCCGACAACGTCTGTCACCAGCCCCGTTGACATGAATGTGCCCCAAATCCCTCAGACCCAGTACATTCCCCCCCTCATCCCCCTCCTCCCCCCGGATCCTTAATTCTTCTCTTGTCATCTGATTGCTTCAAGCATTGTTACAGGCTGGGGACCGACTGGCTAAGCAGCAGTTCAGCAGAAAAGGACCTGGGGGTTACAGTGGATGAGAAGCCGGAGATGAGTCAACAGGGTGGCCTTGTAGCCAAGAAGGTTAATGGCATATTAGGGGGCATTAGGAGGAGCATTGCCAGCAGGTGATTATTCCCCTTTATTCGGCTCTGGTGAGGCCACATCTGGAGTATTGTGTCCAGTTCTGGGCCCCCAACTACAGGAAGGATGGGGACGCATTGGAGGGGGTCCAGGGGAGCTTGACCAAAATGATTCGGGGTATGGAGCACATGACCTATGAGGAGAAACTGGGGGATTTGGGTTTGTTTAGCCTGCAGAAGCAAAGAGTGAGGGGGGATTTGATAGCAGCCTTCAACTTCCTGAAGGGAGGTTCCAAAGAGGATGGAGAGAGGCTGTTCTCAGTAGTGAGGGATGGCAGAACACGGAACAGTGGTCTCAGGTTACAGCGGGGGAGGTCTAGGTTGGATATTAAGAAAAACTATTTCCCTAGGAGGGTGGGGAAGCACTGGGCTGGGTTCCCTAGGGAGGTGGTGGAATCTCCATCCCTAGAGGTTTTTAAGTCTCCGTTTGACAAAGCCCTGGCTGGGATGATTGAGTTGGGATTGGTCCTGCCTTGGGCAGGGGGCTGGACTTGATGACTCCTGAGGTCTTTTCCAACTCTAGGATTCTATGATTCAGCCGTGCGATGTCACTGGAGACGCAGGGAGGTACACTGTGGGCGAAAGCCCCGCTCTTGCTTCTGGTTTTGTACAGGCGGCCGTGAAAGTAACTTTACAGTTTCTCACAGGTACTGTCCTGTTGCAGCCCAGGTCTTTGCAGTTCTTGCTGGAGCTGCGCACCAGGGCACTTTCACCTCTGTGTTCAGGATTCAGAGTTATCTCTTTTCCCAAAGATCTTCCCTGGAGCTGTTCAGAGAGAGCTTGCTCCCTCTCGCCACAGTCTCTCTTAAGGCAACCATGTTCTTCAGAGCCTCTGGCCTGACGTGGAACGGGACGGGGGACACCACAGAAGAGGCCAAATTCGCCGGGGGAAACACTCCAAGGAAATGGATGCTAAAGAGGGTCCATTCGCCAAGACTCATGTGCAGGGCCTCTTTGATTTCAGTGTTGTCACTGTAGACCAGCGCGCGCCCGTTGAGATTATGGTCCCTGAGCCTCTGTTTGTACAGCGGGACGTTTTCCTCCTTCAAGCCGATTGTGTCCATCTGGAAGAGAAGTGGGAGCACCCGTTAGTTCCGTGCATCTACTGAACATGTCGCCAAACACGTTTTTAGGAAGGGTCCTTCCCCGAAAGCCCCCATCCCACACCGCCTGTTCCCCTCAACATCCTACCCCCACTAGTTCTCGCTCCTCTCCCTCCAGTTATGCACCAGTTATGTGGGACAGTTTTCTCTCAGCTCTGGGGCCCGTAGTCAGGGCTGTCCCTAGGCCCATGGGAAATATGTAGCTGCATAGGGCACCGGAAAATTTGGGCACCAAATTTTTGAGTTCCCCAATGCAGCAGCCATGTGTTCTTGTATGTCTGAGGATATGCCTCTGCCGGTTCGTCTCTGGGGACGCTCTGTCCTGTCTGCTGCAGGGCTTTTCCCTTCGCCCTCCCCCACGTGCTCCTCTCAGCTGGCAGTGTAATCCACACACCTAGTGTGTGTGGTTCACTGTCCCTTCGTGTGGCAATTGGACCTCTTACAGCCAGAGATAAGAACAAGGGAGCTCTACATCCTAAGCTGGGAGCCAGCTGCCTTCATGGCTCCAGCTGTCGAGGCCTCTAGGGGTGTGTCTAAACTACATGGCTCCATCGATGGAGCCATGTAGATGAGGCTGATCGGCAGAGGGAAATGAAGCCGCGATTTAAATAATCGCGGCTTCATTTAAATTTAAATGGCTGCCGCGCTCTGCCGACCAGCTGATGATCAGCTGTTTGTCGGCAGATCGGGGCAGTGTGGACGCTCCCGTCGACATGAAAGCCCTTTGTCGACCTCCCCCTGATGCCTCGTGGGATGAGGTTTACCGGGGAGGTCGACAAAGGGCTTTCACGTCGACGGGGAAGCGTCCAGACTGCCCCGATCTGCCGACAAACAGCTGATCATCAGCTGGTCGGCAGAGCGCCGCAGCCATTTAAATTTAAATGAAGCCACGATTATTTAAATCGCGGCTTCATTTCCCTCTGCCGATCAGCCTCATCTACATGGCTCCGTCGACGGAGCCATGTAGTTTAGACACACTCCTAGAGGGCCTAGGTTCAAATCTGCTATGGGGTTCAAATCAGCAGCAGCAGCAAGCTAGCAAGCAGAGAGGATCTGCAACTCTGCTCTAGTTCCTGAGCCCTGCTTGGGGTAGGGAGGTAGTAGGAACGACCAGACCTCCAGCAGAAGCTGCATGAGGGGAAAAGGCCCAGGCAATCCTGCAGAAGGGCCCTCAATTATTCAGGGCCCCACGATTTGCAAAGATGGCTCTGCCTGTAACCATCATCTGTGGGCAGCTGCTGTCACATGAATGACATGCTTCTTGCGATGAAGAGGCATGGACATTCTATCGACAGCTGGCCCTGCTTGAAGGAAGGAAACCCAAGGGTGACCCACCTCTCGGCAGACATCCTCCACCGTCATACCCAGCAGAGTGCAGGTGCTGAGCTTGTCGAATTTCTTTGTCCGTTTCAGTCTGTGGCTGCCACGTTGCAGCTCCATCTGTCTTTTCAGGGATGGGTCCAAACTGACCGTGAAGGGGAGGTAGAAGAGGGCCTCCTCCACCCGAAACCTGCCGCACAGGAAAGTGTGGAACAGCTCGGGATCCTGGTCCAGTTCCAGCAGCTTTTCCATCTGGCCTTTCAGCATGTCCAGCTCTTCCATGTACTTCTCGTAGACCTCCCACAGAGACATGTCGGGGCGGAGCGGGCTTCCATGGCAGCTGCCCATTCGGCTCCTCTGCTCCTCATCCTCCATGCACTGCAAGAGCCAGCTCAGACGGCACGGCCACTGGTTGGCAAGGAGCACCCATTCCACCACCTTCTTCGCACACACTTCATCCTTGGGGATGTTACTCGCCAGCAGCCTGATGGTGATGGTGACGGTGTTCACGATGCTCCACATCTGCACCACGTTGTCTGTCATGAATTCCTTCAAGGCGTCATCCAGGAGGTAGTCGAAAGCATCTTGAATGAGGTCTTTGGCTCGGATACCTTTCCCGCAGCTGCCGGTTCCCAGCGCTGGGGTTCCAACCATGAGAGGTATCTGGCTGTCCTCTGCAAGTGGATTCTGGGCATCGTGGTTGGCCGAATGGTAGCGAGAGATGTTGAGGAAGTCAGAGCTGGCTTCCATCTTGCCATCCTGCCGGAAGCCGACCTCTGCCTCTAGCTGCTCCTTGCGCGCGATGATATTCCTGATCAGCCTCCGCTTGGTGTCGCAGTCCATCCGAGGGACAGAGAAGGGCAGGGTGACGATGCGGTTTAAGAACTCGTAGCCGTTGTTGGCCATACCTCTCATATACTTGGAGCTTTCCACGCAGTCGACAATGATGCTGGAGTCAACAGCCAGGATGGAGATGAAAGGGGCGTCATTGTCTGAGAGGAGAATGTTCATGGCATCAAGGACGCCCACCACCTTGTCAGGGCTGCATGTATCCAAGTGGGTGATCTCCAGCACCACCCGCAGCTTCCGCCGCTGGAAGATCTCCATGTACTGCAGGAACCCAGTGATTGTCCTGACTTCGCTTTTCACGCAGCTCATGAAGCCCAGCTGTGCGCTGAGAGCCGTCTGGTTCATCTGTCTCTTCAGCTGGCTCTTCTGGGTGACGATAATGTTTCGTACCACTGTGATAGTGAGCCGTATGGCAGCTGCTGCAGAGACGCTGACAGCCGTCACCCCAATGCCTTCCACGACAGCTATGGCGTCTCCTGAGGCATCCCCGATGGGGATCCCAAACACTAGGAGGAGACCACCCACCCCAATAGCTACCATGATCAAAAGGATCACAGCCACCCACAGCGGGAGGAAGAGGAACTTCTTGCTAACCCATTCCTGATCCCCTGGTCTTTCGATGATGCTACATTTCCTGTCTATGGTCCTGTAAATGCTCATGGGTAGGAGACCAAAGTGGCTTTCGATGCCGTCGCACAGTGTGGTAATGAGGCCTGCCCAGAGCTGGTCGCAGCCCGCGTACTCCCAGGCGCTGAAATGGATGAAGACGTGTTTCACGTTCCTTCTCCACTTCTGCTGCTCCGTCAGGACCGGCCGGTAGAAGATCATGAGTAACAGGAGCTTGAGTAGATCCCGGCCAGTGTTGTCACGCTGCATCTTCTGCGTCCGCTGAAATTCCTCCTGGTCTTTCTTCTTCGATTCGTTTTCCATGTTCTCTGAGATAAAAGAGGAAGATATGTTCGGTACCTGGCAGTGCCTTAAATCTCTCCTCCTGAAGGGTCTTCCAGCTTCACAATCCCTCCCTTCTGGGAAGCAATCAAGAATGGGTAGCTCTTGGCAAAGCCATCCTTAGGATTGATGGGATCCTACGCCGTACTATTAAACTGGTGCCCATCTGCCCAACAGCAGCCCAGATGGATTTTTAGCGATGTGATTTTATAATCCTCATCCACACACTAATAAACAAACACATTTTAAACTAAGGTCCTGTCGACTCTCACAGTAAATTCAGCAAACATTTAGCAGAGGTTGGCAAATGTCTGTTAAATGGCTTCATTACTATGTCGTCGATGTTCTGCCAGTAGCTCGAGCAGACTTTGTCACTTGTAAATTAACTAGATCTTCTAGAACTTCTGCTGCTGGAGGAAGCAGAGCCACAGACCATGGATAGGAAGAGGCAGGTGGGTGGAGTGGACATGAAAACCCAGTGCTGCTCCAAATTTTCAGGTCCCCTATGCGATTGCATAATCGCCAAATGAGTACGGGTGGCTCTGGCTCTTTGGAGATAGTTGTCATCCACTAATCCCCATCCCCACAAGGTTCCTTCCCCGTCTTACGTTCCCCGGGGCAGTACTCACCCTTGATTTTGTGTAAGAGCAGGTTTTTGCAATGTCCCCATGGTGCATAAAACCCAGCAGTCACTGGCGTGGGCACAGTGTACAGGGCCTTCGCTAAAGCGAGGCAGTAGATATCCTCCTTGGTCTGGAACCCTGCAACGGGGATGAGGTAAAACACGAAGATTAGCCTCACCGAGCGCATCCTCAGTGGATGCTCAACAGTGTCTCCGCTAATATTTTTCGGTTCAAGGTACTAGGTACAAGGGGAGGGAGCAAACAAATGTCCGAAACCAGACAAGTTTATTTTAGGCTATAAATATTGGGGTGCCTGGCCTTACCCCCTTTGCATGGCCGAAGGGACAACAGAGACTTACTGACTGAATTGCTCCTCGTCCTGGGGCACTCATGAGTTGGTGCACGTGTAACCGCAAATCCAGGGCACTAGATCTGTGACTACACAGCTATAAACATGGCCAAGTGCCTCTGTCACCAGACGGTGCCTGTGGTCGGTCTTTGTGCATAACAGCGAGATCTGCAGCAGGAGCAGGCTGCGTTACCTGCACTGACCACTGATAACACCAGAGCTCCAAGAACAGAAGCACTGAGCCACGCTGCTGAGGCAACCACATCACAGCTCTTAACACTAGGAGCCCGTAAGTACTTTCGGCTGGCATTAAGCCAAACAGCGTCCACAGAGCCCCCTGGCACTCCTGCGCCCTGCTGTGCAATGCAGAGGGAGAGATGGAGAAGAGGAAGGCCCACGTGTTCCTTTGCCCTGGCCCAGGCTAGCCTATGCCACTTCCCATGGTTCTGTGGGCCAGACTTGCAGGGCGGGGAAAAGAGATGTAGAGGTCATGGTGGGTAATCAGCAGAACATGAGCTCCCATTGTGGCGTTGGGGCTTAAAAAGCTATTGTAATTCTGGGATGTATAAACAGGAAACGCTTGAGCAGGAGTAAAGAGGTTGTCTCGCTTCTGTGATGGATGGGAGGCCCACTGTTCTTTTCTGAACATCCCAGTATTCAGTGACTAAAGGGTTAAACCTAGCTAGCTAGAAAGTGTTGGCAGGGAGTTCAGATCTGCATTAAAAGGGAATCTGTCTGCTGTTTTTCTTTGTGAGTTTAATCCTGGAGCTGCGGAAGGGGATGAGGGGGGGGGATGAATTGAACTGGGCAGGGACATCATGCCTAAAAAAAAGAATACCTGGGCCTAGAATTGGACTGGACCTTGGAAGTGTGGATACTTGAGTAGATAGAGAATGTTTATTTAGATGCGATCAGGTTATTTTTTTGTTTTGTTGTTTGGTTAAACTCCTCTGTGCTAAATCCATATCCCCTCCTCTCCCCACTATAACTTTAAACTGAATCCCAGGGATGCAATTGTCTGTGTTTTAATCTGTTCTTTTCTCAGTTGCGCTATAACTCCTAGCAGCCAAGTCAGCTTTACAAATGAATACCTTTTTGTTTTCTTAATATAATCACCTATTTTAAGGCTATGATCTGATTTTGTATCCTGGAAAGTAATAGGAGGTCTGTGTATACCTGCCTAAGACTAAGAGGACAGCTATCAGAAATTACAGTTTGTTTTCATTTTTCTTTTTTTCTTTCCAAGTGCTAAATAAAAGGGAATAATGACATCTCTGGATCTGCTGGCAATGCTCCTCCTAATGCAACCTAATATGCCATTAGCCTTCTTGGCTACAAGGGCACACTGTTGACTCATCTCCAGCTTCTCATCCACTGTAACCCCCAGGTCCTTTTCTGCAGAACTACTACTTAGCTGGTTGGTCCCAGGCCTGTA
The DNA here is from genome assembly GCF_052426305.1 of Pelodiscus sinensis. NCBI lineage: Eukaryota > Metazoa > Chordata > Testudines > Trionychidae > Pelodiscus > Pelodiscus sinensis. Next base: position 14,916,046 of record NC_143069.1, on the reverse strand, counting down.
ACAATGCTTGGGATTCTTCTGTCCCAAGTGCAGGACTCCGCACTTGTCCTTGTTGAACCTCATCAGATTTCTTTTGGCTCTTGTGTAAAAGAGTTTGGGGTACCCTTCTGGAATACGTTCCCAAGTGTCTTCTTCCTGCGTTCAAGAAGAAAAAGTTTTTTTCCACTTGGGTAGAGGCAGCAACCCTCCTAAGCTCAGGGAATCTGTGACCTTGGGGAGTTTTGAAGCAGAAGCCCATAGAGACACGGTATTTTAAGGTCTCTTTTGGGCCCACACCTTCTGCACTCCAAGTGCCAGAGTGGGGAACCGACTTAGCCTCTTTATTCGGCACTTGAACTTCTGCTGCTGGAGTTCTGTGCCCAGCTCTGGTGACCAGAATTCCAGATGGATGTTGATAAATTGGAGAGGGGTCATGTCAAGGCTGTTTCCCACTCTGGCACTCCAAGTGCAGAAGGTGGGGGCCCACAAGAGACTTTAAAATACCCTGCCACTGGAGGCTTGTGTTGGTGTTGCTGCCACCATCCAAATGCACAAACCCCTTTGAGAACCAGACAGGCGCATTTCAGAATTCCCTCCTGTGGGGTACCTTCCTTGTCCTTGACACTCCCTCCAGAGAGAGCTTGAAAACCTGTAATTTCTCCTAGAAGTATGGCTTGCTGTCTTAGGCACGTGCATACAGAACCTTCTGCCCTCTAGGATGCAGGAATCAGATCATGGTTTTAAAAATGTGACGTCTATTAACAAAACAAATACACTTGGTGAAACATTACTTAGAATCACAGAACCATAGAGCTGGAAGAGACCTCAGGAGTCATCAAGTCCAGCCCCTGCCCAAGGCAGGACCTATCCCAACTAAATCAACCCATCCAGGGCTTTGTCAAGCCAAGACTTAAAAACCTCTAGGGATGCAGATTCCACCACCTCCCTAGGGAACCCATCTCAGTGTTTCCCTACCCTCCTAGTGAAATAGTTTTTCCTAATATCCAACCTAGACCTTCCCCATTGTAACTTGAGACCATTTCTCCTTGTTCTGCCATCCGTCACTACTGTGAACAGCCTCTCTCCATCCTCTTTGGAACCTCCCTTCAGGAAGTTGAAGGCTGCTATCAAATCCCCCCTCGCTCTTCTCTTCTGCAGACTAAACAAACCCAACTCCCTCAGTCTCTCCTCATAGGTCATGCGCTCCAGCCCCCTAATCATTTTGGTCGCCCTCCGCTGGACCCTCTCCAATGCGTCCACATCCTTTCTATAGTGGGGGCCCCAGAACTGGACACAATATGCCAGATGTGGCCTCACCAGAGCCGAATGAAGGGGAATAATCACTTCTCTGGATCTGCTAGCAATGCTCCTCCTAATGCACCCTAATATGCCATTAGGTTTCTTGGCTACAAGTTCACACTGTTGACTCATATCCAGCTTCTCATCCACTGTAACCCCCAGGTCCTTTTCTGCTGAACTGCTACTTAGCCAGTCGGTCCCCAGCCTGAACTATGCTCGGGATTCTTCCATCCCAAGTGCAGGACTCTGCACTTGTCCTTGTTGAACCTCATCAGATTTCTTTTGGCCCAATCCTCTAATCTGTCTAGGTCACTCTGGACCCTATCCCTGCCCTCCAGCATATCTACTGCCCTCCAGCGTATCTACGTGGTTGCTAGGTGTTACAAAGAAACTGAAAAAAGAAAGATTAAAACACAGAAAATTGCTTCCCTGGGATTCAGTTTGAAGAGTTCCAGGGTAAAGGGGGATAGTTACATGTGCTTAGCAAAAAGAAGTCCAACAAACTAAAAAAAATAACCTAGTAGCGTCTGACTAAAAATTCCCTGTTCTACTCACATCTCTCTTGTTCCAAGATTTAGTCTTTCCCTAGCCAAGAAAGTCGCTGGATTCTGCTTGCCCAGGTTCCTGGCTTAATTCACATCTTCCAGGCATGATCACACAACAACAGGCACATCACTGCTTCCAATTCAAAACCCCAAATTCTGTTTCCATTTTCTTTCCTGGCCTCCTGTCAACTCGCTTCCTGCTTCTCTAGCATTCCTGGAGACTTTCTAGGACCTTTTGTCTATGGTTTCAACCTTTCCAGGCAAGACAGTTAGGGTTAAGTCCCAAGACTTTCAGGCAACCGTCTGCTTTTGACACGACCTGCCTGTTTCTCTTCAGCTAACTCTTGCTTACTTTGGTTCAGGCCTCAGGCCTTACACCAGGCCCATGCTTCAGGCCCATCCTTTCTAGTACAGGATGTAGCCTGGTAACAAAGCCCTAAATGTGGTATCAGGAAACCTGGGTTCTATTCCTGCCTCTCCCACAGGTTGGAGAGGTTATTCCCTGTCTGTAAAATAAGACTAATGATACTAACCTTCACTTTTTAGACCTACACACAGCAACTAGGGATTTTTATTAACTACTCAAATATCGGTGAGCCTGGCTCGCTAGATGAACCATCCGGTTCCTCTTGGAATCATGTTAAATGCTTGATCCCCATGACCAAAGTCTCAGATACTGGGAGAAGTGACACGGGGGAATAAAAGCTGCTGTCTGAGGTAAACTACCTGTCAGGAATCCCCTGGAATGGGAGCCATCGCTACCAGGAGCCCAGGAATAACAAGACTCCAAAAGTCCAGCTGCCAGGCAGTTTGACCATCTCCTTCAGGCCAGTGGCCCAGAATTCCAGGACATCTTTGGGCCTGGGTTTAAAAAGAGGCAGCACCGTGTGCTCAGCCCCTTTTTATCCATCCCCTTTCCCTCCATTGGCACGCAACCCTCAAATGGCCAAAGGTTTCCCTTTCCCTCCCTCCTTGGTTAAACAAGCTGCTTAAACAGCTCGAGGTGATGGAGTGATAAGCACCCACTGACAGAGTCGCTCGGGTTGCAGGGCCAGCGTAAGTCCGCTTTTAAAACTGCCGGCCATAGCTGCAGCTACGGGAGGGGACTCTAGCAAGGGCCTGGAACAAGGAACAGGGCTCCACTCCTGTATGGGATTCGGGCTTCCCCCAGGCAGATGCTCTGTTGCTGCTTTCCTGTCTCTCCCTTCTCCAGGTGGAAGGGGACGGTTAGCCAGTGTTCCCTGCAAGCTGAGCTCTTGGGCGGCCAGCCAGGAGACATTCAAATGCTGCCCAGTTTGCTAGCCGGTAGCATGTGTTTCTAGTGGTGGTGCATGTGGTGTACTGGGTGTAGACATAGATCTTGTTGTTATAGTAACTGCGTTAGGTCACTGGGGGTCAGCCCAGCTGGTTTGGGTTTTTTCTAGCTAGCTCCGTGCTATGCAATAAAATGGACACTTGCAACTACTCAAGCTCTCTGTATTTCCACTGATTTCTTCCCATGCTGTGAAACTCCACGTGACGTAACAGTGCACATCCGTGCATGCCTTGGTGCACATAACAAAATGTATTCCGCACAGGAGTGGGGGAAAAAGTAGAGGCATTATTGCCGCTAGCTCCTTACTGAAACTCAGTGAAAGGCAGGGGAAATGAGAGATCAAAATCCTGAGACTGACAGTCCCCAGGAACAACGGGGAGAGGCTAAAGTCCCAGTTCAGCCTGACTGGCAGAGCAGGGAGCCAGGAGGGAGCCAGGGTCGGCAGAGTGGGACTGAGCTAAGGAGAGAGCAGGGGCCCGCACTGAGCTGGGGAGCAGGGCTGGCCTCGGGGAGGGAGAAGGGGAGGCCGGGGTCAGGATCGGGGGCAGTGCGACTGGCCTCAGGGAGGAAGGGGGTCAGAGGCAGCATGACTGGCCTCGGGGAGGGAGAAGGGGAGGCCGGGGTCAGGATCGGGGGCAGTGCGACTGGCCTCAGGGAGGAAGGGGGGGTCAGGGGCAGCATGACTGGCCTCGGGGAGGGAGAAGGGGGGGCCAGGGTCAGGATCTGGCCCTTCCCCCCCAGAGCTGCTTCCCATCCCCTCTTCCTTCCAGCCACTTCTTGCCCCCCCCCCCCGAGCCAGACCCTCTTCCTCCCTCCCCCCTGCCCAGGATCAAGTGTGTCCGTTTTTTGGGGGGAGGGTCTACCTGGCAACCCTACGAGTCAGACCCAGCGCAGGCACCAAGTGATGGGGACTGCCGGAACTTTGGGAACCTGAGACTGCGGGGTGGGGGTTTGTGGCCCAAAAGGGGGCTGAGAAACCTAAGACAGACAGAGTAGGGGGAGCACCAGAAGGGTGACACAGTCAGGGCGACCCTAGAACTCTGTTACAGACCAGCTGGCGGCTGCTGGAAGAGGAGGGAAAAATAGGGAGTAAGGGTCAGAGAGGAAAGGGCGTGTGCTGAAGGGAGGGGGGCAGGTCAGGAGATGAAAGGGGAAGGCACCAAGGGACAGGGTGTAGGAGAGAGACAAATGCCCAGGGGCCAAGTGGAGACAATGAGGAAAAGGGCAGGAGGGGAGGTGTCAGTGAGGGGGGGGGCAGGATGATGCTAGGAGAGGAGAGGGGAAGGGCTTTGGGGGCTAGAGGGGAGAAGGGGAGGTGCTGGGAAAAGGCTTGAAAGAAGGGGTGGGCATGAGGAAGGCGGAGATGGAGCAAGGCACGTGTAAAGGCACAGGGGCCTGAGGGGAACGGGGGCAGAGGGTGGTGAGGGAGTGGGCAAAGTGGGTAGGGGCAGTGAGGGAAGGGGGAGGCACCAAGAGGGTGCAAGGGTAAGGGAAGGTGCAGGTGCCAGGGAGTCCGGGGGGTGAAGCAGAAGGGCAGACACCTGCAGGGGAGGGACCAGCAGCAGAGGAGAGAGGCAGGACAGGTGTGTAGAGGGAGGTGTTAGAAGAGGGGATGAGGAGGGGTAGCTCACATGGTCAGAGTGGGGCTACTGGAGGAGTGGGCACAGGGGGGGAGAGAAAGGCTGCTGGAGGGGGCAGGTCTCGGGAAGGCCGAGGGCAGTGAGAAGGGCAGGAGTCAGGACAGCAGAGGTGGGTGAGGGGTTGGGGGGGCAGCAGGCACCAGGGGAGCTGATGGAGGAAGGGAAGGAGACAGGGCAGCAGAGGGGACAGGTAAGTGGTTCATAAGATATTTATGAATAACTTGGGTGTCACACTGACACATCCAAACAAGCCACAAACTCAGTACTGGTGCACAACACAAAATGTATTGTGCTCATGGGAGGAAACTCTTAGAGGGAACACTTCCCCCAGCCTCCCCACCCCCCGAGTTAATGTCTCACACGTTGGGTTAATGCAATTGCAGGATCGTTGCACGGGGGGGGTTGGTGAGGGCCAAACTAATCCCTATTGGTAAGAGGATGGTGGGAAAAGTCCTTGTGGGGGGAGGTCACATGACACCTTTTATTTCTGGTCATGTGTCCATATTGCCCTGAAAGTGTTACCTCCAGAGGCGTGGCTAATGGGAGTCAGGGGGCGTGGCTAATGGGGGTCAGGGGGCATGGCTAATGGGGGTCAGGGGGTGTGGCTAATGGGGGTCAGGGGGCATGGCTAATGGGGGTCAGGGGGTGTGGCTAATGGGGGTCAGGGGGCATGGCTAATGGGAGTCAGGGGGCATGGCTAATGGGGGTCAGGGGGCGTGGCTAATGGGGGTCAGGGGCGTGGCTAACGGGGGTCAAGGGGGTCAAAGAGTACATTTAAAAACATTCTTTGGCTGCACACCCTAATGAAATGTGCTGCGCACGCCTATGGGCAGAGAGCAGATCCAGTCCTGGGAGCAGGGCTGCAGCCACAGAGTTATAGACGCCGCCCAGAGAGCAGATCCGCATGCTGGGAGCAGGCCTGCAGCTGTAACCCACCCACCTGATGTGGGTCACTATCCTATGGAGTGGCACTGAGACCACTTCCAGCAAGCAATTATTACAAGGGAGCTCTTCAGCCTATGCTGAGAGGCAACTGACTTATAACTCAAGCTATAGCAGCTCCTGCCCTAAGCTCCAAAAGTCCCAGGTTCTAATCCACCTGGTGGCAGTTGCACAGCCATGGAAGCAGAGGGGCCAGGGAACCCTCTGTACAGGACCCCCCCCCCCCACACACACACACCCTTGCTTCCTGGAATCAGCCACCTAGGTGAATAAAGCTGGAAACCCCCATGCCTATAGCTGTGCACCTTTGCTTTCAATAGCTACAGCCATTCAAAAGTGCCCAGATCTCACAACTAAAAAGAAGACGTCCCAATGAGCTGCTAAGCTGTGCTGCCTGCCACAGACAAGTAGCTCCAAGAGGAGCAAGTGCTGTTGACTCTGGAGCCTGATGATGGTGGTGTCTTCCAGCCATTTTCAGATTAGTACAGCTGCCTCCCTGTGAACCAGGTGCCAGCTGGCCATGGGGTCCCATAGACCTGGCTTGTGCAGCCTAACCTGATAACCAAGCAGCCCATCCATTACTAGCCAGCCAATTACCTTGGGCATGGGAGACCATCGCACTCGTAATTCCTGGGGCCTTCACGCACCGACAGGGCTTGACTCGATCGGCCAGCTAGGGAGAAAGAAATAAACAAAAGGCAGAGGAGTCACCAAGAGATCAGAAGACCAGCACGATGCCTTATAGGCCGTTCAGCTGTGAAGAGTCACCAAGACAGAGCAGGTGATGCTAACCTGAGTTAGTCCATTAGCTGCGGCTAGGCTGGGCCATGAGAGGAGAGACAGGCAGTAAATCTGCAGCTGTCAGACCATAAGGAGGACACGGAGGTTTCGAAACCAGCTTAGAGAACAGGGCTGGGTAAGATGCAACCCACCAAACACTGTGATCTGGCTGCTTTCTGTTTAGATCCTGCTGCCCATGCCGCCGAATTCTAAGTGGGGACTCAGGCAGCAGGATCCGATTTTAAATGATTCACGGCTCATGGTTACAGCAGGGGCAGGAGCCACGAGCCCTTTAAAAAGCTGTAGCAACGCTGGACAGCTGCCAGTAGTGCTGCCAGTAGTGGCAAATCTGTGAGCTTTTAATTGAAAGCCTCAGCCGCGGAGAACTCTGAGGGTGGGCTAGTCCACAACACCGCCCCTTCTGCCTCAGGCTCCGCCCCTTCTGTGGGTGGAGCCGGCCTTTGACCCCATACCAAAATCCATTAAGTGGCCCCCTTCTGAAAATTATCGCCCACCCCTGTCACAGAATCATAGAAAAGTCTGAGTGGAAGGGACCATGATAGGTCCAGTGTTTCGCAAACTTTTTTTATAATGTACCCCCTTTAAAAAAAAATGTGTAAGTACCCCCAGTACCTACAGTTTTCAGACACACACAATTTTTTTCTACCGTTGCAACACATTTGTTTAAACAACTGCATCGTAGCCGGGCGGGCGATGGCATTTTTGGGTGTAAAAGGTACAAAAAGAATAAAGCGCTGTCAAACTGAAAACTAAAATTCAGTTTTCTCCAAATTTAAGTTGTGTTGACGTGTCCCCCAGACATCTCTTGAGTACCTTTAAGGGGACTCGTACCACTGGTCGAGAAGCACTGATCTAGTCCACCCCTGCACCGAGACAGGACCAAGCATGTTTGTCTCACCTCTTGGCTCCTAGGACACGGCTTGAACTAACGCACTTGTATCGTATATACGCCCAAAGTGCTTCGTCTCAGTGTATTACCATAAATTCTAACTGACCAAACTCTGACCTTTCATTTCCCTGTCACTTGGCCAGCCACAGCCTCACAAGCCTTCGGCATCGATCTCAAAGCCTTCGTCACGCTTTTACACAGCTGTGCTGACACGCTTGTAAGCCAGGCACACTTGTGCGACACGTCCCAAAGCACTTGCTCCAGGGCATTACATCGCACTTGCCTGCCTTTGATGGACAGGGAAAGGGAGACCTGAAAGGCCTCTCCAAGGTCACCAGCGCGAGAGTGAGCGCAAAATTGCGGAGCAAGGGTCTAACACACAACTCTGTGCCTTAGTCACTAGGTGGCATTAGATTAGAACCCGGGAGTTATTACGCCCAACCCCCTGCCCCCTCCACTAGGCCATGCTGCTGGCCTCCCGCCTCTCCCCCAGGGCTTGGAGACAGACGGGAGGCTGGAGCCAGCCTGCGCAGAAGGGGCTGTAACGCTTACAGCTCGTTCATGACACTGCCCCTGCGCAGCCCCTCTCAGATCCACACTCGGAACCCACAAGAAACACCCCAAGAGCAGAGATGAAACCGCCACTCACCTGCAGCCCAGCTTCCAGGAAGGGCAAAGCAAAAGCGGAGCTCGCCGATTCCAGCCCAGCCTGGCACCTGCTTCCTGAAATTTGGCCCCTTTCCTCCAAGATAGCAGGAGGCTGCTCTGGGCCTTTTGTGCCCACGACGGGGCAGAAAAGCAAACTCAGCTGTTGGTTCCATCTTGCGGGCAGAGCCCCGGCAGACAGTGGCAGGCGGGGGTATCGACTGACCCTCCAACCCAGGATATTCCCCCCACACCTGGATTCGCTTCCTAGTCATCCCCATCTCCATGCACGATCCTTGTTTCTCAACCCGCCGGTCCGAGAAATTGTCAGAGCAGGTTGATCCCGACCTTGCCAAGGGCTTAGGTTACATCACAAGGCTTTGCCGCCACAGCTGGCTTGGCTTGGGTGTGTGGCAAAAGCCCCCCCCCCCCCCCCGGCACAGCTATTCTGGCAAAGCCGCCAGCCATCACCACCACTGCCCTGCCTCTGTCCTGCTCCTCATCCCCGCCCCCACTCCTATCCCCTGCTCTCCTCCATCTCCTCCCCCTTCCCTTCTCCTGCCCCTCCCCATTTCCACCTGCCCTGCCCATCCCCATCCTCTCCCTCCCCCCGTCTGTCCCCCTCTTATGTGAGGGCTTTGCTGGAAACGCCCCCCCCCCCCCAAGCCAGGGAGATCTCCCCTCCGGGAACAATTCAGCCCCCCCCATCTCGCTCCCTCCACTCCACAGTATTTCCTCCATTCCCCGCAGTTGAAAATTGAGCTCCCCCATCCCCTCAGGTGACAGTCGGGCTCCCCCATACGCAGCTGCCTAGGTAGGCACCTCCGCAGCCAGAGCCTGCCCCTGGCGCCCACGTCCCCTCCCCGACTGCCTGTCCCAGGCGACCACCTGAACCTGCGTCCCCCATTCCCTCAGATCACAGCTCCCTCCCTGACCCTGCACCCCCTGAAACCCCTCCCCCAGGCCAGACTCCTCTCTGGCACCCGCACCCCCTCCCCCAAACCCTCTGCTCCCCCTTCACCCAGGTCACAGCTCCCTCCCTGACCCTGCACCCCCCCGACACCCCTCCCCCAGGCCAGACTCCTCTCTGGCACCCGCACCCCCTCCCCCAAACCTTCTGCTCCCCCTTCACCCAGGTCACAGCTCCCTCCCTGACCCTGCACCCCTCTAGAGCCCCTCCCCCAGGCCAGAGTCCTCTCCTGCGCCCATACCCCCTCCTGGACCCTGCACCCCTATCCACCGCCCCAGATCATACCCCCCCCCCCTGCACCCAGGCTCCACCCCTAAGCTCCCTTCTGCACCCAACCACCCCGTCCCAGACCCCAAAGCCCTCGGTAGAAATGTGGCCCGTGATCAGTTGCCAAAATGGCCCCCCCATTACAAATTATTGACCAAGCCTGATCCAAATGTTTTTTGAAACATTGTTTAATGAGAATGTAAATACAATTCAATACAATTGGGAGGGTTGGGGGGAGGGGGACGCAGCTGCTGGCTCCTCAGCTCTTGCTGCTCTCACTGGGTGTCTTCCTGCTGCAAGGGAAGCAGAATCCGTCACATTCATCCCTGGGGACTCAGGGGAACTGGCCCCCCAGCATTTCCACCCTCCTCCCCCTGCTCTCTGGTCACCCCCCGTCAGGCCCGCAGGGTGAGCTCCTGACCCCCCCAGAGCTCCTGACACCTCGGCCCCCTCCCGCCTCCTAGGACAGTTTCTGTGTTCAGAGCCTCCCCCACCCCCAGGGACGCTCGCAGGGGCAGGAGGGATTCTGCCAGCAGGGACGTGGGGTGGGGGCAGCCTGAGGAAAGGGGCGGGGGACTCCCTGAGGGGATGGGAAGGAGACCCTGGCCCTGCCCCACTCTCCTGATCTGCTCCGGCTGCTCACCATGTATTCCAGGAGCTGATGGGCCTGCCCATGCAGGGCGTGGGCCAGGACCAGCCCGGCCTGGCTGGGGCGCCGCAGGGGGGAGCGGGCAGCGAGCAGAGCCTTGTCCAAAAAGCAGTTCTCCTGCTCTGGTGTAAAGAGCTGCCCAAAGACCTGGAATCAAGAGCACAGGAGGTTTCAGCTGACGGCCCAGAGCCCGGCCCCAACTCCTGGGGCTAAAACAGCTTCCTCCTCCCCCAAACTCCCTTCCAGACCCTGCACCCAGACGCTCTCCTCACCCGGCACCCCAACCCCTGCCCCAGGTCACAGCTTCCTCCTGCCCCCAAGACCCTCCTACCCCCACGAGGGCCCCAGCCAGCCCCACCCCCGAGCCCTGCCCTGCCCTGGCAGCGCGTCCTTACCTCTCCCACCCTCACGCTGTTGCTGTGAGCCAGGACCCATCTTTCTTTGTAGTAGTGTCTGCACCACAGGTCCTCTGCCTGGTGGATGTTGAGGCCTGCAAGAGACACAACAGGGTCATTCTGCTGGCAGGTCTGAGCCCTTCCCCTCCCACGGGTCCCTGCAGGCATCCCTGGGCAAATGGAGGGGCACAGGGGGCAGAAGGGGAAGACAGAGGGACGCATCCCCCCTTGGGCCAGTCTGGGGGAAAAGGGCTGGGTCCCCTCCCCCCGCCGCCGGCACCCTCAGGGTGTCCCTGGGGCCCAGGTCCCGGCTGGGTTCCTTACCCCTGTGGTGCAGGAGGAGTTGATACAGGCTGTGCACCCCCTCCCGGGCCAGCCGGCTGACGTCTTCGGATGGGTCCGAAATAAAAAGGCCCAGCTGGGCCACGTGGTGACCCATCCTCGGCCAGTCGGCGGAGTTCTGAGGGGAGAGAAGAGGGGAGGTCCCTCAGCATCCTGGGGCTGCACGTCCCATGCAAACGGCCGCCGAGGCGGGTCTGAGCTCGGGGGACGGACAGAGACACCTCCCGGGGCGGGGCGGGGCCGGCCTTGCGAGGAGACAACCCAGAGCAATGGCCCCGACTGAAGGGTCACTCCGGGGGTGGAACAAGGGGATCCACTGACGGCCACTCCCCAGTCCCCAGGCCCAGTCCCTCAAGAGCCCCCCTGAAGGGCCCAGGGTCGCCCCTCCCCGGGGAAAGGAGAACGCGGCCCATTCCCGGCCCATTCCCGGCCCTGCCTCTGCCTCCCGGGGACGCTCCCAGCCCCGCGCCCTGCAGCCCCAGACCCCCCGGCTCCGAGGTCACTTACGTCAAACCCCGGGAGGGTGGTGGCGACTCCCAGCAGGGCCGTGGTGCTGCCAAGGGCCCTGGCTCGCTCCTGGGGCAGGCGGGACTCCAGCCACGGGCTCAGGTGCTGGGGGGGAAAGAGGCAGGTCAGGACCCGTAGGGAGGTGCCGGTTCTGGGCAGAGCCTGGGGCTCCTCTCGGACTGTGCCCCCCCCAGCCACTGACACTGCTCCTCTCTCGGCCCCCCCCCGAGGAAGCAGGGACAATGGCCCCGTCCCCCCCACGGGGCTCACCTCCATTATGAGCTGCAGCCGGGCGGTGTCTGGGGACTCGGCGAGGAGGCTCGCCAGTAGGGCCTGGAGGTCGTAGGGAAGGGCCCGGATGAACTGCTGCAAGACAAGGGGGAGCCCTGGGTCAGAGGGGGGTTGGGGAATCCAGGCCACCCGCTTGCTCCGGGGTGCAGCCTAGAGCAGGGTCTGAGCCGCCTCGCAGAGCAGGGAGGAGCCCAGGCTGGGCATGGAAGGGACGGGCCCCCCGGGAGAGCAACGGGAACCCTGGAGGGAAGGATCCAAACCTGCAGCTTCTTCCCTCCCTCTGCCCCCCCCCCCTCCTCTCTGGAGCTCCAGCCCAGCCCGGGAGCAGGGCCCAGAGGGACGTACCTGCGTGTGGATGGGCTCCTGCTGCCAGTCCCCAGACACAGTCTGTCCCACGGCCGCCGTCAGCAGGGGGCTCAGGAGCTGGGCCCGCAGGGGAGGCTGCAAGGTGCTGGCGGGAGAGAGGGGCAGAGGCTGTTAATTCAGCAGCAGGAGACAGAGACTTTCCCACTCCCTGGCCAGGGGATCTGCTCTGGGGGGGAGTCGGCGGGGGGGGGGGGTCGGTACCTGAGGCTGCAGGCGGCGTTGAGGCAGTCGGCCAAGACCAGCGGGGGGGGCGAGTCCTCCATGATCTCCTGGGAGACCCAAGGAGACAAAGGGGCGTGTGAGGCTGGGCCCCCAAGAGACGCTCACGCGGCCAGCGCCCCCACCCAGCAGGATCCAACCCCACTGCCTCCCGCTGCCCTGTACCCCCCCTGCCCGGCACAGGGCCCCTCCCAGCACCCCCCTCCCAAACCGGGACCAGCTCAATCCTTGTCCCCAGGCCGTCTCCTGCCCCTCCCTGCCCTGGTGACCAGCCTCTGAACCTCCTCATCCCTGCTCCCCAGGCGCATCCCCAGCAGCCCGCTCGGCTCCCTTCCAGCCCCCCATGGCCCGGGGAGACCCCTCCCTGTCCCGAATCCCCCTTCCTGTCCGGCACCCCAGACCTGCCCCATTTCTGTGTCCCTCCCTCCTCCAGCATCCCCACCCACCCTCCCCATGTCCACCTCCAGCCCTCCTGGCTCCACCCATCCCGTTTCCAGCACCCCCACCCGCCGCCATGGCCCAGGCAGACCCCTGTCCACCCCACGTATCCCCTCCCCTCCTCCCGGCTGCCGCGACTCGCTTACAACGATCCTGGCCATCATGGTGTCCTTGCAGCAGCGCGGCGCCAGGGTGTCCTCGCCCCTTTGGAGGGCGGCGAGGCAGGCGAGGGGGATGGCCAAGAGGAACCGCTGCAGGGCGGCTGGGCTCTGCACCCCAGAGAGAGTCTGTGAGCCTGGGGCCTGCCTGCCCCCCACGGACAGCTGCAGGGCTCAGGTCTCCCAGGAGTGGAGGTGGGAGCTGCTGGTTGTCCAAGCACCCGCACTCCCCCCCAACTGCTGCCTCAGGCTTGTGGGGGCCCAGCTGGTGCATGACAAGAGCCCCCAGCTTGGGGGGTCCAGGTCATGCAGGAGAAGGGGCCCCAGGGGGATCCCCAGGGACAAGCCCCTCCCGGAGGGGGGGGGGGACGTGCTGGGAAGGGGCCGGACAATCTCGGGTCCCCCCCGTGTGGAGAAGGTTCCTACCGTGTCCCGGGTGTGGAGCTGCTCTTCGATGTCGTAGATGGCCCCTTCCTCCACCCGGGAGTCCACCCGCTCCTGGCAGAGCTCCGCCGAGGCGCAGGGGGGCTCTGTGCGGGAGGGAAGGGACCAGGGTGACTCCAGCGGCCAGCAGGGGTCACGCGCCCCCATGTCAGGGACCCAGGGCAGGTTGGGCCCCACACGCCCCTCACAGGGACCCATCCCCCTTCCACCCTCACATCTGCCAACGCTCTCAGCAGAGCCCCCACCAGGAACAAGAGAGCCAAGCAGCCCCCCCCTTCCATTGCCCTGGCTGCGGGGCAGACACTGGGGCTGCCCCCCCCCCCCGGTACTGGGTGAGCCCCTGGGCCCAGCGTGTTCACGGCCCCTCACCTGGGTCTGAGCGGCTGCAGGAGGTGGCCCGGCTGCAGCTGGAGGCCCAGGCGCTGCTGCTGACGGACCTGGACCCACAGCTGCAGGGGCTGGTGCGGGGAGCGACGGGCTGGGGGCTCCCGGAGACTGGCAGGTCCCCGGGGGCCGGGCAGGGCGATGCCCCCTGGTGGTAATGGGGGCTGGGCTCCCGGGGCAGGTGTTTCTCTCCACAGAGGAGGCCCCGGAGCCACCCTACCCGGCTCCCCCGCTGGGCTGGGTCCCGCCTGCCCAGCCGCCTCTGGAGCCAGGTCCGGGGGGGCCTGGCCGGTGGGCGAGTCGCCCCGAGCTGGTGGGATCCAGCTTCCCCGCCCGCGGGGACGGAGGAGCTGCTCCCCACCGGCCCTGGGGCCATCTTCAGGGCTTTCTTGAACCACAGCCGAAAACGTTTGGCCATGCTGGAAATGAGGGGAGCAAAGGGGAGCTTGGGGCGCAGCCTGCAGAGCGAAATCCAGGGGTTCCAGCTCCCCAGAGCGACTGCCCCCAGCCCCCAAATGGTCCCTTGCTTATCGGTTCGGTCTTGCACAGGCACTGCAAGGACCTGAGGGTATGTCTACACTCGTGGAATGAGGAGTAACGGTAGTTTGAACTAGGAAGCCTAGTTCGAAATACCTAGTTCGAGCCCCGTGTCGCCGTGCTGCACGGGGTTCCAACCAGCGGGGTTTTAAAAATGGCGGCTCCCCGCTTATGCAAATGAAGCCCGGGAAATTCAAATCCCGGGCTTCATTTGCAAGTGCGGTATGCCTACATTACCCCGCTAGTTCGAACTAGTGGGGTAGTGTAGACGTACCCTGAGTCTCCTGCCCATCAACAGCCCCTGCTCAGCCAATCAGGGGAGAGTCTAAGGTGTGGGGGGTGGAGCGTTCTCCCCAAAGACACCGGCATAGACCTGTTCCAGCCCAGGTCCCCACAATGGGGGCTGCATCCCCCACCCCACGGCTCCTGCAAACCACCCCCCGTCCTTCAGCTAGTCTGTTGGGTCCCAAGCTGGGGGAGGCAGCAAGGGAAGGTCACAGAGGAGGCAAGAACAGAGCAGAAATGTGGGGGGATGGAGGAAAAGGGAAACCAACCAGGAGAAAGCCCCAGTGGCGCTAAGGACGCAGCCCAGGTGAGGAATCACCTTCTGGCCCTTGACTAAGGGCTGGGCCTGCCTGGAACCCAGCCGGCCCCGGGCGGGATCCAACCCCTGGGGGCTCTTACCTTCGTCACAAAGGTGTCGGGATGTGGAACTCACAGAACGCGAAAGAACCGTGAGGAGGAGACGCACCAGAGCTAAAGCAACCGGGGGTCTCCAAAGTCCCCTGGGCCCGCCCCCCGCTTTTATCAGCCTGAGACGTGGGTCCCTCTGTGAGGTCACCACCTCCCCACCTGCCCTTTGCCTTATATGCTGAGGGCTGCCCAAAGCCCCTGTGAGGTCACTGCCCCCCCACCTCACCCTGCCAGGCAAATGTCCTGCCTCTGGCCACCCCCCTGGGAAGTTTGAGCCATTCCTAGGGTTCTCTCCCCTCCCTCACTGGGCACCCTGCAGCCAGCAGCTCCAGTAGCCCCATAGGCTGCTCCCTGCCCTACACTGCAGGCTTCTTGCACGAGAACTGTTTCACGCCGGAGTTCTTGCGCCAAAGGTCTCGTGCAAGAGTGCCTCCACCCTGCCATGGGCTTTTGCACAAGAGCGTCCATGGCAGTGTGAACGCTCTCTTGCACAAGAAAGCTCTGCTGGCCATTTTAGCCAGAAAAGTGTCTTGCTGAAGAAGCCCCTGGTGCCCGTCCACGCTGCCTTCTTGCACAACAGCTCTTGCACAAAGGGGGCTTAGTCATCGTGGGGAGAGGAATAACTCCTGTGCAAGAAGCCCTGTTCTCTGATGCTTTACTGCAAATTTACTTGTGCAAGAACACACGTACAGTGTAGACGCGCCACAAGCTGCTGCTCAGAAACACTTGTTCTTGTGCAAAATGCCTGCCGTGCAGACGTGGCCTTGGTGTCACCCAGCACTGGACTTCCTGGCCCAGGAGCAAGAGTTAGAGCCTCCCACCCGCCCTGCTGCCTCTCATGGGTTCCTTTCCGGTCCCGGCCCTGGATTTTGCCCTAGTGCATCCCAGCAAGGCCTCTGGCCTGCACTAGACCCATCGACACGCGGAGAATCCACCACTGCCCTGGGGCGCTTCTGTCTATGGGGACTCGAACTCACAGCTGAGCATGGAGCCTGATTTCTCCCAGGACTTCACCCCCTGTCCTGCTCGTGGCTCCGTTGTCCCCCTTCCCCACAACTGCCCCCCCCCCCAACCTCTAAATGCTCCTCACGTCAGTTCCCGCTTCCCCGCACGCATGGCCAGGCCCTGCAGGGCTCTGGGGGCTGGTTTGCTGCCCTCAGCCCTGCTCCCCAGTTTGCAGCCTCTCCCATCATGTGTGGGGTCTCCTGGTACCGGAGGGAGGACGGGGGCAGACCAGGAGGGTTAATTTGATGTTGCAGCGGCAGGAGAAGGGGGGCGGGTGGCAGAGAAGAGCTGTCAGTACATTATCCCAATACACCATCCGAGGACAGGCGTCGCACTGGTTCCTGCAGCCGATGGAGAGTAACACACTCCTCCTGGGGGGAGGAGCAGCCAAGAGAGGGACCCACTCAGACCGGTCTGGCAGTGTGATGTAGTGGAACCAGCGCTGCCTAGGTGGGGTTCTACCTCCCCCCCGTCTGCTTCTGAGACCGAGTTTCCCCCTCTGCCCCATAGGCTAACAACAAGGCACTTTACAAACATTCTCGGTGTCATCAGCATTGTATGAAGGGGGAAACTGAGGCATGGAGCGGCATCTGATTTATACAGCCCAACCCATTCCCCACCCCCTCAGTCTGCAGGAAAAGAAGCCAAGTGCTCTTGCTACTTGGCCCCACTATCCCTCCATTGCCCTGCTTCTACCTGATGTCAAACACACTCAGCTTGCACTACTTCTTCTTTCCTGTGCTGAAGCCAAGCAGATCAGGATAGGGAGGAGACATGAGGGAGCCCCCAAGCACTTGCTCTCTCTCTCTCTCACAAACACACACAGGTATATATTACTTTAGAAAATGCCAGGCGTGAGCTAGAGGAGAATCCCCATTAACTGTTAGCACTATAGGGCATATGATACATACATTGATCATTTACAGTCCATCCAGCAGAGGGCAACAATACACCCCGCACACATGTAGCTCCCCCTCCTTTTCCAAATGCCCCAAGTCTTAAACTACTGCGGGGCTACATCTACACTGGCATAATCTTGCGGAAAAACTCTTTAGCGCAAGAGTTCTTGCGTTAAAGTAGTTGTACAAGAGAGTGTCTACACTGGTCTGTGCATTTGTGGAAGAGATGTGCTTTTGCCCAAAAGCATCCATGCCAGTGTAGACGCTCTCTTGTGCAAGAAAGCTCTGACGGCTCTTTTAACCATCGGGCTTTCTTGCGCAAGAAATTCATGTTGCCTGTCTACACTAGCCTCTTGCACAAGAACAGTTGTGCAAAAGGGCTTATTCCTGAGCGGGACCATCATAGTTCTTGCACAAGAAGCCCTGATTTCATACAGTAGAACATCAGGGTACTTGTGCAAGAACACCCGGCCAGTGTAGACAGGCAGCATGTTTTTGCACAACTGTTCTTGCTCAAGAGGCCAGTGTAAACAGGCAACATGCATTTCTTGTGCAAGAAAGCCCTATAGTTAAAATGGCCATCAGAGCTTGTGCACATATGCAAATGAAGCACGGGATATTTAAATACTGGCTTCATTTCCAATTCTGCATGTCTACATTTGCATTTCTCTCCTGAAAGAGGAAGCAAGTGTAGACACACCCCATGGTAACTGCTGCTCCTGGAAGTGGCTGGCATGTCCCTGCCACCCCAGAGAAAGTCACTGCTGGGGGGGTCTCCAGACACTGTCCTTGCTGCAGACACCGCTCCGGCAGCCCCCACTGACCAGTAACGGGGAACGGTGGCCAGTAGCGGCTGTGGGCTCAGTGCGTGTAGAGGAGGGGCACTGAATGGCATCATGCTAGTGGCTGTCCGGAGCGGTGCAGGGCCCGGGCCGAAGGAAGCCGCCCTAACCTCACTGCTGAAGCACCAGAAGCCATCGCAGTTCAACAGCCCAGCTGGAGCCTGCTTTCTGAACCCCCGTCCCAGCCCTGAGACCAGCCTCTTGCTGCAGATACGAGTCTCCCTGCACCCAAACTCAGTGCCAGAGCCTGCAACTTGAAGAGCTTCCTGGACCCCATTGTCCCACCCTGGGCTAGGACCAGAGCCCCTCCTACACTCCAAGCACAGGGCCTTCTCCCCAAACCCTACCCCAGCCTGGGGCAAGTGACTGAGGCTGGGGGAAGAAGAGGGCTGCAGGGAGCATGGTGAGGCCTCAGAGAAGGGGCTGGTTCTGTCCAGTCCAAACCCTGCAAAACCAGCTGGGGGTGCAAGTCCCCATGGGGGGCCCTGCCCCCGCCCTTCTCCCCAGGAGCTGGGGGTCTCGTTAACTCCGCTCCCCGGTGGCTCCAGCAGAGGGACGTGGGGAGGGAGGCGCCTGGCCCAGGGGGGTTGGGAGCTGGGAGCAGGACACTGATGGGGCCCTGTCTCCTCCCTTCCATCCCAGTTCAGCACAGCCCCCCCTAGGGAGCTTGGGGCCCAGCTGGCCCTGTCCCTCGAGTGCCTCATCGGACTAGTGAATCCAACAGCCCCACCTGCTCCCGGAGGGGATGCTCAAAGGCAGCACCACAGATCTCATCAGCTGGTCCAGCTGCCAGGTGTGAAGATTTTCTACCTGTTAACTGCATCCTGTATCATCAGTGCACACACAGCCCACCACTGCCTGTGCCCCCCTGCCCAAACCCCACCCCCATCTCCCGCATCCTAGAAACTTCCCCCCCCAGACACCCCCACAGACCAGCTAGTCTCCTGTCATCAGTCATCAACCTCCCCATGGACCAGACTAACTGCCAGTCTGTGCCCCACAGAGCCCCCCATCATCCCCTCCCCCATTTCCTTAACTACCTGCCAGTCTGTCCCCACAAACAGCCCCTCTCTGCCAGCCTCTGCCCCACATCCCTAACTGCCAGTCTGTGCCCTAGAGAGTCCATTGTTCCAGCACCTGTCCCATGTCCGTGACTTCCAGTCTGTGCCCCACACGTAGAGCCCCCTTTCCACCTCCTAACCCACATCCCTGACTAACTGTCAGTCTGTGCCCCACGGACGGACCCTCCCTCTGCCAGACCCGGGTGGAACAGGGTGTTCGGGGCTCATGGTCAATTTTCCCTCCCCCCGGCTTCTCTCCATGGCTGGTGAGGGGCTGCCCCTGCCCCCTCCCACATCGGGCCCAGCTCCCAGGGCCAGGCTGCGATGGGAGACGGGGTCACCGCTCCCTGCTGTGTCCTGTCCAGCCGCAGGCCGGGGGGGAGCCGCACCCGGCTGGAGTCCTCCCGCCCTGAGCCGGAGCTGAGCCAGGGGGTCAGACGCTCCCTGCAGCACCCAGCGCCCAGAAGAACGTGGACGGTAAGTGGGGTCGGGGGCCACGGTTGTGGGGAGCTGCCGCACTCAGGGGAGCTGGGGAATTCCCGGTACCTCGGCCCCCAGAGAAATCTCCCCCGACATTCCCAAGAGGAGCAGGCAGGGAGAAATCTCTGTTGTCCTGCTTATGGGCATGGAAACTTCAGCCCTGCCCCCCCCCCCCCCCCACACACACAGTGGGAACCCAGAAAACATCTCTTCCTCCCCTCTCACGTTATGCAGCCAGTATTTTCTCTATTTGTTTCCCAGACACAAAGTCCAGCTACCGGACTGTCCGGTTCAGTGCCAGACACTGGCAGCCCTACCCGCGCCGCGGAGCCAGCCCAGCCATTGCACCTCTCAGGGACAGGGCCGGGGATCTCGTATTGGACCAGCTTGTGCAGGGAGAGAGCCAGGCTGGGAAAGGGCCCAGCCGCACGGCTAACCGCAGGGGCAGCAGGCTGTGTGGCCGGAGCTAACTCAGCTTGCAAGGGCTCTGTGGGAGAAGTGGCCCAGAAGGCTGGCAGGACAAAGGCAGGGCCCCTAGGCTGCTGGTTGCAGGAATAAGCCATAAACCCAGGGGCGTAGGAAGGCCGCAGGAGTTCTGGCATCTGGCGATGCTGGCGTCATGGCTTTGGCCCTGTGACTGTTAACAGGCCACGTCCCCTCGGCTGGTTCCTGGCAATCTGGGCTAACGCTGGGGTAACCCGTCTGCATCGCCCTGGGTTTACCTGTGGGGCTGGGAGTCCATTTCCCAGCCTGCCGGAGAGCTCTGTGTCAGCGCGAAACCTCGTCTGCCTCGCCCGCCCGCCCGCCGGTGCTGTCCAGTGAGAGTCACGACCCAGCCACCTCGTCTCGCTGATCCCCTGGGGCCGACTGGGCGCCCACACACTGCCGATATCTAGTGATCTGTCTGTCCCTGTGCACCCTCTGCCTGTCTGTCTGTCCCCATGCACCTCATCTATCTACCCATCCCCATTACACCTCCTATCACAGAATCCTAGAACCCTAGGGCTGGAAGAGACCTCAGGAGTCATCGAGTCCAGCCCCCTGCCCAACGCAGGACCAACCCCAACTAAATGAACCCAGCCAGGGCTTTGTCAAGCAGAGACTTAAAAACCTCTAGGGATGGAGGTTCCACCACCTGCCCCCCACCCTGTCTCCAAACACCCCCCCCTCTAACTACTCCCACAGGTGGAGCACACACGCAGGGACACAAACATAAACACCCCTGCAGAGACACGGAAAGATTCAGAGATGTTCACTCACATGGTCACGTGCACACACAAGGACATGCACACACACACAGTGCGCACACAGGCACGCACACACACATGCAAGGACACACAAAAATACAAACACAGTGTACACATACATACAGGGACACACCAATATACACAAACACACACTCGGCCAGTGGCCAGTCAGGGGCCAGTGTGCTCTGCAAGCTGTGTGCATGGGCAGCCGCTTGGGTGAAATTCAGGTGCCACTCAGCTGATCAGCAGAGCCCCCAGAGGAGGCAGCCTGTGTTACTGGTGGTGCACATCCGCACATGCCTTGGTCCAGCCCCGCACTGGCCAAGGGAGGAGCAAACTGGAGTGCTGGGCTGAGCAGGCCCCGCCCCCACAGCAGTGCTGGGCATGCTCCAACTGCGGGCCAGGTACAAAAGCCAGGGAGACAGCTCAGTTGTGGCTGGCCTCGGGGCAGAGGGGCCAACTGCCTCTGCCGCTACAGTCCCCGGGCCGAGCTCGACCGCAGCGCCCGCTGTTGATCCCCTGTCGCTGCTGCCCCAGACGTCGGGCCTGCCAACGTCAGTGCCACCGCCAGCCCAGCGCCAGGCGGGATCTCCGTCGGCCAAAGGGCTGGGGTAGGAAGCAACCTGGGGCAGGAAAAGCCCTGGCGGGCTTGGCACGTTTCGGGGAGAACTCCCCGCTGAGCCAGTGGTAGGAACCGCCCACCACTGATAGGGCCCGGGGTCGGGGCCCGGTGGAGAGGGAGGGCCCGGGCCCCCTACCCATCCTTCGGACAACTGAGGGATCATTGGAGAAAATGACAGACACGGGGTTTTCCGCCACCGCTCTCCCTTTCTTTTATTTCCCTGGGCTAACTGGCTTGTTCCTCTTTGGCTAACGATGGAAGAGAGGAACCAGCAGGGGTAGAATGAATTGTGTACCAGGTCCTGGAAACAAGAGCATCTCCTCCAGATCGCCCATCCACACCTGAACTGTTCAAAAGCCTGGATGAGCGAGACCAGCTTCTTAAATTCACCCTATAGTGGCTGCCTATAAAGACACCTAAACCCGGCTTCGTTTAGCCCAGCGAATGCCAAGCCAGGCACCGACGGGACGTTTCCTTCCCTGTGGTCGGACACGAGGGTGCACAAGGATGTGAGAACCAGGAAGGCTGATCTGTGAATTCACCCCCTAACCGTCCCAGTACAAGACAGACGCCTGCGCCAACCAGCAGGGGTCACTGCTCCTCCGGTTTGGCTTGGACAAAGGTGCCCATCTGTTTGGTGTTGGCGTCTCGGAGCTGCGCCAGCTGCCTCTGGCCACGGCGGAGCAGATACTCGATGTGCATCACGTCGGCCCGGGGGATGCTGGCGTTCTTCCGGAACTCGGCCTGGATGCGAGGCAGGAATCCCGGCTTCTCCCGGCCGGCGTGCAGGAACTGCCTGTACAGGCTCAGGACGTGCTTCTGCAGCTTGCTATGCCGGGCCATGGTGCGCCTGGGGAGCCCTCCCAGGCCACGGGGGGCCAGCGCCACGAGGCAGGGGCTGGAAGTGAACAGAGGCGGAGATGTTAGAGCAGCATCTCATTCCCAGACGCGCCTGTGCGGGCAGTTCTGTGCCCTTTTCACCCCCACCTGCTAGGGTTACCAGATGGTTTAAAAAAAATACCGAACAGCAGGGGCCGGGGGGGGGGGGGGGCGGGACTGGCTGGAAGAGAGGGGGTGGGGGGGAACCGGCCGCCGGGAAGCGGGGCTGGCTGGGAGGGGGCTGGAGGGAGCGGGGCTGGCCGGGGGGCAACCAGCCGTCGGGAAGCGGGTCTAGTTGGGTTGAGGACCAAGAGGTGGGGGAACCGGCCGGCAGCGCTGCAGAGATGTACCAGAGCCTGGGTCGGATTCATCTTTGGTGGGCCCTGGCTCCTAGACCATAGACACACTCCCCCCCCCCCCACCCCCCCGGAGGCCCTAGGGAAAATGGCACCCCGGCCCTGTGGACATGGTGCCCTCTCTGTTTCCCTTAGCCCCGTAGGCACTAAGCTCCACTCCTGCCGCCCAACTCCTACAAGGCCCGACGGATTTCTCTGTGGCCCCCGACCCAAAAAAGGATCCCCCCAGCCCTGTGTTAGGGGATACGAGGGAGTCTGGCTGGGACGTAAGTGCAAATAACTCTGCTCTTAGCAGCTCTGAACCGATGGGCTCTGCCCTGTGCCCCAACCAAGAACCCTAACATAAGAACGGCAGTACTGGGTAGCCTGTCTGCTGACAGTGGCCAGCACCAGGTGCCCCAAAGAGGGTTGAGCAAAGACAATGATCAAGAGATTTGTCTCCTGCCATCCTTCTCCAGCCTTCCACAAACAGAGGCCAGGGACACTATTTCTATCTCCTGGCTAATAGCCTTTTATGGACCTAACCTCCGTGAAATTATCTAGCTTCTCTTTAAACCCTGTTATAGTTCTAGCCTTCACAGTCTCCTCTGGCAAGGAGTTCCGCAGGTTGACTACACCCTGTGTGAAGAAGAACTTTCTTTTATTAGTTTTAAACCTGCTACCCATTAACTTCATTTGGTGTCCTCTAGTTCTTCTATTATGGGAACTAATAAATCACTTTTCTTGATTCACCCTCTCCACACCACTCATGTTTTTATAGACCTCTATCATATCCCCCCTCAGTCTCCTCTTTTCTAAACTGAAAAGTCCCATCGCTTTAACCTCTCCTTGTATGGGACCCGTTCCAAACCCCTAATCATGTTAGTTGCCCTTTTCTGAACCCTTTCCAAGGCCAAAATATCTTTTTTGAGGTGAGGAGACCACATCTGTACACAGTATTCAAGATGTTGGTGTCCCATAGTTTTATACAGGGGCACCCTGAGGGTACGTCTACACTACAGCGCTAGTTCGAACTAACTTAGTTCGAATTAGTTAATTTGAACTAAGCTAATTCGAACTAACGCATCTAGAACTAAAAACTAGTTCGAATTAGCGTTTTGCTAATTCGAACTAGCAAGTCCACATTGAGTGGACTCTGAACAGGGCTTAAGGATGGCCGGAAGCAGTGCCGGCAGGGCATCAGAGGAGGACTTAGAGCGTGGAGATGCTGTCTCAGGCTAGCCGAGGGCTGCGCTTAAAGGGTCCCGGCCCCCACCCCGGACAGACAGTTCTAAGGGGTGCCCCGCTTGCAAAGCAGTCCTGGCTTGGATTGCCCGGAGTACCCACACTGGGCACATCACACCACTCGGCCATCAGCCCGGCTGCACTTGCCGCAGGCTGGCATCTGGGGAGAGGGGGCAATCGGGGGGCTGCAGGAGAGCTTCCACCCCCAGAAGCCCGCAGAGCCAGCCCAGTCCTCCCCATCGGGGGCTCGTACCCCATTCCTCCCTCACCTCCTTCCACTTACCCTTCCCTAGCCCCCCTTCTTATTGATGTACAAAATAAAGATAACGTTTCTTCCAAAATTGACTCTGTCTTTATTGAACAAAACTGGGGGAGACTGGGAAAAGGAGGTGGGAGAGGGGAAGAGAAAGGCTGGGAGAGGGGAGGGCAACTAACATGATCAGGGGTTGGGAACAGGTCCCAGATGAAGAGAGGCTACAGAGACTGGTACTGTTCAGCTTAGAAAAGAGGAGATGGAGCGGGGACAGGCTAGAGGTCTCTAAAAGCAGGGGTTGGGTGGAGAGGGTGCATTGAGAAAAGTTCTTCATGAGTTGCCATAAAGAAGGACTAGAGGAGACCAAAGGAAAGGAATGGGTAGCAGGCTTCAAACTAGTAAGAGAAAGTTGTTCTCCCCCCCCCCCCCAAAAAGAGAGAGAGAGAGAGAGAGAGAGAGAGCGAGCGAGCGAGCAAAGAGTTAACCTGTGGAACTCCTTGCTGCAGGAGGCTGTGAAGGCTACAACTAGAACAGAGTTGAAAGGGAAGTGAGATCAAGCCATGGAGATTGGGTCCATAGAGTAGTCTTAGCCAGGGGGTAGGAGTGGTGTCCCTGCCCAAAGTTTGTGGAAGGCTGGAGAGGGATGGCACGAGACAAATGGCCCAAGAGTCACTGTCTTCGGTCCATCCCCTCCAGGGTCCCTAGGGTTGGCCGCTGTCGGCAGACAGGCTACTGGGCTAGATGGACCTTTGGTCTGACCCAGGACGGCCATTGTAAGCTCAGGGCTCAGGGTCGGGTGTCTCAGTGGACCCCCTTGATTTTCATGCACACCTGCTCCTGGGTGGCCAGGCTGGCAGCTCTCCTGCCCTAGACGGCCACTTTCCTGTGCCTAGTGCGGAGATCGTGGACCAGGAAGGTGCCCGCCTCTTGCGGTCCAGGGCAAGCTCCCGGGAGCCGCCAGCCTGGTCCCGGGAAGAGAGGGTGGGCTGGGGGACATCGGGTGGGTGGCTCTGTGCCGTGCCAGGTGCAGGGTCTGCTGGCTGGGTGCTGGCAGGCTTGCACCTGGCACGGGCACCGTAGCCAGCCAGTGACCCTTTAAGGGGTCCGGGGCCGGGAGGGGGGCATAGAGTTTCCCTGGTGTTGGCCAGAGTGGCCACCAGGGAAACCTGGGGAGGACTACACAGCCCTTAATTCGAACTAGCTAGTTCGAACTAGGCTTAATCCTCGTAAAATTCAAATTCGAACTAGCGGAGCGCTAGTGTAGCGGCTATGAATGTTAGTTCGAACTAACATTGTAGTGTAGATATACCCTGAGTTACCAAACCACATGACACTGCCCATTAAAAACCCACCAGGACTTACCCAGCGTTTATATGCAAAGGTCCCGCACCAGCAGCGATCATTTCCATGCACTTTTCACCCCCACCTGCCAGGGTTACCAGATGGTTTAAAAAAAATACCAGACACAATTAATCTCAGATGGGGAGGTTGGGGAGAGTGGGGCTGGCTGGAGGAGATGGGGGGGGGAACCAGCCGCCGGGAAGCGGGGATGGCTGGGAGGGACTGGAGGAGCGGGGCTGGCTGGGGGGGAACCAACCGCCAGGGAGAGGGGCTGTTCGGGGTGGGGACCAAGAGGTGAGGGAACCGGCCGGCAGCGCTGCAGAGATGTACCAGAGCCTGGGTCGGATTCATCTTTGGTGGGCCCTGGCTCCTAGACTATAGCCACGCTCCCTGCCCTTCCCTGCTTGGCCTCTCCCCCCCCGGAGGCCCTAGGGAAATGGCACCCCTGGCCCTGTGGACATGGTGCCCTCTATTTCCCTTGGCCCCCGTGGGCTCCCCAACCCTGCACCCCCTTTGCCACTAAGCTCCACTCCTGCCCCCTATCTCCTACACTGTGCCCGACTGATTTCCCTGTGGCTCTGTGGCCCCCGACCCAAAAAGGGATCCCCAGCCCTGCCTTAGGGGATACGAGGGAGTCTGGCTGGGACGTAAGTGCAAATAACTCTGCTCTTAGCAGCTCTGAACCGAGGGGCTCTGCCCTGTGCCCCAACCAAGAACCCTGAGTTACCAAACCACATGGCAGTGCCCATTAAAAACCCACCAGGACTTACCCAGCGTTTCCATGCAAAGGGCCCGCACCAGCAGCAATCTGCACTGGACAGGAAACCATCCGCCCAGCACGCGCGGGAAATCACAGGAACCCAGCCTGGACGGTCCGATGCCCCAGCCCTGACAGAAGAAAATCAAGGTGTGCTTGAAGTGCCACGCCCACCATCCCTTGGTCCTCTGGGGCATTCGGAACATCCTGCTGGGTGAAAGGGCCGGTCACAGCTCCAGGGTCTGTCACACTTCAGGGCCTTTGCCAGCTCCTATTCACCAGGGTCAGGCAGATAATCGCCCCGACCTTTCCCAGCACTTTTCAGCATCAGCTCTCAAAGGGGGGCAGCGTGACCCCCATGGGAGCAGGGGAATGTCAAAGAAGGAATGGGGCAGGGCGGGGCAGGCAGCCAACGGCTTCTCCTAATGTTAGCAGTGGGGACACCAAGTTCGGAAGTGAACGGTTAACCAGTAAACCGGTTATGGTTAACCAGAGGGGGCTGGAGCAGCCCTCCACCAGCCATAGGCACAGGGCACTCTGGCACGCCACAGGTAGGGTTGCTCAGCAGTCACAGCAGTGTGCCACGGGGGTAGGTGTGGGGGCTGCTCCAAGCCCATCTTTAACACGCAGGGGGACCACTCGCCCTACGTGTCCCATTTAATCGGTTAACTGGTTCAACGTATTGTTTAACTGGTTAGCTAATAAAATGAGATTTTACATCCCTGGCACCAAGGTGGCTAAAAGTAGGGTTGAACTGGGACTAGCAATTCCAGGATTTTGACTTTTTTTCCTGATCACACACAGTTCTGCAAATAAATTCACGTTTTGTTTAGATTTTAACTATTTTTAAATGTATTACGGTGGATTACGGAAGATAAACTTTAAAGAGACCAAACAAAGAGTCATTTCAGGAATGGAAAACTACATTTTAATGTTCTGAAATGTTGGAGTTTTCTCCTTCCAAACAAAAGGTCGCTAAAATCAGCATTTTCCAATGGAAAAACATCCCCTCTGAAAACTTCCTTCCAGCTCTAGTTAAAACGGCCGTATGTTTGAAGTGTATAATCAACCTGTGGAACTCACAGCCAAAGGATATTACTGATGGTGAAGAAAAGGGGAGGGAGATCCTCTGTGTCCAGCCTCTCTGATCCCTTCTGGGGAAGCATGGGTGGGAAGAAAGAATTAGACAGAGTTAGACAAACCCGTACGTCTTGGTTGACTTCATCCTGCTTCAGGAGAGGGCGCTAGACTTGGGGACTCCTCTAGCCAGCCCAACATTTCAATCAATCTTGTCAAGAAACAGAAAAAAACCCCCAAAACAGGGAGAAACACGTTCCTTGGTTTGTAAACACAGACACAGAGAACAGCTCCTTCCGCTAGGGGGGTGGGAATAAAGAAAATAATCCCTCGCCCCCTCCCCTTCCTATTTGGTCCTAAAGGATGAAGATTTGTGCAGGCTGAGGGGGCAGGACTGATACTCAGGGAACGGGGAGCATCGGGGAGAAGGGAGCAGCTTGCTTACAATCCAGGGGCAACCCCGTGCCTCGGGGCTGGCCCAGCAAAGGCAGGATTTCTGCAGCGAATTCAGACCCCCAAATTCTGTTTCCATTTTCTTTCCTGGCCTCCTGTCAACTCGCTTCCTGCATCTCTAGCATTCCTGGAGACTTTCTAGGACCTTTTGTCTATGGTTTCAACCTTTCCAGAGAGGGGAAGGGCTTTGGGGGCTAGAGGGGAGAAGAGGAGGTGCTGGGAGAAAGCTTGAAAGAAGGGGTGGGCACGAGGAAGGCGGAGATGGAGCAAGGCAGGTGTAAAGGCACAGGGGCATGAGGGGAACGGGGGCAGAGGGTGGTGAGGGAGTGGGCAAAGGGGGCAGGGGCAGTGAGGGAAGGGGGAGGCACCAAGAGGGTGCAAGGTTAAGGGAAGGTGCAGGTGCTAGGGGAGTCCGGGGGGTGAAGCAGAAGGGCAGACACCTGCAGGGGAGGGACCAGCAGCAGAGGAGAGAGGCAGGACAGGTGTGTAGAGGGAGGTGTTAGGAAAGGGGATGAGGAGGGGTAGCTCACATGGTCAGAGTGGGGCTACTGGAGGAGTGGGCACAGGGGGAGAGAGAAAGGCTGCTGGAGGGGGCAGGTCTCGGGAAGGCCGAGGGCAGTGAGAAGGGCAGGAGTCAGGACAGCAGAGGTGGGTGAGGGATTGGGGGGCAGCAGGCACCGGGGGAGCTGATGGAGGAAGGGAAGGAGACAGGGCAGCAGAGGGGACAGGTAAGTGGTTCATAAGATATTTATGAATAACTTGGGTGCCACACTGACACATCCAAACAAGCCACAAACTCAGTACTGGTGCACAACACAAAATGTATTGTGCTCATGGGAGGAAACTCTTAGAGGGAACACTTCCCCCAGCCTCCCCACCCCCCGAGTTAATGTCTCACACGTTGGGTTAATGCAATTGCAGGATCGTTGCACGGGGGGGGGGGGGGGTTGGTGAGGGCCAAACTAATCCCTATTGGTAAGTGGATGGTGGGAAAAGTCCTTGGGGAGGGTCACATGACACCTTTTATTTCTGGTCATGTATCCATATTGCCCTGAAAGTGTTACCTCCAGAGGCTTGGTAATGGGGGATAGGGGGCGTGGCTAATGGGGGTCAGGGGGCGTGGCTAATGGGGGGTCAAAGAGTACATTTAAAAACATTCTTTGGGTGCACACCCTAATGAAATGTGCTGCGCACGCCTATGGGCAGAGAGCAGATCCAGTCCTGGGAGCAGGGCTGCAGCCACAGAGTTATAGACGCCGCCCAGAGAGCAGATCCGCATGCTGGGAGCAGGCCTGCAGCTGTAACCCACACACCTGATGTGGGTCACTATCCTATGAAGTATAGTGATAGAAATGTAGCCGTGTTAGTCTGGTGTAGCTGAAACAAAATACAGGACTATGTAGCACTTTAAAGACTAACAAGATGGTTTATTAGATGATGAGCTTTCGTGGGCCAGACCCACTTCCTCAGATCAAATAGTGGAAGAAAATAGTCACAGCCATATATACCAAAGGATACAATTTAAAAAAATGAACACATGAAAAGGACAAATCACATTTCAGAACAGAAGGGGGATGCGGGGGGATTGTTCTATCTACTTCCCAAGATCCATAAACCTGGGCACCCCGGACGTCCCATCATCTCTGGTATTGGCACGCTCACTACTGGTCTATCCAGCTATGTAGACACTCTTCTCAAACCCTTCGTAACCAATACCCCCAGCTATCTCCGAGACACTACTGACTTCCTAAGGAAACTACAAAACATCGATAACCTCCCCAATAATACCATCCTTGCCACCATGGATGTAGAAGCTCTATATACCAACATCCCACATGAAGACGGATTACAAGCAATTAGAAACACTATCCCAGAGGACACTACTGCCAACCTGATAGCAGACCTATGTAACTTTGTTCTCACCCACAATTATTTCCAGTTTGAGAACAACTTATACCTCCAGATCAGCGGCACAGCCATGGGTACACGCATGGCCCCACAGTATGCTAACATCTTTATGGCTGACCTAGAACAACGTATCCTCAACTCCCGTCCCCTTTCACCCCTCCTCTACCTACGGTACATCGATGACATCTTTATGATCTGGACGCATGGCCAAGAAACGCTGGAGATATTCCACAGAGATTTCAACAACCTACACCCCACCATCAACCTCAGCCTGGACCATTCTACACCAGAGATCCACTTCCTGGACACCACCGTACAAATCAACAATGGAAAATTAGACACCACTCTCTACAGAAAACCCACCGACTCATACAGTTACCTACATGCTTCCAGCTCCCATCCAGCACACACCACACGATCCATCGTCTATAGCCAAGCCCTTCGATACAACCGCATCTGCTCTAATCCCACTGACAGAGACCAGAAGCTTCAGGATCTCTACCAAGCATTTATAAACCTCAACTACCCACCCAGAGAAATAAAAAAGCAAATTGAAAGAGCCAGACGAATACCTAGAAACCATCTACTTCAAGACAGACCCAAGAAAACCAACAATAGAACACCACTTGTCATCACCTACAACCCCCAACTTAAACCTGTCCAACACATTATCAATAAACTACAGCCTATATTGGAACAGGATACCATACTCAAAGAGGCTCTGGGAGACAGTCCCATAGTCTCCTATAGACAACCACCTAACCTCAAGATGATTCTTACCAACCACCACAGGACATACCACACTAATACCAACCCTGGTACCTTCCCTTGCAACAAACCCCGTTGCCAGCTTTGTCCACATATTCATTCTGCTGATACCATTATTGGACCTAACCAAGTGAGTTATAAGATCAAGAACACATATTCCTGCGCATCCAGAAATATAATCTATGCTATCATGTGCCGAAAGTGTCCGTCTGCTATGTACATTGGACAAACATCTCAGACACTTCGCCAAAGGATTAATGCCCACAAAACAGATATCAGACAAGATCACAAAGAGAAAACAGTTTCTTGCCATTTTAACCAGAAAGGACACTCTCTCAATGACTTAGCCACCTGCATTCTGCTACAAAGACCTTTTACATCTGCACTTGAAAGGGAATCCTCTGAACTGTCATTCATGTTAAAATTTGACACTTTCCAACAAGGACTTAACAAACATTTGAACTATCTCACCCATTACCAGGATAGTTTCCCCAATTATCACCTCTAATACCATTAACTCACTCTCCCTACCTCTAATATCATCAATTCACAGACACTTACCTTTCTTCCTCCCCGCCCCCCTGCATCCCCCTCCTGTTCTGCAATAAAAATGCAGGACAATGTAGCACTTTAAAGACTAACAAGATGGTTTATTAGATGATGAGCTTTCGTGGGCCAGACCCACTTCCTCAGATCAAAAATGTTCTGCAATGTGATTTGTCCTTTTCATATGTGTTCATTTTTTTTTAATTGTATCCTTTGGTATATATGGTTGTGACTACTTTCTTCCACTATTTGATCTGAGGAAGTGGGTCTGGCCCACGAAAGCTCATCATCTAATAAACCATCTTGTTACTCTTTAAAGTGCTACATAGTCCTGCATTTTGCTTCAGAGAATACCAGACACCTAAAATGTCCGGTAATTTCTGCATTTTTCCCCGGCCAGGAGGCGAAAATGCCGGGCACCTGGCAACCCTACAGCACCCGGCCTCCCCCCTCCCAGCTCCCAAAACCCCCGACCCCAGCCCCCATGCTTACCTGGTTCCCCAAGGCTGCCAGCACAAAATGACTGCCAGCCAAAAGACCCAGGGGAAGCAATGCGGTCTTAGTGCTCAACGCTCCCCTGTTCCTATCCCTGCACTTAAAGAGGACATGCTGTTTTAATGCTGTTTTATTTTAACTTTTTTTGGCTTAACAAGTCCTCGGAGTCCCCCCCTTTTTTTTTTTTGTTCAACAACTTTGGTCTCCCCCCAAGGACCCAGGTTTGCTCAGGCTGCACCAGGACTTGGTGCAAAGGCCTGACAGGAGCCAGCAACGGACACAGCAGCCCAGACCCTCTCGCCTCTCCCCAGTGTGGCTGGCAGCTCACAGGGGCGACCCCGCCCTGGGCACGAGGCCTTGGCACCGGCTGTGGGCTCAGGAGAGGGCGGACGTGGGACATAAGCGATGCCGAAGGGAGGGGTGTGGGCATTAGAGGCCACTACCACTGCCCCGCCCCCTTCCCCGCACCTACCCCTGCCCCTGTTCTCGGAGGCCACGCCCCCACTCAATCCACTCCCCCCTCCCTCTGCTGCTTGCGCTCCCCCACCCTCACTCACGTTCGCTGGCCTGAGGCTGGGGTTACGGTGCAGGAATGGAGGGCTGGGGAGTGGGGCGCGGGAGAGGCTGTGGGTTGCAGGCTCTGAGAGGGGGCTCCGGGCAGCGATGGGAGTTTGGGTGCAGACTCGGAGGGAGTGAACTGTGGGAGGAGGATCCAACAGGAGGCTGGGGTTTGTGGTTTGGGGTGGGAGTTGGGCTCCACCCAGGCAGCGCTTATTTCAGATGGCTCCTGGTCAGCCGTGCAGTGGGGCTGAGGCAGGCTCCTGGCCACCCTGGCTTTGCACGGCTCCTGGAAACGGCCGGCACGTCCACCTCCTCGCAGGGGGGGTCAGACAGCTCTACACCGTGCACTGCCCGCGCCCGGAGGCACCGCCTCTGCAGCTCCCATTGGCTGAGATTCCTGGCCAATAGCAGCTGTGAGGCTTGTGCTGGGAGGAAGAGGGGCAGCTTGCGTAGCCTCTCTGATCGCATCTGTGCCGAGGGGATTAGCCTCCTCCTGCCCCCGGCCAGGGCAGACCCTCAGGGAGCTCGGGGGCCGAGAACAGCCCTAGCGCTCGGTGCAGGTACCTGGGCTGGCGGCAGCATCTCCCTCCTGGGCACCTGCAGCAGCAGGGAACGTTCACAGTAAAGGGAGGAAGGGCCAGGGCTGCGACACTGGCACATGGCCCCGGTCCCATCCCTTAACTCCACCCCACCCTGCTCCCTGCCAGCCGGGCAGTGACCTCAGCGATAACAAAAGCCCCTAATCCCAGCCAGACCCCTCCCCTAATCCCAGCCCCCGGCACCTAATCCCTAATCCCAGCCATCATCCCAGCCCCCAGATCCTACCTCTAATACCAACCAGCCCCCCAGACACCTCCCCTAATTCCAGCCCACACCCAGCCTACCACCCAAGTCTCTCACAGAACCCGGGGCTGTTCTGGCCTGTGCCGGCCCAGCCAGCTCCCCTAGACACAGTGATGGGGGGCAGGGAGTCCCTGCCCTGCAGGAGGGGTGTGACAGAGGCTGCTGCCCACATATGCCAGCTGCTCCGAAGCCCCCTCTGTTCAGCACAGCCCCTGGTTCCTGTCCCAGCAGTGGGGTCCGGCTGC
Source organism: Pelodiscus sinensis (assembly GCF_052426305.1). NCBI lineage: Eukaryota > Metazoa > Chordata > Testudines > Trionychidae > Pelodiscus > Pelodiscus sinensis. Next base: position 14,883,469 of record NC_143069.1, on the reverse strand, counting down.
TCTGGGTGGGGCAGGTCTGGGCCTCAGGGCCTCACCGGTCACACGCAGCGTCCTGGAGAGGCTCAGGTTGGAATTCAGCAGCTCCTTATTGTCACTCCTGTGCTGGTACCAGCAGGAGAAATTCCCAGCGTCCCCTGGGCCGGAGACGCGACGGGTGAGGTGGTAGGTGAATGGCCCGGGGGTGAAAACTTGGCTGGCAGCCTCCCGCCCGTCCTTGCAGAAGATAAAGCGGGTCACAGGGGACTCCAGGGACCAGACACCTCATGGTAACAATGGCCCCAGGGACGCGTTCAGAGAGAGCAGGGGAGCCGGCAGGCACCCTGAGGGGAGACGTGGGAGTGAGAGCCCAGCCGGGGAGCCACAGAGAGACCAGAGTCAGTCTAGTATCGCGTGTACAGCTGGGGGAGAGCTAAGGGTACGTCTACATTACAGAGTTAGTTCGAACTAACGCATCTAGAACTAAAAACTAGTTCGAATTAGCGATTTGCTAATTCGAACTAGCATGTCCACATTGAGTGGATCCTGAACAGGGCTTAAGGATGGCCGGAAGCAGTGCCAGCAGGGCATCAGAGGAGGACTTAGAGCATGGAGATGCTGTCTCAGGCTAGCCGAGGGCTGCGGTTAAAGGGACCCGACCCCCACCCCAGACAGACAGTACTCAGGGGTGTCCCGCTTGCAAAGCAGTCCTGGCTTGGAGTGCCCGGAGTGCCCACACTGGGCACATCACACCACTCGGCCATCAGCCTGGCTGCACTTGCCGCAGGCTGCCATCTGGGGAGAGGGGGCAATTGGGGGGCTGCAGGAGAGCTTCCACCCCCAGAAGCCCGCAGAGCCAGCCCAGTCCTCCCCATCGGGGGCTCGTACCCCATTCCTCCCTCACCTCCTTCCACTTACCCTTCCCTAGCCCCCCTTCCTGATGTACAAAATAAAGATAACGTTTCTTCCAACATTGACTCTGTCTTTATTGAACAAAACTGGGGGAGACTGGGAAAAGGAGGTGGGAGAGGGGAAGAGAAAGGCTGGGAGAGGGGAGGGCAACTAACATGATCAGGGGTTGGGAACAGGTCCCATATGAAAAGAGGCTACAGAGACTGGGACTGTTCAGCTTAGAAAAGAGGAGATGGAGCGGGGACAGGCTAGAGGTCTCTAAAAGCAGGGGTTGGGTGGAGAGGGTGCATTGAGAAAAGTTCTTCATGAGTTCCCATAAAGAAGGACTAGAGGAGACCAAAGGAAAGGAATGGGTATCAGGCTTCAAACTAGTAAGAGAAAGTTGTTCTTCACAAAGCAAATAGTTAACATGTGTAACTCCTTGCTGCAGGAGGCTGTGAAGGCTAGAACTAGAACAGAGTTGAAAGGGAAGTGAGATCAAGTCATGGAGGTTGGGTCCATGGAGTAGTCTTAGCCAGGGGGTAGGAGTGGTGTCCCTGCCTAAAGTTTGTGGAAGGCTGGAGAGGGATGGCACGAGACAAATGGCTTGGTCACTGTCTTCGGTCCATCCCCTCCAGGGTCCCTAGGGTTGGCCGCTGTCGGCAGACAGGCTACTGGGCTAGATGGACCTTTGGTCTGACCCAGTATGGCCATTGTAAGCTCAGGGCTCAGGGTCGGGTGTCTCAGTGGACCCCCTTGATTTTCATGCACACCTGCTCCTGGGTGGCCAGGCTGGCAGCTCTCCTGCCCTAGACGGCCACTTTCCTGTGCCTAGTGCGGAGATCGTGGACGAGGTCCACGATGTCCGCACTAGCCCAGGAAGGTGCCCGCCTCTTGCGGTCCAGGGCAAGCTCCCGGGAGCCGCCAGCCTGGTCCCGGGAAGAGGGGGTGGGCTGGGGGACATCGGGTGGCTGGCTCGAGCCGTGCCAGGTGCAGGGTATGCTGGCTGGGTGCTGGCAGGCTTGCATCTGGCACGGGCACCGTAGCCAGCCCGTGCCCCTTTATGGGGTCCGGGGCCGGGAGGGGGGCAATAGAGTTTCCCTGGTGTTGGCCAGAGTGGCCAGCAGGGCAAGCTGGGGAGGGCTAAGCCTCTCACTAGTTCGAATTAAGGGGCTACACACCCCTTAATTCGAACTAGTAAGTTCGAACTAGGCTTAATCCTCGTAAAATGAGGTTTTCCTAGTTTGAACTAAGCGCTCCGCTAGTTCGATTTAAATTCGAACTAGCGGAGCGCTAGTGTAGCACCTATGAAAGTTAGTTCGAACTAACATTGTAGCTCCCTGCGAGCTGTTCTCATCGCTCAGCCATCACCACCACTGCCCTGCCTCTCTCCTGCTCCTCATCCCCGCCCCAACTCCTATCCCCTGTTCTCCTCCATCTCCTCCCCCTTCCCTTCTCCTGCCCCTCCCCATTTCTACCCGCCCTGCCCTGCCCATCCCCATCCTCTCCCTACCCCCGTCTGTCTCCCTCTTATGTGAGGGTTTTGCTGGAAACGCCCCCCCCCCGCCCCAAGCCAGGGAGATCTCCCCTCCGGGAACAATTCAGCCCCCCCCATCTCGCTCCCTCCACTCCACAGTATTTCCTCCATTCCCCACAGTTGAAAATTGAGCTCCCCCGTCCCCTCAGGTGACAGTCGGGCTCCCCCATACGCAGCTGCCTAGGTAGGCGCCTCCCCAGCCAGAGCCTGCCCCTGGCGCCCACGTCTCCTCCCCGACTGCCTGTCCCAGGCGACCACCTGAACCTGCGTCCCCCATTCCCTCAGATCACAGCTCCCTCCCTGACCCTGCACCCCCCGACACCCCTCGCCCAGGCCAGACTCCTCTCTGGCACCCGCACCCCTCCCCCAAACCCTCTGCTCCCCCTTCACCCAGGTCACAGCTCCCTCCCAGACCCTGCACCCCTCTAGAGCCCCTCCCCCAGGCCTGACTCCTCTCCGGCACCCGCACCCCCTCCCCCAAACCCTCTGCTCCCCGTTCACCCAGGTCACAGCTCCCTCCCTGACCCTGCACCCCCCCGACACCCCTCCCCCAGGCCAGACTCCTCTCTGGCACCCGCACCCCCTCCCCCAAACCCTCTGCTCTCCCTTCACCCAGGTCACAGCTCCCTCCCAGACCTGCACCCCTCTAGAGCCCCTCCCCCAGGCCAGAGTCCTCTCCTGCGCCCATTCCCCCTCCTGGACCCTGCACCCCTATCCACCGCCCCAGATCATACCCCCCCTCCCTGCACGCAGGCTCCTACCCTAAGCTCCTTTCTGCACCCAACCACCCCGTCCCAGACCCCAAACCCCTTAGGATCAGTTGCCAAAATGGCCCCCCCATTACAAATTATTGACCAAGCCTGATCCAAATGTTTTTTGAAACATTGTTTAATGAGAATGTAAATACAATTCTGTACAATTGGGAGGGTTGGGGGGAGGGGGACGCAGCTGCTGGCTCCTCAGCTCTTGCTGCTCTCACTGGGTGTCTTCCTGCTGCAAGGGAAGCAGAATCCGTCACATTCATCCCTGGGGACTCAGGGGAACTGGCCCCCCCCAGCATTTCCACCCTCCTCCCCCCTGCTCTCTGGTCACCCCCCGTCAGGCCCGCAGGGTGAGCTCCTGACCCCCCCAGAGCTCCTGACACCTCGGCCCCCTCCCGCCTCCTAGGACAGTTTCTGTGTTCAGAGCCTCCCCCACCCCCAGGGACGCTCGCAGGGGCAGGAGGGATTCTGCCAGCAGGGACGTGGGGTGGGGGCAGCCTGAGGAAAGGGGCGGGGGACTCCCTGAGGGGATGGGAAGGAGACCCTGGCCCTGCCCCACTCTCCTGATCTGCTCCGGCTGCTCACCATGTATTCCAGGAGCTGATGGGCCTGCCCATGCAGGGCGTGGGCCAGGACCAGCCCGGCCTGGCTGGGGCGCCGCAGGGGGAGCGGGCAGCGAGCAGAGCCTTGTCCAAAAAGCAGTTCTCCTGCTCTGCTGTGAAGAGCTGCCCAAAGACCTGGAATCAAGAGCACAGGAGGTTTCAGCTGACGGCCCAGAGCCCGGCCCCAACTCCTGGGGCTAAAACAGCTTCCTCCTCCCCCAAACTCCCTTCCAGACCCTGCACCCAGACGCTCTCCTCACCCGGCACCCCAACCCCTGCCCCAGGTCACAGCTTCCTCCTGCCCCCAAGACCCTCCTACCCGCACGAGGGCCCCAGCCAGCCCCACCCCCGAGCCCTGCCCTGCCCTGGCAGCGCGTCCTTACCTCTCCCACCCGCACGCTGTTGCTGTGAGCCAGGACCCATCTTTCTTTGTAGTAGTGTCTGCACCACAGGTCCTCTGCCTGGTGGATGTTGAGGCCTGCAAGAGACACAACAGGGTCATTCTGCTGGCAGGTCTGAGCCCTTCCCCTCCCACGGGTCCCTGCAGGCATCCCTGGGCAAATGGAGGGGCACAGGGGGCAGAAGGAGGGGAACACAGAGGGACGCATCCCCCCTTGGGCCAGTCTGGGGGAAAAGGGCTGGGTCCCCTCCCCCCGCCGCCGGCGCCCTCAGGGTGTCCCTGGGGCCCAGGTCCCGGCTGGGTTCCTTACCCCTGTGGTGCAGGAGGAGTTGATACAGGCTGTGCACCCCCTCCCGGGCCAGCCGGCTGACGTCTTCGGATGGGTCCGAAATAAAAAGGCCCAGCTGGGCCACGTGGTGACCCATCCTCGGCCAGTCGGCGGAGTTCTGAGGGGAGAGAAGAGGGGGGGTCCCTCAGCATCCTGGGGCTGCACGTCCCATGCAAACGGCCGCCGAGGCGGGTCTGAGCTCGGGGGACGGACAGAGACACCTCCCGGGGCGGGGCGGGGCCGGCCTTGCGAGGAGACAACCCTGAGCAATGGCCCCGACTGAAGGGTCACTCCGGGGGTGGAACAAGGGGATCCACTGACGGCCACTCCCCAGTCTGAGGCCCAGTCCCTCAAGAGCCCCCCTGAAGGGCCCAGGGTCGCCCCTCCCCGGGGAAAGGAGAACGCGGCCCATTCCCGGCCCATTCCCGGCCCTGCCTCTGCCTCCCGGGGACGCTCCCAGCCCCGCGCCCTGCAGCCCCAGACCCCCCGGCTCCGAGGTCACTTACGTCAAACCCCGGGAGGGTGGTGGCGACTCCCAGCAGGGCCGTGGTGCTGCCAAGGGCCCTGGCTCGCTCCTGGGGCAGGCGGGACTCCAGCCACGGGCTCAGGTGCTGGGGGGGAAAGAGACAGGTCAGGACCCGTAGGGAGGTGCCGGGTCTGGGCAGAGCCTGGGGCTCCTCTCGGACTGTGCCCCCCCCAGCCACTGACACTGATCCTCTCTCGGCCCCCCCCCGAGGAAGCAGGGACAATGGCCCCGTCCCCCCCACGGGGCTCACCTCCATTATGTGCTGCAGCCGGGCGGTGTCTGGGGACTCGGCGAGGAGGCTCGCCAGTAGGGCCTGGAGGTCGTAGGGAAGGGCCCGGATGAACTGCTGCAAGACAAGGGGGAGCCCTGGGTCAGAGGGGGGTTGGGGAATCCAGGCCACCCGCTGGCTCCGGGGTGCAGCCTAGAGCAGGGTCTGAGCCGCCTCGCAGAGCAGGGAGGAGCCCAGGCTGGGCGTGGAAGGGACGGGCCCCCCGGGAGAGCAACGGGAAACCTGGAGGGAAGGATCCAAACCTGCAGCTTCTTCCCTCCCTCTGCCCCCCCCCCCTCTGGAGCTCCAGCCCAGCCCGGGAGCAGGGCCCGGAGGGACGTACCTGAGTGTGGATGGGCTCCTGCTGCCAGTCCCCAGACACTGTCTGTCCCACGGCCGCCGTCAGCAGGGGGCTCAGGAGCTGGGCCCGCAGGGGAGGCTGCAAGGTGCTGGCAGGAGAGAGGGGCAGAGGCTGTTAATTCAGCAGCAGGAGACAGAGACTTTCCCACTCCCTGGCCAGGGGATCTGCTCTGGGGGGAGTCGGCGGGGGGGGGGTCGGTACCTGAGGCTGCAGGCGGCGTTGAGGCAGTCGGCCAAGACCAGCGGGGGGGCGAGTCCTCCATGATCTCCTGGGAGACCCAAGGAGACAAAGGGGCGTGAGGCTGGGCCCCCAAGAGACGCTCACGCGGCCAGCGCCCCCACCCAGCAGGATCCAACCCCACTGCCTCCCGCTGCCCTGTAGCCCCCCTGCCCGGCACAGGGCCCCTCCCAGCACCCCCCTCCTAAACCGGGACCAGCTCAATCCTTGTCCCCAGGCCGTCTCCTGCCCCTCCCTGCCCTGGTGACCAGCCTCTGAACCTCCTCATCCCTGCTCCCCAGGCGCATCCCCAGCAGCCCACTCGGCTCCCTTCCAGCCCCCCATGGCCCGGGGAGACCCCTCCCTGTCCCGAATCCCCCTTCCTGTCCGGCACCCCAGACCTGCCCCATTTCTGTGTCCCTCCCTCCTCCAGCATCCCCACCCACCCTCCCCATGTCCACCTCCAGCCCTCCTGGCTCCACCCATCCCGTTTCCAGCACCCCCACCCACCGCCATGGCCCAGGCAGACCCCTGTCCACCTCACGTATCTCCTCCCCTCCTCCCGGCTGCCGCGACTCGCTTACAACGATCCTGGCCATCATGGTGTCCTTGCAGCAGCGCGGCGCCAGGGTGTCCTCGCCCCTTTGGAGGGCGGCGAGGCAGGCGAGGGGGATGGCCAAGAGGAACCGCTGCAGGGCGGCTGGGCTCTGCACCCCAGAGAGAGTCTGTGAGCCTGGGGCCTGCCTGCCCCCCACGGACAGCTGCAGGGCTCAGGTCTCCCAGGAGTGGAGGTGGGAGCTGCCGGTTGTCCAAGCACCCACACTCCCCCCCCAACTGCTGCCTCAGGCTTGTGGGGGCCCAGCTGGTGCATGACAAGAGCCCCCAGCTTGGGGGGGTCCAGGTCATGCAGGAGAAGGGGCCCCAGGGGGATCCCCAGGGACAAGCCCCTCCCGGAGGGGGGGGGACGTGCTGGGAAGGGGCCGGACAATCTCGGGTCCCCCCCGTGTGGAGAAGGTTCCTACCGTGTCCCGGGTGTGGAGCTGCTCTTCGATGTCGTAGATGGCCCCTTCCTCCACCCGGGAGTCCACCCGCTCCTGGCAGAGCTCCGCCGAGGCGCAGGGGGGCTCTGTGCGGGAGGGAAGGGACCAGGGTGACTCCAGCGGCCAGCAGGGGTCACGCGCCCCCATGTCAGGGACCCATGGCAGGTTGGGCCCCACACGCCCCTCGCAGGGACCCATCCCCCTTCCACCCTCACATCTGCCAACGCCCTCAGCAGAGCCCCCACCAGGAACAAGAGATCCAAGCAGCAGCCCCCGCCCCCATCCATTGCCCTGGCTGCGGGGCAGACACTGGGGCTGCCCCCCCTGGGTACTGGGTGAGCCCCTGGGCCCAGCGTGTTCACGGCCCCTCACCTGGGTCTGAGCGGCTGCAGGAGGTGGCCTGGCTGCAGCTGGAGGCCCAGGCGCTGCTGCTGACGGACCTGGACCCACAGCTGCAGGGGCTGGTGCGGGGAGCGACGGGCTGGGGGCTCCCGGAGACTGGCAGGTCCCCGGGGGCCGGGCAGGGCGATGCCCCCTGGTGGTAATGGGGGCTGGGCTCCCGGGGCAGGTGTTTCTCTCCACAGAGGAGGCCCCGGAGCCACCCTACCCGGCTCCCCCGCTGGGCTGGGTCCCGCCTGCCCAGCCGCCTCTGGAGCCAGGTCCGGGGGGGCCTGGCCGGTGGGCGAGTCGCCCCGAGCTGGTGGATTCCAGCTTCCCCGCCCGCGGGGACGGAGAAGCTGCTCCCCACCGGCCCTGGGGCCATCTTCAGGGCTTTCTTGAACCACAGCCGAAAACGTTTGGCCATGCTGCAAATGAGGGGAGCAAAGGGGAGCTTGGGGCGCAGCCTGCAGAGCGAAATCCAGGGGTTCCAGCTCCCCAGAGCGACTGCCCCCAGCCCCCAAATGGCCCCTTGCTTATCGGTTCGGTCTTGCACAGGCACTGCAAGGACCTGAGGGTATGTCTACACTACCCAGCTAGTTCGAACTAGGAGGGTAATGTAGGCATACCGCACTTGCAAATGAAGCCCGGGATTTGAATTTCCCGGGCTTCATTTGCATAAGCGGGGAGCCGCCATTTTTAAAACCCCACTCGTTCGAACCCCGTGCAGCGCGGCTACACGGGGCACGAACTAGGTAGTTCGAACTAGGCTTCCTAGTTCAAACTACCGTTACTCCTCATTCCACGAGTGTCCTGCCCATCAACAGCCCCTTCTTGGCCAATCAGGGGAGAATCTAAGGTGTGGGGGGTGGAGCGTTCTCCCCAAAGACACCGGCATAGACTTGTTCCAGCCCCACCTCCCCAGTCCCCACAATGGGGGCTGCATCCCCCACCCCACGGCTCCTGCAAACCACCCCCCGTCCTTCAGCTAGTCTGTTGGGTCCCAAGCTGGTGGAGGCAGCAAGGGAAGGTCACAGAGGAGGCAAGAAGAGAGCAGAAATGTGGGGGGATGGAGGAAAAGGGAAACCAACCAGGAGAAAGCCCCAGTGGCGCTAAGGACGCAGCCCAGGTGAGGAATCACCTTCTGGCCCTTGACCGAGGGCTGGGCCTGCCTGGAACCCAGCCGGCCCCGGGCGGGATCCAACCCCTGGGGGCTCTTACCTTCGTCACAAAGGTGTCGGGATGTGGAACTCACAGAACGCGAATGAACCGTGAGGAGGAGACGCACCAGAGCTAAAGCAACCGGGGGTCTCCAAAGTCCCCTGGGCCCGCCCCCCGCTTTTATCAGCCTGAGATGTGGGTCCCTCTGTGAGGTCACCACCTCCCCACCTGCCCTTTGCCTTATATGCTGAGGGCTGCCCAAAGCCCCTGTGAGGTCACCGCCCCCCCCCCCCACCCTGCCAGGCAAATGTCCTGCCTCTGGCCACCCCCCTGGGAAGTTTGAGCCATTACTAGGGGTCCCTCCCCCTCCCTCATAGGCTGCTCCCTGCCCTACACTGCAGGCTTCTTGCACGAGAGCTGTTTCACGCCGGAGTTCTTGCGCAAAAGGTCTCGTGCAAGAGTGCCTCCACCCTGCCATAGGCTTTTGCACAAGAGCGTCCATGGCAGTGTGAACGCTCTCTTGTGCAAGAAAGCTCTGATGGTCATTTCAGCCATAAAAGTGTCTTGCTCAAGAAGCCCCTGGTGCCCGTCCACGCTGCCTTCTTGCACAACAGCTCTTGCACAAAGGGGGCTTAGTCATCGTCGGGAGAGGAATAACTATGCAGGGGAACTATGAAAAGGGATTAGGGACGTTAGATATTCACTGAGTAGTCAATTAACCTCATGATTTCTTATCGGTTACTTGACTTTTTGTGACGTAGTGGGGGTACTTGCTGAGCTGTGGTGACCCCTGCTGTCTGGAGCAAGACCCAGCAGGGGAAACCTCGCTAGGCAGAGGTAAGGCCAAACTGGTTGAACCAGTGGCCAGACACCCCCCATGGAGAGGAACAAAGGAAGGTGGAATGCGGCCCTGACTGGGGGGGCAGGGCTGCAAGGGAATTTAGTTGGTTGGTGGCTGTCTGTGAGGATGGATGAGACAGCCTAGGGAGAGGAGCTGGAGTTTTAGGGGCCCAGTCTCCCCCATCTCAAGGGGGCCTGAGGCATCCTAGCCCAGTTCCTGTAACCAGATTACATCTGTGCTGCGCTGTGCTGGAGGAGCAATAAACCACCCTCAATTCCACTGGCTGGTACAGTCTGTTTGTGCCATTTCGGGGTGCAGGAGACAGGGAACCCCCAACGTGCCGTCACACGCATATACGCAGGAAGGCAGACGACACTCAGGAATTGTAGCACCCAAATCCACGGAGTGTTTCGCCAGCACCTCCTGCAACAGAGCCCAATCCCTGACAGGCTTTTAGGCAAGATAGATCATTTGAAAAAATGACAGACACAGGGTTTTCCGTCACCGCTCTCCCTTTCTTTTATTTCCCTGGGCTAACTGGCTTGTTCCTCTTTGGCTAAGGATGGAAGGGTATGTCTACACTACAATGTTAGTTCGAACTAACGGACGTTAGTTCGAACTAACATTCATAGCCGCTACACTAGCGCTCCGCTAGTTCGAATTTGAATCGAACTAGCGGAGCGCTTAGTTCGAACTAGGAAAACCTCATTTTACGAGGCTTAAGCCTAGTTCGAATTTACTAGTTCGAATTAAGGGCTGTGTAGCCCCTTAATTCGAACGAGTGGGAGGCTAGCCCTCCCCAGGTTTCCCTGGTGGCCACTCTGGCCAACACCAGGGAAACTCTATGCCCCCCTCCCGGCCCCGGACCTCTTAAAGGGGCACGGGCTGGCTACGGTGCCCGTGCCAGGTGCAAGCCTGCCAGCACCCAGCCAGCAGACCCTGCACCTGGCACGGCACAGAGCCACCCACCCGATGTCCCCCAGCCCACCTCCTCTTCCCGGGACCAGGCTGGCGGCTCCCGGAAGCTTGCCCGGGACCGCAAGAGGCGGGTACATTCCTGGGCTAGTGCGGACATCGTGGACCTCGTCCACGATCTCCGCACTAGGCACAGGAAAGTGGCCGTCTAGGGCAGGAGAGCTGCCAGCCTGGCCACCCAGGAGCAGGTTTGCATGAAAATCAAGGGGGTCCACTGAGACCCCCGACCCTGAGCCCTGAGCTTACAATGGCCGTCCTGGGTCAGACCAAAGGTCCATCTAGCCCAGTAGCCTGTCTGCCGACAGTGGCCAACCCTAGGGACCATGGAGGGGATGGACCAAAGACAGTGACCAAGCCATTTGTCTTGTGCCATCCCTCTCCAGCCTTGCACAAACTTTGGGCAGGGACACCACTCCTACCCCCTGGCTAAGACTACTCCATGGACCCAACCTCCATGACTTGATCTCACTTCCCTTTAAACTCTGTTCTAGTTGTAGCCTTCACAGCCTCCTGCAGCAAGGAGTTCCACCGGTTAACTATTTGCTTTGTCAAGAAGAACAACTTTCTCTTACTAGTTTCAAGCCTGCTACCCAGTCCTTTCCTTTGGTGTCCTCTAGTCCTTCTTTATGGGAACTCATGAAGAACTTTTCTGAATGCACCCTCTCCACCCAACCCCTGCTTTTAGAGACCTCTAGCCTGTCCCCCCTCCGTCTCCTCTTTTCTAAGCTGAACAGTCCCAGTCTCTGTAGCCTCTCTTCATCTGGGACCTGTTCCCAACCCCTGATCATGTTAGTTGCCCTCCCCTCTCCCAGCCTTAATCTTCCCCTCTCCCACCTCCTTTTCCCAGTCTCCCCCAGTTTTGTTCAATAAAGACAGAGTCAATGTTGGAAGGAACGTTATCTTTATTTTGTACATCAATAAGAAGGGGGGCTAGGGAAGGGTAAGTGGAAGGAGGTGAGGGAGGAATGGGGTACAAGCCCCCGATGGGGAGGACTGGGCTGGCTCTGCAGGCTTCTGGGGGTGGAAGCTCTCCTGCAGCCCCCCGATTGCCCCCTCTCCCCAGATGGCAGCCTGCGGCAAGTGCAGCCGGGCTGATGGCCGAGTGGTGTGATGTGCCCAGTGTGGGTACTCCGGGCAATCCAAGCCAGGACTGGTTTTCAAGCGGGGCACCCCTTAGAACTGTCTGTCCGGGGTGGGGGTCGGGACCCTTTAAGCGCAGCCCTCGGCTACCCTGAGACTGCATCTCCACGCTCTAAGTCCTCCTCTGATGCCCTGCCGGCACTGCTTCCGGCCATCCTTAAGCCCTGTTCAGAGTCCACTCAATGTGGACTTGCTAGTTCGAATTAGCAAAACTAGTTTTTAGTTCTAGACGCGTTAGTTCGAATTAGCTTAGTTCGAACTAGCGCTGTAGTGTAGACATACCCGAAGAGAGGAGCCAGCAGGGGTAGAATGAATTGTGTACCGTGTCCTGGAAACAAGAGCATCTCCTCCAGATCACCCATCCACACCTGAACTGTTTAAAAGCTTGGCTGCCAATAAAGACACCTTAGCTCAGCAAATGCCAAGCCAGGCACCTGTGTTTGGACACGAGGGGTGCACAGGGATGTGAGAACCAGGAAGGCTGATCTGTGAATTCACCCCCAACCGTCCCAGTACAAGACAGACGCTTGCGCCAACCAGCAGGGGTCACTGCTCCTCCGGTTTGGCTTGGACAAAGGTGCCCATCTGTTTGGTGTTGGCGTCTCGGAGCTGCGCCAGCTGCCTCTGGCCACGGCGGAGCAGATACTCGATGTGCATCATGTCGGCCCGGGGGATGCTGGCGTTCTTCCGGAACTCGGCCTGGATGCGAGGCAGGAATCCCGGCTTCTCCCGGCCGGTGCGCAGGAACTGCCTGTATAGGCTCAGAACGTGCTTCTGCAGCTTGCTATGCCGGGCCATGGTGCACCTGGGGAGCCCTCCCAGGCCACGGGGGGGCCAGCGCCACGAGGCAGGGGCTGAAAGTGAACAGAGGCGGAGATGTTAGAGCAGCATCTCATTCCCAGACGCGCCTGTGCAGGCATTTCCATGCACTTTTCACCCCCACCTGCTAGGGTTACCAGATGGTTTAAAAAAAATACCGAACAGCAGGGGCCGGGGGGGGGGGGGGGGCGGGACTGGCTGGAAGAGAGGGGGTGGGGGGGAACCGGCCGCCGGGAAGCAGGGCTGGCTGGGAGGGGGCTGGAGGGAGCGGGGCTGGCCGGGAGGCAACCAGCCGTCGGGAAGCGGGTCTAGTTGGGTTGAGGACCAAGAGGTGGGGGAACCGGCCGGCAGCGCTGCAGAGATGTACCAGAGCCTGGGTCGGATTCATCTTTGGTGGGCCCTGGCTCCTAGACCATAGACACACTCCCCCCCCCCCCCCCCCCCCCCCCCCCCCCCCCCCCCCCCCCCCCCCCCCCCCACCCCCCCGGAGGCCCTAGGGAAAATGGCACCCCGGCCCTGTGGACATGGTACCCTCTCTGTTTCCCTTGGCCCCGTAGGCACTAAGCTCCACTCCTGCCGCCCAACTCCTACAAGGCCCGACGGATTTCTCTGTGGCCCCCGACCCAAAAAAGGATCCCCCCAGCCCTGTGTTAGGGGATACGAGGGAGTCTGGCTCTGACGTAAGTGCAAATAACTCTGCTCTTAGCAGCTCTGAACCGATGGGCTCTGCCCTGTGCCCCACCCAAGAACCCTAACATAAGAACGGCAGTACTGGGTAGCCTGTCTGCTGACAGTGGCCAGCACCAGGTGCCCCAAAGAGGGTTGACCAAAGACAATGATCAAGCGATTTGTCTCCTGCCATCCTTCTCCAGCCTTCCACAAACAGAGGCCAGGGACACTATTTCTATCTCCTGGCTAATGGCCTTTTATGGACCTAACCTCCGTGAAATTATCTAGCTTCTCTTTAAATCCTGTTATAGTCCTAGCCTTCACAGTCTCCTCTGGCAAGGAGTTCCACAGGTTGACTACACCCTGTGTGAAGAAGAACTTTCTTTTATTAGTTTTAAACCTGCTACCCATTAACTTCATTTGGTGTCCTCTAGTTCTTCTATTATGGGAACTAATAAATCACTTTTCTTGATTCACCCTCTCCACACCACTCATGTTTTTATAGACCTCTATCATATCCCCCCTCAGTCTCCTCTTTTCTAAACTGAAAAGTCCCATCGCTTTAACCTCTCTTCATATGGGACCCGTTTCAAACCCCTAATCATGTTAGTTGCCCTTTTCTGAACCCTTTCCAAGGCCAAAATATCTGTTTTGAGGTGAGGAGACCACAGCTGTACACAGTATTCAAGATGTTGGTGTCCCATAGTTTTATACAGGGGCACCCTGAGTTACCAAACCACATGACACTGCCCATTAAAAACCCACCAGGACTTACCCAGCGTTTATATGCAGAGGTCCCGCACCAGCAGCAATCTGCACTGGACAGGAAACCATCCGCCCAGCACGCGCGGGAAATCACAGGAACCCAGCCTGGACGGTCCGATGCCCCAGCCCTGACAGAAGAAAATCAAGGTGTGCTTGAAGTGCCACGCCCACCATCCCTTGGTCCCCTGGGGCATTCGGCACATCCTGCTGGGTGAAAGGGCCGGTCACAGCTCCAGGGTCTGTCACACTTCAGGGCCTTTGCCAGCTCCTATTCACCGGGGTCAGGCAGATAATCGCCCCGAGCTTTCCCAGCACTTTTCAGCATCAGCTCTCAAAGGGGGGCAGCGTGACCCCCATGGGAGCAGGGGAATGTCAAAGAAGGAATGGGGCGGGGCAGGGGAGGCAGCCAACGGCTTCTCCTAATGCAGTGGTCCCCAACCATTTCAGGTTGCCGGGCGCCAAGGGGTGTGGCTGTTTGCCCGCAGGGCGCCCTGGAGCGGAGCCCCCCATTGCGCACCCGGGGGCGGGGCCCCCCCATAGACACATTCCCAGGGCCGCCCCCCCCCCACAAGTACCGCATGCCCAGGGCCGGGCCTCCCACCAAGCACCGCGCGCCCGGGGCCGGCGCTCTCCAAGTGCTGCGCACCGAGGGCTGGCGCACCCTGCAAGTGCCGCGCGCCCGGAGCCTGCGCTCCCCCCATGCACCACGTGGCCATAGCGCGGGCAGCCAATCTGCGGCGCCCCCGGGGCCGGCGCTCACCGTGCACCATGCGCCCGGGGCCAGCTCCGGCACCGCACATGCGCCACGTGCCCGGGGCCAGGCCAGCCCTGAGCACTTGGCGGGCACATACAAATGCGGGCACCGTGTTGGGGACCACTGTCCTAATGTTAGCAGTGGGGACACCAAGTTTGGAAGTGAATGGTTAACCAGTAAGCCGGTTATGGTTAACCAGTGGGGACTGGAGCAGCCCTCCACCAGCCATAGGCAGAGGGCACTCTGGCACGCCACGGGTAGGGTTGCTCAGCAGTCACAGCAGTGTGCCACGGGGGTAGGTGTGGGGGCTGCTCCAAGCCCATCTTTAACACGTCCTACGTGTCCCATTTAATCGGTTAACTGGTTCAACGTATTGTTTAACTGGTTAGCTAATTAAATGAGATTTTACATCCCTGGCACCAAGGTGGCTAAAAGTAGGGTTGAACTGGGACTAGAAATTCCAGGATTTTGACTTTTTTTTCCTGATCACACCCAGTTCTGCAAATAAATTCACGTTTTGTTTAGATTTTGACTTTTTAAAAATTTATTACGGTGGATTACGGAAGATAAACTTTAAAGAGACCAAACAAAGAGTCATTTCAGGAATGGAAAACTACATTTTAATGTTCTGAAATGGTGGAGTTTTCCCCTTCCAAACAAAAGGTCACTAAAATCAGCGTTTTCCAATGGAAAAACACCCCCTCTGAAAACTTCCTTCCAGCTCTAGTTAAAATGGCCGAATTTTGAAGTGTATAATCAACCTCTGGAACTCACTGCAAAAGGATATTAATGATGGTGAAGGAAAGGGGAGGGAATCATAGAATCATAGAGCTGGAAGAGACCTCAGAAGGTCATCAAATCCAGCCCCCTGCTCTAGGCAGGACCAATCCCAACTAAATCAACCCGGCCAGGGCTTTGTCAAGCTGAGACTTAAACACCCGCTGTGTACAGCCTGTCTGATCCCTTCTGGGGAAGCATGGGTGGGAAGAAAGAATTAGACAGGGTTAGACAAACCCGTAGGTCTTGGTTGACTTCGTCCTGCTTCAGGGCAGGGCGCTAAACTTGGGGACTGCTCTAGTCAGACCAACATTTCAATCAATCTTGTCAAGAAACAGGCAAAAAAAAACCCCAACCCAAACCAGGGAGAAACACGTTCCTTGGTTTGTAAACACAGACACAGAGAACAGCTCCTTCCGCTGGGGGGGTGGGAATAAATAAAATAATCCCTCGCCCCCTCCCCTTCCTATTTGGTCCTAAAGGATGAAGATTTGTGCAGGCTGCGGGGGCAGGACTGATATTCAGGGAATGGGGAGCATGGGGGAGAAGGGGGCAGCTTGCTTACAATCCAGGGGCAACCCCGTGTCTCGGGGCTGGCCCAGCACAGGCAGGATTTCTGCAGCGCAGGGGGACACGAGGTGAAACAAGCAGCGACTCGGCCGATTGGGGCTTGTTATTGTAGGGTCGCATTGAAGCAGACACTGGCACCAGCGTCGCCTCCAAGAGCGAGGGGAGTGCGCGGCCTGGTAACCCCGGACAGACCCGGACCTGGCCCCCCCTGCGCTGGGGGGCCAGGAGTCACCGCTCCCCGCCCCTCACCTCCGCCTCCTGCCTGCTCGCAGCTCCCGGGCCCGCGGCAGCAGCTGTGCCAGCCGGCTCCGAATGTTGAAACACCAGCAACATTAGCCCTCGCTTCCCATTGGCTGGAGGGCCCCAGGGGCGGGCGCAGGAAAGGGGAAGCTCCGCCCTTCGAGGGCCACGTGGGCCGGCAGTGGAAGTTGCAAGTCAGCTGGAGGAGAGAGGGGCCCGGCCCGGCCTGCGCACGTGGCTTTCACCGCAGCGCTCACCTGCCCTCACGCCCCACGCTCCTGCTTTTCCCTCCCTGCGTTGTTCGACCCAACCCTCACCCAGGCATCCACCCAGTTCACCCCGATTCTCACCCCTTTTTAAACTTGTTCCTAAGAAACCCCGATCGGTTCCTGGGAAATTCCAAACAACTCTTATCAGTGGTGCCCGTTACATACCAGCTGGGTTTTCCCTTTGATATTTACATACCCCCTGCCTCCTTTTTTCGCCCCTCCCATTTTTTCCTCCCCTGTTCATTTTGGTTCTGGACATACAACACTCCAGTCGTCTGAAGAAGTGGGCTATGCCCAGGAAAGCTCATGATCCCATCGACACGGTTTGTTAATCTTTAAGGTGACTATATGTTGTGTTTTAAGTTTTTCCTGTTACAGACTCACTCAGCTACCCCTCTGAAACTCGTGGGCTCTGTCTACACTGCAGGCTTCTTGCACAGGAACTGTTTTGCAGAAGAGTTCTTGTGCAAAAGGTCTTCCATACGAGCGCGTCCACACTGCCATGTGCTTTTGCAGAAGAGATGTGCTTTTGCACAAGAGCATCCATGGCAGTGTCGACACTCTCTTGCACAAGAAAGCTCTGATGGCCATTTTAGCCATAGGGGTTTTTTGCGCAAGAAATTCATGTTGCCTGTCTACACTGCCGCCTTCTGGAAGAGCTCTTGTGCAAGAGGGCTTATTCCTCGTGGGGAGAGGAATAACTCTTCCGGAAGAAGCCCTGTTTTCTGATGCTGTACTGTAATACTTGTGCAAAAACACGCACGCAGTGTAGACACTCTGCAAGTTTTTGCGCAAGAACAGCTGTTCTTGTGCAAAAAGCCTGCAGTGTAGACATAGCCTTAGAGGGGCAACCCCAACAGTCATTACTAACAAGGAGTCCTGTGGCACCTTGAAGATTTATTTGGGCATCAGCTGTTGCGGAGGAAAAGCAGGTCCAAGTGTTTTTTACCCCTGGAAGCGGATGCCCAAATACACGTGTTAGTCTTTAAGGTGCCCCAGGGTGCCTCTGTTTAAACAAGTGGAAGAGAAGGGCCTGTGTGCACCTCATAGGATGCCAGGCTAGACTGAAGATCACAATGGCCCTCTCTGGCCTGGAAGTTAATGAATGGTTGCATCTGGCCAGGCTGCCTCTCTTTATGCTTGCATTAACTAACTGGGTTATTTGCAGGTGTTGTACTCAGTCCAGCTGTGTCGGAGCGCCTGCTGCTGGAGGAGAACGCAAAAGTTCTGTTACCTGCTTTGTAAGTCTGGAGCCTTCTCTACTGCATGAGGTACAAGCCACCTGGCTCTTCGCTAAAGTTGCAGAGCCGAGTCACTATCGCTGGATGTGGTCTCCGTGCCCAGAGTCCCCAGAGACCACAAACCAGATAAGATTCGAAATCGCCCAAGCAGATTTTTTGCGTAACAACATGCAATAATAGTTGCCAGCGAACAGACTCAGCGCTGCGCCGCTACACTTTATGGAAGCCGTGGCAATGTCCTAACACCCACTGAGCACCATCCAGTGCCCCCACACAGTCAGCTGGTGAACACCATTTGAGGTGAACTTTTATACATTCCTGACGTATCAGGTTGCTACCCCCTGTTACCTGGTTACCGTCCCTTACCTTGCAGAAGGGGGCTTACTTCCTAGTCTTCATACTGTCAACTTACTATCTGTTATGCTGTCAACTTTGACCTGGTCCTGAACATAGGTCGGTATGTACTTTATTTGTGGGAGGTAAATGGTACCAAGATGTTCCTTAGGACAATCCACAGAACTACAGACCGGTCAGCCTCACCTCACTCCCCGGAAAAATCAGGGAGGGGATCCTCAAGGAATCCATTTTGAAGCACTTAGAATAAGGAAAGGGATCAGGAGCAGTCAGCATGGATTCACCAAGGGCAAGTCATGCTTGACGAACCTGATTGCTTTCTATGACGAGGTAACTGGCTCTGTGGACATGGGGAATTCAGTGGATGTGATATACCTGGACTTATTCTTGCCAGCAAGTTAAGGAAGTATGGATTGGATTAATGGACTGTAAGATGGATAGAAATCGGGCTAGACTGTTGGGCTCAATGGGTAGTGATCAACAGCTCGATGTCGGACTGGCGGTCAGTTTCAAGCAGAGTACCTCAAAGACCGGTTCTACGGTCGGTTTTGTTCAACATCTTTATTAATGACTGGATGAGGGGATGGATTGCACCCTCAGCAAGTTTGCCTATGTCACTAAGCTAGGGGGAAAGGTAGATACATTGGAGGGTAGGGTATATGGTGCAGAGTGTCCAAGACATATTGGAGGATTGGGCCAAAAGAAATCTGATGAGGTTCAACAAGGACAAGTGCAGAGTCCTGCACTTGAATGGAAGAATCCCAAGAATTGTTATAGGCTGGGACCGACTGGCTAAGTAGCAGTTCTGCAGAAAAGGACCTGGGGGTTACAGTGGATGAGAAGCTGGATATGAGTCAACAGTGTGCCCTTGTAGCCAAGAAGGCTAATGGCATATTAAGGTGCACTAGGAGGAACATTGCCAGCAGATCTAGGGAAGTGATTATTCCCCTTTATTGGGATGTGGTGAGGCCACATCTGGAGTATTGTGTCCAGTTCTGGGCCCCCCACTACAGGAAGGATGTGGACGCATTGGAGAGGGTCCAGTGGAGGGCAACAAAAATTATTAGGAGGCTGGAGCACATGACTTAGGAGAGGCTGAGGGAGTTGGGCTTGTTTAGTCTGCAGAAGAATGACGGGGGATTTGATAGCAGCCTTTAACTATCTGAAGGGAGGTTCCAAAGAGGATGGAGAGAGGCTGTTCACAGTGGTGACGATGGCAGAATGAGGAGTGATGGTCTCAAGGTGCAGTGGGGGAGGTGTATGTTGGATATTAGGAAAAACTCTTTCCCTAAGAGAATGGTGAAGCACTGGGATGGGCTAACTAGGGAGATGGTGGAATCTCCATCCCTAGAGGTTTTTAAGTCCTGGTTTGACACAGACCTGGTTGGGATGATTGAGTTGGGATTGGTCCTGCTTTTGGGCAGGGGGCTGCACTCGATGACTCCTGAGGTCTCTTCCAGCCCTGGGATTCTATGGTTCTAAGGCAAGGGACTTCTTTTATTTGAGAGCCCCAATTCCTTCAACAGCAGTATAGGTCTAATCCATGGAGCTCCTGAAGAGCAGCTCTGCATCCCATTCTATGGCAGCCCAACTGTCCTTGGAACTGGTCAGACCAGTGTGACATCCCCCTGTGTAGGCATAATGAGCTAACGTGTCCTTCACTCCCATGCACCAACTTTGCCACTTATCAACTATGTTTTTAATTTGTTCCAAGGGAAAGCTGAATGAAGCCAAAATTAATGAGTGTTTTAACTTGTAACAAAATACAGGACTGTGTAGCACTTTAAAGACTAACAAGATGATTTATTAGATGATGAGCTTTCGTGGGCCAGACCCACTTCCTCAGATCCACTATTTGATCTGAGGAAGTGGGTCTGGCCCACGAAAGCTCATCATCTAATAAACCATCTTGTTAGTCTTTAAAGTGCTACATAGTCCTGTATTTCGTTTCAGCTACACCAGACTAACACTGCTACATTTCTATCACTGTTCTAACTTGTGTTTCTGTTCCCGGGAAATGTTGAAACGGTAGATTCCTAGGGACTGTCAAGTAGAAAGATTGACCCAAATTAGTTACTTGTTTACTTTCTTTGGCTCCACTGGAATCTTACAACAGGGATTAACTAGCTCCATTCATATCTATAATTAACACAAACAAAATCTATGTTTAGTGACAGGTAAGGTTTCCTGAGCACATGTCTAACAATCCAGACATTTAAAATCAGAAGTTAGTGGAAGGAGGCTGAAAAAGGTGAGGCTTTCGAGAGAAAAATTGCCCGAGAAAGGGTTATTTTGAACTCCAATTTACTCTGTATCAACCCATTTTTCCATTAAACCAACCTAAAGTACTATAAATAGGACTCAAAGTTTATGGGAAAAAAGGGAGGATGCGAGTTATGAAAAAGCAAACAGTTGATAGGAGAAGCTAAAATTGGGGGGAAAAATCTATAACCAGTAACATAAAGGATAATTAGGAAATGTTTAAATATATCGGGAACAAAAGAAATCAGAGGAATGGTAAAGATCCATTACTGTATAAGGCTGGTCAAATTGCCAATCATGATGAAAAAAAGAAACTTCAGCAACCTGCTTGGAATTTAATGCGTTGAACTACACACAAGCCATAAAGATTGGATGTCTTTCTAAAACATATGTGGTAGCTCAACCGAGGGATGTTAAATTGCGCTTAATCAGCTAATCCAGTAGTTGGTGGAATTTCCATCGACTACTCAATTAGTCAATAAGGGTATGTCTACATTAGCTCGTTAATTTGAGCTAGGTAGGCAAAGCAGGCAACCGGAGTTGTAAATGAAGCCCGGGATTTAAATAGCCCAGGCTTTATTTGCATGTTCCCGTCCGGTCGCCATTTTGAAATTCCACTAGCCCGAAGTAACTGCCGCGCGGCTATAGAATGAGATGTAACAGTTAATTCGAACTAAGGATTTAGTTCGTGTTACCGTTTCATTGCCACATGTAGCTGGCAGGAAGGGACCTCGAGAGGTAGAGTCCAGTCCCCTGCCCTCATGGCAGGACCCAGTACTGTCTAGACGAGTGTTTCTTAAACTTTTTAAGACCGAGGAACACCAAACAATTTTTTTTTAATGAGGATTTTTTGTTGACTCCTGAGGTCTCTTCCAGCCCTAGGATTCTATAAATGTGCTTGGTACCTGTGCCTGGACCTTTATGCTTGATCTGGCTTATACTATTTCTCTTTCCTGCCTGCGGTTCCACTGAGCCAAAGTCTTGCTTCCTAGATTTCAGGCCTGTTGCTGTTTTTATGTTACCGGCCTTTATTCGGGCCTGCTGATTTTATGTTACCAACCCGCAACATACTACAGAGGCAACTGAGTCCCAAAAAGGAGGAGCAGCTTGTTCAAAAACACAGCAAGCCAGTGGCAGCGCTAGGAATAGGACCCGTATGTCCCAACTCCCTGTCCCCTGCTGTACTAACCAGACCAAAATACTTTGACCACCAGGGTCTGAAGCCACACAGACAGGGGCCACGGATGGGGAGGGGGAGAGGCAAAGGGGGCAGTTGTCCCGGGAGCTGATGATTTTAAAGGGTCCAGGCCTCTGGGTCACTGTATCGACTATTATGGCAGCCGCCACTGCCAGAGACCCGGGCAAATGAAATCAATCCTAGAGCTCTGTCTGGTGCAGGGTGGGTGGCGCTAAGGCCTGATTGGCCCTCGCCTTGCCCCTCCTACCTTTAGCTTTGCCCCTTTGAGGGGGTCTAGAGCCTTGCCCCTTTGACATTACCCAGGGCCCGACAACGTCTGTCACCAGCCCCGTTGACATGAATGTGCCCCAAATCCCTCAGACCCAGTACAGTCCCCCCCTCCTCCCCCCCCCTCCCCCGGATCATTAATTCTTCTCTTGTCATCTGATTGCTTCAAGCATTGTTACAGGCTGGGGACCGACTGGCTAAGCAGCAGTTCAGCAGAAAAGGACCTGGGGATTACAGTGGATGAGAAGCCGGAGATGAGTCAACAGGGTGGCCTTGTAGCCAAGAAGGCTAATGGCATATTAGGGGGCATTAGGAGGAGCATTGCCTGCAGATCCAGAGAAGTGATTATTCTCCTTTATTCGGCTCTGGTGAGGCCACATCTGGAGTATTGTGTCCAGTTCTGGGCCCCCAACTACAGGAAGGATGGGGACGCATTGGAGGGGGTCCAGGGGAGCTTGACCAAAATTATTCGGGGTATGGAGCACATGACCTATGAGGAGAAACTGGGGGATTTGGGTTTGTTTAGCCTGCAGAAGCAAAGAGTGAGGGGGGATTTGATAGCAGCCTTCAACTTCCTGAAGGGAGGTTCCAAAGAGGATGGAGAGAGGCTGTTCTCAGTAGTGAGGGATGGCAGAACACGGAACAGTGGTCTCAGGTTACAGCGGGGGAGGTCTAGGTTGGATATTAAGAAAAACTATTTCCCTAGGAGGGTGGGGAAGCGCTGGGCTGGGTTCCCTAGGGAGGTGGTGGAATCTCCATCCCTAGAGGTGTTTAAGTCTCCGTTTGACAAAGCCCTGGCTGGGATGATTGAGTTGGGATTGGTCCTGCCTTGGGCAGAGGGCTGGACTTGATGACTCCTGAGGTCTTTTCCAACTCTAGGATTCTATGATTCATCCGTGCGATGTCACTGGAGACGCAGGGAGGTACACTGTGGGCGAAAGCCCCGATCTTGCTTCTGGTTTTGTACAGGCGGCCGTGAAAGTAACTTTACAGTTTCTCACAGGTACTGTCCTGTTGCAGCCCAGGTCTTTGCAGTTCTTGCTGGAGCTGCGCACCAGGGCACTTTCACCTCTGTGTTCAGGATTCAGAGTTATCTCTTTTCCCAAAGATCTTCCCTGGAGCTGTTCAGAGAGAGCTTGCTCCCTCTCGCCACAGTCTCTCTTAAGGCAACCATGTTCTTCAGAGCCTCTGGCCTGACGTGGAACGGGACGGGGGACACCACAGAAGAGGCCAAATTCGCCGGGGGAAACACTCCAAGGAAATGGATGCTAAAGAGGGTCCATTCGCCAAGACTCATGTGCAGGGCCTCTTTGATTTCAGTGTTGTCACTGTAGACCAGCGCGCGCCCGTTGAGATTATGGTCCCTGAGCCTCTGTTTGTACAGCGGGACGTTTTCCTCCTTCAAGCCGATTGTGTCCATCTGGAAGAGAAGTGGGAGCACCCGTTAGTGCCGTGCATCTACTGAACATGTCGCCAAACATGTTTTTAGGAAGGGTCCGCTATAGCTCCCGAGAGGAACCTGTCTGGGCTTGCTCAGATTCTAGCAAACAAGGCGGGCCGGCCGGCTGTGGGGCCAGGTATGGTACCCTGCACACCCCACTGCCGTGTGCTTGGATTCTGCTAGGGGCACCGCTGAGCAAGTTGGCACGGCAGGGGAAATAGCATGCTCTCTGCAGGCAAAAGCTAGCAATGCAGGGACCACTGGAGGGGTGTGTTGAAATGAAGAGGGAAGGTTTCCTGACCCTGCTTGTAGGCTGGAGGGAAGCATGCAGTCAGCCTGACGGGGGTGGAGTTGGGCCTCTCGACCTAAGGCTATATCTTCACTGCGGGCCTTTGCAGGCAGAGAGTATGCTAATGAAGCACTCGTTAGCAACTTCTTGGCACTCATTAGCATGCTCTCTGCAGGCAAAAGCTAGCAGTGTAGACATAGCCTCAGGGTTCTTGTGTGTTATTCTGGATAAGGGGTATTACGCTGCAGGCCTCCAGCAAGAGTATTTATGTTTTTGCCTCTCTTCTCTCTGGAGTGCATAACAGACAGCTACGGGTCTCCCAGTCTTAAAACCGACCCAAGTCACTTCAGAGCGTAAAGGATGAACCCGGGGAGAGCCAGCCAATGGCTTCGGGGTTGGAGGAAAGAGCTCCAAGGAACCGAGTTGTTCCAAGAAGAAATGTTTTGTGCAAACCAAGAGTCAGGAGCAGCAGAAAGTGGGGGAACTAGCAGAACCCGGACTGTGGCCTTGCCCCCTACATCACCCTTTCCCCTCATCCTCACTCTGCCCATTCTCCCTCATGTGCCCCCCCTACTCCTGAGGCCTCAAACCCACACTGTGCCTTCCCCGAAAGCCCCCATCCCACACCGCCTGTTCCCCTCAACATCCTACCCCCACTAGTTCTCGCTCCTCTCCCTCCAGTTATGCACCAGTTATGTGGGACAGTTTTCTCCCAGCTCTGGGGCCCGTAGTCAGGGCTGTCCCTAGGCCCATGGGAAATATGTAGCTGCATAGGGCACCGGAAAATTTGGGCACCAAATTTTTGAGTTCCCCAATGCAGCAGCCATGTGTTCTTGTATGTCTGAGGATATGCCTCTGCCGGTTCGTCTCTGGGGACGCTGTGTCCTGTCTGCTGCAGGGCTTTTCCCTTCGCCCTCCCCCACGTGCTCCTCTCAGCTGGCAGTGTAATCCACACACCTAGTGTGTGTGGTTCACTGTCCCTTCGTGTGGCAATTGGACCTCTTACAGCCAGAGATAAGAACAAGGGAGCTCTACATCCTAAGCTGGGAGCCAGCTGCCTTCATGGCTCCAGCTGTCGAGGCCTCTAGGGGTGTGTCTAAACTACATGGCTCCATCGATGGAGCCATGTAGATGAGGCTGATCGGCAGAGGGAAATGAAGCCGCGATTTAAATAATCGCGGCTTCATTTAAATTTAAATGGCTGCCGCGCTCTGCCGACCAGCTGATGATCAGCTGTTTGTCGGCAGATCGGGGCAGTGTGGACGCTCCCATCGACATGAAAGCCCTTTGTCGACCTCCCCCTGATGCCTCGTGGGATGAGGTTTACCGGGGAGGTCGACAAAGGGCTTTCACGTCGACGGGGAAGCGTCCAGACTGCCCCGATCTGCCGACAAACAGCTGATCATCAGCTGGTCGGCAGAGCGCGGCAGCCATTTAAATTTAAATGAAGCCACGATTATTTAAATCGCAGCTTCATTTCCCTCTGCCAATCAGCCTCATCTACATGGCTCCGTCGACGGAGCCATGTAGTTTAGACACACCCCTAGGTTCAAATCTGCTACGGGGTTCAAATCAGCAGCAGCAGCAGCAAGCTAGCAAGCAGAGAGGATCTGCAACTCTGCTCTAGTTCCTGAGCCCTGCTTGGGGTAGGGAGGTAGTAGGAACAACCAGACCTCCAGCAGAAGCTGCATGAGGGGAAAAGGCCCAGGCAATCCTGCAGAAGGGCCCTCAATTATTCAGGGCCCCACGATTTGCAAAGATGGCTCTGCCTGTAGCCGTCATCTGTGGGCAACTGCTGTCACATGAATGACATTCTTCTTGCGATGAAGAGGCATGGACATTCTATCGACAGCTGGCCCTGCTCGAAGGAAGGAAACCCAAGGGTGACCCACCTCTCGGCAGACATCCTCCACCGTCATACCCAGCAGAGTGCAGGCGCTGAGCTTGTCGAATTTCTTTGTCCGTTTCAGTCTGTGGCTGCCACGTTGCAGCTCCATCTGTCTTTTTAGGGATGGGTCCAAATTGACCGTGAAGGGGAGGTAGAAGAGGGCCTCCTCCACCCGAAACCTGCCGCACAGGAAAGTGTGGAACAGCTCGGGATCCTGGTCCAGTTCCAGCAGCTTTTCCATCTGGCCTTTCAGCATGTCCAGCTCTTCCATGTACTTCTCGTAGACCTCCCACAGAGACATGTCGGGGCGGAGCGGGCTTCCATGGCAGCTGCCCATTCGACTCCTCTGCTCCTCATCCTCGATGCACTGCAAGAGCCAGCTCAGACGGCACGGCCACTGGTTGGCAAGGAGCACCCATTCCACCACCTTCTTCGGACACACTTCATCCTTGGGGATGTTACTCGCCAGCAGCCTGATGGTGATGGTGACGGTGTTCACGATGCGCCGCATCTGCACCACGTTGTCTGTCATGAATTCCTTCAAGGCGTCATCCAGGAGGTAGTCGAAAGCATCTTGAATGAGGTCTTTGGCTCGGATACCTTTCCCGCAGCTGCCGGTTCCCAGCGCTGGGGTTCCAACCATGAGAGGTATCTGGCTGTCCTCTGCAACTGGATTCTGGGCATCGTGGTTGGCCGAATGGTAGCGAGAGATGTTGAGGAAGTCAGAGCTGGCTTCCATCTTGCCATCCTGCCGGAAGCCGACCTCTGCCTCTAGCTGCTCCTTGCGCGCGATGATATTCCTGATCAGCCTCCGCTTGGTGTCGCAGTCCATCCGAGGGACAGAGAAGGGCAGGGTGACGATGCGGTTTAAGAACTCGTAGCCGTTATTGGCCATACCTCTCATATACTTGGAGCTTTCCACGCAGTCGACAATGATGCTGGAGTCAACAGCCAGGATGGAGATGAAAGGGGCGTCATCGTCTGAGAGGAGAATGTTCATGGCATCAAGGACGCCCACCACCTTGTCAGGGCTGCATGTATCCAAGTGGGTGATCTCCAGCACCACCCGCAGCTTCCGCCGCTGGAAGATCTCCATTTACTTCAGGAACCCAGTGATTGTCCTGACTTCGCTTTTCACGCAGCTCATGAAGCCCAGCTGTGCGCTGAGAGCCGTCTGGTTCATCTGTCTCTCCAGCTGGCTCTTCTGGGTGACGATAATGTTTCGTACCACTGTGATAGTGAGCCGTATGGCAGCTGCTGCAGAGACGCTGACAGCCGTCACCCCAATGCCTTCCACGACAGCTATGGCGTCTCCCGAGGCATCCCCGATGGGGATCCCAAACACTAGGAGGAGACCACCCACCCCAATAGCTACCATGATCAAAAGGATCACAGCCACCCACAGCGGGAGGAAGAGGAACTTCTTGCTAACCCATTCCTGATCCCCTGGTCTTTCGATGATGCTACATTTCCTGTCTATGGTCCTGTAAATGCTCATGGGTAGGAGACCAAAGTGGCTTTCGATGCCGTCGCACAGTGTGGTAATGAGGCCTGCCCAGAGCTGGTCGCAGCCCGCGTACTCCCAGGCGCTGAAATGGATGAAGACGTGTTTCACGTTCCTTCTCCACTTCTGCTGCTCCATCAGGACCGGCCGGTAGAAGATCATGAGTAACAGGAGCTTGAGTAGATCCCGGCCAGTGTTGTCACGCTGCATCTTCTGCGTCCGCTGAAATTCCTCCTGGTCTTTCTTCTTCGATTCGTTTTCCATGTTCTCTGAGATAAAAGAGGAAGATATGTTAGGTACCTGGCAGTGCCTTAAATCTCTCCTCCTGAAGGGTCTTCCAGCTTCACAATCCCTCCCTTCTGGGAAGCAATCAAGAATGGGTAGCTCTTGCCAAAGCCATCCTTAGGATTGATGGGATCCTACACCGTTCTATTAAACTGGTGCCCATCTGCCCAACAGCAGCCCAGATGGATGTTGAATTTTTAGCGATGTGATTTTATAACCCTCATCCACACACTAATAAACAAACACATTTTAAACTAAGGTCCTGTCGACTCTCACAGTAAATTCAGCAAACATTTAGCAGAGGTTGGCAAATGCCTGTTAAATGGCTTCATTACCATGTCGTCGATGTTCTGCCAGTAGCTCGAGCAGACTTTGTCACTTGTAAATTAACTAGATCTTCTAGAACTTCTGCTGCTGGAGGAAGCAGAGCCACAGACCATGGATAGGAAGAGGCAGGTGGGTGGAGTGGACATGAAAACCCAGTGCTGCTCCAAATTTTCAGGTCCCCTATGCGATTGCATAATCGCCAAATGAGTACGGGTGGCTCTGGCTCTTTGGAGATAGTTGTCATCCACTAATCCCCATCCCCACAAGGTTCCTTCCCCGTCTTACGTTCCCCGGGGCAGTACTCACCCTTGATTTTGTGTAAGAGCAGGTTTTTGCAATGTCCCCATGGTGCATAAAACCCAGCAGTCACTGGCGTGGGCACAGTGTACAGGGCCTTCGCTAAAGCGAGGGAGTAGATATCCTCCTTGGTCTGGAACCCTGCAACGGGGATGAGGTAAAACACGAAGATTAGCCTCACCGAGCGCATCCTCAGTGGATGCTCAACAGTGTCTCCGCTAATATTTTTCGGTTCAAGGTACTAGGTACAAGGGGAGGGAGCAAACAAATGTCCGAAACCAGACAAGTTTATTTTAGGCTATAAATATTGGGGTGCCTGGCCTTACCCCCTTTGCATGGCCGAAGGGACAACAGAGACTTACTGACTGAATTGCTCCTCGTCCTGGGGCACTCATGAGTTGGTGCACGTGTAACCGCAAATCCAGGGCACTAGATCTGTGACTACACGGCTATAAACCTGGCCAAGTGCCTCTGTCACCAGACGGTGCCTGTGGTCGGTCTTTGTGCATAACAGCGAGATCTGCAGCAGGAGCAGGCTGCGTTACCTGCACTGACCACTGATAACACCGGAGCTCCAAGAACAGAAGCACTGAGCCACGCTGCTGAGGCAACCACATCACAGCT
The DNA here is from genome assembly GCF_052426305.1 of Pelodiscus sinensis. Classification (NCBI taxonomy): domain Eukaryota; kingdom Metazoa; phylum Chordata; order Testudines; family Trionychidae; genus Pelodiscus; species Pelodiscus sinensis. The sequence goes on along the minus strand of NC_143069.1, from coordinate 14,855,228 downwards.
CTTAACACTAGGAGCCCGTAAGTACTCCTGTAGACCCTGCTTTCGCTGGCATTAAGCCAAACAGCGTCCACAGAGCCCCCTGGCACTCCTGCGCCCTGCTGTGCAATGCAGAGGGAGAGATGGAGAAGAGAAAGGCCCACGTGTTCCTTTGCCCTGGCCCAGGCTAGCCTATGCCACTTCCCATGGTTCTGTGGGCCAGACTTGCAGGGCGGGGAAAAGAGATGTAGAGGTCATGGTGGGTAATCAGCAGAACATGAGCTCCCATTGTGGCGTTGGGGCTTAAAAAGCTATTGTAATTCTGGGATGTATAAACAGGAAACGCTTGAGCAGGAGTAAAGAGGCTGTCTCGCTTCTGTGATGGATGGGAGGCCCACTGTTCTTTTCTGAACATCCCAGTATTCAGTGACTAAAGGGTTAAACCTAGCTAGCTAGAAAGTGTTGGCAGGGAGTTAAGATCTGCATTAAAAGGGAATCTGTCTGCTGTTTTTCTTTGTGAGTTTAATCCTGGAGCTGCAGAAGGGGATGAGCGGGGGGATGAATTGAACTGGGCAGGGACATCATGCCTAAAAAAAAGAATACCTGGGCCTAGATTTGGACTGGACCTTGGAAGTGTGGATACTTGAGTAGATAGAGAATGTTTATTTAGATGCGATCAGGTTATTTTTTTGTTTTGTTGTTTGGTTAAACTCCTCTGTGCTAAATCCATATCCCCTCCTCTCCCCACTATAACTTTAAACTGACTCCCAGGGATGCAATTGTCTGTGTTTTAATCTGTTCTTTTCTCAGTTGCGCTATAACTCCTAGCAGCCAAGTCAGCTTTACAAATGAATACCTTTTTGTTTTCTTAATATAATCACCTATTTTAAGGCTATGATCTGATTTTGTATCCTGGAAAGTAATAGGAGGTCTGTGTATACCTGCCTAAGACTAAGAGGACAGCTATCAGAAATTACAGTTTGTTTTCATTTTTCTTTTTTTCTTTCCAAGTGCTAAATAAAAGGGAATAATGACATCTCTGGATCTGCTGGCAATGCTCCTCCTAATGCAACCTAATATGCCATTAGCCTTCTTGGCTACAAGGGCACACTGTTGACTCATCTCCAGCTTCTCATCCACTGTAACCCCCAGGTCCTTTTCTGCAGAACTACTACTTAGCTGGTTGGTCCCAGGCCTGTAACAATGCTTGGGATTCTTCTGTCCCAAGTGCAGGACTCCGCACTTGTCCTTGTTGAACCTCATCAGATTTCTTTTGGCTCTTGTGTAAAAGAGTTTGGGGTACCCTTCTGGAATACGTTCCCAAGTGACTTCTTCCTGCGTTCAAGAAGAAAAAGTTTTTTTCCACTTGGGTAGAGGCAGCAACCCTCCTAAGCTCAGGGAATCTGTGACCTTGGGGAGTTTTGAAGCAGAAGCCCATAGAGACACGGTATTTTAAGGTCTCTTTTGGGCCCACACCTTCTGCACTCCAAGTGCCAGAGTGGGGAACCGACTTAGCCTCTTTATTCGGCACTTGAACTTCTGCTGCTGGAGTTCTGTGCCCAGCTCTGGTGACCAGAATTCCAGATGGATGTTGATAAATTGGAGAGGGGTCATGTCAAGGCTGTTTCCCACTCTGGCACTCCAAGTGCAGAAGGTGGGGGCCCACAAGAGACTTTAAAATACCCTGCCACTGGAGGCTTGCGTTGGTGTTGCTGCCATCATCCAAATGCACAAACCCCTTTGAGAACCAGACAGGCGCATTTCAGAATTCCCTCCTGTGGGGTACCTTCCTTGTCCTTGACACTCCCTCCAGAGAGAGCTTGAAAACCTGTAATTTCTCCTAGAAGTATGGCTTGCTGTCTTAGGCACGTGCATACAGAACCTTCCGCCCTCTAGGATGCAGGAATCAGATCATGGTTTTAAAAATGTGACGTCTATTAACAAAACAAATACACTTGGTGAAACATTACTTAGAATCATAGAACCATAGAGCTGGAAGAGACCTCAGGAGTCATCAAGTCCAGCCCCTGCCCAAGGCAGGACCTATCCCAACTAAATCAACCCATCCAGGGCTTTGTCAAGCCAAGACTTAAAAACCTCTAGGGATGCAGATTCCACCACCTCCCTAGGGAACCCATCTCAGTGTTTCCCTACCCTCCTAGTGAAATAGTTTTTCCTAATATCCAACCTAGACCTTCCCCATTGTAACTTGAGACCATTTCTCCTTGTTCTGCCATCCGTCACTACTGTGAACAGCCTCTCTCCATCCTCTTTGGAACCTCCCTTCAGGAAGTTGAAGGCTGCTATCAAATCCCCCCTCTCTCTTCTCTTCTGCAGACTAAACAAACCCAAATCCCTCAGTCTCTCCTCATAGGTCATGCGCTCCAGCCCCCTAATCATTTTGGTCGCCCTCCGCTGGACCCTCTCCAATGCGTCCACATCCTTTCTATAGTGGGGGCCCCAGAACTGGACACAATACGCCAGATGTGGCCTCACCAGAGCCGAATGAAGGGGAATAATCACTTCTCTGGATCTGCTGGCAATGCTCCTCCTAATGCACCCTAATATGCCATTAGGTTTCTTGGCTACAAGGTCACACTGTTGACTCATATCCAGCTTCTCATCCACTGTAACCCCCAGGTCCTTTTCTGCTGAACTGCTACTTAGCCAGTCGGTCCCCAGCCTGTAACTATGCTCGGGATTCTTCCATCCCAAGTGCAGGACTCTGCACTTGTCCTTGTTGAACCTCATCAGATTTCTTTTGGCCCAATCCTCTAATCTGTCTAGGTCACTCTGGACCCTATCCCTGCCCTCCAGCATATCTACTGCCCTCCAGCGTATCTACTTGGTTGCTAGGTGTTACAAAGAAACTGAAAAAAGAAAGATTAAAACACAGAAAATTGCTTCCCTGGGATTCAGTTTGAAGAGTTCCAGGGTAAAGGGGGATAGTTACATGTGCTTAGCAAAAAGAAGTCCAACAAACTAAAAAAAATAACCTAGTAGCGTCTGACTAAAAATTCCCTGTTCTACTCACATCTCTCTTGTTCCAAGATTTAGTCTTTCCCTAGCCAAGAAAGTCGCTGGATTCTGCTTGCCCAGGTTCCTGGCTTAATTCACATCTTCCAGGCATGATCACACAACAGGCACATCACTGCTTCCAATTCAAAACCCCAAATTCTGTTTCCATTTTCTTTCCTGGCCTCCTGTCAACTCGCTTCCTGCTTCTCTAGCATTCCTGGAGACTTTCTAGGACCTTTTGTCTATGGTTTCAACCTTTCCAGGCAAGACAGTTAGGGTTAAGTCCCAAGACTTTCAGGCAACCGTCTGCTTTTGACACGACCTGCCTGTTTCTCTTCAGCTAACTCTTGCTTACTTTGGTTCAGGCCTCAGGCCTTACACCAGGCCCATGCTTCAGGCCCATCCTTACTAGTAGAGGATGTAGCCTGGTAACAAAGCCCTGAATGTGGTATCAGGAAACCTGGGTTCTATTCCTGCCTCTCCCACAGGGTGCTCTTTGGAGAGGTTATTCCCTGTCTGTAAAATAAGACTAATGATACTAACCTTCCCTTTTTAGACCTACACACAGCAACTAGGGATTTTTATTAACAACTCAAATATCGGTGAGCCTGGCTCGCTAGATGAACCATCCGGTTCCTCTTGGAATCATGTTAAATGCTTGATCCCCATGACCAAAGTCTCAGATACCGGGAGAAGTGACACGGGGGAATAAAAGCTGCTGTCTGAGGTAAACTACCTGGCAGGAATCCCCTGGAATGGGAGCCATCGCTACCAGGAGCCCAGAAATAACAAGACTCCAAAAGTCCAGCTGCCAGGCAGTTTGTCCATCTCCTTCAGGCCAGTGGCCCAGAATTCCAGGACATCTTTGGGCCTGGGTTTAAAAAGAGGCAGCACCGTGTGCTCAGCCCCTTTTTATCCATCCCCTTTCCCTCCATTGGCACGCAACCCTCAAATGGCCAAAGGTTTCCCTTTCCCTCCCTCCTTGGTTAAACAAGCTGGTTAAACAGCTCGAGGTGATGGAGTGATAAGCACCCACTGACAGAGTCGCTCGGGTTGCAGGGCCAGCGTAAGTCCGCTTTTAAAACTGCCGGCCATAGCTGCAGCTACGGGAGGGGACTCTAGCAAGGGCCTGGAACAAGGAACAGGGCTCCACTCCTGCATGGGATTCAGGCTTCCCCCAGGCAGATGCTCTGTTGCTGCTTTCCTGTCTCTCCCTTCTCCAGGTGGAAGGGGACGGTTAGCCAGTGTTCCCTGCAAGCTGAGCTCTTGGGCGGCCAGCCAGGAGACATTCAAATGCTGCCCAGTTTGCTAGCCGGTAGCATGTGTTTCTAGTGGTGGTGCATGTGGTGTACTGGGTGTAGACATAGATCTTGTTGTTATAGTAACTGCGTTAGGTCACTGGGGGTCAGCCCAGCTGGTTTGGGTTTTTTCTAGCTAGCTCCGTGCTATGCAATAAAATGGACACTTGCAACTACTCAAGCTCTCTGTATTTCCACTGATTTCTTCCCATGCTGTGAAACTCCACGTGACGTAACAGTGCACATCCGTGCATGCCTTGGTGCACATAACAAAATGTATTCCGCACAGGAGTGGGGGAAAAAGTAGAGGCATTATTGCTGCTAGCTCCTTACTGAAACTCAGTGAAAGGCAGGGGAAATGAGAGATCAAGATCCTGAGACTGACAGTCCCCAGGAACAACGGGGAGAGGCTAAAGTCCCAGTTCAGCCTGACTGGCAGAGCAGGGAGCCAGGAGGGAGCCAGGGTCGGCAGAGTGGGACTGAGCTAAGGAGAGAGCAGGGGCCCGCACTGAGCTGGGGAGCAGGGCTGGCCTCGGGGAGGGAGAAGGGGAGGCCGGGGTCAGGATCGGGGGCAGTGCGACTGGCCTCAGGGAGGAAGGGGGTCAGAGGCAGCATGACTGGCCTCGGGGAGGGAGAAGGGGAGGCCGGGGTCAGGATCGGGGGCAGTGCGACTGGCCTCAGGGAGGAAGGGGGGGTCAGGGGCAGCATGACTGGCCTCGGGGAGGGAGAAGGGGGGGCCAGGGTCAGGATCTGGCCCCTCCCCCCCAGAGCTGCTTCCCATCCCCTCTTCCTTCCAGCCAGTTCCTGCCCCCTCCCCCCAGCCAGTCCCTCTTCCTCCCTCCCCCCTGCCCAGGATCAAGTGTGTCCGTTTTTTGCGGGGAGGGTCTACCTCGCAACCCTACGAGTCAGACCCAGCGCAGGCACCAAGTGATGGGGACTGCCGGAACTTTGGGAACCTGAGACTGCGGGGTGGGGATTTGTGGCAGGTCAGGAGATGAAAGGGGAAGGCACTAAGGGACAGGGTGTAGGAGACAGACAAATGCCAGGGGGCCAAGTGGAGACAATGAGGAAAAGGGCAGGAGGGGAGGTGTCAGTGAGGGGGGGGGACAGGATGATGCTAGGAGAGGAGAGGGGAAGGGCTTTGGGGGCTAGAGGGGAGAAGGGGAGGTGCTGGGAGAAGGCTTGAAAGAAGGGGTGGGCATGAGGAAGGCGGAGATGGAGCAAGGCACGTGTAAAGGCACAGGGGCATGAGGGGAACGGGGGCAGAGGGTGGTGAGGGAGTGGGCAAAGGGGGCAGGGGCAGTGAGGGAAGGGGGAGGCACCAAGAGGGTGCAAGGGTAAGGGAAGGTGCAGGTGCCAGGGGAGTCCGGGGGTGAAGCAGAAGGGCAGACACCTGCAGGGGAGGGACCAGCACCAGAGGAGAGAAGCAGGACAGGTGTGTAGAGGGGGGTGTTAGGAGAGGGGATGAGGAGGGGTAGCTCACATGGTCAGAGTGGGGCTACTGGAGGAGTGGGCACAGGGGGGGAGAGAAAGGCTGCTGGAGGGGGCAGGTCTCGGGAAGGCTGAGGGCAGTGAGGAGGGCAGGAGTCAGGACAGCAGAGGTGGGTGAGGGATTGGGGGGCAGCAGGCACCAGGGGAGCTGATGGAGGAAGGGAAGGAGACAGGGCAGCAGAGGGGAAAGGTAAGTGGTTCATAAGATATTTATGAATAACTTGGGTGCCACCATGGCACATCCAAACAAGCCACAAACTCAGTACTGGTGCACAACACAAAATGTATTGTGCTCATGGGAGGAAACTCTTAGAGGGAACACTTCCCCCAGCCTCCCCACCCCCCGAGTTAATGTCTCACACGTTGGGTTAATGCAATTGCAGGATCGTTGCACAGGGGGGGTTGGTGAGGGCCAAACTAATCCCTATTGGTAAAAGGATGGTGGGAAAAGTCCTTGGGGGGGGGAGGTCACATGACACCTTTTATTTCTGGTCATGTGTCCATATTGCCCTGAAAGTCTTACCTCCAGAGGCGTGGCTAACGGAGGTCAAGGGGGTCAAAGAGTACATTTAAAAACATTCTTTGGGTGCACACCCTAATGAAATGTGCTGCGCACGCCTATGGGCAGAGAGCAGATCCAGTCCTGGGAGCAGGGCTGCAGCCACAGAGTTGTAGACGCCACCCAGAAAGCAGATCCGCATGCTGGGAGCAGGCCTGCAGCTGTAACCCACACACCTGATGTGGGTCACTATCCTATGGAGTGGCACTGAGACCACGTCCAGCAAGCAATTATTACAAGGGAGCTCTTCAGCTTATGCTGAGAGGCTTATAGCTGTAGCAGCTCCTGCCCTAAGCTCCAAAAGTCCCAGGTTCTAATCCACCTGGTGGCAGTTGCACAGCCATGTGCAGCCTAACCTGATAACCAAGCAGTCCATCCATTACTAGCCAGCCGATTACCTTGGGCATGGGAGACCATCGCACTCGTAATTCCTGGGGCCTTCACGCACTGACAGGGCTTGACTTGATCGGCCAGCTAGGGAGAAAGAAATAAACAGAAGGCAGAGGAGTCACCAAGAGATAAGAAGACCAGCAAGATGCCTTATAGGCTGTTCAGCTGTGAAGAGTCACCAAGACAGGGCAGGTGATGCTAACCTGAGTTAGTCCATTAGCTGCGGCTAGGCTGGGCCACGAGAGGAGAGACAGGCAGTAAATCTGCAGCTGTCAGACCATAAGGAGGACACGGAGGTTTCGAAACCAGCTCAGAGAACAGGGCTGGGTAAGATGCAACCCACCTAACACTGTGATCTGGCCGCTTTCTGTTTAGATCCTGCTGCCCATGCCGCCGAATTCTAAGTGGGGACTCAGGCAGCAGGATCCAATTTTAAATGATTCACGGCTCATGGTTACAGCAGGGGCAGGAGCCACGAGCCCTTTAAAAAGCTGTAGCCACGCTGGACAGCTGCCAGTAGTGGCAAAGCTGTGAGCTCTTTTCTGTGCTTTTAATTGAAAGCCTCAGCCGCGGAGAACTCTGAGGGTGGGCTAGTCCACAACACCGCCCCTTCTGCCTCAGGCTCCGCCCCTTCTGTGGGTGGAGCCGGCCTATGACCCCATACCAAAATCCATTAAGTGGCCCCCTTCTGAAAATTATCGCCCACCCCTGTCACAGAATCATAGAAAAGTCTGAGTGGAAGGGACCATGATAGGTCCAGTGTTTCGCAAACTTTTTTTATAATGTACCCCCTTTAAAAAAAAATGTGTAAGTACCCCCAGTACCTACAGTTTTCAGACACACACAATTTTTTTCTACCGTTGCAACACATTTGTTTAAACAACTGCATCGTAGCCGGGCGGGCGATGGCATTTTTGGGTGTAAAAGGTACAAAAAGAATAAAGCGCTGTCAAACTGAAAACTAAAATTCAGTTTTCTCCAAATTTCAGTTGTGTTGACGTGTCCCCCAGACATCTCTTGAGTACCTTTAAGGGGACTCGTACCACTGGTCGAGAAGCACTGATCTAGTCCACCCCTGCACCGAGACAGGACCAAGCATGTTTGTCTCACCTCTTGGCTCCTAGGACACGGCTTGAACTAACGCACTTGGAAAGACATTATCGTATATACGCCCAAAGTGCTTCGTCTCAGTGTATTACCATAAAATCTAACTGACCAAACTCTGACCTTTCATTTCCCTGTCACTTGGCCAGCTACAGCCTCACACACCTTCGGCATCGATCTCAAAGCCCTCATCACGCTTTTACACAGCTGTGCTGACACGCTTGTGAGCCAGGCACACTTGTGCGACACGTCCCAAAGCACTTGCTCCAGGGCATTACATCGCACTTGCCTGCCTTTGATGGACAGGGAAAGGGAGACCTGAAAGGCCTCTCCAAGGTCACCAGTGCGAGAGTGAGCGCAGAATTGCGGAGCAAGGGTCTAACACACAACTCTGAGCCTTAGTCACTAGGTGGCATTAGATTAGAACCCGGGAGTTCTTACGCCCAACCCCCTGCCCCCTCCACTAGGCCATGCTGCTGGCCTCCCGCCTCTCCCCCAGGGCTTGGAGACAGACGGGAGGCTGGAGCCAGCCTGCGCAGAAGGGGCTGTAACGCTTACAGCTCGTTCATGACACTGCCCCTGCGCAGCCCCTCTCAGATCCACACTCGGAACCCACGAGAAACACCCCAAGAGCAGAGATGAAACCGCCACTCACCTGCAGCCCAGCTTCCAGGAAGGGCAAAGCAAAAGCGGAGCTCGCGGATTCCAGCCCAGCCTGGCACCTGCTTCCTGAACTTTGGCCCCTTTCCTCCAAGATAGCAGGAGGCTGCTCTGGGCCTTTTGTGCCCACGACGGGGCAGAAAAGCAAACTCAGCTGTTGGTTCCATCTTGCGGGCAGAGCCCCGGCAGACAGTGGCAGGCGGGGGTATCGACTGACCCTCCAACCCAGGATATTCCCCCCACACCTGGATTCGCTTCCTAGTCATCCCCATCTCCCTGCACGATCCTTGTTTCTCATCCCGCCGGTCCGAGAAATTGTCAGAGCAGGTTGATCCCGACCTTGCCAAGGGCTTAGGTTACATCACAAGGCTTTGCCGCCACAGCTGGCTTGGCTTGGGTGTGTGGCAAAAGCCCCCCCCCGCCCCCCCCCCCCCGCTGGCACAGCTATTCTGGCAAAGCCGCCAGGGCAAATGGCAACTCTGCCGAAAAGCATCTGCTGGCTTTAAGCTCCCTGCGAGCTGTTCTCATCGCTCAGCCATCACCACCACTGCCCTGCCTCTGTCCTGCTCCTCATCCCCGCCCCCACTCCTATCCCCTGCTCTCCTCCATCTCCTCCCCCTTCCCTTCTCCTGCCCCTCCCCATTTCCACCTGCCCTGCCCATCCCCGTCCTCTCCCTCCCCCCGTCTGTCCCCCTCTTATGTGAGGGCTTTGCTGGAAACGCCCCCCCCCCAAGCCAGGGAGATCTCCCCTCCGGGAACAATTCAGCCCCCCCCATCTCGCTCCCTCCACTCCACAGTATTTCCTCCATTCCCCACAGTTGAAAATTGAACTCCCCCATCCCCTCAGGTGACAGTCGGGCTCCCCCATACGCAGCTGCCTAGGTAGGCACCTCCGCAGCCAGAGCCTGCCCCTGGCGCCCACGTCCCCTCCCCGACTGACTGTCCCAGGCGACCACCTGAACCAGCGTCCCCCATTCCCTCAGATCACAGCTCCCTCCCTGACCCTGCAGCCCCCGACACCCCTCCCCCAGGCCAGACTCCTCTCTGGCACCCGCACCCCCTCCCCCAAACCCTCTGCTCCCCCTTCACCCAGGTCACAGCTCCCTCCCTGACCCTGCACCCCCCCGACACCCCTCCCCCAGGCCAGACTCCTCTCTGGCACCCGCACCCCCTCCCCCTCCCCCAAACCTTCTGCTCCCCCTTCACCCAGGTCACAGCTCCCTCCCTGACCCTGCACCCCTCTAGAGCCCCTCCCCCAGGCCAGAGTCCTCTCCTGCGCCCATACCCCCTCCTGGACCCTGCACCCCTATCCACCGCCCCAGATCATACCCCCCCCCTTCACCCAGGCTCCACCCCTAAGCTCCCTTCTGCACCCAACCACCCCGTCCCAGACCCCAAAGCCCTCGGTAGAAATGTGGCCCTTGATCAGTTGCCAAAATGGCCCCCCCATTACAAATTATTGACCAAGCCTGATCCAAATGTTTTTTGAAACATTGTTTAATGAGAATGTAAATACAATTCAATACAATTGGGAGGGTTGGGGGGAGGGGGACGCAGCTGCTGGCTCCTCAGCTCTTGCTGCTCTCACTGGGTGTCTTCCTGCTGCAAGGGAAGCAGAATCCGTCACATTCATCCCTGGGGACTCAGGGGAACTGGCCCCCCCCAGCATTTCCACCCTCCTCCCCCCTGCTCTCAGGTCACCCCCCGTCAGGCCCGCAGGGTGAGCTCCTGACCCCCCCCCCCAGAGCTCCTGACACCTCGGCCCCCTCCCGCCTCCTAGGACAGTTTCTGTGTTCAGAGCCTCCCCCACCCCCAGGGACGCTCGCAGGGGCAGGAGGGATTCTGCCAGCAGGGACGTGGGGTGGGGGCAGCCTGAGGAAAGGGGCGGGGGACTCCCTGAGGGGATGGGAAGGAGACCCTGGCCCTGCCCCACTCTCCTGATCTGCTCCGGCTGCTCACCATGTATTCCAGGAGCTGATGGGCCTGCCCATGCAGGGCGTGGGCCAGGACCAGCCCGGCCTGGCTGGGGCGCCGCAGGGGGGAGCGGGCAGCGAGCAGAGCCTTGTCCAAAAAGCAATTCTCCTGCTCTGGTGTAAAGAGCTGCCCAAAGACCTGGAATCAAGAGCACAGGAGGTTTCAGCTGACGGCCCAGAGCCCGGCCCCAACTCCTGGGGCTAAAACAGCTTCCTCCTCCCCCAAACTCCCTTCCAGACCCTGCACCCAGACGCTCTCCTCACCCGGCACCCCAACCCCTGCCCCAGGTCACAGCTTCCTCCTGCCCCCAAAACCCTCCTACCCCCACGAGGGCCCCAGCCAGCCCCACCCCCGAGCCCTGCCCTGCCCTGGCAGCGCGTCCTTACCTCTCCCACCCTCACGCTGTTGCTGTGAGCCAGGACCCATCTTTCTTTGTAGTAGTGTCTGCACCACAGGTCCTCTGCCTGGTGGATGTTGAGGCCTGCAAGAGACACAACAGGGTCATTCTGCTGGCAGGTCTGAGCCCTTCCCCTCCCACGGGTCCCTGCAGGCATCCCTGGGCAAATGGAGGGGCACAGGGGGCAGAAGGGGAACACAGAGGGACGCATCCCCCCTTGGGCCAGTCTGGGGGAAAAGGGCTGGGTCCCCTCCCCCCGCCGCCGGCACCCTCAGGGTGTCCCTGGGGCCCAGGTCCCGGCTGGGTTCCTTACCCCTGTGGTGCAGGAGGAGTTGATACAGGCTGTGCACCCCCTCCCGGGCCAGCCGGCTGACGTCTTCGGATGGGTCCGAAATAAAAAGGCCCAGCTGGGCCACGTGGTGACCCATCCTCGGCCAGTCGGCGGAGTTCTGAGGGGAGAGAAGAGGGGGGGTCCCTCAGCATCCTGGGGTTGCACGTCCCATGCAAATGGCCGCCGAGGCGGGTCTGAGCTCGGGGGACGGACAGAGACACCTCCCGGGGCGGGGCGGGGCCGGCCTTGCGAGGAGACAACCCTGAGCAATGGCCCCGACTGAAGGGTCACTCCGGGGGTGGAACAAGGGGATCCACTGACGGCCACTCCCCAGTCCCCAGGCCCAGTCCCTCAAGAGCCCCCCTGAAGGGCCCAGGGTCGCCCCTCCCCGGGGAAAGGAGAACGCGGCCCATTCCCGGCCCATTCCCGGCCCTGCCTCTGCCTCCCGGGGACGCTCCCAGCCCCGCGCCCTGCAGCCCCAGACCCCCCGGCTCCGAGGTCACTTACGTCAAACCCCGGGAGGGTGGTGGCGACTCCCAGCAGGGCCGTGGTGCTGCCAAGGGCCCTGGCTCGCTCCTGGGGCAGGCGGGACTCCAGCCACGGGCTCAGGTGCTGGGGGGGAAAGAGGCAGGTCAGGACCCGTAGGGAGGTGCCGGTTCTGGGCAGAGCCTGGGGCTCCTCTCGGACTGTGCCCCCCCCAGCCACTGACACTGCTCCTCTCTCGGCCCCCCCCCGAGGAAGCAGGGACAATGGCCCCGTCCCCCCCACGGGGCTCACCTCCATTATGAGCTGCAGACGGGCGGTGTCTGGGGACTCGGCGAGGAGGCTCGCCAGTAGGGCCTGGAGGTCGTAGGGAAGGGCCCGGATGAACTGCTGCAAGACAAGGGGGAGCCCTGTGTCAGAGGGGGGTTGGGGTTGGGGAATCCAGGCCACCCGCTGGCTCCGGGGTGCAGCCTTGAGCAGGGTCTGAGCCGCCTCGCAGAGCAGGGAGGAGACCAGGCTGGGCATGGAAGGGACGGGTCCCCCGGGAGAGCAACGGGAATCCCTGGAGGGAAGGATCCAAACCTGCAGCTTCTTCCCTCCCTCTGCCCCCCCCTCCTCTCTGAAGCTCCAGCCCAGCCCGGGAGCAGGGCCCGGAGGGACGTACCTGAGTGTGGATGGGCTCCTGCTGCCAGTCCCCAGACACTGTCTGTCCCACGGCCGCCGTCAGCAGGGGGCTCAGGAGCTGGGCCCGCAGGGGAGGCTGCAAGGTGCTGGCAGGAGAGAGGGGCAGAGGCTGTTAATTCAGCAGCAGGAGACAGAGACTTTCCCACTCCCTGGCCAAGGGATCTGCTCTGGGGGGAGTCGGCGGGGGGGGGGGGGGTCGGTACCTGAGGCTGCAGGCGGCGTTGAGGCAGTCGGCCAAGACCAGCGGGGGGGCGAGTCCTCCATGATCTCCTGGGAGACCCAAGGAGACAAAGGGGCATGAGGCTGGGCCCCCAAGAGACGCTCACACGGCCAGCGCCCCCACCCAGCAAGATCCAACCCCACTGCCTCCTGCTGCCCTGTAGCCCCCCTGCCCGACACAGGGCCCCTCCCAGCACCCCCCTCCCAAACCGGGACCAGCTCAATCCTTGTCCCCAGGCCTTCTCCTGCCCCTCCCTGCCCTGGTGACCAGCCTCTGAACCTCCTCATCCCTGCTCCCCAGGCGCATCCCCAGCAGCCCGCTCGGCTCCCTTCCAGCCCCCCATGGCCCGGGGAGACCCCTCCCTGTCCCGAATCCCCCTTCCTGTCCGGCACCCCAGACCTGCCCCATTTCTGTGTCCCTCCCTCCTCCAGCATCCCCACCCACCCTCCCCATGTCCACCTCCAGCCCCCCTGGCTCCACCCATCCCGTTTCCAGCACCCCCACCCGCCGCCATGGCCCAGGCAGACCCCTGTCCACCCCACGTATCCCCTTCCCTCCTCCCGGCTGCCGCGACTCGCTTACAACGATCCTGGCCATCATGGTGTCCTTGCAGCAGCGCGGCGCCAGGGTGTCCTCGCCCCTTTGGAGGGCGGCGAGGCAGGCGAGGGGGATGGCCAGCAGGAACCGCTGCAGGGCGGCTGGGCTCTGCACCCCAGAGAGAGTCTGTGAGCCTGGGGCCTGCCTGCCCCCCACCCGGAGGGGGGGGGACGTGCTGGGAAGGGGCCGGACAATCTCGGGTCCCCCCCGTGTGGAGAAGGTTCCTACCGTGTCCCGGGTGTGGAGCTGCTCTTCGATGTCATAGATGGCCCCTTCCTCCACCCGGGAGTCCATCCGCTCCTGGCGGAGCTCCGCCGAGGCGCAGGGGGGCTCTGTGCGGGAGGGAAGGGACCAGGGTGACTCCAGCGGCCAGCAGGGGTCACGCGCCCCCATGTCAGGGACCCAGGGCAGGTTGGGCCCCACACGCCCCTCGCAGGGACCCATCCCCCTGCCACCCTCACATCTGCCAACGCCCTCAGCAGAGCCCCCACCAGGAACAAGAGAGCCAAGCAGCCCCCGCCCCCATCCATTGCCCAGGGTGCGGGGCAGACACTGGGGCTGCCCCTCCCCCCCCCCCCGGGTACTGGGTGAGCCCCTGGGCCCAGCGTGTTCACGGCCCCTCACCTGGGTCTGAGTGGCTGCGGGAGGTGGCCCGGCTGCAGCTGGAGGCCCAGGCGCTGCTGCTGACGGACCTGGACCAACAGCTGCAGGGGCTGGTGCGGGGAGCAACGGGCTGGGGGCTCCCGGAGACTGGCAGGTCCCCGGGGGCCGGGCAGGGCGATGCCCCCTGGTGGTAATGGGGGCTGGGCTCCCGGGGCAGGTGTTTCTCTCCACAGAGGAGGCCCCGGAGCCACCCTACCCGGCTCCCCCGCTGGGCTGGGTCCCGCCTGCCCAGCCGCCTCTGGAGCCAGGTCCGGGGGGGCCTGGCCGGTGGGCGAGTCGCCCCGAGCTGGTGGGATCCAGCTTCCCCGCCCGCGGGGACGGAGAAGCTGCTCCCCACCGGCCCTGGGGCCATCTTCAGGGCTTTCTTGAACCACAGCCGAAAACGTTTGGCCATGCTGGAAATGAGGGGAGCAAAGGGGAGCTTGGGGCGCAGCCTGCAGAGCAAAATCCAGGGGTTCCAGCTCCCCAGAGCGACTGCCCCCAGCCCCCAAATGGCCCCTTGCTTATCGGTTTGGTCTTGCACAGGCACTGCAAGGACCTGAGGGTATGTCTACACTACCCCGCTAGTTCGAACTAGGAGGGTAATGTAGGCATACCGCACTTGCAAATGAAGCCCGGGATTTGAATTTCCCGGGCTTCATTTGCATAAGCGGGGAGCCGCCATTTTTAAAACCCCGCTCGTTCGAACCCCGTGCAGCGCGGCTACACGGGGCACGAACTAGGTAGTTCGAACTAGGCTTCCTAGTTCAAACTACCGTTACTCCTCATTCCACGAGTCTCCTGCCCATCAACAGCCCCTTCTTGGCCAATCAGGGGAGAATCTAAGGTGTGGGGGGTGGAGCGTTCTCCCCAAAGACACCGGCATAGACTTGTTCCAGCCCCACCTCCCCAGTCCCCACAATGGGGGCTGCATCCCCCACCCCACGGCTCCTGCAAACCACCCCCCGTCCTTCAGCTAGTCTGTTGGGTCCCAAGCTGGGGGAGGCAGCAAGGGAAGGTCACAGAGGAGGCAAGAACAGAGCAGAAATGTGGGGGGATGGAGGAAAAGGGAAACCAACCAGGAGAAAGCCCCAGTGGCGCTAAGGACGCAGCCCAGGTGAGGAATCACCTTCTGGCCCTTGACCGAGGGCTGGGCCTGCCTGGAACCCAGCCGGCCCCGGGCGGGATCCAACCCCTGGGGGCTCTTACCTTCGTCACAAAGGTGTCGGGATGTGGAACTCACAGAACGCGAAGGAACCGTGAGGAGGAGACGCACCAGAGCTAAAGCAACCGGGGGTCTCCAAAGTCCCCTGGGCCCGCCCCCCGCTTTTATCAGCCTGAGATGTGGGTCCCTCTGTGAGGTCACCACCTCCCCACCTGCCCTTTGCCTTATATGCTGAGGGCTGCCCAAAGCCCCTGTGAGGTCACCGCCCCCCCCTCACCCTGCCAGGCAAATGTCCTGCCTCTGGCCACCCCCCTGGGAAGTTTGAGCCATTACTAGGGGTCCCTCCCCCTCCCTCATAGGCTGCTCCCTGCCCTACACTGCAGGCTTCTTGCACGAGAGCTGTTTCACGCCGGAGTTCTTGCGCAAAAGGTCTCGTGCAAGAGTGCCTCCACCCTGCCATAGGCTTTTGCACAAGAGCGTCCATGGCAGTGTGAACGCTCTCTTGTGCAAGAAAGCTCTGATGGTCATTTTAGCCATAAAAGTGTCTTGCTCAAGAAGCCCCTGGTGCCCGTCCACGCTGCCTTCTTGCACAACAGCTCTTGCACAAAGGGGGCTTAGTCATCGTCGGGAGAGGAATAACTCCTGTGCAAGGAGCCCTGTTCTCTGATGCTTTACTGCAAATTTACTTCTGCAAGAACACACGTAGAGTGTAGACGCGCCACAAGTTTTTTCGCAAGAACACGCAAAAACAAGCCATGTGGATGTTTTCTTTTTAGGCAAAAGCCCCTTTTTGCACAAGATCGGTCGGCCTTTTTGCAGAAATAGGGATCTTGTGGGAAAAGGGGTTTTTTTGCACAAAAAGTAAACATCCACACGGCTTGGTTTTGCGCACAAACCCCGAGCATAAAAACGGATCGGCAGAAAATATGCAAATGACATTGCGTGTCATAGAGTCCCTCGTTAGCATATTTGTTGCCAAAAAAACTCGTTGTGTAGACGTAGCCTAGGAGAGAAGCGATCTCAGACACAAAGCCCTTCAGTAAGAGGGCATAGCCCTGGGGCGTGGTAGGAGACGTACGGCAGACATGGGAGGTCACTCTCCTAGCTATTTGGCACGGAGGAGGCCTCAGCTGGAGCACTGTGTCCAGATCTCAGGGCCATGCTTTAGGAGAGAGAGTCCAGAGGGGAACTATGAAAAGGGATTAGGGACGTTAGATATTCACTGAGTAGTCAATTAACCTCATGATTTCTTATCGGTTACTTGACTTTTCGATAGTCCCCAGGGGACAGCTGTCTCAGTCCTGGCTCGCGCTGGGTCCGGGACCTACCCCCTCCGCGGCTCTGCATTTACAGTGTGTTAGGAGCCAGGCAGGCAGGCAGCCTCGCTCAGTTCCAGTTTGCACCAGGTCCAGAAGCTCAGACCCAACCCCCAGGCAAGGGCTGCTGCCAGCTTTTGCTGCTGCCTCTGATACAGAGGCAGCAGTACGGAGTGCCAGGAGGGAACTGGTCTAAAAAGCACCTCCCCTTGCGACCTGGCTGCCTGTCATCCCACGCTGCTGCCTCCGTTTTTGGCGAGAGAGAGCCGCCTGTCTTGAGACACCGGTGGGGAGTCGGATTTTCAAAAGGCAGGTCTCTGTCCTTTGTGAGCCTTCCAAAGCGCTTCGGTGGGGGGAGGGGGCAGGAAGGCGGACGACACTCAGGAATTGTAGCACCCAAATCCACGGAGTGTTTCGCCAGCACCTCCTGCAACAGAGCCCAATCCCTGACAGGCTTTTAGGCAAGATAGATCATTTGAAAAAATGACAGACACAGGGTTTTCCGTCACCGCTCTCCCTTTCTTTTATTTCCCTGGGCTAACTGGCTTGTTCCTCTTTGGCTAAGGATGGAAGGGTATGTCAACACTACAATGTTAGTTTGAACTAACGGACGTTAGTTCGAACTAACATTCATAGCCGCTACACTAGCGCTCCGCTAGTTCGAATTTGAATCGAACTAGCGGAGCGCTTAGTTCGAACTAGGAAAACCTCATTTTACGAGGCTTAAGCCTAGTTCGAACTTACTAGTTCGAATTAAGGGCTGTGTAGCCCCTTAATTCGAACGAGTGGGAGGCTAGCCCTCCCCAGGTTTCCCTGGTGGCCACTCTGGCCAACACCAGGGAAACTCTATGCCCCCCTCCCGGCCCCGGACCCCTTAAAGGGGCACGGGCTGGCTACGGTGCCCGTGCCAGGTGCAAGCCTGCTAGCACCCAGCCAGCAGACCCTGCACCTGGCACGGCACAGAGCCACCCACCCGATGTCCCCCAGCCCACCCCCTCTTCCCGGGACCAGGCTGGCGGCTCCCGGAAGCTTGCCCGGGACCGCAAGAGGCGGGTACATTCCTGGGCTAGTGCGGACATCGTGGACCTCATCCACGATCTCCGCACTAGGCACAGGAAAGTGGCCATCTAGGGCAGGAGAGCTGCCAGCCTGGCCACCCAGGAGCAGGTTTGCATGAAAATCAAGGGGGTCCACTGAGACCCCCGACCCTGAGCCCTGAGCTTACAATGGCCGTCCTGGGTCAGACCAAAGGTCCATCTAGCCCAGTAGCCTGTCTGCCGACAGCGGCCAACCCTAGGGACCGTGGAGGGGATGGACCAAAGACAGTGACCAAGCCATTTGTCTCGTGCCATCCCTCTCCAGCCTTGCACAAACTTTGGGCAGGGACACCACTCCTACCCCCTGGCTAAGACTACTCCATGGACCCAACCTCCATGACTTGATCTCACTTCCCTTTCAACTCTGTTCTAGTTGTAGCCTTCACAGCCTCCTGCAGCAAGGAGTTCCACCGGTTAACTATTTGCTTTGTCAAGAAGAACAACTTTCTCTTACTAGTTTCAAGCCTGCTACCCAGTCCTTTCCTTTGGTGTCCTCTAGTCCTTCTTTATGGGAACTCATGAAGAACTTTTCTGAATGCACCCTCTCCACCCAACCCCTGCTTTTAGAGACCTCTATCCTGTCCCCCCTCCGTCTCCTCTTTTCTAAGCTGAACAGTCCCAGTCTCTGTAGCCTCTCTTCATCTGGGACCTGTTCCCAACCCCTTATCATGTTAGTTGCCCTCCCCTCTCCCAGCCTTAATCTTCCCCTCTCCCACCTCCTTTTCCCAGTCTCCCTCAGTTTTGTTCTGAGTGGTGTGATGTGCCCAGTGTGGGTACTCCGGGCACTCCAAGCCAGGATTGGTTTTCAAGCGGGGCACCCCTTAGAACTGTCTGTCCGGGGTGGGGGTCGGGACCCTTTAAGCGCAGCCCTCGGCTAGCCTGAGACTGCATCTCCACGCTCTAAGTCCTCCTCTGATGCCCTGCTGGCACTGCTTCCGGCCATCCTTAAGCCCTGTTCAGAGTCCACTCAATGTGGACTTGCTAGTTCGAATTAGCAAAACTAGTTTTTAGTTCTAGACGCGTTAGTTCGAATTAGCTTAGTTCGAACTAGCGCTGTAGTGTAGACATATCCGAAGAGAGGAGCCAGCAGGGGTAGAATGAATTGTGTACCAGGTCCTGGAAACAAGAGCATCTCCTCCAGATCACCCATCCACACCTGAACTGTTTAAAAGCTTGGCTGCCAATAAAGACACCTTAGCTCAGCAAATGCCAAGCCAGGCACCTGTGTTTGGACACGAGGGGTGCACAGGGATGTGAGAACCAGGAAGGCTGATCTGTGAATTCACCCCCAACCGTCCCAGTACAAGACAGACGCTTGCGCCAACCAGCAGGGGTCACTGCTCCTCCGGTTTGGCTTGGACAAAGGTGCCCATCTGTTTGGTGTTCGTGTCTCGGAGCTGCGCCAGCTGCCTCTGGCCACGGCGGAGCAGATACTCGATGTGCATCACGTCGGCCCGGGGGATGCTGGCGTTCTTCCGGAACTCAGCCTGGATGCGAGGCAGGAATCCCGGCTTCTCCCGGCCGGTGCCCAGGAACTGCCTGTATAGGCTCAGGACGTGCTTCTGCAGCTTGCTATGCCGGGCCATGGTGCGCCTGGGGAGCCCTCCCAGGCCACGGGGGGGCCAGCGCCACGAGGCAGGGGCTGGAAGTGAACAGAGGCGGAGATGTTAGAGCAGCATCTCATTCCCAGACGCGCCTGTGCAGGCATTTCCATGCACTTTTCACCCCGAACCTGCTAGGGTTACCAGATGGTTTAAAAAAAATACCGAACAGCAGGGGCCGGGGGGGGGGGGGGGCGGGACTGGCTGGAAGAGAGGGGGTGGGGGGAAACCGGCCGCCGGGAAGCAGGGCTGGCTGGGAGGGGGCTGGAGGGAGCGGGGCTGGCCGGGGGGCAACCAGCCGTCGGGAAGCAGGTCTAGTTGGGTTGAGGACCAAGAGGTGGGGGAACCGGCCGGCAGCGCTGCAGAGATGTACCAGAGCCTGGGTCGGATTCATCTTTGGTGGGCCCTGGCTCCTAGACCATAGACACACTCCCCCCCCCATCCCCCCGGAGGCCCTAGGGAAAATGGCACCCCGGCCCTGTGGACATGGTGCCCTCTCTGTTTCCCTTGGCCCCGTAGGCACTAAGCTCCACTCCTGCCGCCCAACACCTACAAGGCCCGACGGATTTCTCTGTGGCCCCCGATCCAAAAAAGGATCCCCCCAAGCCCTGCGTTAGGGGATACGAGGGAGTCTGGCTGGGACGTAAGTGCAAATAACTCTGCTCTTAGCAGCTCTGAACCGATGGGCTCTGCCCTGTGCCCCAACCAAGAACCCTAACATAAGAACGGCAGTACTGGGTAGCCTGTCTGCTGACAGTGGCCAGCACCAGGTGCCCCAAAGAGGGTTGACCAAAGACAATGATCAAGCGATTTGTCTCCTGCCATCCTTCTCCAGCCTTCCACAAACAGAGGCCAGGGACACTATTTCTATCTCCTGGCTAATGGCCTTTTATGGACCTAACCTCCGTGAAATTATCTAGCTTCTCTTTAAATCCTGTTATAGTCCTAGCCTTCACAGTCTCCTCTGGCAAGGAGTTCCACAGGTTGACTACACCCTGTGTGAAGAAGAACTTTCTTTTATTAGTTTTAAACCTGCTACCCATTAACTTCATTTGGTGTCCTCTAGTTCTTCTATTATGGGAACTAATAAATCACTTTTCTTTATTCACCCTCTCCACACCACTCATGTTTTTATAGACCTCTATCATATCCCCCCTCAGTCTCCTCTTTTCTAAACTGAAAAGTCCCATCGCTTTAACCTCTCCTCATATGGGACTCGTTCCAAACCCCTAATCATGTTAGTTGCCCTTTTCTGAACCCTTTCCAAGGCCAAAATATCTTTTTTGAGGTGAGGAGACCACAGCTGTACACAGTATTCAAGATGTGGGCGTACCATAGTTTTATACAGGGGCACCCTGAGTTACCAAACCACATGACACTGCCCATTAAAAACCCACCAGGACTTACCCAGCATTTATATGCAGAGGTCCCGCACCAGCAGCAATCTGCACTGGACAGGAAACCATCCGCCCAGCACGCGCGGGAAATCACAGGAACCCAGCCTGGACGGTCCGATGCCCCAGCCCTGACAGAAGAAAATCAAGGTGTGCTTGAAGTGCCACGCCCACCATCCCTTGGTCCTCTGGGGCATTCGGCACATCCTGCTGGGTGAAAGGGCCGGTCACAGCTCCAGGGTCTGTCACACTTCAGGGCCTTTGGCAGCTCCTATTCACCGGGGTCAGGCAGATAATCGCCCCGAGCTTTCCCAGCACTTTTCAGCATCAGCTCTCAAAGGGGGGCAGCGTGACCCCCATGGGAGCAGGGGAATGTAAAAGAAGGAATGGGGCGGGGCAGGGGAGGCAGCCAAAGGCTTCTCCTAATGCAGTGGTCCCCAACCATTTGAGGTTGCCGGGCGCCAAGGGGCGTGGCTGTTTGCCCGCAGGGCGCCCTGGAGCGGAGCCCCCCATTGCGCACCCGGGGCGGGGCCCCCCCATAGACACATTCCCAGGGCCGCCCCCCCCCCCACAAGTACCGCATGCCCAGGGCCGGGCCTCCCACCAAGCGCCGCGCGCCCGGGACCGGCGCTCTCCCCCCAAGCACCGCGTGCCCGGGGCCGGCGCACCCTGCAAGCGCCACGCGCCCGGGGCCGGCACTAGCGCTGGCACTCTCCCCCCCCCAAGCACCGCGCGCCCGGGGCCGGCGCTCTCCAAGCGCTGTGCGCCCAGGGCTGGCGCACCCTGCAAGTGCCGCACGCCCGGAGCCTGCGCTCCCCCATGCGCCACGTGGCCATAGCGCGGGCAGCCAATCTGCGGCGCCCCCGGGGCCGGCGCTCACCGTGCACCATGCGCCCGGGGCCAGCTCCGGCACCGCACATGCGCCACGTGCCCGGGGCCAGGCCAGCCCTGAGCACTTGGCGGGCGCATACAAATGCGGGCACCGTGTTGGGGACCACTGTCCTAATGTTAGCAGTGGGGACACCAAGTTCGGAAGTGAATGGTTAACCAGTAAGCCGGTTATCGTTAACCAGAGGGGGCTGGAGCAGCCCTCCACCAGCCATAGGCAGAGGGCACTCTGGCACGCCACGGGTAGGGTTGCTCAGCAGTCACAGCAGTGTGCCAAGGGGGTAGGTGTGTGGGCTGCTCCAAGCCCATCTTTAACACGTCCTACGTGTCCCATTTAATCGGTTAACTGGTTCAACATATTGTTTAACTGGTTAGCTAATTAAATGAGATTTTACATCCCTGGCACCAAGGTGGCTAAAAGTAGGGTTGAATTGGGACTAGAAATTCCAGGATTTTGACTTTTTTTTCCTGATCACACACAGTTCTGCAAATAAATTCACGTTTTGTTTAGATTTTGACTTAAATGTAGTACGGTGGATTACGGAAGATAAACTTTAAAGAGACCAAACAAAGAGTCATTTCAGGAATGGAAAACTACATTTTAATGTTCTGAAATGGTGGAGTTTTCCCCTTCCAAACAAAAGGTCACTAAAATCAGCATTTTCCAATGGAAAAACATCCCCTCAGAAAACTTCCTTCCAGCTCTAGTTAAAACGGACGTATTTTGAAGTGTATAATCAACCTCTGGAACTCACTGCAAAAGGATATTAATGATGGCGAAGGAAAGGGGAGGGAATCATAGAATCATAGAGCTGGAAGAGAGCTCAGAAGGTCATCCAATCCAGCCCCCTGCTCTAGGCAGGACCAATCCCAACTAAATCAACCCGGCCAGGGCTTTGTCAAGCTGAGACTTAAACACCCGCTGTGTACAGCCTGTCTGATCCCTTCTGGGGAAGCATGGGTGGGAAGAAAGAATTAGACAGGGTTAGACAAACCCGTAGGTCTTGGTTGACTTTGTCCTGCTTCAGGGCAGGGCGCTAAACTTGGGGACTACTCTAGTCAGACCAACATTTCAATCAATCTTGTCAAGAAACAGGCAAAAAAAAAACCCCAACCCAAACCAGGGAGAAACACGTTCCTTGGTTTGTAAACACAGACACAGAGAACAGCTCCTTCCGTTAGGGGGGGTGGGAATAAAGAAAATAATCCCTCGCCCCCTCCCCTTCCTATTTGGTCCTAAAGGATGAAGATTTGTGCAGGCTGCGGGGGCAGGACTGATACTCAGGGAACGGGAGCATGGGGGAGAAGGGGGCAGCTTGCTTACAATCGAGGGGCAACCCCGTGTCTCGGGGCTGGCCCAGCACAGGCAGGATTTCTGCAGCGCAGGGGGACACGAGGTGAAACAAGCAGCGACTCGGCCGATTGGGGCTTGTTATTGTAGGGTCGCATTGAAGCAGACACTGGCACCAGCGTCGCCTCCAAGAGCGAGGGGAGTGCGCGGCCTGGTAACCCCGGACGGACCCGGACCTGGACCCCCCTGCGCTGGGGGGCCAGGAGTCACCGCCCCCCGCCCCTCACCTCCGCCTCCTGCCTGCTCGCAGCTCCCGGGCCCGCGGCAGCAGCTGTGCCAGCCGGCTCCGAATGTTGAAACACCAGCAACATTAGCCCTCGCTTCCCATTGGCTGGAGGGCCCCAGGGGCGGGCGCAGGAAAGGGGAAGCTCCGCCCTTCGAGGGCCACGTGGGCCGGCAGTGGAAGTTGCAAGTCAGCTGGAGGAGAGAGGGGCCCGGCCCGGCCTGCGCACGTGGCTTTCACCGCAGCGCTCACCTGCCCTCACGCCCCACGCTCCTGCTTTTCCCTCCCTGCGTTGTTCGACCCAACCCTCACCCAGGCATCCACCCAGTTCACCCCGATTCTCACCCCTTTTTAAACTTGTTCCTAAGAAACCCCGATCGGTTCCTGGGAAATTCCCAACAACTCTTATCAGTGGTGCCTGTTACATACCAGCTGGGTTTTCCCTTTGATATTTACATACCCCCTGCCTCCTTTTTTCGCCCCTCCCATTTTTTCCTCCCCTGTTCATTTTGGTTCTGGACATACAACACTCCAGTCGTCTGAAGAAGTGGGCTATGCCCAGGAAAGCTCATGATCCCATCGACACGGTTTGTTAATCTTTAAGGTGACTATATGTTGTGTTTTAAGTTTTTCCTGTTACAGACTCACTCAGCTACCCCTCTGAAACTCGTGGGCTCTGTCTACACTGCAGGCTTCTTGCACAAGAACTGTTTTGCAGAAGAGTTCTTGTGCAAAAGGTCTTCCAGACGAGCGCGTCCACACTGCCATGTGCTTTTGCGGAAGAGATGTGCTTTTGCACAAGAGCATCCATGGCAGTAAGGACGCTCTCTTGCACAAGAAAGCTCTGATGGCCATTTTAGCCGTAGGGGTTTTTTGCGCAAGAAATTCATGTTGCCTGTCTACACTGCCGCCTTCTGGAAGAGCTCTTGTGCAAGAGGGCTTATTCCTCGTGGGGAAAGGAATAACTCTTCCGGAAGAAGTCCTGTTTGCTGATGCTGTACTGTAATACTTGTGCAAAAACACGCACGCAGTGTAGACACTCTGCAAGTTTTTGCGCAAGAACAGCTGTTCTTGTGCAAAAAGCCTGCAGTGTAGACATAGCCTTAAAGGGGCAACCCCAATAGTCATTACTAACAAGGAGTCCTGTGGCACCTTGAAGATTTATTTGGGCATCAGCTGTTGCGGAGGAAAAGCAGGTGCAAGTGTTTTTTACCCTTGGAAGCGGATGCCCAAATACACGTGTTAGTCTTTAAGGTGCCCCAGGGTGCCTCTGTTTAAACAAGTGGAAGAGAAGGGCCTGTGTGCACCTCATAGGATGCCAGGCTAGACTGAAGATCACAATGGCCCTCTCTGGCCTGGAAGTTAATGAATGGTTACATCTGGCCAGGCTGCCTCTCTTTATGCTTGCATTAACTAACTGGGTTATTTGCAGGTGTTGTACTCAGTCCAGCTGTGTCGGAGCGCCTGCTGCTGGAGGAGAACGCAAAAGTTCTGTTACCTGCTTTGTAAGTCTGGAGCCTTCTCTACTGCATGAGGTACAAGCCACCTGGCTCTTCGCTAAAGTTGCAGAGCCGAGTCACTATCGCTGGATGTGGTCTCCGTGCCCAGAGTCCCCAGAGACCACAAACCAGATAAGATTCGAAATCGCCCAAGCAGATTTTTTGCGTAACAACATGCAATAATAGTTGCCAGCGAACAGACTCAGCGCTGCGCCGCTACACTTTATGGAAGCCGTGGCAATGTCCTAACACCCACTGAGCACCATCCAGTGCCCCCACACAGTCAGCTGGTGAACACCATTTGAGGTGAACTTTTATACATTCCTGACGTATCAGGTTGGTACCCCCTGTTACCTGGTTACCGTCCCTTACCTTGCAGAAGGGGGCTTACTTCCTAGTCTTCATACTGTCAACTTACTATCTGTTATGCTGTCAACTTTGACCTGGTCCTGAACATAGGTCGGTATGTACTTTATTTGTGGGAGGTAAATGGTACCAAGATGTTCCTTAGGACAATCCACAGAACTACAGACCGGTCAGCCTTACCTCACTCCCCGGAAAAATCATGGAGGGGATCCTCAAGGAATCCATTTTGAAGCACTTAGAATAAGGAAAGGGATCAGGAGCAGTCAGCATGGATTCACCAAGGGCAAGTCATGCTTGACGAACCTGATTGCTTTCTATGACGAGGTAACTGGCTCTGTGGACATGGGGAATTCAGTGGATGTGATATACCTGGACTTATTCTTGCCAGCAAGTTAAGGAAGTATGGATTGGATTAATGGACTGTAAGATGGATAGAAATCGGGCTAGACTGTTGGGCTCAATGGGTAGTGATCAACAGCTCGATGTCGGACTGGCGGTCAGTTTCAAGCAGAGTACCTCAAAGACCGGTTCTACGGTCGGTTTTGTTCAACATCTTTATTAATGACTGGATGAGGGGATGGATTGCACCCTCAGCAAGTTTGCCTATGTCACTAAGCTAGGGGGAAAGGTAGATACATTGGACGGTAGGGTATATGGTGCAGAGTGTCCAAGACATATTGGAGGATTGGGCCAAAAGAAATCTGATGAGGTTCAACAAGGACAAGTGCAGAGTCCTGCACTTGAATGGAAGAATCCCAAGAATTCTTATAGGCTGGGACCGACTGGCTAAGTAGCAGTTCTGCAGAAAAGGACCTGGGGGTTACAGTGGATGAGAAGCTGGATATGAGTCAACAGTGTGCCCTTGTAGCCAAGAAGGCTAATGGCATATTAAGGTGCATTAGGAGGAACATTGCCAGCAGATCTAGGGAAGTGATTATTCCCCTTTATTGGGATGTGGTGAGGCCACGTCTGGAGTATTGTGTCCAGTTCTGGGCCCCCCACTACAGGAAGGATGTGGACGCATTGGAGAGGGTCCAGTGGAGGGCAACAAAAATTATTAGGAGGCTGGAGCACATGACTTAGGAGAGGCTGAGGGAGTTGGGCTTGTTTAGTCTGCAGAAGAATGACGGGGGATTTGATAGCAGCCTTTAACTATCTGAAGGGAGGTTCCAAAGAGGATGGAGAGAGGCTGTTCACAGTGGTGACGATGGCAGAACGAGGAGTGATGGTCTCAAGGTGCAGTGGGGGAGGTGTAGGTTGGATATTAGGAAAAACTCTTTCCCTAAGGGTGTGTCTAGACTACATGCCTCCGTCGACGGAGGCATGTAGATTAGCCAGATCGGCAGAGGGAAATGAAGCCGCGATTAAAATAATCGCGGCTTCATTTAAATTTAAATGGCTGCCCCGCTCTGCCGATCAGCTGTTTGTCGGCAGATCGGGGCAGTCTGGACGCGCTGCGTCGACAAAGAAGCTTTTCTTGATCAGCACAGGTATGCCTCATGAAACCAGGTTTACCTGTGCCGATCAAGAAAGGCTTATTTGTCGGCGCATCGCGTCCAGACTGCCCCGATCTGCCGACAAACAGCTGATCGGCAGAGCGGGGCAGCCATTTAAATTTAAATGAAGCCGCGATTATTTTAATCGCGGCTTCATTTCCCTCTGCCGATCTGGCTAATCTACATGCCTCCGTCGACGGAGGCATGTAGTCTAGACACACCCTAAGAGAATGGTGAAGCACTGGAATGGGCTAACTAGGGAGATGGTAGAATCTCCATCCCTAGAGGTTTTTAAGTCCTGGTTTGACGCAGACCTGGTTGGGATGATTGAGTTGGGATTGGTCCTGCTTTTGGGCAGGGGGCTGCACTCGATGACTCCTGAGGTCTCTTCCAGCCCTGGGATTCTATGATTCTAAGGCAAGGGACTTCTTTTATTTGAGAGCCCCAATTCCTTCAACAGCAGTATAGGTCCAATCCATGGAGCTCCTGAAGAGCAGCTCTGCATCCCTTTCTATGGCAGCCCAACTGTCCTTGGAACTGGTCAGACCAGTGTGACATCCCCCTGTGTAGGCATAATGAGCTAACGTGTCCTTCACTCCCATGCACCAACTTTGCCACTTATCAACTATGTTTTTAATTTGTTCGAAGGGAAAGCTGAATGAAGCCAAAATTAATGAGTGTTTTAACTTGTAACAAAATACAGGACTGTGTAGCACTTTAAAGACTAACAAGATGATTTATTAGATGATGAGCTTTCGTGGGCCAGACCCACTTCCTCAGATCCACTATTTGATCTGAGGAAGTGGGTCTGGCCCACGAAAGCTCATCATCTAATAAACCATCTTGTTAGTCTTTAAAGTGCTACATAGTCCTGTATTTCGTTTCAGCTACACCAGACTAACACGGCTACATTTCTATCACTGTTCTAACTTGTGTTTCTGTTCCCAGGAAATGTTGAAACGGTAGATTCCTAGGGACTGTCAAGTAGAAAGATTGACCCAAATTAGTTACTTGTTTACTTTCTTTGGCTCCACTGGAATCTTACAACAGGGATTAACTAGCTCCATTCATATCTATAATTAACACAAACAAAATCTATGTTTAGTGACAGGTAAGGTTTCCTGAGCACATGTCTAACAATCCAGACATTTAAAATCAGAAGTTAGTGGAAGGAGGCTGAAAAAGGTGAGGCTTTCGAGAGAAAAATTGCCCGAGAAAGGGTTATTTTGAACTCCAATTTACTCTGTATCAACCCATTTTTCCATTAAACCAACCTAAAGTACTATAAATAGGACTCAAAGTTTATGTCCTATGTTTTAGTTTTTGTCATAAACACCACAAGAAAAAAATATAAAGCAAATGGGAAAAAAGGGAGGATGCGAGTTATGAAAAAGCAAACAGTTGATAGGAGAAGCTAAAATTGGGGGAAAAAATCTATAACCAGTAACATAAAGGATAATTAGGAAATGTTTAAATATATCGGGAACAAAAGAAATCAGAGGAATGGTAAAGATCCATTACTGTATAAGGCTGGTCAAATTGCCAATCATGATGAAAAAAAGAAACTTCAGCAACCTGCTTGGAATTTAATGCGTTGAACTACACACAAGCCATAAAGATTGGATGTCTTTCTAAAACGTATGTGGTAGCTCAACCGAGGGATGTTAAATTGCGCTTAATCAGCTAATCCAGTAGTTGGTGGAATTTCCATCGACTACTCAATTAGTCAATAAGGGTATGTCTACATTAGCTCGTTAATTTGAGCTAGGTAGGCAAAGCAGGCAACCGGAGTTGTAAATGAAGCCCGGGATTTAAATAGCCCAGGCTTTATTTGCATGTTCCCGTCCGGTCGCCATTTTGAAATTCCACTAGCCCGAAGTAACTGCCGCGTGGCTATAGAATGAGATGTAACAGTTAATTCGAACTAAGGACTTAGTTCGAGTTACCGTTTCATTGCCACATGTAGCTGGCAGGAAGGGACCTCGAGAGGTCGAGTCCAGTCCCCTGCCCTCATGGCAGGACCCAGTACTGTCTAGACGAGTGTTTCTTAAACTTTTTAAGACCGAGGAACACCAAACAATTTTTTTTTTTAATGAGGATTTTTTGTTGACTCCTGAGGTCTCTTCCAGCCCTAGGATTCTATAAATGTGCTTGGTACCTGTGCCTGGACCTTTATGCTTGATCTGGCTTATACTATTTCTCTTTCCTGCCTGCGGTTCCACTGAGCCAAAGTCTTGCTTCCTAGATTTCAGGCCTGTTGCTGTTTTTATGTTACCGGCCTTTATTCGGGCCTGCTGATTTTATGTTACCAACCCGCAACTTACTACAGAGGCAACTGAGTCCCAAAAAGGAGGAGCAGCTTGTTCAAAAACACAGCAAGCCAATGGCAGCGCTAGGAATAGGACCCGTATGTCCCAACTCCCTGTCCCCTGCTGTACTAACCAGACCAAAATACTTTGACCACCAGGGTCTGAAGCCCCACAGACAGGGGCCACGGATGGGGAGGGGGAGAGGCAAAGGGGGCAGTTGTCTCGGGAGCTGATGATTTAAAAGGGTCCAGGCCTCTGGGTCACTGTATCAACTATTATGGCAGCCGCCACTGCCAGAGACCCGGGCAAATGAAATCAATCCTAGAGCTCTGTCTGGTGCAAGGTGGGTGGCGCTAAGGCCTGATTGGCCCTCGCCTTGCCCCTCCTACCTTTAGCTTTGCCCCTTTGAGGGGGTCTAGAGCCGACCCCCTCCCATACATTACCCAGGGCCCGACAACGTCTGTCACCAGCCCCGTTGACATGAATGTCCCCAAATCCCTCAGACCCAGTACAGTCCCCCCCTCCTCCCCCCCCCCCCCCCGGATCCTTAATTCTTCTCTTGTCATCTGATTGCTTCAAGCATTGTTACAGGCTGGGGACCGACTGGCTAAGCAGCAGTTCAGCAGAAAAGGACCTGGGGATTACAGTGGATGAGAAGCCGGAGATAAGTCAACAGGGTGGCCTTGTAGCCAAGAAGGCTAATGGCATATTAGGGGGCATTAGGAGGAGCATTGCCAGCAGATCCAGAGAAGTGATTATTCCCCTTTATTCGGCTCTGGTGAGGCCACATCTGGAGTATTGTGTCCAGTTCTGGGCCCCCAACTACAGGAAGGATGGGGACGCATTGGAGGGGGTTCAGGGGAGCTTGACCAAAATGATTCGGGGTCTGGAGCACATGACCCATGAGGAGAAACTGGGGGATTTGGGTTTGTTTAGCCTGCAGAAGCAAAGAGTGAGGGGGGATTTGATAGCAGCCTTCAACTTCCTGAAGGGAGGTTCCAAAGAGGATGGAGAGAGGCTGTTCTCAGTAGTGAGGGATGGCAGAACACGGAACAGTGGTCTCAGGTTACAGCGGGGGAGGTCTAGGTTGGACATTAAGAAAAACTATTTCCCTAGGAGGGTGGGGAAGCACTGGGCTGGGTTCCCTAGGGAGGTGGTGGAATCTCCATCCCTAGAGGTGTTTAAGTCTCCGTTTGACAAAGCCCTGGCTGGGATGATTGAGTTGGGGTTGGTCCTGCCTTGGGCAGAGGGCTGGACTTGATGACTCCTGAGGTCTCTTCCAACTCTAGGATTCTATGATTCATCCGTGCGATGTCACTGGAGACGCAGGGAGGTACACTGTGGGCGAAAGCCCCGATCTTGCTTCTGGTTTTGTACAGGCGGCCGTGAAAGTAACTTTACAGTTTCTCACAGGTACTGTCCTATTGCAGCCCAGGTCTTTGCAGTTCTTGCTGGAGCTGCGCACCAGGGCACTTTCACCTCTGTGTTCAGGATTCAGAGTTATT
The DNA here is from genome assembly GCF_052426305.1 of Pelodiscus sinensis. NCBI lineage: Eukaryota > Metazoa > Chordata > Testudines > Trionychidae > Pelodiscus > Pelodiscus sinensis. The sequence goes on along the minus strand of NC_143069.1, from coordinate 14,825,194 downwards.
TCTTTTCCCAAAGATCTTCCCTGGAGCTGTTCAGAGAGAGCTTGCTCCCTCTCGCCACAGTCTCTCTTAAGGCAACCATGTTCTTCAGAGCCTCTGGCCTGACGTGGAACGGGACGGGGGACACCACAGAAGAGGCCAAATTCGCCGGGGGAAACACTCCAAGGAAATGGATGCTAAAGAGGGTCCATTCGCCAAGACTCATGTGCAGGGCCTCTTTGATTTCAGTGTTGTCACTGTAGACCAGCGCGCGCCCGTTGAGATTATGGTCCCTGAGCCTCTGTTTGTACAGCGGGACGTTTTCCTCCTTCAAGCCGATTGTGTCCATCTGGAAGAGAAGTGGGAGCACCCGTTAGTGCCGTGCATCTACTGAACATGTCGCCAAACACGTTTTTAGGAAGGGTCCGCTATAGCTCCCGAGAGGAACCTGTCTGGGCTTGCTCAGATTCTAGCAAACAAGGCGGGCCGGCCGGCTGTGGGGCCAGGTATGGTACCCGGCACACCCCACTGCCGTGTGCTTGGATTCTGTTAGGGGCACCGCTGAGCAAGTTGGCACGGCAGGGGAAATAGCATGCTCTCTGCAGGCAAAAGCTAGCAATGCAGGGACCACTGGAGGGGTGTGTTGAAATGAAGAAGGAAGGTTTCCTGACCCTGCTTGTAGGCTGGAGGGAAGCATGCAGTCAGCCTGACGGGGGTGGAGTTGGGCCTCTCGACCTAAGGCTATATCTACACTGCGGGCCTTTGCAGGCAGAGAGTATGCTAATGAAGCACTCGTTAGCAACTTCTTGGCACTCATTAGCATGCTCTCTGCAGGCAAAAGCTAGCAGTGTAGACATAGCCTCAGGGTTCTTGTGTGTTATTCTGGATAAGGGGTATTACGCTGCAGGCCTCCAGCAAGAGTATTTATGTTTTTGCCTCTCTTCTCTCTGGAGTGCATAACAGACAGCTACGGGTCTCCCAGTCTTAAAACCGACCCAAGTCACTTCAGAGCGTAAAGGATGAACCCGGGGAGAGCCAGCCAATGGCTTCGGGGTTGGAGGAAAGAGCTCCAAGGAACCGAGTTGTTCCAAGAAGAAATGTTTTGTGCAAACCAAGAGTCAGGAGCAGCAGAAAGTGGGGGAACTAGCAGAACCCGGACTGTGGCCTTGCCCCCTACATCACCCTTTCCCCTCATCCTCACTCTGCCCATTCCCCCTCATGTGCCCCCCCTACTCCTGAGGCCTCAAACCCACACTGTGCCTTCCCCGAAAGCCCCCATCCCACACCGCCTGTTCCCCTCAACATCCTACCCCCACTAGTTCTCGCTCCTCTCCCTCCAGTTATGCACCAGTTATGTGGGACAGTTTTCTCCCAGCTCTGGGGCCCGTAGTCAGGGCTGTCCCTAGGCCCATGGGAAATATGTAGCTGCATAGGGCACCGGAAAATTTGGGCACCAAATTTTTGAGTTCCCCAATGCAGCAGCCATGTGTTCTTGTATGTCTGAGGATATGCCTCTGCCGGTTCGTCTCTGGGGACGCTGTGTCCTGTCTGCTGCAGGGCTTTTCCCTTCGCCCTCCCCCACGTGCTCCTCTCAGCTGGCAGTGTAATCCACACACCTAGTGTGTGTGGTTCACTGTCCCTTCCTGTGGCAATTGGACCTCTTACAGCCAGAGATAAGAACAAGGGAGCTCTACATCCTAAGCTGGGAGCCAGCTGCCTTCATGGCTCCAGCTGTCGAGGCCTCTAGGGGTGTGTCTAAACTACATGGCTCCATCGATGGAGCCATGTAGATGAGGCTGATCGGCAGAGGGAAATGAAGCCGCGATTTAAATAATCGCGGCTTCATTCAAATTTAAATGGCTGCCGCGCTCTGCCGACCAGCTGATGATCAGCTGTTTGTCGGCAGATCGGGCAGTGTGGACGCTCCCGTCGACATGAAAGCCCTTTGTCGACCTCCCCCTGATGCCTCGTGGGATGAGGTTTACCGGGGAGGTCGACAAAGGGCTTTCACGTCGACGGGGAAGCGTCCAGACTGCCCCGATCTGCCGACAAACAGCTGATCATCAGCTGGTCGGCAGAGCGCGGCAGCTATTTAAATTTAAATGAAGCCACGATTATTTAAATCGCAGCTTCATTTCCCTCTGCCAATCAGCCTCATCTACATTGCTCCGTCGACGGAGCCATGTAGTTTAGACACACCCCTAGGTTCAAATCTGCTACGGGGTTCAAATCAGCAGCAGCAGCAGCAAGCTAGCAAGCAGAGAGGATCTGCAACTCTGCTCTAGTTCCTGAGCCCTGCTTGGGGTAGGGAGGTAGTAGGAACGACCAGACCTCCAGCAGAAGCTGCATGAGGGGAAAAGGCCCAGGCAATCCTGCAGAAGGGCCCTCAATTATTCAGGGCCCCACGATTTGCAAAGATGGCTCTGCCTGTAGCCATCATCTGTGGGCAGCTGCTGTCACATGAATGACATGCTTCTTGCGATGAAGAGGCATGGACATTCTATCGACAGCTGGCCCTGCTCGAAGGAAGGAAACCCAAGGGTGACCCACCTCTCGGCAGACATCCTCCACCGTCATACCCAGCAGAGTGCAGGCGCTGAGCTTGTCGAATTTCTTTGTCCGTTTCAGTCTGTGGCTGCCACGTTGCAGCTCCATCTGTCTTTTCAGGGATGGGTCCAAATTGACCGTGAAGGGGAGGTAGAAGAGGGCCTCCTCCACCCGAAACCTGCCGCACAGGAAAGTGTGGAACAGCTCGGGATCCTGGTCCAGTTCCAGCAGCTTTTCCATCTGGCCTTTCAGCATGTCCAGCTCTTCCATGTACTTCTCGTAGACCTCCCACAGAGACATGTCGGGGCGGAGCGGGCTTCCATGGCAGCTGCCCATTCGACTCCTCTGCTCCTCATCCTCGATGCACTGCAAGAGCCAGCTCAGACGGCACGGCCACTGGTTGGCAAGGAGCACCCATTCCACCACCTTCTTCGGACACACTTCATCCTTGGGGATGTTACTCGCCAGCAGCCTGATGGTGATGGTGACGGTGTTCACGATGCGCCGCATCTGCACCACGTTGTCTGTCATGAATTCCTTCAAGGAGTCATCCAGGAGGTAGTCGAAAGCATCTTGAATGAGGTCTTTGGCTCGGATACCTTTCCCGCAGCTGCCGGTTCCCAGCGCTGGGGTTCCAACCATGAGAGGTATCTGGCTGTCCTCTGCAACTGGATTCTGGGCATCGTGGTTGGCCGAATGGTAGCGAGAGATGTTGAGGAAGTCAGAGCTGGCTTCCATCTTGCCATCCTGCCGGAAGCCGACCTCTGCCTCTAGCTGCTCCTTGCGCGCGATGATATTCCTGATCAGCCTCCGCTTGGTGTCGCAGTCCATCCGAGGGACAGAGAAGGGCAGGGTGACGATGCGGTTTAAGAACTCGTAGCCGTTGTTGGCCATACCTCTCATATACTTGGAGCTTTCCACGCAGTCGACAATGATGCTGGAGTCAACAGCCAGGATGGAGATGAAAGGGGCGTCATCGTCTGAGAGGAGGATGTTCATGGCATCAAGGACGCCCACCACCTTGTCAGGGCTGCATGTATCCAAGTGGGTGATCTCCAGCACCACCCGCAGCTTCCACCGCTGGAAGATCTCCATGTACTGCAGGAACCCAGGGTATGTCTACACTAGAAAGTTAGTTCGAACTAACGGACGTTAGTTCGAACTAACTTTCCTAGGCGCTACACTAGCGGTCCGTTAGTTCGAACTTAATTCGAACTAACGGAGCGCTTAGTTCGAACTAGGTAAACCTCATTTTACGAGGACTAACGCCTAGTTCGAACTAGCTAGTTCGAACTAAGGGCTGTGTAGCCCTTTAGTTCGAACTAGTGGGAGGCTAAGGCTTCCCAGGTTTCCCTGGTGGCCACTCTGGCCAACACCAGGGAAACTCTATTGCCCCCCTCCCGGCCCCGGAGCCCTTAAAGGGCCACGGGTTGGCTTCTCACTTTGTGCCAGTTGCAAGGCTGCAAGCACCCGTGCCTGCACAGCCTGCACCTGACACAGGATGAGCCAGCCATCCGAGGGTTCCCAGCCCTCCACTGCTCCCCACGACCAGCCTGGCGGCTCCCGGGAGCCTGCCCGGGGGCGCAAAAGGCGGGCGCCCGCCTGGTCAAGTGCGGAGATCGTGGACCTCATCGAGGTTTGGGGGGAAGCCTCCAATGTCCACGATCTCCGCACTAGCCACCGGAACGCGGCCGTCTATGGACGCATGGCTGCCAGTCTGGCCGCCAGGGGCCACCAGCGCAGCCGGGAGCAGGTGCGCTGCAAAATTAAGGACTTGCGGCAGTCCTACTCCCGGGCCTGCCTGCCAGGGGCTGACCCGGAGGCCTGCCCCCACTTCCATGCCCTGGACCGCATCCTGGGGCCTCATGCCGTCCCTGCCCCCCGGGACGTGATTGACCCCGGGGCAGAGGGACCGCTCCTGGACACCGAGGAGGAGGAAGAGGGCTCTGAGAGCCAGGAGCCTGCCGCCAGCCTTCCCAGGATCCGGGACCCCCGAAGCACCCCACAGAGCCGCTCGCCTGCATCATCAGAGGCCGGGGAGGCGTCCACCTGTGAGTACCCTCGTGTTCCCCTTATGTGTACGGGGAGCTGGGGCGAGAGGGAGCCCCGGGACCGTGCGCCTGGGCCTTGCCCACCACGGAGCAGCAGCTGGGGATCCTGCAGGGGCCCTGGCCTTGCAGAGGGGAGCTGGGTTTCACACACCTGGGCCCCTGGGGTCATTGACCGCTGGTCTTCTTGCACCACAGCTGCAGCACCGGGGCCTGCAGGGCGCACCACACCGCCTGCAGCAGCCGCCCGCGCCCGGGCAAGCAGGTCAGCCAGGAACCAGGAGGACTACCAGAGGCGGCATCTCCGGTTCCTGGACCGACAGCTCCGTCTCCAGGACCACTGGGTCCAGGAGGACCTCAGGCTGCGCCAGAGGAGTCTGGAGGCCCTGGAGGAGCAGGGCCGTGCCCTGCGAGGCCACCTCCAGAGCCTGCTGGACCGCTTCCCGTTTCCTCCTCCCCCTGCTCCCCCTCTTGCTCCCCCTGCTCCCCCTCTTTCTCCCCCTCTTGCTCCCCCTGCTCCCCCTGCTCCTCCTGCTTCCGCTCCTGCTTCCTCCACACCCCCTGTCCTCTCTGCCCCCCCCTCCACAACCATTCCCCACCGACGCCCCCGGACCCGCAGTGTGGCGAGACGGGAGAGGCAGCCGGACTCCCACCCCTGAGCTTTCCTTTCCCTTCCTCCCTTCCCTCCCCTCCCCTTCCAGCTCCCTCGTCCCAGGTTTCCCCCTCCCTTCTCCCACCTTCATTCCTCCCTCCCCCACCCCAGTTCTGTGAAATAAACAGACGTTTTTGTTGGAAAAACAGGTGTCTTTATTTGACAGTAGGTAGGGAGGGGAAAGGGGAAGGGGGGGGTAGGGTGGAAGAAGGCCCCGGTGGGGCATGCAGGGAGAGGTCAGTCCTCCTCCTCCTCCACCTGGAAGCTCTCCCGCAGGGCTTCCCGGATCCGGATGGCCCCCCGCTGGGCTTCCCGGACGGCGGCGGTGCGGGGCTGACCGTAGTGTCCAGCCATGCGGTCAGCCTCAGCCATCCAGGCTGGCACGAAAGCCTCCCCCTTCCGCTCACACAAATTGTGGAGCACACAACATGCCGCCACCACGGGAGGGATGTTGTGCTCGGCCAGGTCCAGACGGGTGAGGAGGCATCGAAAGCGGGCTTTCAGTCGCCCGAAGGCCCCCTCCACCACGATGCGGGCCCTGCTCAGCCTGTTATTGAAGGCCTGGCGGGAGGGATTGAGGTGCCCCGTGTAGGGCTTCATGAGCCACGGCTGCAGTGGGTAGGCGGCATCCCCCACCAGGCAGACGGGCATGTCCACGTCCCCGACCCTGATGTGGCGGTCGGGGAAGAAGGTCCCGTCCTGCAGCCGCTGGCACACGGAGGAGTTGCGGTACACCCGTGCGTCGTGTGCTTTGCCGGACCAGCCCACATTTATGTCCGTGAACTGTCCCCGGTGGTCACACACGGCCTGCAGGATGACGGAGAAGTACCCCTTGCGGTTCACGTACCGGGACGCCTGGTGTTCCGGGGCACGGATGGGGATGTGCGTCCCGTCGATGGCCCTCCCGCAGTTGGGGAAGCCGAGGGCGCCGAATCCCCGGATGACGGCATCCGGGTCGGCGAGGCGGACCACCCTGCGGAGCAGCACCCGGTTGATGGCTTTGACCACCTGCGGAGAGAGACACAGCAAAGCGTCAATCAGTGGGGCGCCCGGGTGGCTGGGAGCGTGCGTGCCCTGGCAGTGCCCCGGGCCCCACTCCCGGAAGCAACCCCCCTGGCGGCGTGTAGTACGGCCGGGACAGCCCGACCCCTCCGGTGCGGGGCGCTTTCGCCTCCTCCCCCCCCCCCTTTGTCCCTGGGGCGGCCCATCCCCTCCTCGCAGCCCCCCTCCCCCCCGGCTCGGTGGCCGACGAGCGCCGTACCTGCATGAGCACTGCTCCGACAGTGGATCTCCCCACGCCGAACTGGTTCCCGACGGATCGGTAGCTGTCCGGCGTGGAGAGCTTCCAGAGGGCGATGGCCACCCGCTTCTGGAGGGGGATGGCGGGCCTCATGCGAGTGTCCCTTCTTTGCAGGGCAGGGGCGAGCCACTCGCAGAGCTCCAGGAAGGTGTCCCTCCTCATCCTAAAGTTCTGGGTCCACTGTCGGTCGTCCCAGCGCTCCAGGACGATGCGGTCCCACCAGTCGCTGCTGGTGTCCAGACGCCAGATGCGGCGGGGCACGCCGGTGCCGGGGCGCCGCCGCGGCTCCTCCACAGCCCCCAGGGCGGCCAGGCGGAGAGGCAGGGGGCTGACGTTCCCCAGGTGGTGCCAGGCAGCCTCGAGCCATTGCTGGCAGGCTTGCAGCAGCAAGTCCAGAAAGTGCACCAGAAGGTGCAGGGCGAGCCGTGGCTCCATGTTGCCACCTGCGGCGGTCCCCCCCGAAGGGAAGCACCGACACAGACGGGCACAGAGACCGACGCTTTGCTGTCCCTCGGCGAGGTTGGCAAGCAAGCAGGAAAAGCTGAGAACCGGCTGTCCAGGGGGGTCCCTTTAAGCACGAGCCTCAGATAGCCTCAGACAGCAGCCACACAAAGCAACTGCTGACCTGATGCCCTGCCAGAACCGGTTTCAGCTGCCCTTAAATGCCCCCCTGCGTCCAATCAGTGTGGACGCGCTAGTTCGAACTAGCAAAACGCTAGTTCGAACTAGTTTTTAGTTCTAGATGCGCTAGTTCGAACTAGCTTAGTTCGAATTAACTAATTCGAACTAAGTTAGTTCGAACTAGCGCTGTAGAATCATAGAATCATAGAATCATAGGACTGGAAGGGACCTCGAGAGGTCATCGAGTCCAGCCCCCCGCCCTCAAGGCAGGATCAAGCTCCGTCTACACCATCCCTGACAGATGTCTATCTAACCTGTTCTTAAATATCTCCAGAGAGGGAGATTCCACCACCTCCCTTGGCAATTTATTCCAATATTTGACCACCCTGACAGTTAGGAATTTTTTCCTAATGTCCAATCTAAACCTCCCCTGCTGCACTTTAAGCCCATTACTCCTTGTCCTGTCCTCAGAAACCAAGAGGAACAAATTTTCTCCTTCCTCCTTGTGACACCCTTTTAGATATTTGAAAGCCGCTATCATGTCCCCCCTTAATCTTCTTTTTTCCAAACTAAACAAGCCCAGTTCATGAAGCCTGGCTTCATAGGTCATGTTCTCTAAACCTTTAATCATTCTTGTCGCTCTTCTCTGTACCCTTTCCAATTTCTCCACATCTTTCTTGAAATGTGGCGCCCAGAACTGGACACAGTACTCCAGCTGAGGCCTAACTAGTGCAGAGTAGAGCGGCAGAATGACTTCACGAGTTTTGCTTACAACACACCTGTTGATACAACCTAGAATCATATTTGCTTTTTTTGCAACAGCATCACACTGTTGACTCATATTCAACTTGTGGTCCACTATGACCCCTAGATCCCTTTCCGCCATGCTCCTTCCTAGACAGTCGCTTCCCATCTTGTATGTATGGAACTGATTGTTCCTTCCTAAGTGGAGCACTTTGCATTTCTCTTTATTAAACCTCATCCTGTTTACCTCCGACCATTTCTCTAACTTGCTAAGGTCATTCTGAATTATGTCCCTATCCTCCAAAGAAGTCGCAACCCCACCCAGTTTGGTATCATCTGCAAACTTAATAAGCGTACTCTCTATCCCAATATCTACATCATTGATGAAGATATTGAACAGTATGGGTCCCAAAACAGACCCTTGAGGAACTCCACTTGTTATCCCTTTCCAGCAGGATTTAGAACCGTTAACAACCACTCTCTGACTACGGTTATCCAGCCAATTATGCACCCACCTTATCGTGGCCCTATCTAAGTTATATTTGCCTAGTTTATCAATAAGAATATCATGCGAGACCGTATCAAATGCCTTACTAAAGTCTAGGTATATGACATCCACCGCTTCTCCCTTATCCACAAGGCTCGTTATCTTATCAAAGAAAGCTATCAGATTAGTTTGGCATGACTTGTTCTTCACAAACCCATGCTGGCTATTCCCTATCACTTTATTACCTTCCAAGTGTTTGCATATGATTTCCTTAATTACCTGCTCCATTATCTTCCCTGGGACAGACGTTAAACTGACCGGTCTATAGTTTCCTGGGTTGTTCTTATTCCCCTTTTTATAGATGGGCACAATATTTGCCCTTTTCCAGTCTTCTGGAATCTCCCCTGTCTGCCATGATTTTTCAAAGATCATAGCTAAAGGCTCAGATACCTCCTCTATCAGCTCCTTGAGTATCCTGGGATGCATTTCATCAGGACCTGGTGACTTGCTGACATCTAACTTTCCTAAGTGATTTTTAACTTGTTCTTTGTGTATCCTATCTTCTAAACTTACCCTCTCTCTGCTTGTATTCACTACGTTAGGCACACCTCCAGACTTCTCGGTGAAGACCGAAACAAAGAAGTCATTGAGCATCTCCGCCATTTCCAAGTTTCCTGTTACTGCTTCTCCCTCCTCACTAAGCAGTGGGCCTACCCTGTCCTTGGTCTTCCTCTTGCTTTTAATGTATTTATAAAAGGTCTTCTTGTTTCCCTTTATGCCTGTAGCTAATTTGATCTCATTTTGTGCCTTTGCCTTTCTAATCTTGCCCCTGCATTCCCGTGTTGCTTGCCTATATTCATCCTTTGTTAGTTGTCCTAGTTTCCATTTTTTATATGACTCCTTTTTTATTTTGAGATCATGCAAGATCTCCTTGTTAAGCCAAGCTGGTCTTTTGCCATATTTTCTATCTTTCCTACACAGCGGAATTGTTTGCTTTTGGGCCCTTAACAACGTCCCTTTGAAATACTTCCAACTCTCCTCAGTTGTTTTTCCCTTCAGTCTTGCTTCCCATGGGACCTTACCTACAAGTTCTCTGAGCTTATCAAAATCTGCCTTCCTGAAATCCATTACCTCAATTGTGCTGGTCTCCCTTCTACCTTTCCTTAAGATCATGAACTCTATTATTTCGTGATCACTGTCCCCTATACTGTCTTCCACTTTCAAGTTCTCAACTAGTTCCTCCCTATTTGTTAAAACCAAATCCAGAACAGCTTCTCCTCTGGTAGCTTTTTCAACCTTCTGAAACAGAAAGTTGTCTCCAATGCAGTCCAGAAACTTATTGGATAGCCTGTGCCTCGCTGTGTTAGTTTCCCAACATATGTCTGGATAGTTGAAGTCCCCCATCACCACCAAATCTTGGGCTTTGGATAGTTTTGTTAATTGTTTAAAAAAGGCCTCATCCACCTCTTCCACCTGGCTAGGTGGCCTGTAGTAGACTCCTAGCATGATATCACCCTCGTTTTTTACCCCTTTTAGCTTAACCCAGAGACTCTCTACACAGCTATCTCCTACATTCATCTCCACTTCAGTCCAAGTGTGTACATTTTTAATATACAAGGCAACCCCTCCTCCCTTTTTTCCCTGTCTGTCCTTCCTGAGCAAGCCATACCCTTCCATACCAACATTCCAATCGTGCGTCCCATCCCACCAGGTTTCTGTAATACCAATGATATCATAGTTGTATTTATTGGTTAGCAATTCCAGTTCTTCCTGCTTATTACCCATACTTCTCGCATTTGTATATAGGCATCTAAGATACTGATTTGATCTTGCCTCCCTGTTGTGCCCTGACCCTCCTTTCTCCTTGCCATTATAGGCCGTAGTCCCCCCCATTTCCAACCCATCTCCCAGTACCGCACATTCAGCACTTACCTGTGGGCTTTGCTCACCTGCCCCCGACAAACCTAGTTTAAAGCCCTCCTCACAAGGTTAGCCAGTCTGTGTCCAAACAAGGCCTTCCCGCTCCTGGAAAGGTGAACTCCATCTCCGCCAAGCAGTCCTTCCTGGAAGAGCACCCCGTGATCAAGGAAGCCGAATCCCTCCTGGTGACACCATTGTCTCAGCCAGGCATTCACCTCCAGAATGCACCTCTCTCTGCCCGGGCCCCTACCTTTGACAGGAAGGATAGAAGAGAATACCACCTGCGCTCCAAACTCCTTCACCCGTACTCCCAAAGCCCTGTAGTCACACTTGATCCGCTCAGTGTCACACCTGGCAGTATCATTTGTGCCCACGTGGATGAGTAGCATGGGGTAGTAGTCAGAGGGCCAGATAATCCTCGACAATGCCTCCGTAACATCTCGGATACGGGCCCCTGGCAGACAGCATACCTCTCGAGATGAGCTGTCAGGGCGACAGATGGGTGCCTCCGTTCCCCTCAGAAGAGAGTCTCCAACCACCACTACCCTACGTTTCCTCCTCGCAGTGGTGGCAGGAGACTGCTCAACCTTGGTGGTGCAAGGCCTGGTCTCCTCCACTGTGGGGGGTGACTCCTTGTCTCCTGCTGAAAGTAAAGTGTAACGGTTATGTAACACAGTGGGAGGGTTAGGAGCAGGGGTGGAACACTGCCCGCTGCCAGAAGTAACCAGCTGCCAGTGCTCACCCTGCACCACTGCCTCCTCCATAAGTGGCTGGTCAACAGTCCCACATCCTACGACAGTGACCTCCGTGGACTCCACAGGAATACTGTCCAGGAATTCCTCATGGCTTCGAATGCTCCTCAGCCTGGCCACCTCCTCCTGTAGCTCTCCCACCTGCTGCCTGAGAGATTCCACCAGCAGGCACCTTTCACAACGGTTGTCTCCCCCAGCCTGGAGATCACTCAGTGGGAATTGCAAGCCACAAATACAGCAAGACCACACCAGGACCTGGGTAGAGGCATCCATGCTCAGGTTCTCTGTCTGGATACAGGCACAGGTGGAGGAGACAGGAGAAGTACTGGCACAAGCGCTTCGGGTCTTCATCACCATCAGTCACTCCCTCTGCCCAACTCCCTCTTCAACTCCCCTGTCTGCAGTCCCCTGTCCGCTTCGCTCCCCTGGTCGCACTGCTCTGGCTTTTTAAAGCCTGCTTGCCTAGGTCAGGCCTGCCCCCTTCTGAGTCACACAGGGGAAGGCTGAGCCTGAGGCTAATCAGAGGCAATCAAGGGAACAATGGCTGGCTCTCAGTCCCAACTGCCACAGAAGCTGAAACTGAAACTGCTAGCACTCACCTGGAATCAGACTCAATTCACACTTCAAACTGTAAAATTCAAACAGTCAGGCACACACACACACTCACACCACAGCTTGTACTCTCACCGGGTAGCCTCTTCGGCGGTGGGGTCGCTTTGCTCTCCCTCTTCAACTCCCCTGTCTGCAGTCCCCTGTCCGCTTCGCTCCCCTGGTCGCACTGCTCTGGCTTTTTAAAGCCTGCTTGCCTAGGTCAGGCCTGCCCCCTTCTGAGTCACACAGGGGAAGGCTGAGCCTGAGGCTAATCAGAGGCAATCAAGGGAACAATGGCTGGCTCTCAGTCCCAACTGCCACAGAAGCTGAAACTGAAACTGCTAGCACTCACCTGGAATCAGACTCAATTCACACTTCAAACTGTAAAATTCAAACAGTCAGGCACACACACACACTCACACCACAGCTTGTACTCTCACCGGGTAGCCTCTTCGGCGGTGGGGTCGCTTTGCTCTCCCTCTTCAACTCCCCTGTCTGCAGTCCCCTGTCCGCTTCGCTCCCCTGGTCGCACTGCTCTGGCTTTTTAAAGCCTGCTTGCCTAGGTCAGGCCTGCCCCCTTCTGAGTCACACAGGGGAAGGCTGAGCCTGAGGCTAATCAGAGGCAATCAAGGGAACAATGGCTGGCTCTCAGTCCCAACTGCCACAGAAGCTGAAACTGAAACTGCTAGCACTCACCTGGAATCAGACTCAATTCACACTTCAAACTGTAAAATTCAAACAGTCAGGCACACACACACACTCACACCACAGCTTGTACTCTCACCGGGTAGCCTCTTCGGCGGTGGGGTCGCTTTGCTCTCCCTCTTCAACTCCCCTGTCTGCAGTCCCCTGTCCGCTTCGCTCCCCTGGTCGCACTGCTCTGGCTTTTTAAAGCCTGCTTGCCTAGGTCAGGCCTGCCCCCTTCTGAGTCACACAGGGGAAGGCTGAGCCTGAGGCTAATCAGAGGCAATCAAGGGAACAATGGCTGGCTCTCAGTCCCAACTGCCACAGAAGCTGAAACTGAAACTGCTAGCACTCACCTGGAATCAGACTCAATTCACACTTCAAACTGTAAAATTCAAACAGTCAGGCACACACACACACTCACACCACAGCTTGTACTCTCACCGGGTAGCCTCTTCGGCGGTGGGGTCGCTTTGCTCTCCCTCTTCAACTCCCCTGTCTGCAGTCCCCTGTCCGCTTCGCTCCCCTGGTCGCACTGCTCTGGCTTTTTAAAGCCTGCTTGCCTAGGTCAGGCCTGCCCCCTTCTGAGTCACACAGGGGAAGGCTGAGCCTGAGGCTAATCAGAGGCAATCAAGGGAACAATGGCTGGCTCTCAGTCCCAACTGCCACAGAAGCTGAAACTGAAACTGCTAGCACTCACCTGGAATCAGACTCAATTCACACTTCAAACTGTAAAATTCAAACAGTCAGGCACACACACACACTCACACCACAGCTTGTACTCTCACCGGGTAGCCTCTTCGGCGGTGGGGTCGCTTTGCTCTCCCTCTTCAACTCCCCTGTCTGCAGTCCCCTGTCCGCTTCGCTCCCCTGGTCGCACTGCTCTGGCTTTTTAAAGCCTGCTTGCCTAGGTCAGGCCTGCCCCCTTCTGAGTCACACAGGGGAAGGCTGAGCCTGAGGCTAATCAGAGGCAATCAAGGGAACAATGGCTGGCTCTCAGTCCCAACTGCCACAGAAGCTGAAACTGAAACTGCTAGCACTCACCTGGAATCAGACTCAATTCACACTTCAAACTGTAAAATTCAAACAGTCAGGCACACACACACACTCACACCACAGCTTGTACTCTCACCGGGTAGCCTCTTCGGCGGTGGGGTCGCTTTGCTCTCCCTCTTCAACTCCCCTGTCTGCAGTCCCCTGTCCGCTTCGCTCCCCTGGTCGCACTGCTCTGGCTTTTTAAAGCCTGCTTGCCTAGGTCAGGCCTGCCCCCTTCTGAGTCACACAGGGGAAGGCTGAGCCTGAGGCTAATCAGAGGCAATCAAGGGAACAATGGCTGGCTCTCAGTCCCAACTGCCACAGAAGCTGAAACTGAAACTGCTAGCACTCACCTGGAATCAGACTCAATTCACACTTCAAACTGTAAAATTCAAACAGTCAGGCACACACACACACTCACACCACAGCTTGTACTCTCACCGGGTAGCCTCTTCGGCGGTGGGGTCGCTTTGCTCTCCCTCTTCAACTCCCCTGTCTGCAGTCCCCTGTCCGCTTCGCTCCCCTGGTCGCACTGCTCTGGCTTTTTAAAGCCTGCTTGCCTAGGTCAGGCCTGCCCCCTTCTGAGTCACACAGGGGAAGGCTGAGCCTGAGGCTAATCAGAGGCAATCAAGGGAACAATGGCTGGCTCTCAGTCCCAACTGCCACAGAAGCTGAAACTGAAACTGCTAGCACTCACCTGGAATCAGACTCAATTCACACTTCAAACTGTAAAATTCAAACAGTCAGGCACACACACACACTCACACCACAGCTTGTACTCTCACCGGGTAGCCTCTTCGGCGGTGGGGTCGCTTTGCTCTCCCTCTTCAACTCCCCTGTCTGCAGTCCCCTGTCCGCTTCGCTCCCCTGGTCGCACTGCTCTGGCTTTTTAAAGCCTGCTTGCCTAGGTCAGGCCTGCCCCCTTCTGAGTCACACAGGGGAAGGCTGAGCCTGAGGCTAATCAGAGGCAATCAAGGGAACAATGGCTGGCTCTCAGTCCCAACTGCCACAGAAGCTGAAACTGAAACTGCTAGCACTCACCTGGAATCAGACTCAATTCACACTTCAAACTGTAAAATTCAAACAGTCAGGCACACACACACACTCACACCACAGCTTGTACTCTCACCGGGTAGCCTCTTCGGCGGTGGGGTCGCTTTGCTCTCCCTCTTCAACTCCCCTGTCTGCAGTCCCCTGTCCGCTTCGCTTTTCAGTGTAGTGTAGACGTACCCCCAGTGATTGTCCTGACTTCGCTTTTCACGCAGCTCATGAAGCCCAGCTGTGCGCTGAGCCCCGTCTGGTTCATCTGTCTCTCCAGCTGGCTCTTCTGGGTGACGATAATGTTTCGTACCACTGTGATAGTGAGCCGTATGGCAGCTGCTGCAGAGACGCTGACAGCCGTCACCCCAATGCCTTCCACGACAGCTATGGCGTCTCCCGAGGCATCCCCGATGGGGATCCCAAACACTAGGAGGAGACCACGCACCCCAATAGCTACCATGATCAAAAGGATCACAGCCACCCACAGCGGGAGGAAGAGGAACTTCTTGCTAACCCATTCCTGATCCCCTGGTCTTTCGATGATGCTACATTTCCTGTCTATGGTCCTGTAAATGCTCATGGGTAGGAGACCAAAGTGGCTTTCGATGCCGTCGCACAGTGTGGTAATGAGGCCTGCCCAGAGCTGGTCGCAGCCCGCGTACTCCCAGGCGCTGAAATGGATGAAGACGTGTTTCACGTTCCTTCTCCACTTCTGCTGCTCCGTCAGGACCGGCCGGTAGAAGATCATGAGTAACAGGAGCTTGAGTAGATCCCGGCCAGTGTTGTCACGCTGCATCTTCTGCATCCGCTGAAATTCCTCCTGGTCTTTCTTCTTCGATTCGTTTTCCATGTTCTCTGAGATAAAAGAGGAAGATATGTTAGGTACCTGGCAGTGCCTTAAATCTCTCCTCCTGAAGGGTCTTCCAGCTTCACAATCCCTCCCTTCTGGGAAGCAATCAAGAATGGGTAGCTCTTGGCAAAGCCATCCTTAGGATTGATGGGATCCTACACCGTTCTATTAAACTGGTGCCCATCTGCCCAACAGCAGCCCAGATGGATGTTGAATTTTTAGCGATGTGATTTTATAACCCTCATCCACACACTAATAAACAAACACATTTTAAACTAAGGTCCTGTCGACTCTCACAGTAAATTCAGCAAATATTTAGCAGAGGTTGGCAAATGCCTGTTAAATGGCTTCATTACTATGTCGTCGATGTTCTGCCAGTAGCTCGAGCAGACTTTGTCACTTGTAAATTAACTAGATCTTCTAGAACTTCTGCTGCTGGAGGAAGCAGAGCCACAGACCATGGATAGGAAGAGGCAGGTGGGTGGAGTGGACATGAAAACCCAGTGCTGCTCCAAATTTTCAGGTCCCCTATGCGATTGCATAATCGGCAAATGAGTACGGGTGGCTCTGGCTCTTTGGAGATGGTTGTCATCCACTAATCCCCATCCCCACAAGGTTCCTTCCCCATCTTACGTTCCCCGGGGCAGTACTCACCCTTGATTTTGTGTAAGAGCAGGTTTTTGCAATGTCCCCATGGTGCATAAAACCCAGCAGTCACTGGCGTGGGCACAGTGTACAGGGCCTTCGCTAAAGCGAGGCAGTAGATATCCTCCTTGGTCTGGAACCCTGCAACGGGGATGAGGTAAAACACGAAGATTAGCCTCACCGAGCGCATCCACAGTGGATGCTCAACAGTGTCTCCTCTAATATTTTTCGGTTCAAGGTACTAGGTACAAGGGGAGGGAGCAAACAAATGTCCGAAACCAGACAAGTTTATTTTAGGCTATAAATATTGGGGTGCCTGGCCTTACCCCCTTTGCATGGCCGAAGGGACAACAGAGACTTACTGACTGAATTGCTCCTCATCCTGGAGCACTTGAGTTGGTGCACGCGTAACCGCAAATCCAGGGCACTAGATCTGTGACTACACAGCTATAAACCTGGCCAAGTGCCTCTGTCACCAGACGGTGCCTGTGGTCGGTCTTTGTGCATAACAGCGAGATCTGCAGCAGGAGCAGGCTGCGTTACCTGCACTGACCACTGATAACACCAGAGCTCCAAGAACAGAAGCACTGAGCCACGCTGCTGAGGCAACCACATCACAGCTCTTAACACTAGGAGCCCGTAAGTACTCCTGTAGACCCTGCTTTCGCTGGCATTAAGCCAAACAGCGTCCACAGAGCCCCCTGGCACTCCTGCGCCCTGCTGTGCAATGCAGAGGGAGAGATGGAGAAGAGAAAGGCCCACGTGTTCCTTTGCCCTGGCCCAGGCTAGCCTATGCCACTTCCCATGGTTCTGTGGGCCAGACTTGCAGGGCGGGGAAAAGAGATGTAGAGGTCATGGTGGGTAATCAGCAGAACATGAGCTCCCATTGTGGCGTTGGGGCTTAAAAAGCTATTGTAATTCTGGGATGTATAAACAGGAAACGCTTGAGCAGGAGTAAAGAGGTTGTCTCGCTTCTGTGATGGATGGGAGGCCCACTGTTCTTTTCTGAACATCCCAGTATTCAGTGACTAAAGGGTTAAACCTAGCTAGCTAGAAAGTGTTGGCAGGGAGCCAGGAGCACCAGTGAGAAGAAAGAGTTCAGATCTGCATTAAAAGGGAATCTGTCTGCTGTTTTTCTTTGTGAGTTTAATCCTGGAGCTGTGGAAGGGGATGAGGGGGGGGATGAATTGAACTGGGCAGGGACATCATGCCTAAAAAAAAGAATACCTGGGCCTAGAATTGGACTGGACCTTGGAAGTGTGGATACTTGAGTAGATAGAGAATGTTTATTTAGATGCGATCAGGTTATTTTTTTGTTTTGTTGTTTGGTTAAACTCCTCTGTGCTAAATCCATATCCCCTCCTCTCCCCACTATAACTTTAAACTGAATCCCAGGGATGCAATTGTCTGTGTTTTAATCTGTTCTTTTCTCAGTTGCGCTATAACTCCTAGCAGCCAAGTCAGCTTTACAAATGAATACCTTTTTGTTTTCTTAATATAATCACCTATTTTAAGGCTGTGACGGACCCCCGCCGGTCCGCACTAGGGCCAGGGCCGCCGGCGCCCCATGGAGCCCGCCGGACGGACCGGCAGGCAGCCGGGAGGGCAGGGGAGAGCGCGCCGGGGAAGAAACCCCGCAGGGGGAGGGGCGGCTAAAACCCCGGCGGGGAAGGAGGGGTCAGGGACAACTCCCTGAGGGGGGCGAGGAGTCCGCCCGGCGTTCCGCCCGGCCAGAGCCACACGGGACTGGCGTCAGGCTGGGACGCCCCGGCCGTGACGTCGACAGACGCCAGGGCGCCGGGGGGACGGCCCGAGCGTCCCTGACGTCATCACCCGGGCCGCTTGAAAAGCGGCCCGGCGGAGCAGGAAAAGGCGGCACTCGGGAGAGCTGCCGCCACCACCGCTGACCTAGCCGCCGAGGGGGAACCCCCCCACGCTGGAGGAGAAGAAGGAGTGACCCTGAACCCTCACGACGGCCGCAGGACGAGACCGGCGCCTCGGGCGGGGTAAGTGACTGCGGGACTTTCCCCATCGGGGAGGAGGGGGGCGGAGAGTGGAAGCAGCCCGGGGCGGGGGCCTTTTGGCGCCCGTGGACAGGCGCGTTACGGGGATAAACCCCCCCTGTCGTGGGAGGAACGTACGCTTCGTTCCCCCCCACTTAGGGCCCCGGGCTGGGACCCGGTGGAGAGGGCGGGCCCGGGCCCCCCACATCCCCCCTCCCTACCACGACAACCCCAACCCAACGAACCCCGCTGGGGTGACTAGATAAAAGGGCAAGGACCCTGTCACTTTGACTGGCCGGGTGGGGACCCGACTTAGGGGCCGACCGCCGGAGGCGGCCCCGTCCCCCCCCGCCGGGACCCCGGGCTTACCGGTACCCTGGGACAGCCCCGGAAAAGACGAACCCCGAGTTCGCTGATCCCTGGTCCGGACTCGCGGCCGGGTGATCGCACTCAACGACCAGACGGCGGGTCCGCTGAACCCCCCTTCCTCCGCCGGAAGGGGGCGCTCGCACCCACACAGGCCGTCACAAAGGCTATGATCTGATTTTGTATCCTGGAAAGTAATAGGAGGTCTGTGTATACCTGCCTAAGACTAAGAGGACAGCTATCAGAAATTACAGTTTGTTTTCATTTTTCTTTTTTTCTTTCCAAGTGCTAAATAAAGGGGAATAATCACATCCCTAGATCTGCTGACAGTGCTCCTCCTAATGCAGCCTAATATGCCATTAGCCTTCTTGGCTACAAGGGCACACTGTTGACTCATATCCAGCTTCTCATCCACTGTAACCCCCAGGTCCTTTTCTGCAGAACTGCTACTTAGCTGGTTGGTCCCAGGCCTGTAACAGTGCTGGGGATTCTTCTGTCCCAAGTGCAGGACTCTACACTTGTCCTTGTTGAACCTCATCAGATTTCTTTTGGCTCTTGTGTAAAAGAGTTTGGGGTACCCTTCTGGAATACGTTCCCAAGTGACTTCTTCCTGCGTTCAAGAAGAAAAAGTTTTTTTCCACTTGGGTAGAGGCAGCAACCCTCCTAAGCTCAGGGAATCTGTGACCTTGGGGAGTTTTGAAGCAGAAGCCCATAGAGACACGGTATTTTAAGGTCTCTTTTGGGCCCACACCTTCTGCACTCCAAGTGCCAGAGTGGGGAACCGACTTAGCCTCTTTATTCGGCACTTGAACTTCTGCTGCTGGAGTTCTGTGCCCAGCTCTGGTGACCAGAATTCCAGATGGATGTTGATAAATTAGAGAGGGGTCATGTCAAGGCTGTTTCCCACTCTGGCACTCCAAGTGCAGAAGGTGGGGGCCCACAAGAGACTTTAAAATACCCTGCCACTGGAGGCTTGCGTTGGTGTTGCTGCCATCATCCAAATGCACAAACCCCTTTGAGAACCAGACAGGTGCATTTCAGAATTCCCTCCTGTGGGGTACCTTCCTTGTCCTTGACACTCCCTCCAGAGAGAGCTTGAAAACCTGTAATTTCTCCTAGAAGTATGGCTTGCTGTCTTAGGCACGTGCATACAGAACCTTCCGCCCTCTAGGATGCAGGAATCAGATCATGGTTTTAAAAATGTGACGTCTATTAACAAAACAAATACACTTGGTGAAACATTACTTAGAATCATAGAACCATAGAGCTGGAAGAGACCTCAGGAGTCATCAAGTCCAGCCCCTGCCCAAGGCAGGACCTATCCCAACTAAATCAATCCATCCAGGGCTTTGTCAAGCCAAGACTTAAAAACCTCTAGGGATGCAGATTCCACCACCTCCCTAGGGAACCCATCTCAGTGTTTCCCTACCCTCCTAGTGAAATAGTTTTTCCTAATATCCAACCTAGACCTTCCCCATTGTAACTTGAGACCATTTCTCCTTGTTCTGCCATCCGTCACTACTGTGAACAGCCTCTCTCCATCCTCTTTGGAACCTCCCTTCAGGAAGTTGAAGGCTGCTATCAAATCCCCCCTCTCTCTTCTCTTCTGCAGACTAAACAAACCCAAATCCCTCAGTCTCTCCTCATAGGTCATGCGCTCCAGCCCCCTAATCATTTTGGTCGCCCTCCGCTGGACCCTCTCCAATGCGTCCACATCCTTTCTATAGTGGGGGCCCCAGAACTGGACACAATACGCCAGATGTGGCCTCACCAGAGCCGAATGAAGGCGAATAATCACTTCTCTGGATCTGCTGGCAATGCTCCTCCTAATGCACCCTAATATTCCATTAGGTTTCTTGGCTACAAGGTCACACTGTTGACTCATATCCAGCTTCTCATCCACTGTAACCCCCAGGTCCTTTTCTGCTGAACTGCTACTTAGCCAGTCGGTCCCCAGCCTGTAACTATGCTCGGGATTCTTCTATCCCAAGTGCAGGACTCTGCACTTGTCCTTGTTGAACCTCATCAGATTTCTTTTGGCCCAATCCTCTAATCTGTCTAGGTCACTCTGGACCCTATCCCTGCCCTCCAGCATATCTACTGCCCTCCAGCGTATCTACTTGGTTGCTAGGTGTTACAAAGAAACTGAAAAAAGAAAGATTAAAACACAGAAAATCGCTTCCCTGGGATTCAGTTTGAAGAGTTCCAGGGTAAAGGGGGATAGTTACATGTGCTTAGCAAAAAGAAGTCCAACAAACTAAAAAAATAAAGAAAATAACCTAGTAGCAACTGACTAAAAATTCCCTGTTCTACTCACATCTCTCTTGTTCCAAGATTTAGTCTTTCCCTAGCCAAGAAAGTCGCTGGATTCTGCTTGCCCAGGTTCCTGGCTTAATTCACATCTTCCAGGCATGATCACACAACAGGCACATCACTGCTTCCAATTCAAAACCCCAAATTCTGTTTCCATTTTCTTTCCTGGCCTCCTGTCAACTCGCTTCCTGCTTCTCTAGCATTCCTGGAGACTTTCTAGGACCTTTTGTCTATGGTTTCAACCTTTCCAGGCAAGACAGTTAGGGTTAAGTCCCAAGACTTTCAGGCAACCGTCTGCTTTTGACACGACCTGCCTGTTTCTCTTCAGCTAACTCTTGCTTACTTTGGTTCAGGCCTCAGGCCTTACACCAGGCCCATGCTTCAGGCCCATCCTTTCTAGTACAGGATGTAGCCTGGTAACAAAGCCCTGACTGTGGTATCAGGAAACCTGGGTTCTATTCCTGCCTCTCCCACAGGTTGGAGAGGTTATTCCCTGTCTGTAAAATAAGACTAATGATACTAAGCTTCCCTTTTTAGACCTACACACAGCAACTAGGGATTTTTATTAACTACTCAAATATCGGTGAGCCTGGCTGTTCCTCTTGGAATCATGTTAAATGCTTGATCCCCATGACCAAAGTCTCAGATACTGGGAGAAGTGACACGGGGGAATAAAAGCTGCTGTCTGAGGTAAACTACCTGGCAGGAATCCCCTGGAATGGGAGCCATCGCTACCAGGAGCCCAGGAATAACAAGACTCCAAAAGTCCAGCTGCCAGGCAGTTTGACCATCTCCTTCAGGCCAGTGGCCCAGAATTCCAGGACATCTTTGGGCCTGGGTTTAAAAAGAGGCAGTACCGTGTGCTCAGCCCCTTTTTATCCATCCCCTTTCCCTCCATTGGCACGCAACCCTCAAATGGCCAAAGGTTTCCCTTTCCCTCCCTCCTTGGTTAAACAAGCTGGTTAAACAGCTCGAGGTGATGGAGTGATAAGCACCCACTGACAGAGTCGCTCGGGTTGCAGGGCCAGCGTAAGTCCGCTTTTAAAACTGCCGGCCATAGCTGCAGCTACGGGAGGGGACTCTAGCAAGGGCCTGGAACAAGGAACAGGGCTCCACTCCTGCATGGGATTCGGGCTTCCCCCAGGCAGATGCTCTGTTGCTGCTTTCCTGTCTCTCCCTTCTCCAGGTGGAAAGGGACGGTTAGCCAGTGTTCCCTGCAAGCTGAGCTCTTGGGCGGCCAGCCAGGAGATATTCAAATGCTGCCCAGCTTGCTAGCCGGTAGCATGTGTTTCTAGTGGTGGTGCATGTGGTGTACTGGGTGTAGACATAGATCTTGTTGTTATAGTAACTGCGTTAGGTCACTGGGGGTCAGCCCAGCTGGTTTGGGTTTTTTCTAGCTAGCTCCGTGCTATGCAATAAAATGGACACTTGCAACTACTCAAGCTCTCTGTATTTCCACTGATTTCTTCCCATACTGTGAAACTCCACGTGACGTAACAGTGCACATCCGTGCATGCCTTGGTGCACATAACAAAATGTATTCCGCACAGGAGTGGGGGAAAAAGTAGAGGCATTATTGCCGCTAGCTCCTTACTGAAACTCAGTGAAAGGCAGGGGAAATGAGAGATCAAGATCCTGAGACTGACAGTCCCCAGGAACAATAGGGAGAGGCTAAAGTCCCAGTTCAGCCTGACTGGCAGAGCAGGGAGCCAGGAGGGAGCCAGGGTCGGCAGAGTGGGACTGAGCTAAGGAGAGAGCAGGGGCCCGCACTGAGCTGGGGAGCAGGGCTGGCCTCGGGGAGGGAGAAGGGGAGGCCGGGGTCAGGATCGGGGGCAGTGCGACTGGCCTCAGGGAGGAAGGGGGTCAGAGGCAGCATGACTGGCCTCGGGGAGGGAGAAGGGGAGGCCGGGGTCAGGATCGGGGGCAGTGCGACTGGCCTCAGGGAGGAAGGGGGGGTCAGGGGCAGCATGACTGGCCTCGGGGAGGGAGAAGGGGGGGCCAAGGTCAGGATCTGGCCCCTCCCCCCCAGAGCTGCTTCCCATCCCCTCTTCCTTCCAGCCAGTTCCTCCCCCCCCCCCCAGCCAGTCCCTCTTCCTCCCTCCCCCCTGCCCAGGATCAAGTGTGTCCGTTTTTTTGGGGGAGGGTCTACCTGGCAACCCTACGAGTCAGACCCAGCGCAGGCACCAAGTGATGGGGACTGCCAGAACTTTGGGAACCTGAGTCTGCGGGGTGGGGGTTTGTGGCAGTTCAGGAGATGAAAGGGGAAGGCACCAAGGGTCAGGGTGTAGGAGAGAGACAAATGCCAGGGGGCCAAGTGGAGACAATAAGGAAAAGGGCAGGAGGGGAGGTGTCAGTGAGGGGGGGGGACAGGATGATGCTAGGAGAGGAGAGGGGAAGGGCTTTGGGGGCTAGAGGGGAGAAGGGGAGGTGCTGGGAGAAGGCTTGAAAGAAGGCATGAGGAAGGCGGAGATGGAGCAAGGCACGTGTAAAGGCACAGGGGCATGAGGGGAACGGGGGCAGAGGGTGGTGAGGGAGTGGGCAAAGGGGGCAGGGGCAGTGAGGGAAGGGGGAGGCACCAAGAGGGTGCAAGGGTAAGGGAAGGTGCAGGTGCCAGGGAGTCCGGGGGTGAAGCAGAAGGGCAGACACCTGCAGGGGAGGGACCAGCAGCAGAGGAGAGAGGCAGGGCAGGTGTGTAGAGGGAGGTGTTAGAAGAGGGGATGAGGAGGGGTAGCTCACATGGTCAGAGTGGGGCTACTGGAGGAGTGGGCACAGGGGGAGAGAGAAAGGCTGCTGGAGGGGGCAGGTCTCGGGAAGGCTGAGGGCAGTGAGAAGGGCAGGAGTCAGGACAGCAGAGGTGGGTGAGGGGTTGGGGGAGCAGTAGGCACCAGGGGAGCTGATGGAGGAAGGGAAGGAGACAGGGCAGCAGAGGGGAAAGGTAAGTGGTTCATAAGATATTTAAGAATAACTTGGGTGCCACCATGGCACATCCAAACAAGCCACACTCAGTACTGGTGCACAACACAAAATGTATTGTGCTCATGGGAGGAAACTCTTAGAGGGAACACTTCCCCCAGCCTCTCCACCCCCCGAGTTAATGTCACACACATTGGGTTAATGCAATTGCAGGATCGTTGCATGAGGGGGGTTTGGTGAGGGCCAAACTAATCCCTATTGGTAAGTGGATGGTGGGAAAAGTCCTTGGGGGGGGGGGAGGTCACATGACACCTTTTATTTCTGGTCATGTGTCCATATTGCCCTGAAAGTGTTACCTCCAGAGGCGTGGCTAATGGGGGTCAAAGAGTACATTTAAAAACATTCTTTGGGTGCACACCCTAATGAAATGTGCTGCGCACGCCAATGGGCAGAGAGCAGATCCAGTCCTGGGAGCAGGGCTGCAGCCACAGAGTTGTAGACGCCACCCAGAAAGCAGATCCCCCCCCCATATACACACACCCTTGCTTCCTGGAATCAGCCACCTAGGTGAATAAAGCTGGAAACCCCCATGCCTATAGCTGTGCGCCTTTGCTTTCAATAGCTACAGCCATTCTAAAGTGCCCAGATCTCACAACAGAAAGGAGACGTCCCAATGAGCTGCTAAGCTGTGCTGCCTGCCACGGACAAGTAGCTCCAAGAGGAGCAAGTGCTGTTGACTCTGGAGCCTAATGATGGTGGTGTCTTCCAGCCATTTTCAGATTAGTACAGCTGTGAACCAGGTGCCAGCTGGCCATGGGGTCCCATAGACCTGGCTTGTGCAGCCTAACCTGATAACCAAGCAGTCCATCCATTACTAGCCAGCCGATTACCTTGGGCATGGGAGACCATCCCACTCGTAATTCCTGGGGCCTTCACGCACTGACAGGGCTTGACTTGATCGGCCAGCTAGGGAGAAAGAAATAAACAGAAGGCAGAGGAGTCACCAAGAGATCAGAAGACCAGCACGATGCCTTATAGGCCGTTCAGCTGTGAAGAGTCACCAAGACAGGGCAGGTGATGCTAACCTGAGTTAGTCCATTAGCTGCGGCTAGGCTGGGCCACGAGAGGAGAGACAGGCAGTAAATCTGCAGCTGTCAGACCATAAGGAGGACACGGAGGTTTCGAAACCAGCTCAGAGAACAGGGCTGGGTAAGATGCAACCCACCTAACACTGTGATCTGGCCGCTTTCTGTTTAGATCCTGCTGCCCATGCCGCCGAATTCTAAGTGGGGACTCAGGCAGCAGGATCCAATTTTAAATGATTCACGGCTCGTGGTTACAGCAGGGGCAGGAGCCACGAGCCCTTTAAAAAGCTGTAGCCACGCTGGACAGCTGCCAGTAGTGGCAAAGCTGTGAGCTCTTTTCTGTGCTTTTAATTGAAAGCCTCAGCCACGGAGAACTCTGAGGGTGGGCTAGTCCACAACACCGCCCCTTCTGCCTCAGGCTCCGCCCCTTCTGTGGGTGGAGCCGGCCTATGACCCCATACCAAAATCCATTAAGTGGCCCCCTTCTGAAAATTATTGCCCAGCCCTGTCACAGAATCATAGAAAAGTCTGAGTGGAAGGGACCATGATAGGTCCAGTGTTTCGCAAACTTTTTTTATAATGTACCCCCTTTAAAAAAAAATGTGTAAGTACCCCCAGTACCTACAGTTTTCAGACACACACAATTTTTTTCTACCGTTGCAACACATTTGTTTAAACAACTGCATCGTAGCCGGGCGGGCAATGGCATTTTTGGGTGTAAAAGGTACAAAAAGAATAAAGCGCTGTCAAACTGAAAACTAAAATTCAGTTTTCTCCAAATTTCAGTTGTGTTGACGTGTCCCCCAGACATCTCTTGAGTACCTTTAAGGGGACTCGTACCACTGGTCGAGAAGCACTGATCTAGTCCACCCCTGCACCGAGACAGGACCAAGCATGTTTGTCTCACCTCTTGGCTCCTAGGACACGGCTTGAACTAACGCACTTGGAAAGACATTATCGTATATACGCCCAAAGTGCTTCGTCTCAGTGTATTACCATAAAATCTAACTGACCAAACTCTGACCTTTCATTTCCCTGTCACTTGGCCAGCCACAGCCTCACAAGCCTTCGGCATCGATCTCAAAGCCTTCGTCACGCTTTTACACACCTGTGCTGACACGCTTGTGAGCCAGGCACACTTGTGCGACACGTCCCAAAGCACTTGCTCCAGGGCATTACATCGCACTTGCCTGCCTTTGATGGACAGGGAAAGGGAGACCTGAAAGGCCTCTCCAAGGTCACCAGCGCGAGAGTGAGCGCAGAATTGAGGAGCAAGGGTCTAACACACAATTTGTGCCTTAGTCACTAGGTGGCATTAGATTAGAGCCCGGGAGTTCTTACAGCCAACCCCCTGCCCCCTCCACTAGGCCATGCTGCTGGCCTCCCGCCTCTCCCCCAGGCCTTGGAGACAGATGGGAGGCTGGAGCCAGCCTGCGCAGAAGGGGCTGTAACGCTTACAGCTCGTTCATGACACTGCCCCTGCGCAGCCCCTCTCAGATCCACACTCGGAACCCACAAGAAACACCCCAAGAGCAGAGATGAAACCGCCACTCACCTGCAGCCCAGCTTCCAGGAAGGGCAAAGCAAAAGCGGCGCTCGCGGATTCCAGCCCAGCCTGGCACCTGCTTCCTGAACTTTGGCCCCTTTCCTCCAAGATAGCAGGAGGCTGCTCTGGGCCTTTTGTGCCCACGACGGGGCAGAAAAGCAAACTCAGCTGTTGGTTCCATCTTGCGGGCAGAGCCCCGGCAGACAGTGGCAGGCGGGGGTATCGACTGACCCTCCAACCCAGGATATTCCCCCCACACCTGGATTCGCTTCCTAGTCATCCCCATCTCCCTGCACGATCCTTGTTTCTCATCCCGCCGGTCCGAGAAATTGTCAGAGCAGGTTGATCCCGACCTTGCCAAGGGCTTAGGTTACATCACAAGGCTTTGCCGCCACAGCTGGCTTGGCTTGGGTGTGTGGCAAAGCCCCCCCCCCCCCCCCGCTGGCACAGCTATTCTGGCAAAGCCGCCAGGGCAAATGGCAACTCTGCCGAAAAGCATCTGCTGGCTTTAAGCTCCCTGCGAGCTGTTCTCATCGCTCAGCCATCACCACCACTGCCCTGCCTCTGTCCTGCTCCTCATCCCCGCCCCCACTCCTATCCCCTGCTCTCCTCCATCTCCTCCCCCTTCCCTTCTCCTGCCCCTCCCCATTTCCACCTGCCCTGCCCATCCCCGTCCTCTCCCTCCCCCCGTCTGTCCCCCTCTTATGTGAGGGCTTTGCTGGAAACGCCCCCCCCCCCAAGCCAGGGAGATCTCCCCTCCGGGAACAATTCAGCCCCCCCCATCTCGCTCCCTCCACTCCACAGTATTTCCTCCATTCCCCACAGTTGAAAATTGAGCTCCCCCATCCCCTCAGGTGACAGTCGGGCTCCCCCATACGCAGCTGCCTAGGTAGGCACCTCCGCAGCCAGAGCCTGCCCCTGGCGCCCACGTCCCCTCCCCGACTGCCTGTCCCAGGCGACCACCTGAACCTGCGTCCCCCATTCCCTCAGATCACAGCTCCCTCCCTGACCCTGCACCCCCCGACACCCCTCCCCCAGGCCAGACTCCTCTCTGGCACCCGCACCCCCTCCCCCAAACCCTCTGCTCCCCCTTCACCCAGGTCACAGCTCCCTCCCTGACCCTGCACCCCCCCGACACCCCTCCCCCAGGCCAGACTCCTCTCTGGCACCCGCACCCCCTCCCCCAAACCTTCTGCTCCCCCTTCACCCAGGTCACAGCTCCCTCCCTGACCCTGCACCCCTCTAGAGCCCCTCCCCCAGGCCAGAGTCCTCTCCTGCGCCCATACCCCCTCCTGGACCCTGCACCCCTATCCACCGCCCCAGATCATACCCCCCCCCTGCACCCAGGCTCCACCCCTAAGCTCCCTTCTGCACCCAACCGCCCCGTCCCAGACCCCAAACCCCTCGGTAGAAATGTGGCCCTTGATCAGTTGCCAAAATGGCCCCCCCATTACAAATTATTGACCAAGCCTGATCCAAATGTTTTTTGAAACATTGTTTAATGAGAATGTAAATACAATTCAATACAATTGGGAGGGTTGGGGGGAGGGGGACGCAGCTGCTGGCTCCTCAGCTCTTGCTGCTCTCACTGGGTGTCTTCCTGCTGCAAGGGAAGCAGAATCCGTCACATTCATCCCTGGGGACTCAGGGGAACTGGCCCCCCAGCATTTCCACCCTCCTCCCCCTGCTCTCTGGTCACCCCCCGTCAGGCCCGCAGGGTGAGCTCCTGACCCCCCCCCCCCCCGAGCTCCTGACACCTCGGCCCCCTCCCGCCTCCTAGGACAGTTTCTGTGTTCAGAGCCTCCCCCACCCCCAGGGACGCTCACAGGGGCAGGAGGGATTCTGCCAGCAGGGACGTGGGGTGGGGGCAGCCTGAGGAAAGGGGCGGGGGACTCCCTGAGGGGATGGGAAGGAGACCCTGGCCCTGCCCCACTCTCCTGATCTGCTCCGGCTGCTCACCATGTATTCCAGGAGCTGATGGGCCTGCCCATGCAGGGCGTGGGCCAGGACCAGCCCGGCCTGGCTGGGGCGCCGCAGGGGGGAGCGGGCAGCGAGCAGAGCCTTGTCCAAAAAGCAGTTCTCCTGCTCTGCTGTGAAGAGCTGCCCAAAGACCTGGAATCAAGAGCACAGGAGGTTTCAGCTGACGGCCCAGAGCCCGGCCCCAACTCCTGGGGCTAAAACAGCTTCCTCCTCCCCCAAACTCCCTTCCAGACCCTGCACCCAGATGCTCTCCTCACCCGGCACCCCAACCCCTGCCCCAGGTCACAGCTTCCTCCTGCCCCCAAGACCCTCCTACCCCCACGAGGGCCCCAGCCAGCCCCACCCCCGAGCCCTGCCCTGCCCTGGCAGCGCGTCCTTACCTCTCCCACCCTCACGCTGTTGCTGTGAGCCAGGACCCATCTTTCTTTGTAGTAGTGTCTGCACCACAGGTCCTCTGCCTGGTGGATGTTGAGGCCTGCAAGAGACACAACAGGGTCATTCTGCTGGCAGGTCTGAGCCCTTCCCCTCCCACGGGTCCCTGCAGGCATCCCTGGGCAAATGGAGGGGCACAGGGGGCAGAAGGGGAACACAGAGGGACGCATCCCCCCTTGGGCCAGTCTGGGGGAAAAGGGCTGGGTCCCCTCCCCCCGCCGCCGGCACCCTCAGGGTGTCCCTGGGGCCCAGGTCCCGGCTGGGTTCCTTACCCCTGTGGTGCAGGAGGAGTTGATACAGGCTGTGCACCCCCTCCCGGGCCAGCCGGCTGACGTCTTCGGATGGGTCCGAAATAAAAAGGCCCAGCTGGGCCACGTGGTGACCCATCCTCGGCCAGTCGGCGGAGTTCTGAGGGGAGAGAAGAGGGGGGGTCCCTCAGCATCCTGGGGCTGCACGTCCCATGCAAACGGCCGCCGAGGCGGGTCTGAGCTCGGGGGACGGACAGAGACACCTCCCGGGGCGGGGCGGGGCCGGCCTTGCGAGGAGACAACCCTGAGCAATGGCCCCGACTGAAGGGTCACTCCGGGGGTGGAACAAGGGGATCCACTGACGGCCACTCCCCAGTCCCCAGGCCCAGTCCCTCAAGAGCCCCCCTGAAGGGCCCAGGGTCACCCCTCCCCGGGGAAAGGAGAACGCGGCCCATTCCCGGCCCATTCCCGGCCCTGCCTCTGCCTCCCGGGGACGCTCCCAGCCCCGCGCCCTGCAGCCCCAGACCCCCCGGCTCCGAGGTCACTTACGTCAAACCCCGGGAGGGTGGTGGCGACTCCCAGCAGGGCCGTGGTGCTGCCAAGGGCCCTGGCTCGCTCCTGGGGCAGGCGGGACTCCAGCCACGGGCTCAGGTGCTGGGGGGGAAAGAGGCAGGTCAGGACCCGTAGGGAGGTGCCGGTTCTGGGCAGAGCCTGGGGCTCCTCTCGGACTGTGCCCCCCCCAGCCACTGACACTGCTCCTCTCTCGGCCCCCCCCCGAGGAAGCAGGGACAATGGCCCCGTCCCCCCCACGGGGCTCACCTCCATTATGAGCTGCAGCCGGGCGGTGTCTGGGGACTCGGCGAGGAGGCTCGCCAGTAGGGCCTGGAGGTCGTAGGGAAGGGCCCGGATGAACTGCTGCAAGACAAGGGGGAGCCCTGGGTCAGAGGGGGGTTGGGGTTGGGGAATCCAGGCCACCCGCTGGCTCCGGGGTGCAGCCTTGAGCAGGGTCTGAGCTGCCTCGCAGAGCAGGGAGGAGCCCAGGCTGGGCATGGAAGGGACGGGCCCCCCGGGAGAGCAACGGGAACCCTGGAGGGAAGGATCCAAACCTGCAGCTTCTTCCCTCCCTCTGCCCCCCCCTCCTCTCTGGAGCTCCAGCCCAGCCCGGGAGCAGGGCCCGGAGTGACGTACCTGAGTGTGGATGGGCTCCTGCTGCCAGTCCCCAGACACAGTCTGTCCCACGGCCGCCGTCAGCAGGGGGCTCAGGAGCTGGGCTCGCAGGGGAGGCTGCAAGGTGCTGGCAGGAGAGAGGGGCAGAGACTGTTAATTCAGCAGCAGGAGACAGAGACTTTCCCACTCCCTGGCCAGGGGATCTGCTCTGGGGGGAGTCGGCGGGGGCGGGGGGGTCGGTACCTGAGGCTGCAGGCGGCGTTGAGGCAGTCGGCCAAGACCAGCGGGGGGGGCGAGTCCTCCATGATCTCCTGGGAGACCCAAGGAGACAAAGGGGCGTGTGAGGCTGGGGCCCCCAAGAGACGCTCACGCGGCCAGCGCCCCCACCCAGCAGGATCCAACCCCACTGCCTCCCGCTGCCCTGTAGCCCCCCTGCCCGGCACAGGGCCCCTCCCAGCACCCCCCTCCCAAACCGGGACCAGCTCAATCCTTGTCCCCAGGCCGTCTCCTGCCCCTCCCTGCCCTGGTGACCAGCCTCTGAACCTCCTCATCCCTGCTCCCCAGGCGCATCCCCAGCAGCCCGCTCGGCTGCCTTCCAGCCCCCCATGGCCCGGGGAGACCCCTCCCTGTCCCGAATCCCCCTTCCTGTCCGGCACCCCACACCTGCCCCATTTCTGTGTCCCTCCCTCCTCCAGCATCCCCACCCACCCTCCCCATGTCCACCTCCAGCCCTCCTGGCTCCACCCATCCCGTTTCCAGCACCCCCACCCGCCGCCATGGCCCAGGCAGACCCGCGTCCACCCCACGTATCCCCTCCCCTCCTCCCGGCCGCCGCGACTCGCTTACAACGATCCTGGCCATCATGGTGTCCTTGCAGCAGCGCGGCGCCAGGGTGTCCTCGCCCCTTTGGAGGGCGGCGAGGCAGGCGGGGGTGACGGCCAGAAGGAACCGCTGCAGGGTGGCTGGGCTCTGCACCCCAGAGAGAGTCTGTGAGCCTGGGGCCTGCCTGCCCCCCACGGACAGCTGCAGGGCTCAGGCCTCCCAGGAGTGGAGGTGGGAGCTGCCGGTTGTCCAAGCACCCACACTCCCCCCCCAACTGCTGCCTCACGCTTGTGGGGGCCCAGCTGGTGCATGATAAGAGCCCCCAGCTTGGGGGGCCCAGGTCATGCAGGAGAAGGGGCCCCAGGGGGATCCCCAGGGACAAGCCCCTCCCGGAGGGGGGGACGTGCTGGGAAGGGGCCGGACTATCTCGGGTCCCCCCCGTGTGGAGAAGGTTCCTACCGTGTCCCGGGTGTGGAGCTGCTCTTCGATGTCGTAGATGGCCCCTTCCTCCACCCGGGAGTCCACCCGCTCCTGGCAGAGCTCCGCCGAGGCGCAGGGGGGCTCTGTGCGGGAGGGAAGGGACCAGGGTGACTCCAGCGGCCAGCAGGGGTCACGCGCCCCCATGTCAGGGACCCAGGGCAGGTTGGGCCCCACACGCCCCTCGCAGGGACCCATCCCCCTGCCACCCTCACATCTGCCAACGCCCTCAGCAGAGCCCCCACCAGGAACAAGAGAGCCAAGCAGCCCCCGCCCCCATCCATTGCCCAGGGTGCGGGGCAGACACTGGGGCTGCCCCCCCCCCCGGGTACTGGGTGAGCCCCTGGGCCCAGCGTGTTCACGGCCCCTCACCTGGGTCTGAGCGGCTGCAGGAGGTGGCCCGGCTGCAGCTGGAGGCCCAGGCGCTGCTGCTGACGGACCTGGACCCACAGCTGCAGGGGCTGGTGCGGGGAGCGACGGGCTGGGGGCTCCCGGAGACTGGCAGGTCCCCGGGGGCCGGGCAGGGCGATGCCCCCTGGTGGTAATGGGGGCTGGGCTCCCGGGGCAGGTGTTTCTCTCCACAGAGGAGGCCCCGGAGCCACTCTACCCGGCTCCCCCGCTGGGCTGGGTCCCGCCTGCCCAGCCGCCTCTGGAGCCAGGTCCGGGGGGGCCTGGCCGGTGGGCGAGTCGCCCCGAGCTGGTGGGATCCAGCTTCCCCGCCCGCGGGGACGGAGAAGCTGCTCCCCACCGGCCCTGGGGCCATCTTCAGGGCTTTCTTGAACCACAGCCGAAAACGTTTGGCCATGCTGGAAATGAGGGGAGCAAAGGGGAGCTTGGGGCGCAGCCTGATGAACGAAATCCAGGGGTTCCAGCTCCCCAGAGCGACTGCCCCCAGCCCCCAAATGGCCCCTTGCTTATCGGTTCGGTCTTGCACAGGCACTGCAAGGACCTGAGGGTATGTCTACACTACCCCGCTAGTTCGAACTAGGAGGGTAATGTAGGCATACCGCACTTGCAAATGAAGCCCGGGATTTGAATTTCCCGGGCTTCATTTGCATAAGCGGGGAGCCGCCATTTTTAAAACCCCGCTCGTTCGAACCCCGTGCAGCGCGGCTACACGGGGCACGAACTAGGTAGTTCGAACTAGGCTTCCTAGTTCAAACTACCGTTACTCCTCATTCCACGAGTCTCCTGCCCATCAACAGCCCCTTCTTGGCCAATCAGGGGAGAATCTAAGGTGTGGGGGGTGGAGCGTTCTCCCCAAAGACACCGGCATAGACTTGTTCCAGCCCCACCTCCCCAGTCCCCACAATGGGGGCTGCATCCCCCACCCCACGGCTCCTGCAAACCACCCCCCGTCCTTCAGCTAGTCTGTTGGGTCCCAAGCTGGGGGAGGCAGCAAGGGAAGGTCACAGAGGAGGCAAGAACAGAGCAGAAATGTGGGGGGATGGAGGAAAAGGGAAACCAACCAGGAGAAAGCCCCAGTGGCGCTAAGGACGCAGCCCAGGTGAGGAATCACCTTCTGGCCCTTGACCGAGGGCTGGGCCTGCCTGGAACCCAGCCGGCCCCGGGCGGGATCCAACCCCTGGGGGCTCTTACCTTCGTCACAAAGGTGTCGGGATGTGGAACTCACAGAACGCGAACGAACCGTGAGGAGGAGACGCACCAGAGCTAAAGCAACCGGGGGTCTCCAAAGTCCCCTGGGCCCGCCCCCCGCTTTTATCAGCCTGAGACGTGGGTCCCTCTGTGAGGTCATCACCTCCCCACCTGCCCTTTGCCTTATATGCTGAGGGCTGCCCAAAGCCCCTGTGAGGTCACCGCCCCCCCCTCACCCTGCCAGGCAAATGTCCTGCCTCTGGCCACCCCCCTGGGAAGTTTGAGCCATTACTAGGGGTCCCTCCCCCTCCCTCATAGGCTGCTCCCTGCCCTACACTGCAGGCTTCTTGCACGAGAGCTGTTTCACGCCGGAGTTCTTGCGCAAAAGGTCTCGTGCAAGAGTGCCTCCACCCTGCCATGGGCTTTTGCACAAGAGCGTCCATGGCAGTGTGAACGCTCTCTTGTGCAAGAAAGCTCTGCTGGTCATTTTAGCCATAAAAGTGTCTTGCTCAAGAAGCCCCTGGTGCCCGTCCACGCTGCCTTCTTGCACAACAGCTCTTGCACAAAGGGGGCTTAGTCATCGTCGGGAGAGGAATAACTCCTGTGCAAGGAGCCCTGTTCTCTGATGCTTTACTGCAAATTTACTTCTGCAAGAACACACGTAGAGTGTAGACGCGCCACAAGTTTTTTCGCAAGAACACGCAAAAACAAGCCATGTGGATGTTTTCTTTTTAGGCAAAAGCCCCTTTTTGCACAAGATCGGTCGGCCTTTTTGCAGGCATAGGGATCTTGTGGGAAAAGGGGGTTTTTTGCACAAAAAGTAAACATCCACACGGCTTGGTTTTGCGCACAAACCCCGAGCACAAAAACGGATCGGCAGAAAATATGCAAATGACATTGCGTGTCATAGAGTCCCTCGTTAGCATATTTGTTGCCAAAAAAACTCGTTGTGTAGACGTAGCCTAGGAGAGAAGCGATCTCAGACACAAAGCCCTTCAGTAAGAGGGCATAGCCCTGGGGCGTGGTAGGAGACGTACGGCAGACATGGGAGGTCACTCTCCTAGCTATTTGGCACGGAGGAGGCCTCAGCTGGAGCACTGTGTCCAGATCTCAGGGCCATGCTTTAGGAGAGAGAGTCCAGAGGGGAACTATGAAAAGGGATTAGGGACGTTAGATATTCACTGAGTAGTCAATTAACCTCATGATTTCTTATCGGTTACTTGACTTTTCGATAGTCCCCAGGGGCCAGCTGTCTCAGTCCTGGCTCGCGCTGGGTCCGGGACCTACCCCCTCTGCGGCTCTGCATTTACAGTGTGTTAGGAGCCAGGCAGGCAGGCAGCCTCGCTCAGTTCCAGTTTGCACCAGGTCCAGAAGCTCAGACCCAGCCCCCAGGCAAGGGCTGCTGCCAGCTTGTGCTGCTGCCTCTGATACAGAGGCAGCAGTACGGAGTGCCAGGAGGGAACTGGTCTAAAAAGCACCTCCCCTTGCGACCTGGCTGCCTGTCATCCCACGCTGCTGCCTCCGTTTTTGGCGAGAGAGAGCCGCCTGTCTTGAGACACCGGTGGGGAGTCGGATTTTCAAAAGGCAGGTCTCTGTCCTTTGTGAGCCTTCCAAAGCGCTTCGGTGGGGGGAGGGGGCAGGAAGGCGGACGACACTCAGGAATTGTAGCACCCAAATCCACGGAGTGTTTCGCCAGCACCTCCTGCAACAGAGCCCAATCCCTGACAGGCTTTTAGGCAAGATAGATCATTTGAAAAAATGACAGACACAGGGTTTTCCGTCACCGCTCTCCCTTTCTTTTATTTCCCTGGGCTAACTGGCTTGTTCCTCTTTGGCTAAGGATGGAAGGGTATGTCTACACTACAATGTTAGTTCGAACTAACGGACGTTAGTTCGAACTAACATTCATAGCCGCTACACTAGCGCTCCGCTAGTTCGAATTTGAATCGAACTAGCGGAGCGCTTAGTTCGAACTAGGAAAACCTCATTTTACGAGGCTTAAGCCTAGTTCGAACTTACTAGTTCGAATTAAGGGGTGTGTAGCCCCTTAATTCGAACGAGTGGGAGGCTAGCCCTCCCCAGGTTTCCCTGGTGGCCACTCTGGCCAACACCAGGGAAACTCTATGCCCCCCTCCCGGCCCCGGACCCCTTAAAGGGGCACGGGCTGGCTACGGTGCCCGTGCCAGGTGCAAGCCTGCTAGCACCCAGCCAGCAGACCCTGCACCTGGCACGGCACAGAGCCACCCACCCGATGTCCCCCAGCCCACCCCCTCTTCCCGGGACCAGGCTGGCGGCTCCCGGAAGCTTGCCCGGGACCGCAAGAGGCGGGTACATTCCTGGGCTAGTGCGGACATCGTGGACCTCGTCCACGATCTCCGCACTAGGCACAGGAAAGTGGCCATCTAGGGCAGGAGAGCTGCCAGCCTGGCCACCCAGGAGCAGGTTTGCATGAAAATCAAGGGGGTCCACTGAGACCCCCGACCCTGAGCCCTGAGCTTACAATGGCCGTCCTGGGTCAGACCAAAGGTCCATCTAGCCCAGTAGCCTGTCTGCCGACAGCGGCCAACCCTAGGGACCGTGGAGGGGATGGACCAAAGACAGTGACCAAGCCATTTGTCTCGTGCCATCCCTCTCCAGCCTTGCACAAACTTTGGGCAGGGACACCACTCCTACCCCCTGGCTAAGACTACTCCATGGACCCAACCTCCATGACTTGATCTCACTTCCCTTTCAACTCTGTTCTAGTTGTAGCCTTCACAGCCTCCTGCAGCAAGGAGTTCCACCGGTTAACTATTTGCTTTGTCAAGAACAACTTTCTCTTACTAGTTTCAAGCCTGCTACCCAGTCCTTTCCTTTGGTGTCCTCTAGTCCTTCTTTATGGGAACTCATGAAGAACTTTTCTGAATGCACCCTCTCCACCCAACCCCTGCTTTTAGAGACCTCTAGCCTGTCCCCCCTCCGGCTCCTCTTTTCTAAGCTGAACAGTCCCAGTCTCTGTAGCCTCTCTTCATCTGGGACCTGTTCCCAACCCCTTATCATGTTAGTTGCCCTCCCCTCTCCCAGCCTTAATCTTCCCCTCTCCCACCTCCTTTTCCCAGTCTCCCTCAGTTTTGTTCTGAGTGGTGTGATGTGCCCAGTGTGGGTACTCCGGGCACTCCAAGCCAGGATTGGTTTTCAAGCGGGGCACCCCTTAGAACTGTCTGTCCGGGGTGGGGGTCGGGACCCTTTAAGCGCAGCCCTCGGCTAGCCTGAGACTGCATCTCCACGCTCTAAGTCCTCCTCTGATGCCCTGCTGGCACTGCTTCCGGCCATCCTTAAGCCCTGTTCAGAGTCCACTCAATGTGGACTTGCTAGTTCGAATTAGCAAAACTAGTTTTTAGTTCTAGACGCGTTAGTTCGAATTAGCTTAGTTCGAACTAGCGCTGTAGTGTAGACATACCCGAAGAGAGGAGCCAGCAGGGGTAGAATGAATTGTGTACCAGGTCCTGGAAACAAGAGCATCTCCTCCAGATCACCCATCCACACCTGAACTGTTTAAAAGCTTGGCTGCCAATAAAGACACCTTAGCTCAGCAAATGCCAAGCCAGGCACCTGTGTTTGGACACGAGGGGTGCACAGGGATGTGAGAACCAGGAAGGCTGATCTGTGAATTCACCCCCAACCGTCCCAGTACAAGACAGACGCTTGCGCCAACCAGCAGGGGTCACTGCTCCTCCGGTTTGGCTTGGACAAAGGTGCCCATCTGTTTGGTGTTGGCGTCTCGGAGCTGCGCCAGCTGCCTCTGGCCACGGCGGAGCAGATACTCGATGTGCATCACGTCGGCCCGGGGGATGCTGGCGTTCTTCCGGAACTCAGCCTGGATGCGAGGCAGGAATCCCGGCTTCTCCCCGGCAACCAGCCGTCGAGAAGCGGGTCTAGTTGGGTTGAGGACCAAGAGGTGGGGGAACCGGCCGGCAGCGCTGCAGAGATGTACCAGAGCCTGGGTCGGATTCATCTTTGGTGGGCCCTGGCTCCTAGACCATAGACACACTCCCCCCCCCACCCCCCCGGAGGCCCTAGGGAAAATGGCACCCCGGCCCTGTGGACATGGTGCCCTCTCTGTTTCCCTTGGCCCCGTAGGCACTAAGCTCCACTCCTGCCGCCCAACTCCTACAAGGCCCGACGGATTTCTCTGTGGCCCCCGACCCAAAAAAGGATCCCCCCAGCCCTGTGTTAGGGGATACGAGGGAGTCTGGCTGGGACGTAAGTGCAAATAACTCTGCTCTTAGCAGCTCTGAACCGATGGGCTCTGCCCTGTGCCCCAACCAAGAACCCTAACATAAGAACGGCAGTACTGGGTAGCCTGTCTGCTGACAGTGGCCAGCACCAGGTGCCCCAAAGAGGGTTGACCAAAGACAATGATCAAGCGATTTGTCTCCTGCCATCCTTCTCCAGCCTTCCACAAATAGAGGCCAGGGACACTATTTCTATCTCCTGGCTAATGGCCTTTTATGGACCTAACCTCCGTGAAATTATCTAGCTTCTCTTTAAATCCTGTTATAGTCCTAGCCTTCACAGTCTCCTCTGGCAAGGAGTTCCACAGGTTGACTACACCCTATGTGAAGAAGAACTTTCTTTTATTAGTTTTAAACCTGCTACCCATTAACTTCATTTGGTGTCCTCTAGTTCTTCTATTATGGGAACTAATAAATCACTTTTCTTGATTCACCCTCTCCACACCACTCATGTTTTTATAGTCCTCTATCATATCCCCCCTCAGTCTCCTCTTTTTTAAACTGAAAAGTCCCATCGCTTTAACCTCTCCTCATATGGGACTCGTTCCAAACCCCTAATCATGTTAGTTGCCCTTTTCTGAACCCTTTCCAAGGCCAAAATATCTGTTTTGAGGTGAGGAGACCACAGCTGTACACAGTATTCAAGATGTGGGCGTACCATAGTTTTATACAGGGGCACCCTGAGTTACCAAACCACATGACACTGCCCATTAAAAACCCACCAGGACTTACCCAGCGTTTATATGCAGAGGTCCCGCACCAGCAGCAGTCTGCACTGGACAGGAAACCATCCGCCCAGCACGCGCGGGAAATCACAGGAACCCAGCCTGGACGGTCCGATGCCCCAGCCCTGACAGAAGAAAATCAAGGTGTGCTTGAAGTGCCACGCCCACCATCCCTTGGTCCTCTGGGGCATTCGGCACATCCTGCTGGGTGAAAGGGCCGGTCACAGCTCCAGGGTCTGTCACACTTCAGGGCCTTTGGCAGCTCCTATTCACCGGGGTCAGGCAGATAATCGCCCCGAGCTTTCCCAGCACTTTTCAGCATCAGCTCTCAAAGGGGGGCAGCGTGACCCCCATGGGAGCAGGGGAATGTCAAAGAAGGAATGGGGCGGGGCAGGGGAGGCAGCCAATGGCTTCTCCTAATGCAGTGGTCCCCAACCATTTGAGGTTGCCGGGCGCCAAGGGGTGTGGCTGTTTGCCCGCAGGGCGCCCTGGAGCGGAGCCCCCCATTGCGCACCCGGGGGCGGGGCCCCCCCATAGACACATTCCCAGGGCCGCCCCCCCCCCCCACAAGTACCGCATGCCCAGGGCCGGGCCTCCCACCAAGCGCCGCGCGCCCGGGACCGGCGCTCTCCCCCCAAGCACCGCGTGCCCGGGGCCGGCGCACCCTGCAAGCGCCACGCGCCCGGGGCCGGCACTAGCGCTGGCACTCTCCCCCCCCCAAGCACCGCGCGCCCGGGGCCGGCGCTCTCCAAGCGCTGTGCGCCCAGGGCTGGCGCACCCTGCAAGTGCCGCACGCCCGGAGCCTGCGCTCCCCCCATGCGCCACGTGGCCATAGCGCGGGCAGCCAATCTGCGGCGCCCCCGGGGCCGGCGCTCACCGTGCACCATGCGCCCGGGGCCAGCTCCGGCACCGCACATGCGCCACGTGCCCGGGGCCAGGCCAGCCCTGAGCACTTGGCGGGCGCATACAAATGCGGGCACCGTGTTGGGGACCACTGTCCTAATGTTAGCAGTGGGGACACCAAGTTCGGAAGTGAATGGTTAACCAGTAAGCCGGTTATGGTTAACCAGAGGGGGCTGGAGCAGCCCTCCACCAGCCATAGGCAGAGGGCACTCTGGCACGCCACGGGTAGGGTTGCTCAGCAGTCACAGCAGTGTGCCAAGGGGGTAGGTGTGTGGGCTGCTCCAAGCCCATCTTTAACACGTCCTACGTGTCCCATTTAGTACGGTGGATTACGGAAGATAAACTTTAAAGAGACCAAACAAAGAGTCATTTCAGGAATGGAAAACTACATTTTAATGTTCTGAAATGGTGGAGTTTTCCCCTTCCAAACAAAAGGTCACTAAAATCAGCATTTTCCAATGGAAAAACATCCCCTCAGAAAACTTCCTTCCAGCTCTAGTTAAAACGGACGTATTTTGAAGTGTATAATCAACCTCTGGAACTCACTGCAAAAGGATATTAATGATGGTGAAGGAAAGGGGAGGGAATCATAGAATCATAGAGCTGGAAGAGACCTCAGAAGGTCATCAAATCCAGCCCCCTGCTCTAGGCAGGACCAATCCCAACTAAATCAACCCGGCCAGGGCTTTGTCAAGCTGAGACTTAAACACCCGCTGTGTACAGCCTGTCTGATCCCTTCTGGGGAAGCATGGGTGGGAAGAAAGAATTAGACAGGGTTAGACAAACCCGTAGGTCTTGGTTGATTTCGTCCTGCTTCAGGGCAGGGCGCTAAACTTGGGGACTACTCTAGTCAGACCAACATTTCAATCAATCTTGTCAAGAAACAGGCAAAAAAAAAACCCCCAACCCAAACCAGGGAGAAACACGTTCCTTGGTTTGTAAACACAGACACAGAGAACAGCTCCTTCCGTTAGGGGGGGTGGGAATAAAGAAAATAATCCCTCGCCCCCTCCCCTTCCTAGTTGGTCCTAAAGGATGAAGATTTGTGCAGGCTGCGGGGGCAGGACTGATATTCAGGGAATGGGGAGCATGGGGGAGAAGGGGGCAGCTTGCTTACAATCCAGGGGCAACCCCGTGTCTCGGGGCTGGCCCAGCAGAGGCGGGATTTCTGCAGCGCAGGGGGACACGAGGTGAAACAAGCAGCGACTCGGCCGATTGGGGCTTGTTATTGTAGGGTCGCATTGAAGCAGACACTGGCACCAGCGTCGCCTCCAAGAGCGAGGGGAGCGCGCGGCCTGGTAACCCCGGACAGACCCGGACCTGGACCCCCGTGCGCTGCGGGGCCAGGAGTCACCGCCCCCCGCCCCTCACCTCCGCCTCCTGCCTGCTCGCAGCTCCCGGGCCCGCGGCAGCAGCTGTGCCAGCCGGCTCCGAATGTTGAAACACCAGCAACATTAGCCCTCGCTTCCCATTGGCTGGAGGGCCCCAGGGGCGGGCGCAGGAAAGGGGAAGCTCCGCCCTTCGAGGGCCACGTGGGCCGGCAGTGGAAGTTGCAAGTCAGCTGGAGGAGAGAGGGGCCCGGCCCGGCCTGCGCACGTGGCTTTCACCGCAGCGCTCACCTGCCCTCACGCCCCACGCTCCTGCTTTTCCCTCCCTGCGTTGTTCGACCCAACCCTCACCCAGGCATCCACCCAGTTCACCCCGATTCTCATCCCTTTTTAAACTTGTTCCTAAGAAACCCAGATCGGTTCCTGGGAAATTCCCAACAACTCTTATCAGTGGTGCCCGTTACATACCAGCTGGGTTTTCCCTGTGATATTTACATACCCCCTGCCTCCTTTTTTCGCCCCTCCCATTTTTTCCTCCCCTGTTCATTTTGGTTCTGGACATACAACACTCCAGTCGTCTGAAGAAGTGGGCTATGCCCAGGAAAGCTCATGATCCCATTGACACGGTTTGTTAATCTTTAAGGTGACTATATGTTGTGTTTTAAGTTTTTCCTGTTACAGACTCACTCAGCTACCCCTCTGAAACTCGTGGGCTCTGTCTACACTGCAGGCTTCTTGCACAAGAACTGTTTTGCAGAAGAGTTCTTGTGCAAAAGGTCTTCCATATGAGCGCGTCCACACTGCCATGTGCTTTTGCAGAAGAGATGTGCTTTTGCACAAGAGCATCCATGGCAGTGTCGACACTCTCTTGCACAAGAAAGCTCTGATGGCCATTTTAGCCGTAGGGGTTTTTTGCGCAAGAAATTCATGTTGCCTGTCTACACTGCCGCCTTCTGGAAGAGCTCTTGTGCAAGAGGGCTTATTCCTCGTGGGGAGAGGAATAACTCTTCCGGAAGAAGCCCTGTTTTCTGATGCTGTACTGTAATACTTGTGCAAAAACACGCACGCAGTGTAGACACTCTGCAAGTTTTTGCGCAAGAACAGCTGTTCTTGTGCAAAAAGCCTGCAGTGTAGACATAGCCTTAGAGGGGCAACCCCAACAGTCATTACTAACAAGGAGTCCTGTGGCACCTTGAAGATTTATTTGGGCATCAGCTGTTGCGGAGGAAAAGCAGGTCCAAGTGTTTTTTACCCCTGGAAGCGGATGCCCAAATACACGTGTTAGTCTTTAAGGTGCCCCAGGGTGCCTCTGTTTAAACAAGTGGAAGAGAAGGGCCTGTGTGCACCTCATAGGATGCCAGGCTAGACTGAAGATCACAATGGCCCTCTCTGGCCTGGAAGTTAATGAATGGTTACATCTGGCCAGGCTGCCTCTCTTTATGCTTGCATTAACTAACTGGGTTATTTGCAGGTGTTGTACTCAGTCCAGCTGTGTCGGAGCGCCTGCTGCTGGAGGAGAACGCAAAAGTTCTGTTACCTGGTTTGTAAGTCTGGAGCCTTCTCTACTGCATGAGGTACAAGCCACCTGGCTCTTCGCTAAAGTTGCAGAGCCGAGTCACTATCGCTGGATGTGGTCTCCGTGCCCAGAGTCCCCAGAGACCACAAACCAGATAAGATTCGAAATCGCCCAAGCAGATTTTTTGCGTAACAACATGCAATAATAGTTGCCAGCGAACAGACTCAGCGCTGCGCCGCTACACTTTATGGAAGCCGTGGCAATGTCCTAACACCCACTGAGCACCATCCAGTGCCCCCACACAGTCAGCTGGTGAACACCATTTGAGGTAAACTTTTATACATTCCTGACGTATCAGGTTGCTACCCCCTGTTACCTGGTTACCGTCCCTTACCTTGCAGAAGGGGG
The DNA here is from genome assembly GCF_052426305.1 of Pelodiscus sinensis. Taxonomy (NCBI): domain Eukaryota; kingdom Metazoa; phylum Chordata; order Testudines; family Trionychidae; genus Pelodiscus; species Pelodiscus sinensis. The sequence continues at coordinate 14,783,199 of NC_143069.1, read as the reverse complement.
CTTACTTCCTAGTCTTCATACTGTCAACTTACTATCTGTTATGCTGTCAACTTTGACCTGGTCCTGAACATAGGTCGGTATGTACTTTATTTGTGGGAGGTAAATGGTACCAAGATGTTCCTTAGGACAATCCACAGAACTACAGACCGGTCAGCCTTACCTCACTCCCCGGAAAAATCATGGAGGGGATCCTCAAGGAATCCATTTTGAAGCACTTAGAATAAGGAAAGGGATCAGGAGCAGTCAGCATGGATTCACCAAGGGCAAGTCATGCTTGACGAACCTGATTGCTTTCTATGACGAGGTAACTGGCTCTGTGGACATGGGGAATTCAGTGGATGTGATATACCTGGACTTATTCTTGCCAGCAAGTTAAGGAAGTATGGATTGGATTAATGGACTGTAAGATGGATAGAAATTGGGCTAGACTGTTGGGCTCAATGGGTAGTGATCAACAGCTCGATGTCGGACTGGCGGTCAGTTTCAAGCAGAGTACCTCAAAGACCGGTTCTACGGTCGGTTTTGTTCAACATCTTTATTAATGACTGGATGAGGGGATGGATTGCACCCTCAGCAAGTTTGCCTATGTCACTAAGCTAGGGGGGAACGTAGATACATTGGAGGTAGGGTATATGGTGCAGAGTAACCTAGATATATTGGAGGATTGGGCCAAAAGAAATCTGATGAGGTTCAACAAGGACAAGTGCAGAGTCCTGCACTTGAATGGAAGAATCCCAAGAATTGTTATAGGCTGGGACCGACTGGCTAAGTAGCAGTTCTGCAGAAAAGGACCTGGGGGTTACAGTGGATGAGAAGCTGGATATGAGTCAACAGTGCGCCCTTGTAGGCAAGAAGGCTAATGGCATATTAGGGGACATTAGGAGGAGCATTGCCAGCAGATCTAGGGAAGTGATTATTCCCCTTTATTGGGATGTGGTGAGGCCACGTCTGGAGTATTGTGTCCAGTTCTGGGCCCCCCACTACAGGAAGGATGTGGACGCATTGGAGAGGGTCCAGTGGAGGGCAACAAAAATTATTAGGAGGCTGGAGCACATGACTTAGGAGAGGCTGAGGGAGTTGGGCTTGTTTAGTCTGCAGAAGAATGACGGGGGATTTGATAGCAGCCTTTAACTATCTGAAGGGAGGTTCCAAAGAGGATGGAGAGAGGCTGTTCACAGTGGTGACGATGGCAGAAGGAGGAGTGATGATCTCAAGGTGCAGTGGGGGAGGTGTAGGTTGGATATTAGGAAAAACTCTTTCCCTAAGAGAATGGTGAAGCACTGGAATGGGCTAACTAGGGAGATGGTGGAATCTCCATCCCTAGAGGTTTTTAAGTCCTGGTTTGACACAGACCTGGTTGGGATGATTGAGTTGGGTTGGTCCTGCTTTTGGGCAGGGGGCTGCACTCGATGACTCCTGAGGTCTCTTCCAGCCCTGGGATTCTATGGTTCTAAGGCAAGGGACTTCTTTTATTTGAGAGCCCCAATTCCTTCAACAGCAGTATAGGTCCAATCCATGGAGCTCCTGAAGAGCAGCTCCGCATCCCTTTCTATGGCAGCCCAACTGTCCTTGGAACTGGTCAGACCAGTGTGACATCCCCCTGTGTAGGCATAATGAGCTAACGTGTCCTTCACTCCCATGCACCAACTTTGCCACTTATCAACTATGTTTTTAATTTGTTCGAAGGGAAAGCTGAATGAAGCCAAAATTAATGAGTGTTTTAACTTGTAACAAAATACAGGACTGTGTAGCACTTTAAAGACTAACAAGATGATTTATTAGATGATGAGCTTTCGTGGGCCAGACCCACTTCCTCAGATCCACTATTTGATCTGAGGAAGTGGGTCTGGCCCACGAAAGCTCATCATCTAATAAACCATCTTGTTAGTCTTTAAAGTGCTACATAGTCCTGTATTTCGTTTCAGCTACACCAGACTAACACGGCTACATTTCTATCACTGTTCTAACTTGTGTTTCTGTTCCCAGGAAATGTTGAAACGGTAGATTCCTAGGGACTGTCAAGTAGAAAGATTGACCCAAATTAGTTACTTGTTTACTTTCTTTGGCTCCACTGGAATCTTACAACAGGGATTAACTAGCTCCATTCATATCTATAATTAACACAAACAAAATCTACGTTTAGTGACAGGTAAGGTTTCCTGAGCACATGTCTAACAATCCAAACGTTTAAAATCAGAAGTTAGTGGAAGGAGGCTGAAAAAGGTGAGGCTTTCGAGAGAAAAATTGCCCAAGAAAGGGTTATTTTGAACTCCAATTTACTCTGTATCAACCCATTTTTCCATTAAACCAATCTGAAGTACTATAAATAGGACTCAAAGTTTATGTCCTATGTTTTAGTTTTTGTCATAAACACCACAAGAAAAAAATATAAAGCAAATGGGAAAAAAGGGAGGATGCGAGTTATGAAAAAGCAAACAGTTGATAGGAGAAGCTAAAATTGGGAAAAAAATCTATAACCAGTAACATAAAGGATAATTAGGAAATGTTTAAATATATCGGGAACAAAAGAAATCAGAGGAATGGTAAAGATCCATTACTGTATAAGGCTGGTCAAATTGCCAATCATGATGAAAAAAAGAAACTTCAGCAACCCTGCTCGGAATTTAATGTGTTGAAATACACACATGCCATAAAGATTGGATGTCTTTCTAAAACGTATGTGGTAGCTCAACCGAGGGATGTTAAATTGCGCTTAATCAGCTAATCCAGTAGTTGGTGGAATTTCCATCGACTACTCAATTAGTCAATAAGGGTATGTCTACATTAGCTCGTTAATTTGAGCTAGGTAGGCAAAGCAGGCAACCGGAGTTGTAAATGAAGCCCGGGATTTAAATAGCTCAGGCTTTATTTGCATGTTCCCGTCCGGTCGCCATTTTGAAATTCCACTAGCCCGAAGTAACTGCCGCGCGGCTATAGAATGAGATGTAACAGTTAATTCGAACTAAGGACTTAGTTCGAGTTACCGTTTCATTGCCACATGTAGCTGGCAGGAAGGGACCTCGAGAGGTCGAGTCCAGTCCCCTGCCCTCATGTCAGGACCCAGTACTGTCTAGACGAGTGTTTCTTAAACTTTTTAAGACCGAGGAACACCAAACAATTTTTTTTTTTAATTAGGATTTTTTGTTGACTCCTGAGGTCTCTTCCATTTATAGGATTCTATAAATGTGCTTGGTACCTGTGCCTGGACCTTTATGCTTGATCTGGCTTATACTATTTCTCTTTCCTGCCTGCTGTTCCACTGAGCCAAAGTCTTGCTTCCTAGATTTCAGGCCTGTTGCTGTTTTTATGTTACCGGCCTTTATTCGGGCCTGCTGATTTTATGTTACCAACCCGCAACATACTACAGAGGCAACTGAGTCCCAAAAAGGAGGAGCAGCTTGTTCAAATACACAGCAAGCCAGTGGCAGCGCTAGGAATAGGACCCGTATGTCCCAACTCCCTGTCCCCTGCTGTACTAACCAGACCAAAATACTTTGACCACCAGGGTCTGAAGCCCCACAGACAGGGGCCACGGATGGGGAGGGGGAGAGGCAAAGGGGGCAGTTGTCTCGGGAGCTGATGATTTAAAAGGGTCCAGGCCTCTGGGTCACTGTATCGACTATTATGGCAGCCGCCACTGCCAGAGACCCGGGCAAATGAAATCAATCCTAGAGCTCTGTCTGGTGCAAGGTGGGTGGTGCTAAGGCCTGATTGGCCCTCGCCTTGCCTCTCCTACCTTTAGCTTTGCCCCTTTGAGGTGGTCTAGAGCCGACCCCCTCCCATACATTACCCAGGGCCCGACAATGTGTCACCAGCCCCGTTGACATGAATGTGCCCCAAATCCCTCAGACCCAGTACAGTCCCCCCCTTGTCCCCCCCCGCATCCTTAATTCTTCTCTTGTCATCTGATTGCTTCAAGCATTGTTACAGGCTGGGGACCGACTGGCTAAGCAGCAGTTCGGCAGAAAAGGACCTGGGGATTACAGTGGATGAGAAGCCGGAGATGAGTCAACAGGGTGCCCTTGTAGCCAGGAAGGCGAATGGCATATTAGGGGGCATTAGGAGGAGCATTACCAGCAGATCCAGAGAAGTGATTATTCCCCTTTATTCGGCTCTTGTGAGGCCACATCTGGAGTATTGTGTCCAGTTCTGGGTCCCCAACTACAGGAAGGATGGGGACGCATTGGAGGGGGTCCAGGGGAGCTTGACCAAAATGATTCGGGGTATGGAGCACATGACCTATGAGGAGAAACTGGGGGATTTGGGTTTGTTTAGCCTGCAGAAGCAAAGAGTGAGGGGGGATTTGATAGCAGCCTTCAACTTCCTGAAGGGAGGTTCCAAAGAGGATGGAGAGAGGCTGTTCTCAGTAGTGAGGGATGGCAGAACACGGAACAGTGGTCTCAGGTTACAGCGGGGGAGGTCTAGGTTGGATTTTAGGAAAAACTATTTCCCTAGGAGGCTGGGGAAGCCCTGGGCTGGGTTCCCTAGGGAGGGGGTGGAATCTCCATCCCTAGAGGTGTTTAAGTCTCGGTTTGACAAAGCCCTGGCTGGGATGATTGAGTTGGGGTTGGTCCTGCCTTGGGCAGGGGGCTGGACTTGATGACTCCTGAGGTCTTTTCCAACTCTAGGATTCTATGATTCATCCGTGCGATGTCACTGGAGACGCAGGGAGGTACACTGTGGGCGAAAGCCCCGATCTTGCTTCTGGTTTTGTACAGGCGGCCGTGAAAGTAACTTTACAGTTTCTCACAGGTACTGTCCTGTTGCAGCCCAGGTCTTTGCAGTTCTTGCTGGAGCTGCGCACCAGGGCACTTTCACCTCTGTGTTCAGGATTCAGAGTTATCTCTTTTCCCAAAGATCTTCCCTGGAGCTGTTCAGAGAGAGCTTGCTCCCTCTCGCCACAGTCTCTCTTAAGGCAACCATGTTCTTCAGAGCCTCTGGCCTGACGTGGAACGGGACGGGGGACACCACAGAAGAGGCCAAATTCGCCGGGGGAAACACTCCAAGGAAATGGATGCTAAAGAGGGTCCATTCGCCAAGACTCATGTGCAGGGCCTCTTTGATTTCAGTGTTGTCACTGTAGACCAGCGCGCGCCCGTTGAGATTATGGTCCCTGAGCCTCTGTTTGTACAGCGGGACGTTTTCCTCCTTCAAGCCGATTGTGTCCATCTGGAAGAGAAGTGGGAGCACCCGTTAGTGCCGTGCATCTACTGAACATGTCGCCAAACACGTTTCTAGGAAGGGTCCGCTAGAGCTCCCGAGAGGAACCTGTCTGGGCTTGCTCAGATTCTAGCAAACAAGGCGGGCCGGCCGGCTGTGGGGCCAGGTATGGTACCCTGCACACCCCACTGCCGTGTGCTTGGATTCTGTTAGGGGCACCGCTGAGCAAGTTGGCACGGCAGGGGAAATAGCATGCTCTCTGCAGGCAAAAGCTAGCAATGCAGGGACCACTGGAGGGGTGTGTTGAAATGAAGAAGGAAGGTTTCCTGACCCTGCTTGTAGGCTGGAGAGAAGCATGCAGTCAGCCTGACGGGGGTGGAGTTGGGCCTCTCGACCTAAGGCTATATCTACACTGCGGGCTTTTGCAGGCAGAGAGTATGCTAATGAAGCACTACTTAGCAACTTCTTGTGCTTCATTAGGGGTGTGTCTAGACTACATGCCTCCGTCGACGCAGATATCCTCCTTGGTCTGGAACCCTGCAACGGGGATGAGGTAAAACACGAAGATTAGCCTCACCGAGCGCATCCGCAGTGGATGCTCAACAGTGTCTCTGCTAATATTTTTCGGTTCAAGGTACTAGGTACAAGGGGAGGGAGCAAACAAATGTCCGAAACCAGACAAGTTTATTTTAGGCTATAAATATTGGAGTGCCTGGCCTTACCCCCTTTGCATGGCCGAAGGGACAACAGAGACTTACTGACTGACTTGCTCCTCATCCTGGAGCACTTGAGTTGGTGCACGCGTAACCGCAAATCCAGGGCACTAGATCTGTGACTACACGGCTATAAACCTGGCCAAGTGCCTCTGTCACCAGACGGTGCCTGTGGTCGGTCTTTGTGCATAACAGCGAGATCTGCAGCAGGAGCAGGCTGCGTTACCTGCACTGACCACTGATAACACCGGAGCTCCAAGAACAGAAGCACTGAGCCACGCTGCTGAGGCAACCACATCACAGCTCTTAACACTAGGAGCCCGTAAGTACTCCTGTAGACCCTGCTTTCGCTGGCATTAAGCCAAACAGCGTCCACAGAGCCCCCTGGCACTCCTGCGCCCTGCTGTGCGATGCAGAGGGAGAGATGGAGAAGAGAAAGGCCCACGTGTTCCTTTGCTCTGGCCCAGGCTAGCCTATGCCACTTCCCATGTTTCTGTGGGCCAGACTTGCAGGGCGGGGAAAAGAGATGTAGAGGTCATGGTGGGTAATCAGCAGAACATGAGCTCCCATTGTGGCGTTGGGGCTTAAAAAGCTATTGTAATTCTGGGATGTATAAACAGGAAACGCTTGAGCAGGAGTAAAGAGGTTGTCTCGCTTCTGTGATGGATGGGAGGCCCACTGTTCTTTTCTGAACATCCCAGTATTCAGTGACTAAAGGGTTAAACCTAGCTAGCTAGAAAGTGTTGGCAGGGAGTTCAGATCTGCATTAAAAGGGAATCTGTCTGCTGTTTTTCTTTGTGAGTTTAATCCTGGAGCTGTGGAAGGGGATGAGGGGGGGGGATGAATTGAACTGGGCAGGGACATCATGCCTAAAAAAAAGAATACCTGGGCCTAGAATTGGACTGGACCTTGGAAGTGTGGATACTTGAGTAGATAGAGAATGTTTATTTAGATGCGATCAGGTTATTTTTTTGTTTTGTTGTTTGGTTAAACTCCTCTGTGCTAAATCCATATCCCCTCCTCTCCCCACTATAACTTTAAACTGAATCCCAGGGATGCAATTGTCTGTGTTTTAATCTGTTCTTTTCTCAGTTGCGCTATAACTCCTAGCAGCCAAGTCAGCTTTACAAATGAATACCTTTTTGTTTTCTTAATATAATCACCTATTTTAAGGCTATGATCTGATTTTGTATCCTGGAAAGTAATAGGAGGTCTGTGTATACCTGCCTAAGACTAAGAGGACAGCTATCAGAAATTACAGTTTGTTTTCATTTTTCTTTTTTTCTTTCCAAGTGCTAAATAAAAGGGAATAATGACATCTCTGGATCTGCTGGCAATGCTCCTCCTAATGCAACCTAATATGCCATTAGCCTTCTTGGCTACAAGGGCACACTGTTGACTCATATCCAGCTTCTCATCCACTGTAACCCCCAGGTCCTTTTCTGCAGAACTACTACTTAGCTGGTTGGTCCCAGGCCTGTAACAATGCTTGGGATTCTTCTGTCCCAAGTGCAGGACTCCGCACTTGTCCTTGTTGAACCTCATCAGATTTCTTTTGGCTCTTGTGTAAAAGAGTTTGGGGTACCCTTCTGGAATACGTTCCCAAGTGACTTCTTCCTGCGTTCAAGAAGAAAAAGTTTTTTTCCACTTGGGTAGAGGCAGCAACCCTCCTAAGCTCAGGGAATCTGTGACCTTGGGGAGTTTTGAAGCAGAAGCCCATAGAGACACCGTATTTTAAGGTCTCTTTTGGGCCCACACCTTCTGCACTCCAAGTGCCAGAGTGGGGAACCGACTTAGCCTCTTTATTCGGCACTTGAACTTCTGCTGCTGGAGTTCTGTGCCCAGCTCTGGTGACCAGAATTCCAGATGGATGTTGATAAATTGGAGAGGGGTCATGTCAAGGCTGTTTCCCACTCTGGCACTCCAAGTGCAGAAGGTGGGGGCCCACAAGAGACTTTAAAATACCCTGCCACTGGAGGCTTGTGTTGGTGTTGCTGCCATCATCCAAATGCACAAACCCCTTTGAGAACCAGACAGGCGCATTTCAGAATTCCCTCCTGTGGGGTACCTTCCTTGTCCTTGACACTCCCTCCAGAGAGAGCTTGAAAACCTGTAATTTCTCCTAGAAGTATGGCTTGCTGTCTTAGGCACGTGCATACAGAACCTTCCGCCCTCTAGGATGCAGGAATCAGATCATGGTTTTAAAAATGTGACGTCTATTAACAAAACAAATACACTTGGTGAAACATTACTTAGAATCATAGAACCATAGAGCTGGAAGAGACCTCAGGAGTCATCAAGTCCAGCCCCTGCCCAAGGCAGGACCTATCCCAACTAAATCAACCCATCCAGGGCTTTGTCAAGCCAAGACTTAAAAACCTCTAGGGATGCAGATTCCACCACCTCCCTAGGGAACCCATCTCAGTGTTTCCCTACCCTCCTAGGGAAATAGTTTTTCCTAATATCCAACCTAGACCTTCCCCATTGTAACTTGAGACCATTTCTCCTTGTTCTGCCATCCGTCACTACTGTGAACAGCCTCTCTCCATCCTCTTTGGAACCTCCCTTCAGGAAGTTGAAGGCTGCTATCAAACCCCCCTCGCTCTTCTCTTCTGCAGACTAAACAAACCCAAATCCCTCAGTCTCTCCTCATAGGTCATGCGCTCCAGCCCCCTAATCATTTTGGTCGCCCTCCGCTGGACCCTCTCCAATGCGTCCACATCCTTTCTATAGTGGGGGCCCCAGAACTGGACACAATACGCCAGATGTGGCCTCACCAGAGCCGAATGAAGGGGAATAATCACTTCTCTGGATCTGCTGGCAATGCTCCTCCTAATGCACCCTAATATGCCATTAGGTTTCTTGGCTACAAGGTCACACTGTTGACTCATATCCAGCTTCTCATCCACTGTAACCCCCAGGTCCCTTTCTGCTGAACTGCTACTTAGCCAGTCGGTCCCCAGCCTGAACTATGCTCGGGATTCTTCCATCCCAAGTGCAGGACTCTGCACTTGTCCTTGTTGAACCTCATCAGATTTCTTTTGGCCCAATCCTCTAATCTGTCTAGGTCACTCTGGACCCTATCCCTGCCCTCCAGCATATTTACTGCCCTCCAGCGTATCTACTTGGTTGCTAGGTGTTACAAAGAAACTGAAAAAAGAAAGATTAAAACACAGAAAATCGCTTCCCTGGGATTCAGTTTGAAGAGTTCTAGGGTAAAGGGGGATAGTTACATGTGCTTAGCAAAAAGAAGTCCAACAAACTAAAAAAATAAAGAAAATAACCTAGTAGCGTCTGACTAAAAATTCCCTGTTCTACTCACATCTCTCTTGTTCCAAGATTTAGTCTTTCCCTAGCCAAGAAAGTCGCTGGATTCTGCTTGCCCAGGTTCCTGGCTTAATTCACATCTTCCAGGCATGATCACACAACAACAGGCACATCACTGCTTCCAATTCAAAACCCCAAATTCTGTTTCCATTTTCTTTCCTGGCCTCCTGTCAACTCGCTTCCTGCTTCTCTAGCATTCCTGGAGACTTTCTAGGACCTTTTGTCTATGGTTTCAACCTTTCCAGGCAAGACAGTTAGGGTTAAGTCCCAAGACTTTCAGGCAACCGTCTGCTTTTGACACGACCTGCCTGTTTCTCTTCAGCTAACTCTTGCTTACTTTGGTTCAGGCCTCAGGCCTTACACCAGGCCCATGCTTCAGGCCCATCCTTTCTAGTACAGGATGTAGCCTGGTAACAAAGCCCTGACTGTGGTATCAGGAAACCTGGGTTCTATTCCTGCCTCTCCCACAGGTTGGAGAGGTTATTCCCTGTCTGTAAAATAAGACTAATGATACTAACCTTCACTTTTTAGACCTACACACAGCAACTAGGGATTTTTATTAACTACTCAAATATCGGTGAGCCTGGCTCGCTAGATGAACCATCCGGTTCCTCTTGGAATCATGTTAAATGCTTGATCCCCATGACCAAAGTCTCAGATACCGGGAGAAGTGACACGGGGGAATAAAAGCTGCTGTCTGAGGTAAACTACCTGGCAGGAATCCCCTGGAATGGGAGCCATCGCTACCAGGAGCCCAGGAATAACAAGACTCCAAAAGTCCAGCTGCCAGGCAGTTTGACCATCTCCTTCAGGCCAGTGGCCCAGAATTCCAGGACATCTTTGGGCCTGGGTTTAAAAAGAGGCAGTACCGTGTGCTCAGCCCCTTTTTATCCATCCCCTTTCCCTCCATTGGCACGCAACCCTCAAATGGCCAAAGGTTTCCCTTTCCCTCCCTCCTTGGTTAAACAAGCTGGTTAAACAGCTCGAGGTGATGGAGTGATAAGCACCCACTGACAGAGTCGCTCGGGTTGCAGGGCCAGCGTAAGTCCGCTTTTAAAACTGCCGGCCATAGCTGCAGCTACGGGAGGGGACTCTAGCAAGGGCCTGGAACAAGGAACAGGGCTCCACTCCTGCATGGGATTCGGGCTTCCCCCAGGCAGATGCTCTGTTGCTGCTTTCCTGTCTCTCCCTTCTCCAGGTGGAAGGGGACGGTTAGCCAGTGTTCCCTGCAAGCTGAGCTCTTGGGCGGCCAGCCAGGAGACATTCAAATGTTGCCCAGTTTGCTAGCCGGTAGCATGTGTTTCTAGTGGTGGTGCATGTGGTGTACTGGGTGTAGACATAGATCTTGTTGTTATAGTAACTGCGTTAGGTCACTGGGGGTCAGCCCAGCTGGTTTGGGTTTTTTCTAGCTAGCTCCGTGCTATGCAATAAAATGGACACTTGCAACTACACAAGCTCTCTGCATTTCCACTGATTTCTTCCCATAATGTGAAACTCCACGTGACGTAACAGTGCACATCCGTGCATGCCTTGGTGCACATAACAAAATGTATTCCGCACAGGAGTGGGGGAAAAAGTAGAGGCATTATTTCTGCTAGCTCCTTACTGAAACTCAGTGAAAGGCAGGGGAAATGAGAGATCAAAATCCTGAGACTGACAGTCCCCAGGAACAACGGGGAGAGGCTAAAGTCCCAGTTCAGCCTGACTGGCAGAGCAGGGAGCCAGGAGGGAGCCAGGGTCGGCAGAGTGGGACTGAGCTAAGGAGAGAGCAGGGGCCCGCACTGAGCTGGGGAGCAGGGCTGGCCTCGGGGAGGGAGAAGGGGAGGCCGGGGTCAGGATCGGGGGCAGTGCGACTGGCCTCAGGGAGGAAGGGGGGGTCAGGGGCAGCATGACTGGCCTCAGGGAGGGAGAAGGGGGGGCCAGGGTCAGGATCTGGCCCTTCCCCCCCAGAGCTGCTTCCCATCCCCTCTTCCTTCCAGCCAGTTCCTGCCCCCCCCCCAGCCAGTCCCTCTTCCTCCCTCCCCCCTGCCCAGGATCAAGTGTGTCCGTTTTTTGGGGGGAGGGTCTACCTCGCAACCCTACGAGTCAGACCCAGCGCAGGCACCAAGTGATGGGGACTGCTGGAACTTTGGGAACCTGAGACTGCGGGGTGGGGGTTTGTGGCCCAAAAGGGGCTGAGAAACCTAAGACAGACATAGTAGGGGGAGCACCAGAAGGGTGACACAGTCAGGGCGACCCTAGAACTCCGTTACAGACCAGCTGGCGGCTGCTGGAAGAGGAGGGAAAAATAGGGGGTAAGGGTCAGAGAGGAAAGGGCTTGTGCTGAGGGGAGGGGGGCAGGTCAGGAGATGAAAGGGGAAGGCACCAAGGGTCAGGGTGTAGGTGAGAGACAAATGCCCGGGGACCAAGTGGAGACAATGAGGAAAAGGGCAGGAGGGGAGGTGTCAGTGAGGGGGGGGGGGCAGGATGATGCTAGGAGAGGAGAGGGGAAGGGCTTTGGGGGCTAGAGGGGAGAAGGGGAGGTGCTGGGAAAAGGCTTGAAAGAAGGGGTGGGCATGAGGAAGGCAGGGATGGAGCAAGGCACATGTGAGGGCACAGGGGCCTGAGGGGAACGGGGGCAGAGGGTGGTGAGGGAGTGGGCAAAGTGGGTAGGGGCAGTGAGGGAAGGGGGAGGCACCAAGAGGGTGCAAGGGTAAGGGAAGGTGCCAGGGAGTCCGGGGGGTGAAGCAGAAGGGCAGACACCTGCAGGGGAGGGACCAGCACCAGAGGAGAGAGGCAGGGCAGGTGTGTAGAGGGGGGTGTTAGGAAAGGGGATGAGGAGGGGTAGCTCACATGGTCAGAGTGGGGCTACTGGAGGAGTGGGCACAGGGGGAGAGAGAAAGGCTGCTGGAGGGGGCAGGTCTCGGGAAGGCCGAGGGCAGTGAGAAGGGCAGGAGTCAGGACAGCAGAGGTGGGTGAGGGATTGGGGGGGCAGCAGGCACCAGGGGAGCTGATGGAGGAAGGGAAGGAGACAGGGCAGCAGAGGGGACAGCTAAGTGGTTCATAAGATATTTATGAATAACTTGGGTGCCACAATGACACATCCAAACAAGCCACAAACTCAGTACTGGTGCACAACACAAAATGTATTGTGCTCATGGGAGGAAACTCTTAGAGGGAACACTTCCCCCAGCCTCTCCACCCCCCGAGTTAATGTCTCACACATTGGGTTAATGCAATTGCAGGATCGTTGCACGGCGGGGTTTGGTGAGGGCCAAACTAATCCCTATTGGTAAGTGGATGGTGGGAAAAGTCCTTGGGGGGGGGGAGGTCACATGACACCTTTTATTTCTGGTCATGTGTCCATATTGCCCTGAAAGTGTTACCTCCAGAGGCGTGGCTAATGGGGGTCAGGGGCGTGGCTGATGGGGGTCAGGGGGAGTGGCTAATGGGGGGTCAGGGGCGTGGCTAATGGGAGTCAGGGGGTGTGGCTAATGGGGGTCAAAGAGTACATTTAAAAACATTCTTTGGGTGCACACCCTAATGAAATGTGCTGCGCACGCCTATGGGCAGAGAGCAGATCCAGTCCTGGGAGCAGGGCTGCAGCGACAGAGTTATAGACGCCGCCCAGAGAGCAGATCCGCATGCTGGGAGCAGGCCTGCAGCTGTAACCCACCCACCTGATGTGGGTCACTATCCTATGGAGTGGCACTGAGACCACTTCCAGCAAGCAATTATTACAAGGGAGCTCTTCAGCCTATGCTGAGAGGCAACTGACTTATAACTCAAGCTATAGCAGCTCCTGCCCTAAGCTCCAAAAGTCCCAGGTTCTAATCCACCTGGTGGCAGTTGCACAGCCATGGAAGCAGAGGGGCCAGGGAACCCTCTGTACAGGACTCCCCCCTCCCCCCCCCCCCCCACACACACACCCTTGCTTCCTGGAATCAGCCACCTAGGTGAATAAAGCTGGAAACCCCCATGCCTATACCTGTGCACCTTTGCTTTCAATAGCTACAGCCATTCTAAAGTGCCCAGATAGGGAGAAAGAAATAAACAGAAGGCAGAGGAGTCACCAAGAGATCAGAAGACCAGCACGATGCCTTATAGGCCGTTCAGCTGTGAAGAGTCACCAAGACAGGGCAGGTGATGCTAACCTGAGTTAGTCCATTAGCTGCGGCTAGGCTGGGCCACGAGAGGAGAGACAGGCAGTAAATCTGCAGCTGTCAGACCATAAGGAGGACACGGAGGTTTCCAAACCAGCTCAGAGAACAGGGCTGGGTAAGATGCAACCCACCAAACACTGTGATCTGGCCGCTTTCTGTTTAGATCCTGCTGCCCATGCCGCCGAATTCTAAGTGGGGACTCAGGCAGCAGGATCCGATTTTAAATGATTCACGGCTCATGGTTACAGCAGGGGCAGGAGCCACGAGCCCTTTAAAAAGCTGTAGCAACGCTGGACAGCTGCCAGTAGTGGCAAATCTGTGAGCTCTTTTCTGTGCTTTTAATTGAAAGCCTCAGCCGCGGAGAACTCTGAGGGTGGGCTAGTCCACAACACAGCCCCTTCTGCCTCAGGCTCCGCCCCTTCTGTGGGTGGAGCCGGCCTTTGACCCCATACCAAAATCCATTAAGTGGCCCCCTTCTGAAAATTATCGCCCACCCCTGTCACAGAATCATAGAAAAGTCTGAGTGGAAGGGACCATGATAGGTCATCTAGTCCAGTGTTTCGCAAACTTTTTTTATAATGTACCCCCTTTAAAAAAATGTGTAAGTACCCCCAGTACCTACAGTTTTCAGACACACACAATTTTTTTCTACTGTTGCAACACATTTGTTTAAACAACTGAATCGTAGCCGGGCGGGCGATGGCATTTTTGGGTGTAAAAGGTACAAAAAGAATAAAGCGCTGTCAAACTGAAAACAAAAATTCAGTTTTCTCCAAATTTCAGTTGTGTTGACGTGTCCCCCAGACATCTCTTGAGTACCTTTAAGGGGACTCGTACCACTGGTCGAGAAGCACTGATCTAGTCCACCCCTGCACCGAGACAGGACCAAGCATGTTTGTCTCACCTCTTGGCTCCTTGGAGACGGCTTGAACTAACGCACTTGGAAAGACATTATCGTTTATACGCCCAAAGTGCTTCGTCTCAGTGTATTGCCATAAAATCTAACCGACCAAACTCCAACCTTTCATTGCCGTGTCACTTGGCCAGCTACAGCCTCACAAGCCTTCGGCATCGATCACAAAGCCCTCGTCACACTTTTACACAGCTGTGCTGACACGCTTGTGAGCCAGGCACACTTGTGCGACACGTCCCAAAGCACTTGCTCCAGGGCATTACATCGCACTTGCCTGCCTTTGATGGACAGGGAAAGGGAGACCTGAAAGGCCTCTCCAAGGTCACCAGCGCGAGAGTGAGCGCAGAATTGAGGAGCAAGGGGTCTAACACACAACTCTGTGCCTTAGTCACTAGGTGGCATTAGATTAGAACCAGGGAGTTCTTACACCCAACCCCCTGCCCCCTCCACTAGGCCATGCTGCTGGCCTCCCGCCTCTCCCCCAGGGCTTGGAGACAGACGGGAGGCTGGAGCCAGCCTGCGCAGAAGGGGCTATAACGCTTACAGCACGTTCATGACACTGCCCCTGCACAGCCCCTCTCAGATCCACACTCGGAACCCACGAGAAACACCCCAAGAGCGGAGATGAAACCGCCACTCACCTGCAGCCCAGCTTCCAAGAAGGGCAAAGCAAAAGCGGAGCTCGCAGATTCCAGCCCAGCCTGGCACCTGCTTCCTGAACTTTGGCCCCTTTCCTCCAAGATAGCAGGAGGCTGCTCTGGGCCTTTTGTGCCCACGACGGGGCAGAAAAGCAAACTCAGCTGTTGGTTCCATCTTGCGGGCAGAGCCCCGGCAGACAGTGGCAGGCGGGGGTATTGACTGACCCTCCAACCCAGGATATTCCCCCCACACCTGGATTCGCTTCCTAGTCATCCCCATCTCCCTGCACGATCCTTGTTTCTCAACCCGCCGGTCCGAGAAATTGTCAGAGCAGGTTGATCCCGACCTTGCCAAGGGCTTAGGTTACATCACAAGGCTTTGCCGCCACAGCTGGCTTGGCTTGGGTGTGTGGCAAAAGCCCCCCCCCCCCCCCGGCATAGCTATTCTGGCAAAGCCGCCAGCCATCACCACCACTGCCCTGCCTCTGTCCTGCTCCTCATCCCCGCCCCCACTCCTATCCCCTGCTCTCCTCCATCTCCTCCCCCTTCCCTTCTCCTGCCCCTCCCCATTTCCACCTGCCCTGCCCTGCCCATCCCCGTCCTCTCCCTCCCCCCGTCTGTCCCCCTCTTATGTGAGGGCTTTGCTGGAAATGCCCCCCCCCCCAAGCCAGGGAGATCTCCCCTCCGGGAACAATTCAGCCCCCCATCTCGCTCCCTCCACTCCACAGTATTTCCTCCATTCCCCACAGTTGAAAATTGAGCTCCCCCATCCCCTCAGGTGACAGTCGGGCTCCCCCATACGCAGCTGCCTAGGTAGGCACCTCCGCAGCCAGAGCCTGCCCCTGGCGCCCACGTCCCCTCCCCGACTGCCTGTCCCAGGCGACCACCTGAACCTGCGTCCCCCATTCCCTCAGATCACAGCTCCCTCCCTGACCCTGCACCCCCCGACACCCCTCCCCCAGGCCAGACTCCTCTCTGGCACCCGCACCCCCTCCCCCAAACCCTCTGCTCCCCCTTCACCCAGGTCACAGCTCCCTCCCTGACCCTGCACCCCCCCGACACCCCTCCCCCAGGCCAGACTCCTCTCTGGCACCCACACCCCCTCCCCCAAACCTTCTGCTCCCCCTTCACCCAGGTCACAGCTCCCTCCCTGACCCTGCACCCCTCTAGAGCCCCTCCCCCAGGCCAGAGTCCTCTCCTGCGCCCATACCCCCTCCTGGACCCTGCACCCCTATCCACCGCCCCAGATCATACCCCCCCCCTGCACCCAGGCTCCACCCCTAAGCTCCCTTCTGCACCCAACCGCCCCGTCCCAGACCCCAAACCCCTCGGTAGAAATGTGGCCCTTGATCAGTTGCCAAAATGGCCCCCCCATTACAAATTATTGACCAAGCCTGATCCAAATGTTTTTTGAAACATTGTTTAATGAGAATGTAAATACAATTCAATACAATTGGGAGGGTTGGGGGGAGGGGGACGCAGCTGCTGGCTCCTCAGCTCTTGCTGCTCTCACTGGGTGTCTTCCTGCTGCAAGGGAAGCAGAATCCGTCACATTCATCCCTGGGGACTCAGGGGAACTGGCCCCCCAGCATTTCCACCCTCCTCCCCCCTGCTCTCTGGTCACCCCCCGTCAGGCCCGCAGGGTGAGCTCCTGACCCCCCCCCCCCCAGAGTTCCTGACACCTCGGCCCCCTCCCGCCTCCTAGGACAGTTTCTGTGTTCAGAGCCTCCCCACCCCCAGGGACGCTCGCAGGGGCAGGAGGGATTCTGCCAGCAGGGACGTGGGGTGGGGGCAGCCTGAGGAAAGGGGCGGGGGACTCCCTGAGGGGATGGGAAGGAGACCCTGGCCCTGCCCCACTCTCCTGATCTGCTCCAGCTGCTCACCATGTATTCCAGGAGCTGATGGGCCTGCCCATGCAGGGCGTGGGCCAGGACCAGCCCGGCCTGGCTGGGGCGCCGCAGGGGGGAGCGGGCAGCGAGCAGAGCCTTGTCCAAAAAGCAATTCTCCTGCTCTGCTGTGAAGAGCTGCCCAAAGACCTGAAATCAAGAGCACAGGAGGTTTCAGCTGACGGCCCAGAGCCCGGCCCCAACTCCTGGGGCTAAAACAGCTTCCTCCTCCCCCAAACTCCCTTCCAGACCCTGCACCCAGACGCTCTCCTCACCCGGCACCCCAACCCCTGCCCCAGGTCACAGCTTCCTCCTGCCCCCAAGACCCTCCTACCCCCACGAGGGCCCCAGCCAGCCCCACCCCCGAGCCCTGCCCTGCCCTGGCAGCGCGTCCTTACCTCTCCCACCCTCACGCTGTTGCTGTGAGCCAGGACCCATCTTTCTTTGTAGTAGTGTCTGCACCACAGGTCCTCTGCCTGGTGGATGTTGAGGCCTGCAAGAGACACAACAGGGTCATTCTGCTGGCAGGTCTGAGCCCTTCCCCTCCCACGGGTCCCTGCAGGCATCCCTGGGCAAATGGAGGGGCACAGGGGGCAGAAGGGGAACACAGAGGGACGCATCCCCCCTTGGGCCAGTCTGGGGGAAAAGGGCTGGGTCCCCTCCCCCCGCCGCCGGCACCCTCAGGGTGTCCCTGGGGCCCAGGTCCCGGCTGGGTTCCTTACCCCTGTGGTGCAGGAGGAGTTGATACAGGCTGTGCACCCCCTCCCGGGCCAGCCGGCTGACGTCTTCGGATGGGTCCGAAATAAAAAGGCCCAGCTGGGCCACGTGGTGACCCATCCTCGGCCAGTCGGCGGAGTTCTGAGGGGAGAGAAGAGGGGGGGTCCCTCAGCATCCTGGGGCTGCACGTCCCATGCAAACGGCCGCCGAGGCGGGTCTGAGCTCCGGGGACGGGGGCGGGGACGGCCTTGCGAGGAGACAACCCTGAGCAATGGCCCCGACTGAAGGGTCACTCCGGGGGTGGAACAAGGGGATCCACTGACGGCCACTCCCCAGTCCCCAGGCCCAGTCCCTCAAGAGCCCCCCTGAAGGACCCAGGGTCGCCCCTCCCCGGGGAAAGGAGAACGCGGCCCATTCCCGGCCCATTCCCGGCCCTGCCTCTGCCTCCCGGGGACGCTCCCAGCCCCGCGCCCTGCAGCCCCAGGCCCCCCGGCTCCGAGGTCACTTACGTCAAACCCCGGGAGGGTGGTGGCGACTCCCAGCAGGGCCGTGGTGCTGCCAAGGGCCCTGGCTCGCTCCTGGAGCAGGCGGGACTCCAGCCACGGGCTCAGGTGCTGGGGGGGAAAGAGGCAGGTCAGGACCCGTAGGGAGGTGCCGGTTCTGGGCAGAGCCTGGGGCTCCTCTCGGACTGTGCCCCCCCCAGCCACTGACACTGCTCCTCTCTCGGCCCCCCCTGAGGAAGCAGGGACAATGGCCCCGTCCCCCCCACGGGGCTCACCTCCATTATGAGCTGCAGCCGGGCGGTGTCTGGGGACTCGGCGAGGAGGCTCGCCAGTAGGGCCTGGAGGTCGTAGGGAAGGGCCCGGATGAACTGCTGCAAGACAAGGGGGAGCCCTGGGTCAGAGGGGGGTTGGGGGATCCAGGCCACCCGCTGGCTCCGGGGTGCAGCCTTGAGCAGGGTCTGAGCCGCCTCGCAGAGCAGGGAGGAGCCCAGGCTGGGCATGGAAGGGACGGGCCCCCCGGGAGAGCAACGGGAACCCTGGAGGGAAGGATCCAAACCTGCAGCTTCTTCCCTCCCTCTGACCCCCCTCCTCTCTGGAGCTCCAGCCCAGCCCGGGAGCAGGGCCCAGAGGGACGTACCTGAGTGTGGATGGGCTCCTGCTGCCAGTCCCCAGACACTGTCTGTCCCACGGCCGCCGTCAGCAGGGGGCTCAGGAGCTGGGCCCGCAGGGGAGGCTGCAAGGTGCTGGCAGGAGAGAGGGGCAGAGACTGTTAATTCAGCAGCAGGAGACTTTCCCACTCCCTGGCCAGGGGATCTGCTCTGGGGGAGTCGGCGGGGGGGGGGGGGTCGGTACCTGAGGCTGCAGGCGGCGTTGAGGCAGTCGGCCAAGACCAGCGGGGGGGCGAGTCCTCCATGATCTCCTGGGAGACCCAAGGGGACAAAGGGGCGTGTGAGGCTGGGCCCCCACCCAGCAGGATCCAACCCCACTGCCTCCCGCTGCCCTGTAGCCCCCCTGCCCGACACAGGGCCCCTCCCAGCACCCCCCTCCCAAACCGGGACCAGCTCAATCCTTGTCCCCAGGCCGTCTCCTGCCCCTCCCTGCCCTGGTGACCAGCCTCTGAACCTCCTCATCCCTGCTCCCCAGGCGCATCCCCAGCAGCCCGCTCGGCTCCCTTCCAGCCCCCCATGGCCCGGGGAGACCCCTCCCTGTCCCGAATCCCCCTTCCTGTCCGGCACCCCAGACCTGCCCCATTTCTGTGTCCCTCCCTCCTCCAGCATCCCCACCCACCCTCCCCATGTCCACCTCCAGCCCTCCTGGCTCCACCCATCCCGTTTCCAGCACCCCCACCCGCCGCCATGGCCCAGGCAGACCCGCGTCCACCCCACGTATCCCCTTCCCTCCTCCCGGCTGCCGCGACTCGCTTACAACGATCCTGGCCATCATGGTGTCCTTGCAGCAGCGCGGCGCCAGGGTGTCCTCGCCCCTTTGGAGGGCGGCGAGGCAGGCGAGGGGGATGGCCAAGAGGAACCGCTGCAGGGCGGCTGGGCTCTGCACCCCAGAGAGAGTCTGTGAGCCTGGGGCCTGCCTGCCCCCCACGGACAGCTGCAGGGCTCAGGCCTCCCAGGAGTGGAGGTGGGAGCTGCTGGTTGTCCAAGCACCCACACTCCCCCCCCAACTGCTGCCCCAGGCTTGTGGGGGCCCAGCTGGTGCATGACAAGAGCCCCCAGCTTGGGGGGCCCATGTCATGCAGGAGAAGGAGCCTCAGGGGGATCCCCATTGACAAGCCCCTCCCGGAGGGGGGAACGTGCTGGGAAGGGGCCGGACAATCTCGGGTCCCCCCCGTGTGGAGAAGGTTCCTACCGTGTCCCGGGTGTGGAGCTGCTCTTCGATGTCGTAGATGGCCCCTTCCTCCACCCGGGAGTCCACCCGCTCCTGGCAGAGCTCCGCCGAGGCGCAGGGGGGCTCTGTGCGGGAGGGAAGGGACCAGGGTGACTCCAGCGGCCAGCAGGGGTCACGCGCCCCCATGTCAGGGACCCAGGGCAGGTTGGGCCCCACACGCCCCTCGCAGGGACCCATCCCCCTTCCACCCTCACATCTGCCAACGCCCTCAGCAGAGCCCCCACCAGGAACAAGAGAGCCAAGCAGCCCCCCCCATCCATTGCCCTGGCTGCGGGGCAGACACTGGGGCTGCCCCCCCCCCCCCCGGGTACTGGGTGAGCCCCTGGGCCCAGCGTGTTCACGGCCCCTCACCTGGGTCTGAGCGGCTGCGGGAGGTGTCCCAGCTGCAGCTGGAGGCCCAGGCGCTGCTGCTGACGGACCTGGACCCACAGCTGCAGGGGCTGGTGCGGGGAGCGACGGGCTGGGGGCTCCCGGAGACTGGCAGGTCCCCGGGGGCCGGGCAGGGCGATGCCCCCTGGTGGTAATGGGGGCTGGGCTCCCGGGGCAGGTGTTTCTCTCCACAGAGGAGGCCCCGGAGCCACCCTACCCGGCTCCCCCGCTGGGCTGGGTCCCGCCTGCCCAGCCGCCTCTGGAGCCAGGTCCGGGGGGGCCTGGCCGGTGGGCGAGTCGCCCCGAGCTGGTGGGATCCAGCTTCCCCGCCCGCGGGGACGGAGAAGCTGCTCCCCACCGGCCCTGGGGCCATCTTCAGGGCTTTCTTGAACCACAGCCGAAAACGTTTGGCCATGCTGCAAATGAGGGGAGCAAAGGGGAGCTTGGGGCGCAGCCTGATGAACGAAATCCAGGGGTTCCAGCTCCCCAGAGCGACTGCCCCCAGCCCCCAAATGGCCCCTTGCTTATCGGTTCGGTCTTGCACAGGCACTGCAAGGACCTGAGGGTATGTCTACACTACCCCGCTAGTTCGAACTAGGAGGGTAATGTAGGCATACCGCACTTGCAAATGAAGCCCGGGATTTGAATTTCCCGGGCTTCATTTGCATAAGCGGGGAGCCGCCATTTTTAAAACCCCGCTCGTTCGAACCCCGTGCAGCGCGGCTACACGGGGCACGAACTAGGTAGTTCGAACTAGGCTTCCTAGTTCAAACTACCGTTACTCCTCATTCCACGAGTCTCCTGCCCATCAACAGCCCCTTCTTGGCCAATCAGGGGAGAATCTAAGGTGTGGGGGGTGGAGCGTTCTCCCCAAAGACACCGGCATAGACTTGTTCCAGCCCCACCTCCCCAGTCCCCACAATGGGGGCTGCATCCCCCACCCCACGGCTCCTGCAAACCACCCCCCGTCCTTCAGCTAGTCTGTTGGGTCCCAAGCTGGGGGAGGCAGCAAGGGAAGGTCACAGAGGAGGCAAGAACAGAGCAGAAATGTGGGGGGATGGAGGAAAAGGGAAACCAACCAGGAGAAAGCCCCAGTGGCGCTAAGGACGCAGCCCAGGTGAGGAATCACCTTCTGGCCCTTGACCGAGGGCTGGGCCTGCCTGGAACCCGGCCGGCCCCGGGCGGGATCCAACCCCTGGGGGCTCTTACCTTCGTCACAAAGGTGTCGGGATGTGAAACTCACAGAACGCGAACGAACCGTGAGGAGGAGACGCACCAGAGCTAAAGCAACCGGGGGTCTCCAAAGTCCCCTGGGCCCGCCCCCCGCTTTTATCAGCCTGAGATGTGGGTCCCTCTGTGAGGTCACCACCTCCCCACCTGCCCTTTGCCTTATATGCTGAGGGCTGCCCAAACGGACGTTAGTTCGAACTAACATTCATAGCCGCTACACTAGCGCTCCGCTAGTTCGAATTTGAATCGAACTAGCGGAGCGCTTAGTTCGAACTAGGAAAACCTCATTTTACGAGGCTTAAGCCTAGTTCGAACTTACTAGTTCGAATTAAGGGCTGTGTAGCCCCTTAATTCGAACGAGTGGGAGGCTAGCCCTCCCCAAGTTTCCCTGGTGGCCACTCTGGCCAACACCAGGGAAACTCTATGCCCCCCTCCCGGCCCCGGACCCCTTAAAGGGGCACGGGCTGGCTACGGTGCCCGTGCCAGGTGCAAGCCTGCCAGCACCCAGCCAGCAGACCCTGCACCTGGCACGGCACAGAGCCACCCACCCGATGTCCCCCAGCCCACCCCCTCTTCCCGGGACCAGGCTGGCGGCTCCCGGAAGCTTGCCCGGGACCGCAAAAGGCGGGTACATTCCTGGGCTAGTGCGGACATCGTGGACCTCGTCCACGATCTCCGCACTAGGCACAGGAAAGTGGCCGTCTAGGGCAGGAGAGCTGCCAGCCTGGCCACCCAGGAGCAGGTTTGCATGAAAATCAAGGGGGTCCACTGAGACCCCCGACCCTGAGCCCTGAGCTTACAATGGCCGTCCTGGGTCAGACCAAAGGTCCATCTAGCCCAGTAGCCTGTCTGCCGACAGCAGCCAACCCTAGGGACCGTGGAGGGGATGGACCAAAGACAGTGACCAAGCCATTTGTCTCGTGCCATCCCTCTCCAGCCTTGCACAAACTTTGGGCAGGGACACCACTCCTACCCCCTGGCTAAGACTACTCCATGGACCCAACCTCCATGACTTGATCTCACTTCCCTTTAAACTCTGTTCTAGTTGTAGCCTTCACAGCCTCCTGCAGCAAGGAGTTCCACCGGTTAACTATTTGCTTTGTCAAGAAGAACAACTTTCTCTTACTAGTTTCAAGCCTGCTACCCAGTCCTTTCCTTTGGTGTCCTCTAGTCCTTCTTTATGGGAACTCATGAAGAACTTTTCTGAATGCACCCTCTCCACCCAAACCCCTGCTTTTAGAGACCTCTATCCTGTCCCCCCTCCGTCTCCTCTTTTCTAAGCTGAACAGTCCCAGTCTCTGTAGCCTCTCTTCATCTGGGACCTGTTCCCAACCCCTTATCATGTTAGTTGCCCTCCCCTCTCCCAGCCTTAATCTTCCCCTCTCCCACCTCCTGTTCCCAGTCTCCCCCAGTTTTGTTCAATAAAGACAGAGTCAATGTTGGAAGAAATGTTATCTTTATTTTGTACATCAATAAGAAGGGGGGCTAGGGAAGGGTAAGTGGAAGGAGGTGAGAGAGGAATGGGGTACAAGCCCCCGATGGGGAGGACTGGGCTGGCTCTGCAGGCTTCTGGGGGTGGAAGCTCTCCTGCAGCCCCCCGATTACCCCCTCTCCCCAGATGGCAGCCTGTGGCAAGTGCAGCCGGGCTGATGGCTGAGTGGTGTGATGTGCCCAGTGTGGGTACTCCGGGCACTCCAAGCCAGGACTGGTTTTCAAGCGGGGCACCCCTTAGAACTGTCTGTCCGGGGTGGGGGTCGGGACCCTTTAAGCGCAGCCCTCGGCTAGCCTGAGACTGCATCTCCACGCTCTAAGTCCTCCTCTGATGCCCTGCTGGCACTGCTTCCGGCCATCCTTAAGCCCTGTTCAGAGTCCACTCAATGTGGACTTGCTAGTTCGAATTAGCAAAACTAGTTTTTAGTTCTAGACGCGTTAGTTCGAATTAGCTTAGTTCGAACTAGCGCTGTAGTGTAGACATACCCGAAGAGAGGAGCCAGCAGGGGTAGAATGAATTGTGTACCAGGTCCTGGAAACAAGAGCATCTCCTCCAGATCACCCATCCACACCTGAACTGTTTAAAAGCTTGGCTGCCAATAAAGACACCTTAGCTCAGCAAATGCCAAGCCAGGCACCTGTGTTTGGACACGAGGGGGCCCTGTGAGGAAAGGCTGCAGGGCAGAGCTGTGCACAGAGTTGTTAGGGTCTGATGCAGGAAAGCCTTAGTGACCTGCGTGTTGATAGTCCATCCACCTGGCTGAGTCGTAGTTTGTGACCATCTATGGGGCAGAGACTCTCCCCTTCATTGCTGATCTGTGCAACTCTGGATACAGGGGGTCCTGATTCCAGACTGGGGCTCCCGGGCACGACAGTAACGTACCTAATGTAACCCCCAAGGAGATTGCTTGGATTCCTGGGGCTTTGTCTGCTGGCAGCTCAGGGAGAGGCTCTGAGTTTGCCTTGGCTCCCCCTCCCTACCAGGGCCAGAGTCTGCCCGGCAACCCATGGGGAGTGAGATGCCCCTCCCAGGGGGAAGGAGAGACCATTGTTGAGGGGAGTCTGGAGCCAGCCAGGAAAAGGGGAGGACTGGCTGTGAGGGAGCTAGTAAGCCCCAGGCCTGCATGCAGGGTTCCCCCTGAGAGCTAGCCTCTAGGGACCTGAAGGCAGGATCCCTCAGCTGGGTTTATGTCTCCACTGTTGATTCCCAGTTGTGGAGTTTGCTGGGAGGCTTCCCCAGCCAGGCGGAGTTGGCTCTCCAGCTCCCTGGGTGAGGGAGTCACTGCATGGTCAGCTGGGCTCTAGCAGCAAGTTCAGGGCTGCTGCCTGCTGTGTGGGTCTGGAGGCTGGGCTGGGAGGCTGTAGTTTTGAATTTTGGTGCAGTTGTGTGGTCTGCATCTTGAGCCCTGCACCCCTTCACGGTAAGGGGAAATTCTGGGACCGAAGCAGCCTGGTTCCTGCTTGAAGAGGACCCCTGTGAGAAGAGAGCAGCCCCTTTGCAGAGACTGAGTCATCTCTCAACCTGAGGCTCATTCATGGAGTGTGTGAGTGCACCAATTTTTAGTTAGTAAGTCAGGGAATTTGTTTGGGGATTTTATTACCTGCAGCCTATTAAACTGTGGAGGGATTTACTGCCTTCTCCCATGTGTGAGTCCTTTGGGCTGTACTGGACCTAGTCAGCCCCACTGCTAAACCTCTGCAGAGAAGGATTGTGTGGTCAACAGTCATCAAGGGCCCCAACAAAGTACGCGTACCAACGGGACACTAACTTCACAGTTGCAGGGCACTGGTGACCCTAAAAATGATGTTTTACCCTGTTCTGTTATAATTGTCTCCTGTTTAATATAATTGTGTTTATTATAGTGTATGTGTTTGTGTTATTTTCTGGGAGTCTCCAACTATCTGGCGAATACGTGGGGATTATCCTGGGCTAGAATTTTCCTCCCAAGCTGCCCTGGCAACCCTGCTAGGAAGGAGTGAGGGGGGTGGAGGCACCGCCAAGTACATCAATCAGAAAGAATAAAATTGAGTAGGTGGCGGGATCCAGAAGAACCCAGACCTATCCATCCGAACCTGAAAGGAGATTGGCTCTAAAAGAAGGTAACCAGGTGGAGAGGGGGCGCTACATTGGAGGCACCGCTGGGATCCCGTCTTTTAAACTCATACCTTATATACACTCCTGCTGTCTTCCTGGGATATTAAGTAAATTCCCAGTATGGATTATCAGAAGAGGCTTATAGCTTGGTGTGAGCTGGAGGGAGCTGACCCTGAACGCCACTTTCTGCTCACTAATGTACCCACTGAATGGGAAATTAGACAAATTGAAGATGAGATTGCTAATGTCAGAGAATGGGGAACCTGTGTGGTTCGGAGTCAGATGAAAGCACAAGGGGAAGCTACTTTATCTCTTCTTGTAGAGAGCAAGATTATACTGTCTACTGTAGTGACTCCCCATGTAATTCTGCCAGATGGAGAGAAGGACGGATGGAAGGTGACCATTCAAACACAATCACGTTTTCCCTCCCCATCTGCCCCACCATCTGAAACTAATGGTTTTCAGTCCAAATTGGGGAACTTCCTTATGCAGGAAGGGAAGACCATGACTGAATTAAGGACTCTTTTGGGAAGTAGTCCTGTGCCTCCTTCCAGTTCTACAGACCAAATAATTTTTGCTATGGGAAAAGCAATAGGGGAGTCCATAAAGACAGCATATGAATCAGGCCCTTACAGAAAACTGAAGTTCTTTTCAGGCATTAAACCTGTGCCTGTAGGGGAAGATGACTATGACACTTGGAGGCATCAACTAAATCAGGTGATGCAGGAATGGCAATGTAGCGAGCCTGAAAAGAGGAAACGTGTGGCAGAAAGCCTGCGAGGACCTGCAGGGAATGTAATCTGTGCATTAAAAGCCAGCAAGCCTGCTGCCACTGTTGATGACTATCTCTCGGCGATGGAGGATGCCTTTGGGAGCCTAGAGACTGGGGAAGACCTCTACTTTCAGTTTCGATCCTGTTACCAACATTCAGGTGAAAAACTATCTTCCTATCTTCACAGATTGGAACCATCCCTTCAACTGTGCATCCGCCGTAAAGGCACTGAAAGGAGCAAGGAACACCGAGTACGACTAGAACAGGTCATACGAGGTGCCATTTATGATGATTTTCTAATTATGAAATTGAAACTTGCAGACCGATTGGACAGTCCTCCAGAATTCCACCAACTGCTGCGAGAAGTCCGGGAGGAGGAGGAAAAGAGAACGGTTAGAGAGAGGAATAAGATCTCAGTGAGCCAGACCGTTGGTCCTCAGAAACTGAAGGATGACCTTTGTCTGCCTACCACTGAGGACCTCCATCAACAGCTCAAAACCCTGACAGCACAGCTCACTGAATTTATGACGAGTAAGATGCCTCAGGGGTCACCTAGCGATATTCTTCCACCAACTTTGACAGAAAGGAAGTACCCTCCTTTTCACCCAGGGAGAAGGGACCCCAACAGAGAACCTGTAAAGAAAACCTTGGTGACCCTCCCAAGGAACAAGAGATTCTGCTACCGATGTGGCGAGGATGGGCACATTTCCACCCAGTGTGACAACCCAAGGAATGAAGAGAAGGTAACGCAACGAAAAAAGAAGCTACAGGGAAACTCCCAAGGATCCCAGTAATGGAGCATACTGGGAGCCATTACAGTCAGAGCTCCACTAAGTTGTGTTATGAACAGCCTTCCTGGAGCCCATTCCCAGAAGGATTGATAGGCCCAGCAGCGGTAGTTAATGTGATGGTAGAAGGGATTCCCTGTAGGGCCCTGCTGGACAGTGGATCTCAGGTCACCATCATTACTAGAGAATTCCATCGGCAATTCCTCCCTCAAGTGAAGATCCATCCTCTAGAAGGATTGGCAATATGGGGCCTTAGCAATGCTAGTTACCCATATGATGGATATGTACTAGTGACTTTACGTTTTCCTGCAGAACTGGCTGGATGTCTCCAGGATTGTGATACTCTGGCTTTGATTTGTCCTGAGACACAAAATTCTGATGGCATTCCCATATTGATTGGAACCAACAGCAACATGTTCCAATCTTTGGCCACACTTTGTGGTCGTTTGGGCCAGAAGACCCCAGATGTGGTTCGCCCTCCATGGAGAGAACTGACCCTGGGCTCATCCACAATGCCTTCTGACCATGATAGCTCTGACGATGAATCTTTAGGGAAAGTAGTAAGAGTATCCAAAGCTGTTTTGTCCATACCCCCACATGGTGAGATTGACTTGAGGGGAAAACTTGAGAAGCACAGTAGCAGCCTTCCTCATACAGTAATGATGGAGTCCTCTGATGGAGATAACCTCCCTAGTGGTCTGATGGTTCTAAGAGGTTTATTGTCCTTACCACAGCTGGAAGAAGCTGGCATTATGGTCAGAATACGAAATGAAACCAACCATCCCATAGCCATCAGGAGAGGAATGGTATTGGCACGATTGTATAGAGTAGAGAGTGTTATGAGCCCTGCAGCTGCAGCCAGAAAGCCCTGTAAGGCATTGGATCCTGATCTTTTTAATTTTGGTGATTCTCCTGTATCTCCCAGTTGGAAAGACCGGTTAAAAAAGCAGTTAAGCGAGAGACCTAATGTGTTCTCCACTGAAGAATGGGATGTGGGGTGTGCCCTTAACGTGGAACACACCATTCGTTTGGCAGATGACAGGCCTTTCAGGGAGAGGTCCCGAAGACTGGCACCTGCAGACATTGAGGATGTGAGAAAGCATATCCAAGAACTATTGGAAGCAGGAATAATTTCTGAATCCCGTAGCCCCTATGCATCCCCCATTGTGGTGGTGCGGAAGAAAAATGGGACTGTGCGCATGTGTGTGGACTATCGCACACTGAATAAAAGGACCATCCCAGATCAATACACTGTACCTAGGGTAGATGATGCCTTAGCTTGCCTAGCAGGAAGCAGATGGTTCTCTGTCTTAGATTTACGAAGCGGCTACTACCAGATCCCGATGAGCTCTGAAGACAAAGAGAAAACAGCTTTCATTTGTCCCTTGGGATTCTACCAGTTTGAGAGGATGCCCCAAGGTATCTCAGGAGCTCCTGCTACATTCCAGCGTTTAATGGAGAAGACAGTGGGGGATATGAATTTGTTAGAAGTGCTGGTGTATTTGGATGACTTAATTGTTTTTGGGAAAACTCTGGAAGAGCATGAAGCTCGACTAATGAAAGTGTTAGACCGCCTGGACGCTAGTGGGTTGAAACTGTCACTTGATAAATGTCAATTTTGTCAGACCCGAGTAAAATATGTAGGCCATATTGTGTCAGCAGAAGGTGTGGCGACTGATCCCGAGAAGATTGAGGCATTAACCACCTGGCCTGTACCCAAAGACCTGAAAGCTTTACAATCTTTCCTAGGCTTCTGTGGATATTACCGCCGATTTGTAAAAAATTACTCCTCCATTGTGAGACCGCTCACCAATTTGACAAGGGGATACCCCCCAACGTGGAAGAGATCACCCCAACATAAGCTTGCAAGTCCTAATGAGAGGTATTTCAAGGTGAATGAACCATTTGGAGACCGTTGGACTGAGGAATGCAACAGCGCTTTCCATGCCCTTATTGAGAAACTCACCACTGCACCAGTGTTAACCTTTGCAGATCCTACCAAGCCCTATGAACTACACGTAGATGCCAGTCTTGATGGATTAGGAGCAGTTCTCTATCAGAATTATGAGAATAAATGGAAACCTGTGGCGTTTGTCAGTCGAGGGTTGACTGCCTCTGAAAGACACTATCCCGTGCACAAACTTGAGTTTTTAGCTCTCAAATGGGCTGTTGTGGACAAACTTCATGATTATCTATACGGAGCGACCTTTGTAGTAAAAACAGATAATAACCCACTTACTTATGTGCAGACCACGGCTAAACTAGATGCTACTGGTCAGCGATGGATGGCTGCCTTGGCTGCTTATGACTTTAAGCTGCAGTACCGTTCGGGTCAAACCAATGCAGACGCAGATGCATTGTCCCGTCGCCCTCATAACCCACTCGAGGAAGAGTCTGAGTGGATGGAGATACCATCTCCTGCTATTCGTGCCACCTGCAAGGCTGTAATAGGAAAAGTGCAGTCCCCTTATGTAAATGAGGAAAGATATGCTGACACACTGGGGTTGTCTGAGAAGGCTATACCTACCATTTATGCAAACCTCGTTGGGCTAAAGACTTTTGAATTGCCCCAGTTAACTCCGACTGAATTGAGAAGAGCTCAGTGGAAAGATTCAAATATTGGACCTGTGCTGGAAGCTGTAGAAAAGGGTGAAAAACCCATCTCTAAGGCTAACTTTTCCCCCGGCACAATTCTTCTCTTAAAAGAGTGGGATCGTTTAGTGATTAACAAAGGTTTGTTATTCCGGACCACCCAGACTGTAAGGGGCCATGTGCGGAAACAACTGGTCTTACCCCAAGAATACCAGGAGATGGTGTTGAAGTCTCTGCACGATGATCATGGTCACTTGGGGGTAGATAAGACTTTGGAACTGGTCAGAGATCGGTTTTATTGGCCCAAAATGACAGCATCTGTGGAAGACCACTGCAAATGGTGCTCTCGGTGTGTTAAGCGGAAGACTCTGCCAAAAAAGGCAGCGACTATGGTGAACATCGCTACAGATGCACCCATGCAATTGGTGTGCATTGACTTTTTGTCATTGGAGCCTGATAGAAAGAACCACTCCAGTATACTTGTAGTTACTGACCATTTTACAAGGTATTCCCAAGCATATCCCACAAAAGACCAAAAAGCCAGTACAGTGGCCAAAATTTTATGGGACAAATTCTTTGTACATTATGGTTTCCCGGCCCGAATCCATTCTGACCAGGGAAGAGATTTTGAAAGCAGACTAATTCGTGAACTTACAAAAACCCTGGGAATAAGGAAGTCCAGAACCACTCCTTACCATCCCCAGGGAGATCCACAACCGGAGAGATTTAACCGGACTTTGCTAAACATGTTGGGAACACTACATCCATCCCAAAAGACCAGATGGAGTGAGCATGTCAGTTACCTTGTGCATGCTTATAACTGCACTAAAAATGAGTCCACTGGGTTTTCGCCTTATTATTTAATGTTTGGCAGAGAAGCCAGGCTACCAATTGACTTATGTTTTGGGATATCCTCTGATGAAGCTAGCGAAACAACTTATCTCCAGTACATTCAGAGTCTCAGGCGTGACTTGCGGGAAGCTTACAGACTGGCCTCCCAAGCAGCCACAAAAAGCAACCTTGCTAACAAGCAGAGATATGATAGTCGGGTCCGTGAACAGGATCTGCAGGTAGGAGACAGAGTCTTAATCCGAAATCTAGGTCTCACTGGAAAACATAAATTAGCTGACCGGTGGAATGCAGACACCTACATAGTGGTTGATAAGCTACCAGACTTGCCTGTATATCGCCTTAGGATGGAAAATGGAAAAAATGTTTGTAAGACTATTCACCGAAACCACCTCTTGCCAGTGGGGCAGTTAATAGGTGAAGAGAAAAATAGTGAATGTGGTTCCTCCCGGCGACCCATTACTCGTTCAAGACTAAGGAAGAAAGTTCCTGCAGAAAGAACCCTTACTGCACAACTTGAATCTGCTGAGGAGGCAGACAGTGAGTCTTTAACCTCCTCTGGAGAAAATGATCCTCATTCACAGAGTAGCAGTGAAGAGGAATTCTTCCCCTATTATCCAATACCTCCTATGCTTCATGAGCAGCTATGTGAGGTAGAAACTGTTAGAGAGGGAGAATCTGAGCCTCCTCTAGCTCAAATACTTAACCCTGAAGCTGCACCCTTTGTACCCCCTCAGTCAACAATACAGCATGAAGAGGAAAGTGGTTTACCAGCTAGGATGGTTCCACCTGTAGAGGATGTGGGAGAAGCCATGCAACCTGCAGAGAGGGAAATCATTGATTGTCCTGCAGTCATTACTGCTGAGAACCCTGAGAATGAAGAAGCTCCTGTACTTCGACGTTCAGAACGAGAGCGAAAACCTGTACAGAAACTCACCTATGATGTCCCAGGGTCCTCCACCTCTGTCCCTCTGCATTTAGTAAATAGATGGGTGCGGGTGGCCTATTATTGTTTGTGTCTGATAGTTAACAATGGAGACTCCAAGGTTAAGTCATTTATTTAAATATAGTAAGAATGTTATTAATGTAAATTGAATAACAATTTAATGTTTAAATTAATATTGTATGTGGACACAGCAATACTTACTTATTGGCTAATGATATTTATTGTCAACTAAACAATGTATACTATTACCTGATGGAAAGGACCTTGCATGTTTGTGTTGTGGTTAAATGACCCTTGCCGAGGACGGCAAGAACTTTCGCACGGGGAGAGTGTAACCCCCAAGGAGATTGCTTGGATTCCCGGGGCTTTGTCTGCTGGCAGCTCAGGGAGAGGCACTCTGAGTTTGCCTTGGCTCCCCCTCCCTACCAGGGCCAGAGTCTGCCCGGCAACCCACAGGGAGTGAGATGCCCCTCCCAGGGGGAAGGAGAGACCATTGTTGAGGGGAGTCTGGAGCCAGCCAGGAAAAGGGGAGGACTGAGTGTGTGGGAGCTAGTAAGCCCCAGGCCTGCATGCAGGGTTCCCCCTGAGAGCTAGCCTCTAGGGACCTGAAGGCAGGATCCCTCAGCTGGGTTTATGTCTCCACTGTTGATTCCCAGTTGTGGAGTTTGCTGGGAGGCTTCCCCAGCCAGGCGGAGTTGGCTCTCCAGCTCCCTGGGTGAGGGAGTCACTGCATGGTCAGCTGGGCTCTAGCAGCAAGTTCAGGGCTGCTGCCTGCTGTGTGGGTCTGGAGGCTGGGCTGGGAGGCTGTAGTTTTGAATTTTGGTGCAGTTGTGTGGTCTGCATCTTGAGCCCTGCACCCCTTCACGGTAAGGGGAAATTCTGGGACCGAAGCAGCCTGGTTCCTGCTTGAAGAGGACCCCTGTGAGAAGAGAGCAGCCCCTTTGCAGAGACTGAGTCATCTCTCAACCTGAGGCTCATTCATGGAGTGTGTGAGTGCACCAATTTTTAGTTAGTAAGTCAGGGAATTTGTTTGGGGATTTTATTACCTGCAGCCTATTAAACTGTGGAGGGATTTACTGCCTTCTCCCATGTGTGAGTCCTTTGGGCTGTACTGGACCTAGTCAGCCCCACTGCTAAACCTCTGCAGAGAAGGATTGTGTGGTCAACAGTCATCAAGGGCCCCAACAAAGTACGCGTACCAACGGGACACTAACTTCACAGTTGCAGGGCACTGGTGACCCTAAAAATGATGTTTTACCCTGTTCTGTTATAATTGTCTCCTGTTTAATATAATTGTGTTTATTATAGTGTATGTGTTTGTGTTATTTTCTGGGAGTCTCCAACTATCTGGCGAATACGTGGGGATTATCCTGGGCTAGAATTTTCCTCCCAAGCTGCCCTGGCAACCCTGCTAGGAAGGAGTGAGGGGGGTGGAGGCACCGCCAAGTACATCAATCAGAAAGAATAAAATTGAGTAGGTGGCGGGATCCAGAAGAACCCAGACCTATCCATCCGAACCTGAAAGGAGATTGGCTCTAAAAGAAGGTAACCAGGTGGAGAGGGGGCGCTACACTAATAAATATTGTACAGCACCTAGCACAGTGGGGCTCTCACCCCTGATTGGGGCTCCAGGGTGCTACTGCAACACAAATTACTAATCACAAGGACAATCTCTTTCATCGTCTCTTTGATCTGTGCATCCACCCAGCCTCCCCAAACCAAAGATCATTTCACTGGGTCTATCTCATCTCTCTCCCCCCATCCCAGGCACACTGGGGACAGGGGATCTCAGGGGTGTCTCTGCCATGTCTGACTGTACATTTGCTAACACGGCTCGGCCTCACTCTCATACCCACCTTTCTTCCTCAGCAAACAAAGCGCCACAGCCAGCACCAGGACAGCAGGGACTGCAATTCCCAACAGGAGCTTTAGATCCAGCCCTAGGAAAGAACCTCGCTGTGAATGGCCCCTCCAAGCAGCCACCAGCCAGTTCCCACCGGCTGGACCTGGCTGAGTCCTGTGGTAAGTGACCCCTGACGTTTCCATGAGTATACCTGGAAGCTCACCTCACGGTTACCTGTAGGTCAACATTATCTGCTGTTCTTTGGGAGTAAAAGTTCACTGAAGATTTTCAACCAATTTTTCTTCCCAAAGTTTGTTTTTATCCAAACATCGATTACAGGAAAACAAAATTTTCCCCCAAGCAATTCATGTGCTAGGACCTTCTTAGTCTTTCCTACAATAATTTGGATATGGAAGACACCGTTTTGCTTGGTTTAGAACCAACAGGCTTGTTCCATTTTAGATTTCCAAATGCAGAAACAGAAGACAAATGTCGCTTGGAAAGGAAACAAAGCCAAACCCTCTGTGTATCCAGCTGACATTTTAGGTCATGTTCTGAACAAGGAAACTGCTAAGTCAAAGTAAGACCAAAGGAAAACGTTTGTTCAGTTTCATGATTTTTTTCCCCCATCAAAACAGTGACATTATCCATGGCACGTTTTGTTCATAATTTTTTCTAGAAATAAATCTGGTTCTACCATCCCGCCAGGGCAAGTTCCTCAAGCAGGAAACATTCCTGTGGGAACTGCCCTGCTTCCAGGAAGCATCACAATTCAGCGCAGCACAAATAACTTTCCACAGGTGCTTAAAATGAAGCACATACCTAGGGCTATGTCTAGACTGCAGGCTTCTTTCGAAAGAGGCTCTTTCGAAAGCATCTTTCGAAAGAGCCTCTTTCGAAAGATCGCATCTAGACTGAAGGCGGATCTTTCGAAAGAGCAATCCGCTTTTTCGAAAGAGAGCACCCAGCGAGTCTGGATGCTCTCTTTCAAGGAAGCCCTATTTACATTGAAGAACGCCATCTTTCGAAAGAGGAACTTTTGAAAGAAGGCGTTCTTCCTCGTGAAATGAGGTTTACCGCCATCGAAAGAAAAGCCGCGTTCTTTCGAAATAATTTCGAAAGAACGCGGCTTGAGTCTGGACGCAGGGGAAGTTTTTTCGGGAAAAGGCTACTTTTCCCGAAAAAACCCTTAAGTCTGGACACAGCCTAAGTGCTGTCCTGGATAGGGCTGGACTTGAGCTCATACTTGAGAGCTTCCTGGGCATCCAGCAGACACATGTGTGGGGCTGATCTACCTGAAAGCCACCTACTGGGTGTGGGTCCCTATCCCATATAGTGGCACTTAGACACTTACAGAGATACCATGAGTCTGCTCCACAACTGACTTTTAGCTCAAGCTGTAGAGCTGGGGTGGGGAACCTCAGACCCGGGGGCCGCATCCAGCTACTGGTTTGATTGAATCTGGCCCCAAGGCTCAGGCTCCACACTGACCCACCCCACAGCCCCTACTAGGAGCACACAAAATCTACTAGGCTGCTCCTCCCCCCAGACTCTGGAGTATGAAGAGAATATGGGCAGTGTCTGTCTCCTCATTTGGGGGCCAGGAACTTTTGTCTGGGTGTCTGGCTGGTGAGTCTTGCCCACATGCTCCGGGTTCAGCTGATCGCCATATTTGGGGTCAGGAAGGAATTTTCCTCCAGGGTAGATTGGCAGAGGCCCTGGAGGTTTTTTGCCCTCCTCTGTAGCATGGGGCATGGATCACTTGCTGGAGGATTCTCTTCATTTTGGGGTCTTTGAACCATCGTTTCAAGGACTTCAATATCTGAGATATAGGTGAGAGGATTATTCTAGCAGTGGGTGGGTGAGAGTCTGTGGCCTGCACTGTGCAGGGGTCAGACTAGATGATCAAAATGGTCCCTTCTGATCTTAAATTCTATGAATCTATGAGGAATGTTTTTTTTTTTTTTGCTTGCCACTTGTGTGTGGCCCCCAACTGATTTTCCTGCGGGTCAGTGGCTGCAACCCAAAAAAGGTTCCCCCACCCTGCTGTAGAGTCTCATGCACTAAGCTCCAGCGCTCTCAGGTTTGGTTCCACCTGTCGGCGCTACATACCCAGCGGAGCAGTTTTCTGTGGAAAACGCTGTTTCTTCAAAATAAAAACTTTTCAACGAGGTCACTTCAGTGTTGCTAAATTTCTGTTCCATGGAAAAATCTGAATGTTTGACTATTTCCCCTGATTCAGGATGAAAATACAATCGAGGAAGGTCAGAATTTGTTTGCTGATGTGGACACTTTGCAGGGAGTTGGGGCAAACAGCCAGGTTTGGGCTCTGATCAGTTCAGTTCCTGGGGCTCGGTTGCTCCCTGGGAACCAGACACTGGTGCTGGGCTGAGGTTCCTGGCAGAGGGGTTTGCCCACACGCCGGGTGTGACACTCTGGGCCAGGCATGGAGCACAGAGCATAACTAGCTAATGACACAGAGACAGAACCTGGGAGCCCAGGTGGGATGATGCGTCTGGTGCCTCCTGCCAGAGCAACCCCCCACCCAGTGAATGCAGAGAGGGGCAATAACTCACTGGCTGCTGGGTTAGCAGAGGGGGCAGGGAACTCCAGAGGAAACTTGCCCATCCCATGAATTTAGATTCCCCCTCTAGAAGAGCCATTTTCCTTCCCTGTGAAGATGTTGCCTGGCTCAGCCATGCTGGATAAAGTCTAGGAAAGGGGCAGGGAGAATGTTCTGTGTTGGAAGATCCCGTCACCCTGTTACATGTGGCGTATTTCCTACATCCATCGTCATGGTGATCACACTAAGACTCGGGCTGCCCAGGCCAGGACCTACTTTGCCCTAAATAAAGACCCCACAACACAGAAACACTTCAGAAGCATTTACCTGGGGGGAATGAACCAACGTCACTGCCTCTGCTGGAGCCATCACCTGGGCAATAAACACACAAGAGCCATTGTCATGGCAATTACACTCAGACTGGGGGGTTATCAGCTGAGGACCCACCTTTCCCTACATAAGGACCCAGAAGGAAAAATGCTCCAGAAGCATTTACCAGAGGTGGGAGGGGGAGAGAAGATCTCCCAGCATCCCCACCGCTGGGTCCATCCCCTCTAGGCAATAAACACAGCAGAGATCAGAGCAGGCCCAGTCCAGGCCTCTACGCTGCTCTAGCACAGCTAGCCACTGGCAGCCACTGGCTGGGGGTAGGGCTGCTGGGCTCAGGGTGAGTCACAGATTGGATCTGAGTCAGCAATGGGAGTGTGTGTAAGACAGGGGAGGTGTCAGCTGACAGCCCAGTGCAGCATCAGAAGCAGCCCATGGTATGGGGGCCGCTCCAAGCCAGCCATGGAGAGAAAGGGGAGGGAGGTGCTGCAGCCCGGCCTTCGTTAACTGGTTAAACTTAATGTTTCAGCAGTTAACTAATTAAACAGGATTTTACATCCTTAGCAGGTTTAGTCTTGAGAGAAGAAGCCGGGGAACATGGTAACAGTCTCTAAATCTGCTCAGGGCTGTTACACAGGGGCCGGGATCAGTGGTTCTAAGGGCCCATGGAGGGCAGGGCTAGAGGCGATGGGGCTAATCTGCAGCAAGGGAGGGTTCGGTTCAGTAGCAGGGAGGAGAAGCTCTGGAACCGGCCTCCAGGGCAGGGTCTGGAGTCCCCGTGGTCAGAGCTTAGTAACAGGCTGCACAAGCCCCATATCAGGGCTGGTCTAGGTTCACTCTGTCCTGCAGGCCTTGGCGGCATCTCAAGGTCCCTTCCAGACTGACATTTCTATGATGATCCCGTCACCCTGCTGGCAGGGCTGGGCCAGCCAAGCTGAGCTGTGTGAAACATGGGATGGGGGTGAAACACAGAGCAGGGGTGGGGTGAAACACGGGACAGGGTGAAACACACAGGAAGCGGAGGGGGGAAGGGGGGGTTGCCTGGGACACACTTTGCACAAAGATGTTTTATGAGATATTTTGTTTCAGATTTTGGAAATGGATGAATGTCAGTTTGGATGGGGAGGGGGGTGTCATTTAATTGCTGTTCTCACACTGTCATTAACCCCATTCCCAGGATGCTGAGTTTCTGCTGGGCAGGGCTATGATAGGATATGTCACCCACAGACACGCACGGACGCACAGCTCACACCTTACCAGTGACACTGAGGCGCTGGATGTGGCTGAGCTGGGATCTGGTCACCTGATTGTCGCTGTCCTTGATCTCGTACCCGCAGGAGAAATTCCCAGAACTGCCCCCGGACACCACATGCTCATAGTCGTAGGTGGCCTTCTCCTTTGAGCCCATCTGGACTGAAACCTCCTCCCCATCCTTGCAGAAGACGATGCGGGTGGCCAGGTGCCAGGAGGACATGAAGCACCTGACCTGCACGGAGTCCCCTGGCCGGGCCAATGTCTGGCTGAGGTAGAGGGTGGGGGCAGGGAGAGCACCTGGGGAGAGGAAGGGGGCAGAGCTGTCAGTGGGGTGTTGCTGGTGCCTGGTGCTGTCAGTGGGGCAGAAGGTAAATAGAAGAGGGTCTGGGCCGTGTCTCAGATGGAGGCTCTGACCCCAACCCAGATGGGCAGACGGGGGACGAGCTCTCTCTGCTGACCGGAGGCTTTACCCCAGGGGCTAATGGGCTGCGTACAGGCCTCAGGGCTCGGTCGGGCTGGGTGCCAATGCCTGGTGCTGTGCACTGTGCTAGAGCAGGCCCTGCTGAGGTCACTGACGGATGCAGCTGGGGCAGGACGGCTGGGAGTGAGGCCAAGGGCTGGGAGCTGGTGCTGAGGGAAGGTAAATCCTTGGGTCAGAGCTGGGAGGCAGCAGGGCAGGGAGAGGTCAGTTGGGAGGCCTCTGCACCCTGCTCAGGCCCTCACCCAGGCCTGCCCCTCTTCCCAACCCATTGCTGTTGGCACCGCATTCAGCAGCGAGCAGCCAAAGAGGTGGCGGCTGGAGTGCCCGGTGGGGGGAGAGGTAAAGGCCCTGGGTGCATTGAGGACAGACAGACAGACGGACTCACCGGGAGCTGAGCAGATCTCCTGGCTGCTGCGGCTCAGCGCTGGGAACAGAAAGGGGACGTGGGGTCAGTGCCAGTCTGGAATCTCCCCTGCGGTGAGATACCAGGGACAGCTTCTGGGGCCTCTGTTCCCCACACTGATTACAGGCTCCATTTTATGCCCTGCCTGTCCCACCAGGAGCACCCCTGCCTGTTCCATGAGGCTGTGCCAGGCACCGTGCAGAGCCCTGACCCCCAGGTTCCCTCCTGAAAAGAGCTGAAGTGACTTGGGCCCAGCCCTATAATGAGTCTGACCCCAAGACCCAGAACCCCTGAATTCTGGGTGAACTCATAACTGGAGCCCAGCCTCGAACCCATCTCAGTGTCTCTGGCCTGTCAGTAACAGGGAACTCTGGAGCCAGATGCTGATAACCCCCTGTGGTGAATAGGAGGAGTTCTGGCCAGCATTTGGTGACTAAAGGGTGAAAGTCAGATAGCTATGGGGGTGTTGGCAGGGAGCCAGAAGAGCCAACAACAGAGGGTGTTGAAATTTGAATTGAATAGATCTACCTGCCTGCTGATCTCTTTGTGTGAGTTTAAGGCTGCGTCCACACTACACCCTAAACTAGAAATAAGAAATGCATTTCTTATTTCAATGTTATTTTGAAATAGCTTATTTTGAAATTTGGCGCACCTACATGGTGCCAAATTTTTTTAAATGAAGTGCTATTTTGAGCCATCCCTGATCCCTCGTGCAATGAGGTTTACCAAGATGGCAAAATAGCGCGCCCGTTATTTAAAAAAATATTTTGAAATGACTGGCAGCTTGTGTAGACACAGGGTAGCTGTTTTGGGCTCTCTCCAGTATCCCAAAATAGCCTTGCAGTGTAGACATACCCTAAGGTAGGAGCTGGGGGAAGCAAGATGAATTGAACCTACAAAGAGTACTGGGCATGGAAATGGACTGGGCTTCGAAGTATGGATCACCACAGATCATGAGTAGATTGAAAAATGTATATTCAGTTGCGATTAGGTTATTTTTCTTTGTTTTGTTGTTTGGTTAAACTCTGTGCTAAGCCCATGTGCCTCCCTCCTCCCCCTCCCCCTGACACACACACACACACACACACACACACACACACACACACACACGCTATATCTAAGCTGCACCCAGAGATATTATTATTCTCTATGTTATATTTTGTTTTTCTCAGTTGCTCTGTAACATCTAGCAATCAAGTAGTCTTTATTAGTATATCTGGGTATGTCTACACTACAACGCTAGTTCGAACTAACTTAGTTCGAATTAGTTAATTCGAACTAAGCTAATTCGAACTAACGCGTCTAGAACTAAAAACTAGTTCGAATTAGCGTTTTGCTAATTCGAACTAGCAAGTCCACATTGAGTGGACTCTGAACAGGGCTTAAGGATGGCCGGAAGCAGTGCCGGCAGGGCATCAGAAGAGGACTTAGAGCGTAGAGATGCTGTCTCAGGCTAGCCGAGGGCTGCGCTTAAAGGGTCCCGACCCCCACCCCGGACAGACAGTTCTAAGGGGTGCCCTGCTTGAAAACCAGTCCTGGCTTGGATTGCCCGGAGTACCCACACTGGGCACATCACACCACTCGGCCATCAGCCCGGCTGCACTTGCCGCAGGCTGCCATCTGGAGTGAGGGGGCAATCGGGGGGCTGCAGGAGAGCTTCCACCCCCAGAAGCCCGCAGAGCCAGCCCAGTCCTCCCCCTCGGGGGCTCGTACCCCATTCCTCCCTCACCTTCTTCCCTAGCCCCCCTTCTTATTGATGTACAAAATAAAGATAACGTTTCTTCCAACATTGACTCTGTCTTTATTGAACAAAAGTGGGGGAGACTGGGAAAAGGAGGTGGGAGAGGGGAAGAGAAAGGCTGGGAGAGGGGAGGGCAACTAACATGATCAGGGGTTGGGAACAGGTCCCAGATGAAGAGAGGCTACAGAGACTGGGACTGTTCAGCTTAGACAAGAGGAGACGGAGGGGGGACAGGCTAGAGGTCTCTAAAAGCAGGGGTTGGGTGGAGAGGGTGCATTCAGAAAAGTTCTTCCTGAGTTCCCATAAAGAAGGACTAGAGGACACCAAAGGAAAGGACTGGGTAGCAGGCTTGAAACTAGTAAGAGAAAGTTGTTGTTGTTGTTGCCGCCAAAGCAAAGAGTTAACCTGTGGAACTCCTTGCTGCAGGAGGCTGTGAAGGCTACAACTAGAACAGAGTTTAAAGGGAAGGGAGATCAAGTCATGGAGGTTGGGTCCATGGAGTAGTCTTAGCCAGGGGGTAGGAGTGGTGTCCCTGCCCAAAGTTTGTGGAAGGCTGGAGAGGGATGGCACGAGACAAATGGCTTGGTCACTGGCTTCGGTCCATCCCTTCCAGGGTCCCTAGTGTTGGCCGCTGTCGGCAGACATGCTACTGGGCTAGATGGACCTTTGGTCTGACCCAGGACGGCCATTGTAAGCTCAGGGCTCAGGGTCGGGGGGTCTCAGTGGACCCCCTTGATTTTCATGCACACCTGCTCCTGGGTGGCCAGGCTGGCAGCTCTCCTGCCCTAGACGGCCACTTTCCGGTGCCTAGTGCGGAGATCGTGGACGAGGTCCACGACGTCCGCACTAGCCCAGGAAGGTGCCCGCCTCTTGCGGTCCTGGGCAAGCTCCCGGGAGCCGCCAGCCTGGTCCCGGGAAGAGGGGGTGGGCTGGGGGGCATCGGGTGGGTGGGGTCCGGGGCCGGGAGGGGGGCATAGAGTTTCCCTGGTGTTGGCTAGAGTGGCCACCAGGGAAACCTGGGGAGAGCTAGCCTCCCACTAGTTCGAATTAAGGGGCTACACTAGTAATTTCGAACTAGGCTTAATCCTCGTAAAATGAGGTTTTCCTAGTTCGAACTATTCGCTCCGCTAGGTCGATTCAAATTCGAACTAGCGGAGCGCTAGTGTAGTGGCTATGAATGTTAGTTCGAACTAACGTCCGTTAGTTCAAACTAACATTGTAGTGTAGACATACCCTCTTTTCGTTTTGTTAATAAAAACAACTTTTTTAAGGCGACGCTATGATTCTTGTATCCTAGAAAGCAGCAGGAGGTCTGTGTACGCAAGCCTAGACTGAGAGGTCATCTAGCAGAGATTACAATTTGTTTTCTGTTTTTCTTTTCCAAGCTCTCTTGGCACAAAAGAGTTTGGGGATACCCCCTTGGAAGAACTCAAAGCCTAAGAAGAAAGGTGGGTTTTTTATTCACTTGGCAGAGGCAGCTACCTCCCAAGGTGAAGGGATCTGTGACCTCAAGGAAGTTGGTTTTTATTTTTAAGCAGAATGCTGTTAAGGCAAGGTCTTTAAGGTCTCTGGCAGGTCTGTACCTTCTGCACACAGAATGCCAGAGTGGGGAACAGAGTTGACCACCCTCCCCCTCCAATGGCAACAGCCTCCCTGCTCTCTGCCTCCAGGCTGCGCTGACACCCCAGAAGCATCTGAGCCCAGCCCGGCCTGACCCCATGGGCCTGGCGTGGGGAGCTGGGCCCAGTGACACCCCAGGGGTGGGATCCAGCTGAGTGCCAGGTCCCAGCTCCACAGGGAACGCCGCCGCCCTGCAGCCTGGGGTCTGGGTGGGGAAGCAGGGACCCGGGGAAGGATTTAGGCCCCGGGGACAGTAACTGGCCATGAGCTCCCAGGGCACCGCGGGGCAGCTGGGCCGATGGGCCCCTGGGCTGTGTAACGAGGGGGCAGGGAGCAGGCACCGGGGGGGGGGGGGGATTTCCCCGGCCTGAGGCCTTGGGGAGGCCGATCCTGGATCATGCGCCCGGCTCGGGCCCCGTTTCAAAGGCTGCTGGCAAA
The DNA here is from genome assembly GCF_052426305.1 of Pelodiscus sinensis. NCBI lineage: Eukaryota > Metazoa > Chordata > Testudines > Trionychidae > Pelodiscus > Pelodiscus sinensis. The sequence continues at coordinate 14,741,499 of NC_143069.1, read as the reverse complement.
GTGCAGCGGGGGCAGGGCAGGGCCCTCTGCTGCTAGAGGGGATTTGCCGACTCCCTGGGCTTCCTTGGTTCCATTTTCTCCCACCCCCTGCGAGTTAGCCCAGGCTCTCACACACTCACCGAGCAGCAAGAGGAACAGAGACAGGAGCATCGGGGCTGCGGCAGGAACCGAGAGGGTGGAAATGGCCAAACGACGTCGGCTTCTGACGAGACCAGGAAGGGACAATCTGCAGTCGCTGTCTGCTCCGACCTGCCCCCCGCTGGCCCTCTGGGCTCACAGCAGAAAGCCCCCCTCCCCGTGCAGAGTCTCTGCCAGCCCCTCAGGGCTGGGCTGGGAACCCAGATGCTGTCGCTGCTCTGATCCTTGTCAGGGCATACGGTGAGGGAGCAGAGATGCCGCGGCCCTTCTGCTCTGCCCCATCCTCTCCTCGTGTCTGATCGTCACTGTTCTTCATTTCCTGTCCTCTACATACCCCACCACCACCCACATCTTTATTTAGCGCCGGAAGCCTGAGAATCAAACACGTGTAGTTACAGGACTCAGCGAAAGCTACCATGTTAGATGTAGTCCTGGCCTCGCTGGAAGGTTTAACATGAACTACACTGAACTCATACATAGAGCTCAAAGTGCTGTATCAGGGAAACAGGTGGGGAAACTGAGGCACGGGAAGGTGGGAATGGGAGTGTCCTGAAGTCACCCAGCAGGACAGAGCCAAGAATAGAAATCAAGTCTTTGTCTATACATTCAGCATTAAAACACTGAGCGCACGGGGTGATTTTTTACACCTCTAAGCAATGTTCCCTCTAATTATTTTCATTTGTGTGCGCCATAAATATTGTTATGTGCACTGAGGTATGTGTGGATATGCATCACCAGTGGCAACACCTATTCCTGGCTATGGGCACTGTGCTTCTCAGCTGGGCTGCATATAAATGAAGGGTAGCGGTGGTCGGAGACTCTCTTCTAAGGGGGACGGAGGTGCCCATCTGTCGCCCTGACATTTCATCCCAGGAGGTATGCTGTCTGCCGGGGGCCGTATCCAAGATTTTACGGAGGCATTGTCAAGGATTATCCGGCCCTCTGACTACTACCCCATGCTACTCATCCATGTGGGCACAAATGATACTGAGAGGTGTGACACTGAGCGGATCAAGAGTAACTACAGGACACTGGGGGTATGTCTAGACTACAGGCTTTTGTCGACAGAAGTTTTGCCAACAGATACTGTGGACAAAGCTTCTGTCAACAAAGAGCGTCCAGACTACTTACAGTTCTGTTGACAAAGCAGGCTGCAATAACGCCTTCTATTGACAGAACTCTGTTGACAAAAGGTGTTATTCCCTGTAGAATGAGACCACCTTGGCTTAACCACAAGATCTTGCATGATCTAAAAATAAAAAAGGAGTCATATAAAAATGGAAAGTAGGACAAATTACAAAGGATGAATATAGGCAAACAACACAGGAATGCAAGGGCAAGATTAGAAAGGCAAAGGCACAAAATGAGCTCAAACTAGCTACGGGAATAAAGGGAAACAAGATGACTTTTTATAAATACATTAGGATGAAGAGGAAGCCTAAGGACAGGGTAGGCCCACTGGTCAGTGAGGAGAAACATAACAGGAATGGCAGAGATGCTTAATGACTGCTTTGTTTCGGTCTTCACTGAGAAGTCTGAAGGAATGCCTAACATAGTGAATGCTAGTGGGAAGGTATTTAGAAGATAAAATAAAAAAAGAACAAGTTAAAAATCACCTAGAAAAGTTAGTTGACTGCAAGTCACCAGGGCCTGATGAAATGCATCCTAGAATACTCAAGGAGCTGATAGAGCTGAGCCTCTAGCTATCATCTTTGGAAAATCATGGGAGACAGGAGAGATTCCAGAAGACTGGAAACGGGCAAATCTAGTGTCCATTTATAAAAAGGGAAATAAGAACAACCCAGGAAACTACAGACCAGTTAGCTTAACTTCTGTGCCATGGAAGATAGTGGAGCAAGTAATTAAGGAAATCATCTGTAGACACTTGGAAGGTGGCAAGGTGATAGGGAACAGCCAGCATGGATTTGTAAAGAACAAATCATGTCAAATCAATCTGATAGCTTTCTTTGATAGGAGGCAGAGGCAGGCCGGGAATGGGCCGGGACTGATCCGCGTTCTCCTTTCCCCGGGGAGGGGTGACCCTGGGCCTTTCAGGGGGGCTCTTGTGTGACTGCAGCTGGGCCCCAGACTGGGGAGTGGCCGTTAGTGGATCCCCTTGTTCCATCCTCCGGAGTGACCCTTCAGTCGGGGCCATTGCTCAGGGTTGTCTCCTCACAAGACCGGCCCCGCCCCCGCCCCCGCCCCGCCCCAGTAGCTCTCTCTGTCCATCCACTTAGCTTAAAACCGCCTCGGCAGCCGTTTGCATGGGACGTGCAGCCCCAGGATGCTCAGGGACCCCCCCCTCTTCTCTCCCCTCCGAACTCAGCCGACTGGCCAAGGATGGGTCACCACGTGGCCCAGCTGGGCCTTTTCATTTCGGACCCTTCCGAGGACGTCAGCCGGCTGGCCCGGGAGGGGGTGCACCGCCTCTACCAACTCCTCCTGCATCACAGGGGTAAGGAACCCAGCCGGGACCTGGGCCCCAGGGACACCCTGAGGGTGCCAGCGGCGGGGGGAGGGGTCCCAGGCCTTTTCCCCCAGACTGGCCCAAGGGGGGATGCGTCCCTCTGTGTTCCCGTCCTTCTGCCCCCTGTGCCCCTCCATTTTCCCAGGGATGCCTGCAGGGACCCGTGCGAGGGGAAGGGCTCAGACCTGCCAGCAGAATGACCCTGTTGTGTCTCTTCCAGGCCTCAACATCCACCAGGCAGAGGACCTGTGGTGCAGGCACTGGTATAAGGAGAGGTGGGTCCTGGCTCACAGCAACACCGTCAGGGTGGGAGAGGTAAGGACGCGCTGCCAGGGCAGGGCAGGGCTCAGGGGTGGGCTGCCCCTTTGTGACGCTGTCCCGGCGTTTCAAGGGGGCGGCTCTTCCTAGGGGCAGTGACGCACGGAGCCCTGGATCTCCCGTAGAAGGGGAGACAGGGTGGGGGGGAGGTAACGCTTTCTGATGTTGGCCAGTGGTCTAGGGCTGCTCTGTTCTGCGGAGGGGGGTGAGGTCTGGGAGGATCCTGGGGGCAGGAGGAAGGTGTGACCTGGGGCAGGGGTTGGGGTGCAGGGTCAGGAGAGCGTCCAGGTGCAGGGTCTGGAAGGGAGTTTGGGGAAGGAGGAAGCTGTTTTAGCCTCAGGAGTTGGGGCCGGGCTCTGGGCCATTAACTGAAGCCTCGTGTCCTCTTGATTTCAGGTCTTTGGGCAGCTCTTCTCCCAGGAGCAGGAAAACTCCTTTTTGGAGACGGCTCTGCTCGCTGCCCACTCCCCCCTGCGGTGCCCCAGCAAGGCTGGGCTGGTCCTGGCCCACGCCCTGCAGGGGCAGGCCCAGCACGTCCTCGGCTACATGGTGAGCAGCCAGAGCGGATGCAGGAGAGTGGGGAGGGTCAGGGTCTCCTTCCCATCCCCTCAGGGAGTCCACCCCGCCCCTTTCCTCAGGCTGACAGAATCGCTCCTGCCCCTGCGAGCGTCCTTGGGGTTGGGGGAGGCTCTGCACACACAAGCCGTGTCCTGGGAGATGGGAGGGGGGAGAGGTGTCAAGAGCCCTGGGAGGGGGGTCAGGAGCTCACCCTACGGGCTGCTGGCCTGACAGGGGGGTGAGCAGGGAGCAGAACAAGTCTCAGCACTGGGGGCAGGAGGGTGGAAATGCTGGGGGGGGGCCCAGTACCCCTGACTCCCTGGGGATGGATCTTTGTCTGACAGATTCTGCTTCCCTTGCAGCAGGAAGACAGCCAGTGAGCGCACCAGGAGCTGAGGAGGCAGCAGCTGCGTCCCCACTTCCAACCCTGCAAATTGTATATAATTGTATTTTAATTATGATTAAACAACATTTGAAAGAACTTTTGGAGCAGGCTTGGTCAATCATTGTTAATCCCTCAGTCTCTCCATACGCAGCCAACAGTGGACAGCAGTTTTATATTCTGGAATGCAACATTAAAACATTAGACGGAAAGTCACTTTAAAAAGGAAAATCGAGAGGTTCCCTTTCAATCTGATGGCAACAACTCATTTACCTTTTTTTTTTCATTACCCAGGTTTTTGTGAAAATTGACAAGTTTCTTTGAGGTGTTTCAATTTTGATGAAACTGCATTTTCCAGTGGAAAAGCATTGCGCTGGAAAAATTCCAGCCAGCTCTAGGAAATAGGTAATAAACCAACCAATGGCTCTCAGGAATATGTAGCATAGCTCAAGAGTGTACTAGAACGAATAAAACGGCCTTGTCATGCACTGCAAGAGGCTTTTTGTGTTCAGTTATTTCCTTTTTTTAAAAGCCCTTCACCCCAGACAGTTGCAGCTTCCATCCGTGCAGGACTCTGCTGGAGAACACACAGCACGCTGGCTGCCCAAGTTTATCGTCCACATGATGCCCCCTCTGGGAAAGGTGAGAAGGTTGCTCTGTGGTTGTTTGGTCCTCTGGTCTCAGCTCCTCACTGGTTCCCCTGCACAGACATCCCTCTCTGAAGAGCTACACAGCACTTGAGTTGCAACCTTTTCTGTCACTTCACATAGCACCATGATCTGATCTATGTTGATTTTCGTCTGGCTTTTGGCATTGTCCCTCATGGCATTCACACCGGAAGACTGGGGAAATGTGGCCTAGATGAAATTAGTATAAAGTGAGTGAACAACGGCTTCTACATTTTGTAGATTACTCCAAAGTGGGATGGGTTGCAAACACATTGTAGAATGGGATTACAATTCAAACAGATCTTGAGTAACTGGAGAATTGGTCTGGTATCCCGGATTCTGACTGCACCTTTATACAGCCACAGCCTCCTGCCCCGGCACCAACACTGACAGCGGATGGTGATGGCTTCCCCCATGGCAACCACCCCGCCGGGGCTGATGGAGATGGAGGGTCCGGGCGCAGGGAGCTCTGCATTTACATACAGACAGGAGTGAGCTGGGGAGGCACAAACTCCTCCCCGTGTGTTAGCACCCCCCCCCCCGCCAGGGACAGCGCCGGGGCTCACAGACACCTCTCTGCACCCACAGGGGCCCTGCGGGCTGGGGACTGATCTCTGCCCCCCTTAGAACAATCTGGAGTCACCCCCGACTGCCCTGGGAGTAGGGCCTGGTTCAGATCTAAGGCCCCCAGTGTCGATCCGCAGTCACCCCCCAACTGCCCTGAGGACCCGTCCGGATTCTGATCTAAGCCCCCCAGTGTCAAAACAAGGAGGTGGAACTCAGCTTTGGGGTGAACATTCAGGTATCAACAGCTCTTCTCTGTCCCCACCTGTCCCAAACAGAGATACTCATGTCCCAACACCCTGAATTGCTCCGCCAGCCAGCATCCTGGAGAGGAGACAGCTCATTAGGGACCAGAACTCAGAGCGATTGGATCCCACACCCTGGTCTCGGATCTTCCACACACACACCTGCCATAGGCACGTGCACCAGCTGTCTCTGATACTCACCGAGGAAGAGGACGGTGATAGCAGATGCCATGATGGGGCTGTGAGGGGCCCCTTAGCACCACCACCAACGCCCCGGTGCCCAGTTCTACCCAGTCCCATATAAGGAGCTCAGATGCTAGCTGCAGCTACAGGAAGATGTTGATGTCTTGTCACTTCCTGCGTCCGTCACACCTTGTCTCTGATCTTCAGGTGAAATCTAGTGCCGTCACAGTTAGCAGCAAAGGTCCCTGCACAAATCAGGAAACCCTGCAGCCAAGTGTCACGTAGCTCGCAGCTGGCCTGTTTGTTTTGGGGAGGGGGAAACTGGTCACCATCAAAGTACTCTGTGTCCTGGGCTAATGTGCATCTGAGCGAGATCTAGGAAGCCGCAGTCTCATCTTCCATCTTTAATCGACGACTATTTCCTGCAGATTACACACACCCCTTTTTTTACAAATGATCCAAAGGATGGCATCAGAAGCCACCTGACTGAGGGGGCAGAGTTAAGGGCATTTGGGGGACAGTCACTGTGTCATTTCCAGTTGCTGGAAAGTTTGATTCTGCAGCCTCCCCTTCTAGCCTGCAAACCTGCCGCCATGTGACATGGGCCCTGGTGCCATGCATGGAGAGGACGCAATGGGGAGCACCTGGGTTTGCTGCCTCTTATGCCATAGTTCAGCGGTGATGATGGCTTAATGGCTGGAGCTAAGCGTGTTTTCTCTGTGTGTGAATTAAATCAACCAAGTTCAAAAGGAAACGGAAACAAGATAAATTCGATCCTGTGCCCCCAGTAGGTTACCAATGAGGAGAGACCCAGGGACTTACTCATGCCCCACAGATCCCCTGCCCCCAAGTGGCCAGTGGGTGAGTGGCCAGGTCCCTAGCAAGGGATGGGACACGGGCTGTGTTTGTGCTGCCGCTGGCTAGAGAGCAGGAGAAAGCTGGGGGCCAGGAAGGTTTGATTCTGATCCTGGCTCTGGGAGGCGAGTGGGGACTAGTGGTTAGAGTCGAGGGCCTGGCAGGCAGGACTCCTGAGTGTTGCCAGCAGAGGTCGCCGTAGGGTAGAAGAGGGGGTTGAGAGAAATGGGACGGGAGCTGCAGGGCAATAAGGGTTGGGAGGGAGATGAGCCGAGGACAGTGCTGAGAGATGGGGGAAGGGGTTTGAGAGCAGACAGGATGGGGCAGAAAGGACGGAGATTTGAGGGGACATGGGAAGGGGCAGCAGGGCAGAGGTTTGGGGGGAGATGGAGGAAGGTCCAGCGGGGGCCACAGACATTGTTGGAAGGGGGTGGCGAGAGGGGGGATGGGAACGGTTCCCCCCTCACCGAGTCAGGGTCAGCGGATGGGGTGTGGGGATTTGTTTTCCCTCCAAAACTCTGGCTGAGCTGGGGCAACTCTGTCCGGTGGGGAGAGGGGGAACAAGGGGCAGGCGACACCCCCCATGGCCATGGGGCAGATACACACTGACACACTCATGAACGGGGAACGCTGGTGCCCCCCAGCCAGGTGGGGGAGTTTCCATTGTCCCCTCTTCCCTTCCCCCCTCAGCACCTGCTCCCTTTATCCCCGCTCTCCCCCCATATTCCCCTCCCCCCAGTGGGCACCATTTCCCTGAGGGGAGGGGGACAATGGTGGCAGCCATCGTAGCTGAGGGCGGGGGATTGGCATTGAAAGGACACGGGGGGAGGATGGCCAGTGGTGGCCGGGAGGCCCTGGTTTTCCTGGGCGGCAATTGGAAGGCAAACTTTGCGGGTACGACCCCCACACAAGGACTCAAACCCGCCTGTCCCTGGATGGGGGTGAGCGGAGTCAGCCCGGCTCCCCGTCCTGCTGGAGTCGCCCGAGCAGAGACGCTTGTTTGTTTCCACAGGAGCCGGGCTCCGGGGAGGTGGCTCCGGTGCTTTTCACTCTCTGTGTGGACAGCAAGGGCTGTGGCTGACCCTGCTCCCAGTGTAAGCGGGGGAAAGGCCCTCGTAACCCCAGCAAGGCGGGGCCAGGATCCCTGGAGGCGCGACCCCCCAGTCTTGTCTTGGGCACTTAGCACAGGGGCAGGGAGTCCCCAGCTTGGGGTGGTCTCTGTGCTCCGGATGCTTCCCGACCACAGCTCGGTACATAGAGCTCAGGGCAAACACAATTTATTAAACAGCAATTAATTAAAAAATAGAGGAAAGAGGGGGAGGTGAAAGGAAACAAGTGACCGCCCTGTGGGTACAGGGACACCACAAAGAGCCATCTCGGCAAGGGAAAGGAAGTTCACAATCTGTTTCTCACACGTGCCAGGCCCTGGCCGTGCTGCGCTGACACCCCACGGTGACCATCGTACCTCAGAGCAGCCCCCGGCAGCCCGTGTTCCCCACAGCGACAGAGCCGGGCTGGGCTGGGTACAAAGTGTTGTGCTAGCAGGGCCAGGCGAATTAGACGTTGCCTTGGGAGCCAGGCTTCCTGGGGCACCAAATTAAACAGAAGAGATTTTGTCTGTATTTAAAATATCTTCATGTGTGTGATCTCCTCTGAACAAAGTGTCAAACATTGTACCTGTCAAACAGCGCCACGTGGCCATGTCAGAAGCTGAGCTGCTTATAGCACCTAGAGGAGCACAGTGGGGTACGTCAATCCAGTTAAAACGTGGCCGGGCACAGTTTGAAAAGAGCCACGCCGAGGTCTGCTGACTGGCAGCTCAGTTGGTTTCAGTAGCCCTGTGCTGGCCAGTCACACAGCTCGGTCCGTGTTGCTCGCTCCTTAGCGAAGGCCGGTCAGCCACCCGCAGCAGCTGTTGTGCCGTGTGACGAGCCGTGATGCCGAAGGCGCTGTGCCCATGAGAATCGTGTCTTGTGCTGGACTTGAAACGTCTGGGAAGAGGTTTTATCCAGATTGTAAAAGGAGCATCACAAGTACTTGGAAAATTTCTTGTCGACTACTGCAGTTAAAGTAGCAGTAAGGCCGGTTTCCTTTCTCTCTACGGCAATGGTCCATAACAGACATTCTGCCCTTTTGTTTAATTGTTAAATGGTTTAAAAACAGTTCTCAATGAATGCTGCTATGATAAAGGAAATGAGAACTTACCAGCTGTATGGCACTGAGGTGGCATCGCATGCACGGTAACATGCCCAGAAAGATGCCAGTAAAATAGAGAGCTACACGCTCAATTGTAAAGTCGTCACTTTTCTCTTGCCTTGTGTTATTTATTTCCTGCATATTCCATCATTCTTACTAATCCTTTTGTTGATAGCCCTGCCCAGAAACACTGGGTGCAACTCAAAATGGTTAGAACGCAAAGGTTTATGTTGAGCCAGGTGGTTTGGGGCCAAAAAGCTTGAGAGCCGCTGCTCTGGGATGTGCCCTGCAGCCTCCTGGGGGAGGGGAGGTCACCTCCTCTGAAGCTGGGTTGGGGGGAGAGGGAAGAGGTTTCTGCTGTAGGGCTCCCTAAGGCTGGCCCTGGCCTCTGTCACGTGGGGGGGGGGGTCGTGTCTCTGTGTTTCTGATGTGACTTGAGGTATCGCCCCTTCCTGACAGCACGTCCCTGCCCCCAAAAGTGGAAGCTGGAAAAAAAACTGTAAAGAGTCTCTGAGGAGCAGGGTTATGTGCGTGTGGGGGAGACCCCCAGACACCTGGGCACAGAAAGGGCAGCTCCCCTGGGCCCTGACTGGGCTCTCATCGCCCAGCCATCCTCACCACTGCCCTACTTCTGTCCTGCTCCTCATCCCCACCCTCCGCTGTTCCCATCCCCTGTTCTCCTCCATCTCCTCCCCCTTCCCTTCTCCTTCCCCTCCCCATTTCTACCTGCCCAGCTCTCTGCCCATCCCCATCCTCTCCCTCCTCCCCATTTGTCCCCCTCTTATGTGAGGGGCTTTGCTGGAAATGTCCCTTCCCCCCCCAGCCAGGGAGATCTCCCCTCCGGGAACAATTCACCCCCCCATCTCGCTCCCTCCCCTCCACATTGTTTCCTCCATTCCCCACACTTGAAAATTGAGTTCCCCCGTCCCCTCAGGTGACAGTCGGGCTCCTCCATCCTCTCAGGTGACAGTTGGGCTCCCCCATATGCAGCTGCCTAGGTAAGCGCCCCCCAGCCAGAGCCTGCCCCGGCACCCACATCCCCTCCCCCACTGCCTGTCCCAGGCGACCACCTGAACCTGCGTCCCCCTTTCCCCAGGTCACAGCTCCCTCCCTGACCCTGCACCCCCCGACACCCCTCCCCCAGGCCAGACTCCTCTCTGGCACCCTGTGACGGCGCGTTGGGGTCCCCCGCCTCCTGCACCCCCGTAATGGCACGAACAGACTCCACCAGCCGGTGGAATAGAGGTGGTTTATTGCTTCTTCAGGATACAGCACAGCACAGATGTCATCAGGCTGCAGGGCAGGTCTAGGATGCCTCAGCCCCCCTTGATATAGGGAAGGGGGTCTCGGCTTCTAAACCCCCCAGCCTGTAGCTGAGGCTGCTTCCTCCATGCTCCCAGACAGAAACTAACTAACTCTCCTCCAGCCCTGCCCCCCAGCCAGGGCAGACTTCCACCCCCTCCCTGCACCCAGGCTCCTACCCTGAACTCCCTTCAGCACCCAACCACCCCGTCCCAGACCCCAAACCCCTCGGTAGAAATGTGGCCCTTGATCAGTTACCAAAATGCCCCCCCCCCCCCATTAAAAATTATTGACCAAGCCTGATACAAATGTTTTTTCCAATGTTGTTTAATCAGAGTTTAAATCCAGTTCTATACAATTAGGAGGGTTGGGGAGAGGGGGACGCAGCTGCTGGCTCCTCAGCTCCCTCACTGGCTGTCTTCCTGCTGCAAGGGAAGCAGAATCCGTCAGCGGTTCATCCCCCAAGGACTCAGGGGTACTGGGCCCCCCGGGATTTCCACCCCCTCCCCCCTGCGCTGAGACTTGTTCTGCTCTCTGCTCACGCCTGTCAGGCCTGCAGCCCGTAGGGTGAGCTCTTGACCCCCCCAGGGCTCCTGACACCTCTGCCCCCTCCCGCCTCCTAGGACACGGTTTCTCCCCCAACCATGCGGGTAGGACGTGGGGGGGGGGGGGCAGCCTGAGGAAAGGGGTGGGGGGGACTCACTGAGGGGAAGAGAAGGAGACCCTGCCCCTGCCCCATTCTCCTGCATTTGCTCCTGCTGCTCACCATGTATTCCAGGAGCTGATGGGCCTGCCCCTGCAGGGCGTGGGCCAGGACCAGCCCGGCCTTGCTGTGGCGCCGCAGGGGGGAGCGGGCAGCGTGCAGAGCCGCATCCAGAAAGGCATTCTCCTGCTCTGGTGTGAAGAGCTGCCCAAAGACCTGAAATCAAGAGCACAGGAGGTTTCAGCTGACGGCCCAGAGCCCGGCCCCAACTCCTGGGTCTAAAACAGCTTCCTCCTTCCCCAAACTCCCTTCCAGACCCTGCACCCAGACGCTCTCCTCACCCTGCACCCCAACCTCTGCCCCATGTCACACCTCCCTCCTGCCCCCAAGACCCTCCCAGACCTCACCCCCCTCCGCACAACAGAGCAGCCCTAGGCCACTGGCCAACATCTTGGAGCGGCCTCCATCGAAAAGTGTTGCCCCCCGTCCCGCCCTGGTTCCCCTCCAACGGGAGATCCGGGCTCCGTGCGTCACTGCCCCTAGGAAGCGCCGCCCCTTTGACACGCCGGGACAGCGTCACAAAGGGGCAGCGCCGCCCTGTCCACGGCTCGAATAGTCAAGGGAAAATGCATCGACCATTCGATCAGCGACTCACTCCCCACTTCCCCCCCGCGTCATACCCGCACGAGGGCCCCAGCCAGCCCCACCCCCGAGCCCTGCCCTGCCCTGGCAGCGCGTCCTTACCTCTCCCACCCTGACGGTGTTGCTGTGAGCCAGGACCCACCTCTCCTTGTACCAGTGCCTGCACCACAGGTCCTCTGCCTGGTGGATGTTGAGGCCTGGAAGAGACACAACAGGGTCATTCTGCTGGCAGGTCTGAGCCCTTCCCCTCCCACGGGCCCCTGCAGGCATCCCTGGGCAAATGGAGGGGCACAGGGGGCAGAAGGACGGGAACACAGAGGGACGCATCCCCCCTTGGACCAGTCTGAGGAAAAGGGCTGGGTCCCCTTCCCCGCCGCCGGCACCCTCAGGGTGTCCCTGGGGCCCACTTCCCAGCTGGGTTCCTTACCCCTGTGGTGCAGGACTAGTTGGAAGAGGCGGTGCACCCCCTCCCGGGCCAGCCGGCTGACGTCCTCGGAAGGGTCCGAAATGAAAAGGCCCAGCTGGGCCACGTGGTGACCCATCCTCGGCCAGTCGGCTGAGTTCTGAGGGGAGAGAGAAGAGGGGGGGGGGTCCCTCAGCATCCTGTCCCACGCAAACGGCCGCTCCCTGAAAGGCCCAGAGTCGCCCCTCCCCAGGGAAAGGGGAACGCGGATCAGTCCCGGCCCATTCCCGCCCCTGCCTCTGCCTCCCGGGGACGCTCCCAGCCCCGCGCCCTGCAGCCCCAGACCCCCCCGGCTCCGAGGTCACTTACGTCAAACCCCGGGAGGGTGGTGGCGACTCCCAGCAGGGCCGTGGTGCTGCCAAGGGCCCTGGCTCGCTCCTGGGGCAGGCGGGACTCCAGCCACGGGCTCAGGTGCTGGGGGGGAAAGAGGCAGGTCAGGACCCGTAGGGAGGTGCCGGTTCTGGGCAGAGCCTGGGGCTCCTCTCGGACTGTGCCCCCCCCAGCCACTGACACAGCTCCTCTCTCGACCCCCCGGGGAAGCAGGGCCAATGGCCCCGTCCCCCCCACGGGGCTCACCTCCAGAATCAGCTGGAGCCGGGCGGTGTCTGGGGACGCGGCGAGGAGATTGCCCAATAGGACATCGAGGATGTCAGCAAGGCCCCGGCTGAACTCCTGCAAGACAAGGGGGAGCCCTGGGTCAGAGGGGGGGCTGGGGTTGGGGGATCCAGGCCGCCAGAGGCTGCTCCTGCTCCTGGCTGGGGGGGGGGGGGGCGAGGGAGGGGACGTACCTGATTGTGGGTGGGCTCCTGCTGCCAATCCCCAGACACTGTCTGTCCCACGGCCGCCCTCAGCAGGGGGCTCAGGAGCTGAGCCGGCAGGGGAGGCTTCAGGGTGCTGGCAGGAGAGAGGGGCAGAGACTGTTAATTCAGCAGCAGGAGACTTTCCCACTCCCTGGTCAGGGGATCTGCTCTTGGAGGGGGTCGGGGGGGTCGGTACCTGAGGCTGCAGGCGGCACTGAGGCAATTGGCCAAGACCAGCGGGGGGGGGGAGGCCTCCATGATCTCCTGGGAGACCCAAGGAGACAAAGGGGCGTGTGAGGCTGGGCCCCCAAGAGACGCTCACGCGGCCAGCGCCCCCACCCAGCAGGATCCAACCCCACTGCCTCCCGCTGCCCTGTAGCCCCCCTGCCCGACACAGGGCCCCTCCCAGCACCCCCTCCCAAACCGGGACCAGCTCAGTCCTTGTCCCCAGGCCGTCTCCTGCCCCTCCCTGCCCTGGTGACCAGCCTCTGAACCTCCTCATCCCTGCTCCCCAGGCGCATCCCCAGCAGCCTGCTCGGCTCCCTTCCAGCCCCCCCCCCCATGGCCCGGGGAGACCCCTCCCTGTCCCGAATCCCCCTTCCTGTCCAGCACCCCAGACCTGCCCCATTTCTCTGTCCCTCCCTCCTCCACCAACCCCACCCACCCACCCCCTCCCGCTCTCCTGGCCCCACCCATCCCATTTCCAGGTCCCCCACCCACACCCATTGCCCAGGCACACCCCTGTCCACCCCTCGTATCCCATCCCCTCCTCCAGGCCACCGCGACTCGCTCACCACAATCCTGGCCACCACGGTGTCCCTACTGCAGCGCGTCGCCAGGGTGCCCTCGCCCCTTTGGAGGGCGGCGAGGCAGGCGGTGGAGATGGCCAGGAGGAACCGCTGGAGGGCGGCTGGGCTCTGCACCCCAGAGAGAGTCTGTGAGCTTGGGGCCTGTCCCCCCCCCGCCCCCGGGCAGCTGCAGGGCTCAGGTCTCCCAGGAGTGGAGGTGGGAGCTGCTGGTTGTCCAAGCACTCACACTCCCCCCCCCAACTTTTGCCCCAGGCTTGTGGGGGCCCAGCTGGTGCATGACAAGAGACCCCAGCTTGGGGGGGCCATGTCATGCAGGAGAAGGAGCCTCAGGGGGATCCCCAGGGACAAGCCCCTCCCGGGGGGGGGACGTGCTGGGAAGGGGCCGGACAATCTCGGGTCCCCCCCGTGTGGAGAAGGTTCCTACCGTGTCCCGGGTGTGGAGCTGCTCTTCGATGTCGTAAATGGACACGTCCTCCACCCAGGAGTCCACCCGCTCCCGGCAGCGCTCCGGTGAGGCGCAGGGGGACTCTGTGCGGGAGGGAAGGGAACAGGGTGACTCCAGCGCCCAGCAGGGGTCACGCGCCCCCCATGTCAGGGACCCAGGGCAGGTTGGGCCCCACACGCCCCTCACAGGGACCCATCCCCCTTCCACCCTCACATCTGCCAACGCCCTCAGCAGAGCCCCCACCAGGAACAAGAGAGCCAAGCAGGAGCCCCCGTCCCCATCCATTGCCCTGGCTGCAGGGCAGACACTGGGGCTGCCCCTCCCCCCCGCCCTCCAGGTACTGGGTGAGCCCCTGGGCCCAGTGTGTTCACGGCCCCTCACCTGGGTCTGAGCGGCTGCGGGAGGTGGCCCGGCTGCAGCTGGAGGCCCAGGCGCTGCTGCTGACGGACCTGGACCCACAGCTGCAGGGGCTGGTGCGGGGAGCGACGGGCTGGGGGCTCCCGGAGACTGGCAGGTCCCCGGGGGCCGGGCAGGGCGATGCCCCCTGGTGGTAATGGGGGCTGGACTCCCGGGGCAGATGTTTCTCTCCACAGAGGAGGAGGCCCCAGAGCCACCCTACCCGGCTGCCCCGCTGGGCTGGGTCCCGCCTTCCCAGCCGCCCCTGGAGCCAGGTCCGGGTGGGCCTGTCCGGTGGGCGAGTCGCCCCGAGCTGGTGGGATTCAGCTTCCCCGCCCGCGGGGACGGAGGAGCTGCTTCCCACCGGCCCTGGGGCCATCTTCAGGGTGTTCTTGAAGAATTGTCTGAAGCGTTTGGCCATTCTGCAAATGAGAGGAGCAAAGGAGAGCTGGGGGCGCAGCCTGAAGAGCGAAATCCAGGGGTTCTCACTCCCCAGAGCGACTGCCCCCAGCCCCCAAATGGCCCCTTGCTTATCGGCTTGGTCTTGCACAGACACTGCAAGGACCTGAGGGTATGTCTACACTACAATGTTAGTTCGAACTTACGGACGTGAGTTTGAACTAACATTCCTAGGTGCTACACTAGCGCTCCGCTAGTTCGAATTTAAATCGAACTAGCGGAGCGCTTAGTTCGAACTAGGAAAACCTCATTTTACGAGGATTAAGTCTAGTTCGAACTTACTAGTTCGAATTAAGGGGTGTGTAGCCCCTTAATTCGAACTAGTGGGAGGCTAGCCCTCCCCAGGTTTCCCTGGTGGCCACTCTGGCCAACACCAGAGAAACTCTATTGCCCCCCTCCAGGCCCCAGATCCCTTAAAGGGGCACGGGCTGGCTACGGTGCCCGTGCCAGGTGCAAGCCTGCCAGCACCCAGCCAGCAGACGCTGCACCTGGCACAGCACAGAGCCACCCACCCGATGTCCCCCAGCCCACCCCCTTTTCCCGGGACCAGGCTGGCGGCTCCCGGGAGCTTGCCCAGGACCGCAAGAGGCGGGCACCCACCTGGGCTAGAGCGGACATCGTGGACCTCGTCCATGACCTCCGCACTAGGTCACAGGAAAGTGGCCGGCTAGGGCAGGAGAGCTGCCAGCCTGGCCACCCAGGAGCAGGTGTGCATGAAAATCAATTGGGTCCACTGAGACCCCCGACCCTGAGCCCTGAGCTTACAATGGCCGTCCTGGGTCAGACCAAAGGTCCATCTAGCCCAGTAGCCTGTCTGCCGACAGCGGCCAACCCTAGGGACCCTGGAGGGGATGGACCGAAGACAGTGACCAAGCCATTTGTCTCGGTCCATCCCTCTCCAGCCTTCCACAAACCTTGGGCAGGGACACCACTCCTACCCTCTGGCTAAGACTACTCCATGGACCCAACCTCCATGACTTGATCTCCCTTCCCTTTAAACTCTGTTCCAGTTGTAGCCTTCACAGCCTCCTGCAGCAAGGAGTTCCACAGGTTAACTATTTGCCTTGGGAGATAGGCCGGCCCTTGCCCACACACAACACGCCAACCTGAAGCAGATTCTCACCAGCAACTACACAACGCACCATAATCACTCGAACTCACGAACCAATCCTTGCAACAAACCTCGCTGCCAACTCTGCCCACATATATACACCAGCAACACCATCACAGGACCTAACCAGATCAGCCATACTCTCACTGGTACATTCTCCTGCACATCCACCAACGTAATATAGGCCATCATGTGCCAACAATGACCCACTGCTATATACATCGGCCAAACAGGACAGTCCCTACCTAAAAGAATCAATGGACACAAATCTGATATTAGGAATGGCAACATACAAAAACCTGTAGGGGAACACTTCAATCTTCCTGGACACACAATTGCAGATCTAAAAGTAGCCATCCTGCAGCAAAAGAACTTCAGGACCAGACTTCAAAGAGAAACTGCGGAGCTACAGTTCATCTTTAAGTTTGATACAATCAGCTCTGGATTAAACAAAGACTGTGAATGGCTTGCTAACTACAAAAGCAGCTTCTGCTCTCTTGGAATTCACACCTCCAGATCAGCTGCTAGAAGTGGGCCTCATCCTCCTTGACTGGATCCACCTCGTCATCTCCAGCCTGATCCTGGCCTGCATATTTATTCCTGCCTCTGGAAATTTACACTACATGCATATGACGAAGTGGGTCTTTGCCCACGAAAGCTTATGCTCCTACACTTCAGTTAGTCTATAAGATGCCACAGGACTCCTCGTTGCTTTTGCAGATTCAGACTAACACGGCTACCCCTCTGATACTTAACTTTCTCTTATTAGTTTGAAGCCTGCTACCCATTCCTTTCCTCTGGTGTCCTCTAATCCTTCTTTATGGGAACTCATGAAGAACTTTTCTGAATGCACCCTCTCCATCCAGCCCCTGCTTTTAGAGACCTCTATCCTGTCCCTGCTCCATCTCCTCTTTTCTAAGCTGAACAGTCCCAGTCTCTGTAGCCTCTCTTCATCTGGGACCTGTTCCCAACCCCTGATCATGTTAGTTGCCCTCCCCTCTCCCAGCCTTTCTCTTCCCCTCTCCCACCTCCTTTTCCCAGTCTCCCCAAGTTTTGTTCAATAAAGACAGAGTCAATGTTGGAAGAAACGTTATCTTTATTTTGTACATCAGGAAGGGGGGCTAGGGAAGGGTAAGTGGAAGGAGGTGAGGGAGGAATGGGGTACGAGCCCCTGATGGGGAGGACTGGGCTGGCTCTGCGGGCTTCTGGGGGCGGAAGCTCTCCTGCAGCCCCCCGATTGCCCCCTCTCCCCAGATGGCAGCCTGCGGCAAGTGCAGCCGGGCTGATGGCCGAGTGCTGTGATGTGCCCAGTGTGGGCACTCCGGGCACTCCAAGCCAGGACTGCTATGCAAGCGGGGCACCCCTGAGAACTGTCTGTCCGGGGTGGGGCTCGGGACCCTTTAAGCGCAGCCCTCGGCTAGCCTGAGACAGCATCTCCACGCTCTAAGTCCTCCTCTGATGCCCTGCTGGCACTGCTTCCGGCCATCCTTAAGCCCTGTTCAGGGTCCACTCAATGTGGACATGCTAGTTCAAATTAGCAAAACGCTAATTCGAACTAGTTTTTAGTTCTAGACGCGTTAGTTCGAATTCGCTTAGTTCGAATTAACTAATTCGAACTAAGTTAGTTCGAACTAACTCTGTAGTGTAGACATACCCTGAGTCTCCTACCCATCAACAGCCCCTGCTCAGCCAATCAGGGGCGAGTCTAAGCTGTGGGGGGTGGAGCTTTCTTCTGAAAGACACCAGCATAGACCTGTTCCAGCCCCACCTCCCCAGTCCCCACAACGGGGGCTGCATCCCCCGCTCCACGGGCTCCTGCAAATCTCACCCCATCCCTCAGCTTGTCTGTTGTGTCACAAGCTGGGGGGGGGGGGGCAGCAGGGGAAGGGCACAGAAGAGGTAAGAACAGAGCAGAAATGCGGGTGGGATGGAGGAACCCAGCCGGCCCCGGGCGGGATCCAAACCCCTGGGGGCTCTTACCTTTTGCACAAAGGTGTCGGGATGTGGAACTCACAGAGCACAAAGGAACCGTGAGGAGGAGACGCACCAGAGCTAAAGCAACCGGGGGTCTCCAAAGTCCCCTGGGCCCGCCCCCCCCTTTATCAGCCTGAGATGTGGGTCCCTCTGTGAGGTCACCACCTCCCCACCTGCCCTTTGCCTCATATGCTGAGGGCTGCCCAAAGCCACTGTGAGGTCACTGCCCCCCCCCCTCACCCTGCCAGGTAAATGTCCTGCCTCTAGCCACCCCTCTGGGAAGTTTGAGCCATTCCTAGGGGTGCCCCCCACTCCCTGACTGGGCATCCTGCGGCCCGCAGCTCCAGTAGCCCCACAGGCTGCTCCCTGCCCTACACTGCAGGCTTCTTGCATGAGAACTGTTTCACGCAGGAGTTCTTGCGCAAAAGGTCTCGTGCAAGAGCACCTCCACCCTGCCATGTGCTTTTGTGCAAGAGTGTCCATGGCAGTTGAATGCTCTCTTGTGCAAGAAAGCTCTGATGGCCATATTAGCGATAAAAGTGTCTTGCTCAAGAAGCCCCTGGAGCCTGTCCACGCTGCCTTCTTGCACAACAGCTCTTGCACAAAAGGGGCTTATTCCTCATGGGGAGAGGAATAACTCTTGTGCAAGAAGCCCTCTTTTCTGATGCTTCACTGCAAATTTACTTGCGCAAAAATTCATGTGCAGTGTAGACGTGCCACAAGTTTTTGCACAAGAACAGTTGTTCTTGAGCAAAATGCCCGCACTGCAGCCGCAATGTGTACGTTAGGCATGTCCACTGGGAGCAGAGGAGAGGGTAGAGGAGCGGGGTCCTGGGATGGGCATGTTAATGTGGGGTGCACCCTTGGCTCACTCTGCACCTTTTGGGTGACCCTGCCTTGTTCTGTGCCTCAGTTTCCCCCCACTGCACCATGGGACCAGGGACTCTGCCCCACCTCGGTGTGCTTGGATACAGTCAGGCCAGTCTGTGACAATTATAAAATTGTCAGACATATGGATGAACACAATTTGTTGGGGAAAGTCAACATGGTGTCTGTAAAGGGAAATCATGCCTTACTAATAGCCAGAGTTCTTTGAGGGAATCAACTATCATGTGGTCAAGGGGGATCCAGTGGAGATAGTGCATTTAGATTTCCAGAAAGCCTCTGACAAGGTCCCTCACCCAAGGTTCTTAAGTAAAGCAAGTTGTCATGGGAGAATAGTCTCGGCTTATGGTCTCCCCATAACCCTCCTGCAGCTGGTTCTGCCACATCCAGCCGCTCAGACCCATACCCTCCCCATTGGACACATGCCTCAGTTTCCCTCCAATGGGCACATGCCCTGGTCTCAGATCTCCCCACAGGCGCATGCCCCTGGCTCTCTGCAATACACACCGAGGAAAAGGATGGTGAGAGCAGATCCCATCATGGGGCAGTGAAGGGTACCACCGATCCCCTAATGCGCAGCTCCACCCCTCCTCAAATAAGGTACTCAGCTGGTGGTTGCAGCTACAGGAAGTCAATAATATTTCATCTCTTCTGGTATCCCTTGCCTCTTATCGGCAGGCGACATGTCATGCAATCACAGTTAATTAGAGGTCTTTGCAAAACCGAGGAAATGATCAGCCTGGCTCAGTGTCCTGCAGCTCCAGCTTGTCCATATCTCTGTGGGGAGAAAGGGAAGTCTCCTCTGTCTGTGGGGAGCCAGGAGACCACAGGTTCTGAAATTCAATCATGGACTGACCATTATTTCCATGACGATTCCCCTCCCCCTTTCTTTGTTTCTAGATCCAAGTGGTTGGTGACTCATGTAAATAAAATCAGGAAGTGATCATGCAATTAAAGGAAGCTGTTGTGAGGCCTGTTAGTGAAGGGACAGAGTTAAGGGTGTTTAGGGAACAGTAAGTGGCATTTCCTGGCTTTGGAGGCTTTGATTCTTTAAAGCCTCCTGCTCAGCTTGCAAACCTGCCCACGTGCAACACAAGCCCTGGCACCATGCGAGGAATGGGCATGAAGGGGAACACCTGGGTTCACTGCCCCTTGCACCATAGCTGAGCGGTGTTGGCGGCTTTACACTGTAACGCTTGGTTCTAAGGGTCTTTAGTCAGCCTGTGAATTAAATCAGCCAGGTTCAAAAGAAAATGGGAGCAAGAGAAATTCCATTCAACCCAATGGGTCACCAACCAGGAGAGACTCAGGGACTTTCCCATGTGCCACATAAACCTTGCCCACTGAGCTGCCAGTGGGTGTGTGGCTAGGCCCCTAGAGAGGGACATAAGCTGTGTTTGTGCAGCTGCTGGCTACCTGGCAGGAGTAAGCTAGTAGTCAGGCACATTTGGCCCTGGTCCCAGCTCTGGGAGGGGAGTGGGGACTAAGGGTTAGAGGAGGAGGTTGGGAACTAGGACTCCCATGTAACAGCTAAGAACCAAGCCCTTTCTGTTTGCAGATCCTGGTTGGGCCTGGGCAGCCCTTAGACCTGCTGTGGGGAGCCAGGCTCATAAGCCTCCCCCAGCAACACACAGACAGCCCCTTCCCTCCCCCTCTCCCCCCCCCCCCCCCCCCCGCCAGCTGCAGAACGATACAGATGCTGAGAGCATCTCTGGGCAGGCTCAGCTGAAGGGACTTGCCCCAGGCCAGGTGTTCCCCTCCCTTGGAGACCAACATCATTCCCCTTCTCATGGGCCCACAGGTCACATCCACACTTGGCCCGTTGGCCCTGGGGGAACCCGCTTCAGGGAGACAGCCCCTTCTCGTATGGTCCTTGGGGCCACACACTCCTGGGGGGGCACTAGAGGCCTTTATTTCCAACCTTCTACTGTGCTGCTTTCCATGGGAACCTCCCAACCAGCACACACAGGGACAAGGGCCGGCAATTCCTCCTGTGGCCGCTAGGTGGCGCTGCAGCCTTGCACTGCCCCGTTCCCCAGAGAATCTGGATTTGTGCTGATCTGATCTGGCCCCTCTGCATTTGATGGGATAAATGAGGCCCTGTTGCATTCGCGGCTGGCTGAGTCAGGCTATGTCTGCACTCGCAGCTTCTGGCCTGAGAAATATGCAAATGAGGCTAAGCGTGGAATATCGCCTAATGAGCCACCATTTTTGCAGAAGAGTCTCTTGCGCCAGAAGGAGCTGTCTGCACTGCCCCTTTCTGTGCAAGAAAAACCCTCTTGCGCGATGCTGTTACGCCGATTATTTTCAGGAATAACGGCATTGCGCAAGAGTGTAAAGCTGCAAAGTTGCCATCCCCACTCAGCTATGCAGCAAAGAGCATCAAACCCATCACACCTGCTTTTCTCCCCATCACACCTGTTCTTCTCATGGTGCCAGGGCTCATGTTGCACATGGGCAGGATTGCAGGCTAAGCAGTAGGCTTTGAATAGTCAAACTCTCCGGAACCAAGAAATGCCACCTACTGTTTCCCAAACACCCTTAACTCTGCCCCCTCAAGCACATGCCTTATGACACCTTCCTTTAAATGGTCAGTCAAAGACTGAATTTCAGATCCTGTACACATCTGTGTCAAGGCTGTCCCCAACTCTGGCATGATGAATGCAGAAGTGGGTCCCTCAAAAGCACTCCAAAATCTTGCCTCTGCAGGCTCTGGTACAACTCCTCCCCCTAAAAAAATCCTAATACCCAGATTTTGGGGAATCTGCTGCCACCACCTAAGTAAATCCAAGAAAACCAGGGAAGAGATCACTTGGGAAACCTCCTACCTAAGGTAATACTCTCCCCGTGCCCCAAGCTCTGTTTTACTTGGAGTTGGGAAAACAGGAGATTCACAGACAACAATGAACTCTGCCCTTGTAAGTAGGCACTGAGTCCTAAGGACACAACAATCAACCAATCCCGGTTAATTACAAGATACAACAATTCTTTATTATCAAAATAAAACTACAGTAGCAAGCACATTAAAGTGGTTAGATGGAAAGAGCCACCAAATTGATAAAGATACTCAGGGAAACCCCATGGGCTAAAACTTGGTTACAAAGAAAAAAGAAAAACACAATTAACAGCTTAGACATTATTTCCAAATCCCCAAACAAGGAAAACAACAAATCCTGACGGACTAGCTAAACTTTTCCCTACTTACACATTCTAAGAAATCCGTTCTTGGAGAGAGAATCATAGAATCATAGAATACTAGGGCTGGAAGGGACCTCGAGAGGTCATCGAGTCCTGTCCCCTGCCCCCTTGGCAGGACCAAATACTGTCTAGACCATCCCTGATAGACATTTATCTAACCTACTCTTAAATATCTCCAGAGATGGGGATTCCACAACCTCCCTGGGCAATTTATTCCAGTGTTTGACAACCCTGACAGTTAGGAACTTTTTCCTAATGTCCAACCTAAACCTCCCTTGCTGCAGTTTAAGCCCATTGCTTCTTGTACTATCCCCAGAGGCCAAGATGAACAAGTTTTCTCCCTCCCCCTTATGACACACTTTTAGATACCTGAAAACGACTAGCATGTCTCCTCTCAATCTTCTCTTTTCTAAACTAAACAAACCCAATTCTTTCAGCCTTCCTTCATAGGTCCTGTTCTCTAGACCTTGAATGAGTCTTGTTGCTCTTCTCTGGACCCTCTCCAATTTCTTCACATCTTTCTTGAAATGCGGTGTCCAGAACAGGACACAATACTCCAACTGAGGCCTAACCAGCGCAGAGTAGAGCAGAAGAATGATTTGTCATGTCTTGCTCACAACATACCTGTTAATGCATCTCAGAATCATGTTTGTTTTTTTTTGCAACAGCATCACGCTGCTGACTCATATTCAGCTTGTGGTCCACTATAACCCCTAGATCCCTTTCTGCCGTACTCCTTCCTAGACAGTCGCTTCCCGTTCTCCCATTTCCCTCAGTCTTGGAAGAGACTACTCTACCTCTCAAACACAGAAGAGAGAGAGAAAACCCCTGTTTTTCAGTTTGAATTTTCTACCTGCATTGTTATTGACTTACCACCTGATACTTGGCTAGCTACAGGGTTAACCCCTTAGTCACCAGACACTGGTCAGCACTCCTGATTATGACAACCCGGCTCCCAGCCTAGTGTACCCTCCCCAAAGAAGACGACCTCCCTCCCTCCCTCCCTCCCCACAGAGACATGGACAAGCTGGTGCTGCTGGACATTTGGCTAGGCTGATGATTTCAGGGTTTCCTCGGTTTTGCAGAGACCTCTGGTAACTGTGACCACATGAGATTTTGCCTGCAGATGAGAAACAAGGGGTGGTGGATGCAGTGGAACTCCTTATTTGAGGCTGGGTGGAGCTGGGAAAAGGGGTGTGGCTGGTGCCCCTCACTGGCCCATTATGGCATCTGCTCTCACCATCGTTTTCCTCAGTGAGTATTGCAGATAGACAGGAGTGGACAGGGTGGATCTGAGACCAGGGGGTGGGCCCATTGGGGTGGGTCTGAGACCAGGGGGTGGGCCCATGGGGGTGGGTCTGAGACCAGGGGGTGGGCCCATTGGGGTGGGTCTGAGACCAGGGGGTGGGCCCATGGGGGTGGGTCTGAGACCAGGGTGTGTGCCCACAGGGAGAGGGGAGGGAATCTGAGACCAGCGCATGTACCCATGGGACTGAGGGTGAGGCATGTGACTGGGTGGGGCAGTACCAGGTGCGGGTGGGGGAAGGGATTCAGGAGAGACCATAAGCTGAGCCTGTTCTCTGGGGGGTGTCACTGCATCACTCTCTGGGGACCATCCTCCCTGCCCCATTGATCTAGTGACTTCCTCTATGGGGGCAGAGGACAGGTGCTGACTGCGGCATACAGGATGGGTTTGGGGACAGGGCCCCCCGCTTAGTCTGCAGCGCTGGGGGGTCCAGTTCGGCATAGGTGAGTCCCTCAGTGCTGGGGTTGGGCTCCTGGGGTAGGGAGGGAAGAGAGTCACTATGTGTATGAGTCAAAACCAGCACACAAACACACACAGCCACACACCAGACAGTCCTGATCCCAGACAGCAGGGGGTATTCATATGCAGTGAGGGGGTGCATGGTGCATTGGTGTGGGGTGAGGCAAGGCACAGAGCTGGGGAGTTTTGGGGGGCACTTACAAAGACATCTTGCAGTTTCCCTTGGCCCACGAGGGCATCTGTGGAACAAAGACACTCAGGGGCAGGGAGGGTGTGAGAAAGCCGGAATCTGTGGCTAGTTATACAGGGTGTCTATACACCATGGGCTGAGCCAATTCCCTGGAGTGAGGATGGGACACAGGGACTGGGGCTGGATCAGTGTCCCTGGGATCGCAGGATGGGTCCCAGTGAGACCCTCAGCAAGATACGGCCCCTGCCTGGCTCCATGGAAACCACAATCCCTAATGACTCGTGCTAATCACCAGGAGCCCTGTCCTGGGTGTGAAAGTAGAAAGAATTATACTGTAAGAAAAAGATGAATTGTGCTGTAATAATTGAATAAGTTGAAGGAATTCTGTTTGTCTTTTTAAGAGGAAGAAGAAAAGTATGTTAATGTTGATTGTAGGTATGCAGATCAAGGTGCTAGCCAATTTGGGCCTGAGTTTAACAGGAAAAGAAACATTAGGTGTTAGACAGGAAACAATTCCAGATAATCAGGGAGATATAGCCAGGAGATTGCTGTGTGCTTAATATTGAAATGAAGAGTACTTGAGTAGCCTCACACTAATTATGTGAAGTTTTGCCCCCCTTTTAATCCTGTTAATTTTGGCTTTCTTTTGACTGTATAAATCAAGAGGTTTGAACCTTGTATGGCACTCACATTTTCTGAATGCATTTTAGCAAAGCTTTGCTGAAATAAACAGAGCAGTCTGCCAAATCTGTGAGTCCTGTCTGACTTTGACAATTTGGAGGTCCCACTGAGATGGCAACCGTCTTCGCTGAGGCTGTGTGATCCCTGACTGTCTGGCAGGATGACCGTGGTAGCCGGCACCTGGGCATTTGGCCCGAGCGGTCCTCCGCCAGAACGGAAAGGTGCACAACCATAGCGAAGTCTACGCCATCGAACCTGTTGGTTCCTGCTCTGTTCTGGTAGGGATCCTGGGATCTAACATCAGGACTCTGGTCAGGTAATTATTTTGTCCGGACAGAGGACTGTCTTGTCTCTGTGTCTATCCGTCTTCCCTGTGGTGTGAGTGAGTCTGGGAGCCATCCCTGTCCAGGGACTGGCCGACCAAGGGGCTCCTGTCCCCGCGGTCTGTGTGACTGGAATCTGCACAATCGCAGCCGCACCGCACCTTGGATAAAATCCTTGGAGTGAACGCAAGGGCGATTGAGGCAGTAGCCTGTGGGCTTCTTTTGTGTGTTGCACTGGGCACCGCTCTGACGAACCCGAATTTCCTCCTTGTGTGATTGGTGTATGAAGTCCTCCTGTATGGGTAACTAGACATCTAAGCAGGGATAGTTCCCTAAAGGGACCCTGGCTCAGTTTATATATTTTAGAAAGGGTCCGGACTCCTGTAAATTTCTGGAAAAATGATCTAGATTAACTCTGGGGGGATCCCAAAACTCAGTGGCCACTGTTAGGATCTTGGAACAAAGACCAAGTGGACGTCTTAAAAGACAAACTTGGCCTTCCCAAAAACTAAATTGGCTAGAGGAGAGGTAGATTGCTTCATGCAGTGGTGGGACGAGGCAAATCTTAAATGAACTGAATCGAAGCTCGCCTCCCTTAAAAATTCTAATTATAAGAAAAAGCTTTATTGGAAACCTCCTCTCCCACCACCAGATCGAGCGCTTCCCTTTACCCCGTCCTCCAAGAAGACTCAGACCGGTCCCACTTGAAGCTATAAACCCTGGACCCACACGGAGCTCCACTCGATTTTAAAAGGTTTTCCAAAGCCCCAGGAAAACCCTACCAAATTTGCAGAGAAATTTTGCTAGTGTGCAATACCTATGAACCCTCTGAAGCAGACCTCCTGCAACTGTGTAAGCTACTTATAACCCCGTAAACAGCAACAAAGAAAAAAAAAAAAAACCCGGGCAACTATCACACAGACTGACTGATGGTTTTTTTTGTTTGTTTGGTTTTTTTGGGGGGGTTTTTGGGGTACAGCAACCAGGTAAAAATGGACAGGGCGCCCTGGCGCATGCGTTTGTTAATAGCCTCTTATCTGCTATTAGCAGTATGTTAAAGCAAATAAGTGTTGGATGGGAGGCCAAGACCATGGACAAATTGCAAGCAGTGGCAGAGCATTGCCACTGCACTCTAAAAGGAAAGAGAAGCAGTCCTCACAAAAGTTGATAGCTCTGCAAATACAGCATTATTCAGGGCAGGGCAGACAGTACTGGGAACGGGGAGGGTACCAAGAATGGGGATAAGGTCGGAGAAGGGGTTGTGGCACCGGGTTTTTGGGATTTAGAGGTTTCAGCTCCGGTCATATCCACCCTGTGGGAACAAGGCATTATTGTCCCCTATTCCAGCCCCTGTAACACCCCTATCCTCCTCCCAGTTCGAAAAGCTGATGGTAAATCATGGTGGTTTGTTCAGGATCTTCAAGCTATTAACTGCATTGTTGTACCCACCTTTCCTGTAATCCCTAACCCAGCAACTAATCTGGCTTCTATCCTGCCAGATGCAACTCATTTTACTGATGTTGATCTGTGTTCTGCTTTCTTTTCTGTCCCGGTTCACCCTAAGTCCCAGTATCTTTTTGCCTTTTCTTACAAGGAGCAGCAGTATGCTTCCCAAGGGGTACACAGAAAGCCCGTCTTACTTTTCCCAAGCATTAGCCAAAGACCTTGTTGACCTGGTCTTCCCCTCTGGGTCCACATTGGTCCAATGTGTAAATGATCTACTCCTCTGTTCCCCTTCATTATCTGCCTCAGAAACTGACTCTTTAGTGCTTCTCACTGCCCCCCCCAGCCACCTTAGGGTTACCTGACTACTGTAAGCCTTTACCCTTTTCTGCCACGAGCAATCTGGTTGTGCACTTGGGGTTCTTACTCAGGAGCATGGTGGCAAAAATCGTCCAGTAGCTTATTTCTCTGCCACCTTGGATCCTGTTGCCCAAGGTCTACCCCCCTGTCTGCGTGCTGTGGCTGCCGCGGCACGCCTAATTGAAATGTCTGAGTCCCTTGTCCTCCGCTCTCCTGTTTCTCTCATGGTCCCTCACTCTATAGATACTCTCCTGCTACAATGTAATACAGCTCACCTTTCCTCCGCCCGCCTCACTTTTACTGCTTTCGGCTTCGCATATCACCATAAAGTGCTGTTCTCAGTTGAACCCTGCCACTCTCCTTCCTCTGGCTAATGACGGTGAACCCCACGACTGCCTTGCAAGTGTCTCTGCTGTCACCGTCTCATGCCCCGACCTTTCTGATGTCCCTCTCTCTAACTCCGACCTTGTGTTATTCACTGACGGTTCCTGCTTTAGAGATAGCCAAGGTCGTCTCCTCGCAGGATACGCTGTGGTATCACTCTCTGAAACCCTAGAAGCTGCGCCTTTACCTTCTGTGACCTCAGCACAAGTCGCTGAACTAGTTGCCCTAACCCGCGCTTGCTTTCTGGCTGAGGGACGCTCCGCCACCATTTATACTGATTCTCCATATGCTTTTGGGGTTGTACATGACTTTGGCACCCTCTGGCAAGCTCGGGGTTTCCTTACCTCTGCTGGTACCCCTATCAAGAATGGCCCCTACATTGCTGCTCTCCTGTATGCACTCCCATCTGCATTAGCTATTGTTAAGTGCCCTGGTCACTCCACAGCAGATACTGATGTTGCTAAGGGTAATGCTGCCATAGAACCTTCCCCAGGTGCGTTTCTCGGTTCCCTTTCTGTTTCTGTACCACCGCAGTCCCTTTCTAAAGTCACCCTGCTCCAAGACTCTGCCTCAGAAACAGAAAAAGACTCCTGGGTCGCCCAGGGTTGCTCTCTACACCCTGATTCCCTTTGGCGCCCCCTTATTGGTGCCTTTGTGGCCCCCTTTTCGCTCTACCCAGCTCTGGCCGCCCTGCTACACGGCGTTTCGCATGTCGGAAAGGAGGGTATGATCTCTGCTGTAACTAAGGCAGAATGGTGGGCCCCCCATTTCAGCTCTTTTGCAGCTCACCACTGTGCCGCCTGTACCACTTGCCAAAGCTACAATGTTGGCAAACCTGTAAAGGTAGCTCAAGGGTTCTGGGGCCTGCCCCAAGCACTGTTCTTGCATTGGCAGCTTGATTTTGTACAAATGCCTGTGTGTCAACTATATGAATTTATTTGGGTTATGGTATGCTTATTTTCGGGTTGGATTGAAGTCTTTCCTTGTCGCAAAGCTGATTCGCTGTCTGTTGCCAAATGTTTGTTAAATCATATTATGCCTGCCAAAGAAACTCCTGCCACTCTGTCCAGTGACCGGGGTACACGTTTTACTGAACAACTTGTTCAGCACCTGGATCGTGTGTTACATGTCACACACCTGCTGCACTGTCCCTACCATCCCAAAGACATAAATTAAGTCCTTTTGAAAATGTTTATGTGAACAATGGCTACCATTACTCCAGTCTCAGACTTGAACTTGACTCACAGTACACTCCTTCAGTACTGCAAGGGACTAATGCAAGCTGTAAGTCACTTCCATTCACAGGTTCGAGCCGCCTGGCCGACGGAACCCACCTCGGATGCCTGCCACACTCTCGAGACAGGTGATTGGGTCTACGTACGACACCACCAACCAAAACACGCCATGGAACCCCGGTGGAAGGGCCTGCATCAGGTGCTGCTCACTGCCCAGACGGCTGTTAAGTTATCCGGCATTGCAGCATGGATACAGGCTTCGCAGTGTAAGAAGGCACCATCCCCAGCGGACCAATCATCACCTCAGGACCATGCAGAGTCAATTTTGACTGCAGAAGAAGACGTAGAGGAACAGCCTGCAATACCTTACAACCTACGTTCGCGTAAGGATTGCCTGAAGCAGATGAGGACCAAAAGCAAGGCCCAAGAAGAAGCAGTAGTGAGCCTAGCGCCTGCTGCCTGGTGGACATAAAACCGTAACTGCGGGTCCCTCAGTGGAGGTTGTCAGAACCAAAAGGGTCTTGCCTCCAACATGTGCCTCTGGTGGGGCCTGTTCCTCGGCCACTGGTGTCTTAAGATCTGGGGAATCCACAATGACAATGACAATTCTTTTATCCACCAGCAAGTATGGATCGCTCAGACCCTTAATATCTCTAATTGCTGGGTCTGCAGCCACATTCCATCCCACTCACAGGCTGGTTCCTGTCTTGGCAATCCCACTTAATTCCCCAGGCCTCACCCGTTTAACAAGACATGGAACAGTAATGACACTTGGGAAGCAGTGGGAATAATTGTGGGAATAAATGTATCTAAACGGATAAGTGTGGAGGAGAAAAAAGGTCACTGGTGTTTGGTGTGTAATGGGACGGGGCTGAATCTGGGGAGGAGCAGTTGTCTCCAGCATATTGTAACATCAGTACAATCTTTAATGCCATGCAAATAACACCACTCCCCGTAAGGAGAATCACCGTGTGCCCTTCGGGGGATATTACTCCTCCTTTGTAGACACCTATATGGCAAAGGGGTGCAACCGACCCTTCCCGGCTTTGATAGGGCATCATTGGGTCTGTGGAACAAAGGCCTATACCACATTACCAGTTAACTGGTCAGGTATCTGTTATCCCGCCCAACTCTTCCCACAATTCCGAGTGTTAGAGTCCTTCCCATGAGAACGCCTCCGTAATTTTAGGCGAAAAAGAAGGGACTTGTCGGATGCCTAATGGTATGTGAATCACATAAGCCCTTTAACTTGGGAAGAGGCTATTGGTGGTTCCTTTGACCCACTTGGGGGAGTAATACATCATGCAAAAAGGCTTCTGAGGTTACAAACAGTAGTTAAAATCATGGAAAATGAAACTGGAAAAAGTTTAAGGGCCCTGGCCAAAGAAACAGGAGCGATCAGACAAGTGGTCCTCCAAAACCGTCAGGCATTGGATATAGTGCTGGCAGCAAAAGGAGGGACCTGTGCTCTCATTGGCAAAGAATGTTGTGTATATATACCAGACAACACCAATGATAGAATAGATCGCGCTAGCTACTTAAAAAAGATTGCATACCTTTCCAACGAAGAGCCAAGTTCCCTGTGAAAATGGCTAAGTAACTTGTCCAATTTCTCTGGCATAGGAAACTGGTTGTTTCAGGAAGCCCTGACTATCCTATTTGGAATCTTAATAATTTTTGTATGTTTTCAGTTAATCTCCTGTTGTATCCAAAACTGTGCAAGACATGTCACAGACATGTCCCCTCACCAGAGTGCTAATCTGATGCTTTTAAATATCACTAATGAACAAAAAGACAAAGAACGGTTAATGCAAGGAACCCAGTAATTGTTGGTCATAGGCGAGGCTTGACCAAAAGGAGGGATTGTGAAAGTAGAAAGAATTATACTGTAGGAGAAAGATGAATTGTACTGTAATAATTGAATAAGTTGAAGGAATTCTGTTTGTCTTTTAAGAGGAAGAAGAAAAGTATGTTAATGTTGATTGTAGGTATGCAGATCAAGGTGCTAGCCAATTTGGGCCTGAGTTTAACAGGAAGAGAAACATTAGGTGTTAGACAGAAAGCAATTCTAGATAATCAGGGAGATATAGCCAGGAGATTGCTGTGTGCTTGATATTGAAATGAAGATACTTAACCACACTAATAATGTGAAGTTTTGCCACACCCTTTGATCTTGTTAACTTGGCCTTTTGACTGTATAAAATCAAGGGGTTTGAACCTTGTATGGTACTCACATTTTCTGAATGCATTTTAGCAAAGCTTTGCTGAAATAAACAGAGCAGTCTGCCAAATCTGTGAGTCCTGTCTGACTTTGACACTTCCCAGGGTGCCCTGGTGGCCACTCCAGCCTCAACCAAGATCACTCCTCTCCTTCCTCCCTCCCCGGAGCCTTTAGGGGTTGACTCTGGCCACAGTGTCTGTGCCAGTTCCAAGCCTGCCAGGCCAGAGCCAGCAGTCACAACCCCTGATCCAGTGGCCCCCAAACATGAGCCAGCAAAGACTGGCAGCCAGCCCTCCACCACTCGCCAGGAGCAGTCTGCCAGCTCCCAGGAGCCTGACAGGGGCTGGAGAAGGCGGGCGCCTTCCTGGTCCAGGGTGGAGATCATGGACCTTATTCAGGTTTGGGGGGATTGCCCCCAATGTCCATGATCTCTGCACTAGAGAGAGGAATGCGGCCGTCAATGGCAGGATAGCTGCCAGCGTGGCACTAAAGGCCACATGTGAACCCAGGAGCAAGTTTGCATGAAAATCAAGTTGGTCTGGAGAGCCCCCCAACCCTGAGCCTTGACCTTCCCCTCCCCTTTCTTCCCCTTGCTTCCTCCCCCCAAGTTTTCCCCCTTCCCTCTCCCCCCCCTCTCTTCTCCTCTCTCCCGCCTCCTTTCCCCAGTCTCACCAGAGTTTCATTCTCCCCCCTCTCCCCCGGGGTTTTGTTAAATAAAGATAGTTTGTGTTCATGAAAATACGTGTATTTTATTTGACATCAGGAAGGGGGCTTAGGGAGAGGTAAGTGGAAGGATGTGAGGGAGGAATGAGGCACAAGCCCCCAGTGGGGCAGACCAGAGAGGCTCTGAGGGCTCCTCAGGATGGAAGCTCTCCCGCAGGGCCTCCTGGATACTGACAGCCCCCTGATGGACCTCTCAGATGGCAGCCTGCAGAAAGTTCAGACAGGTCCGCAGCAACGCGTCCACGAAAAGCACCAGAGTGCCCAGGGGCAGCTCTGGCTTCACGTTGCAGAGTGCTGTGATGTCCCGAGTGAAGGCAACCAGAGCACACAGAGACAAAATGGTTTCCTGTCCCTCATGGAGGTAGGCAAGCAAGCAGGGAAACCTGAGAACTGGCTGTCCAGGGGGGTGCCTTTAAGCACAGGCCTCAGACAGCCTCAGGCAGCAGCCACACAAAGTAACTCCTGACCTGATGCCCTGCCGGACCTGATTCTGTCCGGCCTTAAATGCGATTCACCGTCCACTCAGTGTGGACGCGCTATTTCGAAATAGCAAAACGCTATTTCAAAATGCATTTTGTGTGTAGACGCGCTATTTCGAAATAAGATATTTTGAAATAATGCTGTAGTGTAGACATACTCTGAAAGAAGAAATCAGGCCCCTGAGTAATTGAAACAGATACTTCAAAGAGTTTAATTGGAAACATGTGCACAGTAAATACAAACACTATATTATTTACAGGGGAGGGTTATTTACAGGTGACTGTTTGTGAGACACAGCATGGCCAGCACCTGAGAAATAAACTTAAAGAGTCATCAGCATTTGTACAATGCCCCTTAATAAATATAATAATATGGGTTAGGATTAAGCTGCTGGATATGGAATGGAAAACAATCTCCAAAACAGGAAACACCACAAGATTAGGGGAACTCCTATTACCTAATATAGTGAATTATCAGAAAGTGTCAATTCAACAGGGGAAAACACTGATCCCCTTCCCATATTCAGCCATCACAGGAAGATTCTCTCCCCATTGAGAACCACAGACAATGATATCCCAGACCCCCTCAGCCTTTTACCCTCCTTTGCTAACTGTTGTCTGGTGACTCCTCATAGGCCCAGAACCCAGGAGGGCAAGAGTAAAGTGCTGAGAGAGACTAGAAACCTAACTATTCAGGAAACTTTTTCTATGAGGTGGAGGATCATAGCCTCTAAATTTGGAGGACGAATGATATCTGCTGAGTACCTTCTTTGAAGGGCAGAGTGTTCTGAACTCCCAATATCATCAGAGGGAGTTTGAGGACACTCAGCAACTTATGAGACTGGACAATACAAGCACAGTTAAAGGCCCTGGATATCTAAAGGAAATCACCAAAATCCACAGTTAGATGCTTAAATGCCAATTAAAGCCACCCTTAGTGAATTCCCCCGGCATGTGGAATCCCCTAAGTAGTATAAGGGCCCTACCATCAATCAAACGTTAGCCCTGCCCCCTGATCCCGGAAGTCCCGCCCCCTGACCGCCAGAATTCCCTTCTCCCCTGTCACCAGAAGTCCGGCCACTGGATGGTAGTACATCCGGGTCAAGAGGGACAGCTGACCGGGTGTCATGTGACCCCCGTTAGGCCCGTCCCCTGTCACCGGAAGTCCTGCCTTTGGGGGTAATACATCCGGGGTCAAGAGGGGCAGGTGACCGGAAGTAAGGAGTGTCATGTGACCCCTCTAAGGACTCGCCCCGCCTCCCTCAACCAATCAGGAAGGGTTTTTCCCCTGTAGGACCGCCCCGCGAACCGCTTTAACCAAGCGGGGGGGCAGTTCTGGGACCGGATGACCCGCCCCGCAGTGGGTTGTGTGACCCCTCTAAGAACTTGCCCCGCCTCCCTCCACCAATCAGGAGGGGGTTTTTCCCTGTAGGACCGCCCCGCGAACCCCTTTGACCAATCGGGGGGCAGTTTTGGGACCGGATGACCCACCCAGCAGTGGGTTGTGTGACCCCTCTAAGAACTCGCCCTGCCTCCCTCTACCAATCAGGAGGGGTTTTTTTCCCTGTAGGACCACCCCACAAATCGCTTTGACCAATCCGGGGAGTGCAGTTCCGGGACCCGTTGACCAGACCGAAGACGGGTCGTGTGACCCCTCTAAGAGCTTCCCGTGACACCCTTTGCCAATCAGAGCATAGCACTTCCCCGTAAGTTCTAGCGCCACACAAAAGAGGCCATCTTGTTCCAAGAGCGCGTGTTTCAGAGAGCGTGCAAACGCTGAGCGGAAACATGGCTTCTTTCACCAACTTTGTTTTGGTGCCGAGAAGAAAGCGCTACATCAGCGACAGTTCCGAGGAGGAAGGAGAAGTTGAAGGGAGCCCTTTGACCCACCCGCTGATGGATACACCAATATCTGACACCGAAACCCAACCGCTCACGATGCAGCCAGACAAGCTAGATAGCCTGGAGGAAGAAGGTGCCCATGGCTCCCAGGAGTCGGACAAGATGCATGGAAAAGAAGCCATATAGGTAAATGAAAGATCGAAGTTGGGGCATCATGGGGTTAGGAATCCGGGATTTTGTAAACTTTAAAAAAAAAATGACCAGAGCGTCTTACATTATTTCTTTCTGGCAATCTTTTGACAGCTTGACGATGCCTTTCTAGCTGACCGTCAGACCCAGGACAGCATTGCATCGGACGAGGAAGACGAACCGGGCCCACCTTGTTTTTGCTCAACACCGATACAAAGCATTGAAGAGAACGCCTAGGATGACGGCCATGAAGAATTCAGGAGGTGGCTGTGCATTGACCTAGTTGAGCCAGTGCCACATCATAAGCGTAAAAAAGTTATGCGCTCTATTGTACGCATTAGTGTTTATACCGTCCTTAGTCACTGTCTTAGGGAAAAGCTTTTTGAGGACTGTGAGGGTTGTGTCATAAATGCGCCAGCCCAGCGGTACCATGACTGTTTGACTTGGACTCCAGAGGGTATAAACTGCAAGCTCCAGGGCCTATGTGCTGAACTGTGTTTGGAAATCTTATTAAATACTGTTATTGCCGTAGGTCCGTGGTCCCCAACACGGTGCCCACGGGTGCTATGGCGCCCGCAGGGGCATTTGCATGCACCCGCCAGGTGCTCGGGGCTGACCTGGCCCTGGGCACATAGCGCGTGGCGCTTGCACGGGGGGGCGCGCCGGCCCCGGGCGCGCGGCGCTTGGCAGGGGGAGTGCCGGCCTCGGGCGCGCGGCGCTTGGCGGGGGGAGCGCCGGCCCCGGCCCCGGGCGCGTGGCGCTTGCGGGGGGAGCGCCGGCCCCGGGCGCGCGGCGCTTGGCGGAGATGAGCATTACTATGGGGTTCTGGATGTGAAAAAGTTGTTCGGAGCGAAAAATTATTGTGAGTTTTGCCACACAGTATACAGTCATGACCACTCTTGCAGGTATTGTTGCCGCCTCTGCTTGAGCGGAACGTGCTCAGACAGCGTGGGCGTGCCGCTGCGGTGTCCTAGCTGTATCTTGGAACAAGATGGCCTCTTTTGTGTGGCGCTAGAACTTATGGGGAAGTGCTATGCTCTGATTGACAGAGGGTGTCACGGGAAGCTCTTAGAGGGGTCACACGACCAGCTTCCGGTCTGGTCAACGGGTCCCAGAACTGCACCCCCCGAATGGTCAAAGCGATTTGTGGGGCGGTCCTACAGGGAAAAAAACCCTCCTGATTGGTAGAGGGAGGCAGGGTGAGTTCTTAGAGGGGTCACACGACCCACTTCTGGGCGGGTCATCCGTTCCCGGAACTGCCCCCCGATTGGTCAAAGCAGTTCACGAGGCGGTCCTACAGGGAAAAAACTCCTCCTGATTGGTGGAGGGAGGCGGGTTGAGTTCTTAGAGGGGTCACACGACCCACTTCTGGGCGGGTCATCCGTTCCCGGAACTGCCCCCCGATTGGTCAAAGCGGTTCGCGGGGCGTTCCTACGGGGAAAGCCCTTCCTGATTGGTAGAGGGAGGAGGGGCAAGTCCTTAGAGGGGTCACATGACACCCCTTACTTCCGGTCACCTGCCCCTCTTTACCCCGGATGTATTACCCCCAAGGGCGGGACTTCCGGTGACAGGGGACGGGCCTAACCGGGGTCACATGACATCCTTTTTTACTTCCGGTCACCTGTCCCTCTCGACCCGGATGTACTACCCTCCAGGGGCGGGACTGCCAGTGACAAGGGAGAAGGGACTTCCGGGGAGTCGGGGGGGGGGGACTTCCAGGGTCAGGGGGCAGGGCTAATGTTTGATTGATGGTAGGGCCCTTATACTACTCCCCTACCCCATAGACAGCTAGCAGATATAGCGTTCAGTCTAGCTTCCCACCCAAGTATATGATGTGCAAGCTGGAAACAGAAGCAGGAGCTCTTTCTTCTATTTGTCTGTGCTTCATTCTCCGAGCACTCATCCAGGTCAGATGTCTCTTAGGACCTGAGTTGCCACCAGCTGGACAATGGGACTTGGGTCATTCTGTAGGACCTGGAGAGCTGGAATTACAGAGAATATGACTCACTTTTCATATAGTCACCTATGCCTGCAGTAGCTGGAGATTTAGTACCAGTGAGTACCAAGCTCCAGAAGCTCTCTGTACAAACAAAGCTTTAGGTTCCTCCATTGGGATCCTTCCAAGCTCCAAACTGAGATGGAGGAGGGGGGAGAGGGGAGACCCTGACCCTACCAGAAACTCATCCAATTGGAAGGTGCTCCATTGACTCAATAGCTTCTGCTTTTAAGTTATTTTACATCTCCTGACAGAAATAAATCTGATGGTGTGGAGTTTGGGGTAGCAAAAAGTGGCTCCCAGGGAGCCGATGGAGCCCAAAGAGTGGATCACACAGGTTGGGAAGAGGCATTGCCAGGGTAGCCAGGAGATGCACTGACTTATATCACACTGGCTGCAGTTTCCTCCAGGTACGTCTACACCGCAAAGTTAATTCAAAATAACAGCTGTTCTTTTGAATTCACTTTAATAGCATCTATACATGCAAACCGCTATTTCGAAATTAATTCGAAATAGCAGAGCGCTTAATTCAAATTTGGTAAACCTCATTCTATGAGGAGTAACACCAAATTTGAAATAGCTATTTCAAATTAAGTGCTGTGTAGACAATTAATTCAAAATAGGGGGCCTCCAGCCCTTCCCAGGGAGCCCTGGTGGCCACTCTGGGCACAACCAGGAAAACTTCCTCTCCTCTCCCCCTGGCCCCAGAGCCATTAAAGGGATAGACCCTGGCCCGTGCCAGATCCAAGCCTACCAGCCAAGAGCCAGCAGTGGCCACCAGGGCCCCTGAGCCAGTAGCCACAAAACGTGAGCCAGCAAGGCACTGGCAGCCAACCCTCCACTGCTCCTCAGGAGCAGTCTGCCAGCACCCAGGAGCCTGACAGGGGCTGGAGAAGGCGGGTGCCTTCCTGGTCCAGGGTGGAGATCATGGACCTTATTCAGGTTTGGGAGGGATGCCCCAGCATCCATGATCTCCGCACTAGACAGAGGAACACGGCCGTCAATGGCAGGATAGCTGCCAGCCTGGCCACCAAAGGCCACATGCGAACCCAGGAGCAGGTTTGCATGACAATCAAGTTGGTGCGGTGAGACCCCCAACCTTGGGCCCTGATCTTCCCTTCCCCCTTCTTCCCTTTGCTTCTCCCTTCCAACTTCCTCCTCCCAGGTTTCACCCTCCCCTCTCCCACCCACTCTATTCCTCTCTCCCACCTCCTTTTCCCAGTCTCCCCAGAGGTTCACCCTGTTGTTCAATAAACCCAGTTTCTATTTTTGAACATACATGTCTTTTATTTGACATCAGGAAGGGAGGCTAGGGAGGAGTAAGTAGATGGACGTGAGGGAGGAATGGGGCACGAGCCCCCGGTGGGGAGGACCGGGGTGGCTCTGAGGGCTCCTCGGGGTGGACACTCTCCTGCAGGGCCTCCTGGATCCTGACAGCCCCCCGATGGACTCCCCGGACGGTAGCCTGCAGCAAGTGCAGCTGGGCTGATGGCAACAACCCTACGAGACGCACCGGTGTGCCCAGGGGCAGCTCTGGCTCCATGTGGCCGAGTGCTGTGGTGTCCCGAGTGCAGGCACTCAGGGCACTCCAAGACAGGACTGCTTTGCTCTCCCTCATCGGGGTAGACAAGCGAGCGGGGAACCCTGAGAACTGTCTGTTCGGGGTGGGGGTAGGGTCCCGTGAAGCACGGAGCTCAGTTAGCCTGAGGCAGCAGCCCCACACACTATGTCCTAACCTGATGCCCTGCCAGCACTGGTTCCGGCCAGCCTGAACTTCGGTTCAGGGTCCACTCAGTGTGGACGCGCTATTTCAAAATAACAAAATGCTATTTTGAAATAGGTTTTGTGTATAGATGCATAATTCGAATTAGCTTAATTCAAATTAACTATTTCGAATTAAGTTAACTTGAATTAACGCTGTAGTGTAGACGTACCTCTTTCAGAGCAGACTAAAGCTGAATCTGTCCTTTGATGTGTGGCTGATGCACTTCACACCTGTGGTATCAGTTACTGCTTGCTTGTCAGCTAAATTTCTTTATAACTCACTAATGAATAGGATTTCACCTGTATTTGTTACTTACAGGTCAACAGATGTTCCATGTCCAGCCATTTCATATTCTTGGTGTCCGTATGTTCCAGGATGATGCCTAAATAAGCAGTGTAAAATAAACATCAATAAAAAACCTTCTCTTGTTAAGTGCAAGGTGATAACATTGGCCCTTTGGCTTCTATTGTGGGTCTAAGGTGAGCTGTAGGCAAGAAAATACTAGAAAAGTTTAGCGTCCACACTGAAGAGAAAAAAATTAAGAATGTTTACATAAAACCTCATTTGCTTTAAACAATCTATGTTCCTCTTGCCACTGCTGTCAGTTAGTGGAGATATACTAGGATAGTGTATTAATCTAGTGGTGTGAACAAAGGGCTGGGGCCAGGAATAAGTGCGTACTAAGCAAGGATCTCACATGGATAAATTAATTAGGCCACAATGCTTGCCTGGCTTGCATGGGTGTGCTAAGGAAAGGATGGCACAGGGCCAAAGGGGAGGAATCTAGTGCTTCCTGGGCAAGGCAATCAGGAACCTGCAACAGCAGGCACTGTGTGGCGGTGGCCTGCCTACCTCCCAGTGATGAAGCACCAGTAAGGAACAGTGAACAACACTGAGCTTAGGTCTATAGTTTGAGTCCACACTAACTCGGACTACTAAAAATAGAGTGCAGGTCAGATGACAGAAGCAGTCGGAGGAGCTAGCCACCTTGAGAACAGACTTTTGGGTTTGGATGGGATCATCCTTGGAATAGTTAACCCCTCCTGCTACTCCTGCCACAGCTACTCTATTTTTAGCACACTAGTTTGATCGGAGAATAAACATACGTGACAGTGTGCCAGCCTCTGCTACTAAATGACTGCGCCATCTCAAAGCATTCTATTGCAAATTACAAATTCCTCCTAACACCACACTGGAGAAGTAGGAGAACATTAACATCTCCATTTATGCATGAGAAGTCACAGCACGGAGAGATTAATAGTAGCTCAGTGCTGCACATAGGGACTTTTTCTGTCTACCTCAAAGGGAATACCAAAAGGGACACGGCACACTTTCTCTCACCAGCTAACTTGGCTGCAACTGCCCGGATCTCTTCCCAGCTGCTGCAGAAGTATGTGATGGTGCTTTTGTAAAAGTTCTCCAGTAGCTCAGCCTTCTCTTTGGCCTAGAGAAAATCAGGGACACATGAGCTCTCTCTGGCTAGAAATGCCCTTTGACTGCCAACACATGCCTTTACAAACCACAAGTAAACAGTCTGTGTTCCTCTTGCCACTGCTGTCAGTTATTGGACTCACTCAGACTTTTTTTTTAATTTAAACAAGTAAATAAAAGAAAGGACAGGAGGCTGTGTAGAAGTGGGGAAAGTGGGAATCTATGGCAGATTTACATTCCTCTCACCCTCAGTCCTGTATCCCACTCTAATAGGGTACGTCTACACTACAACGTTAATTCGAACTAACTTAGTTCGAATTACTTAATTCGAACTAAGCTAATTAAAACTAACGGATCTAGACTAAAAAACTAGTTCGAATTAGCGTTTTACTAATTCGAACTAGCATGTCCACATTAAGTGGACCCTGAACAGGGCTTAAGGATGGCCGGAAGCAGTGCCGGCAGGACATCAGAGGAGGACTAAGAGCGTGGAGATGCTGTCTCAGGCTAGCCGAGGGCTGTGCTTAAAGGGTCCCAACCCCCACGCCGGACAGACAGTTCTCAGGGGTGCCCCGCTTGCAAAGCAGTCTTGGCTTGGAGTGCCCGGAGTGCCCACACTGGGCACATCACAGCACTTGGCCATCAGACCGGCTGCACTTGCCGCAGCCTGCCATCTGGGGAGATGGGGCAATTGGGGGGCTGCAGGAGAGCTTCCACCACAAAAGCCCGCAGAGCCAGCCCAGTCCTCCCCATCGGGGGCGCGTACCCCATTCCGCCCTCAACTCCTTCCACTTACCCTTCCCTAGCCCCTCTTCTTGATGTACAAAATAAAGGACAATTGTGTTCAAAAATGGAATCTGTCTTTATTGAACAAAACTGGGGGAGACTGGGAAAAGGGGGTGGGAGAGGGGAAGAGAGAGGGTGGCAGAGGGGAGGGCAACTAAAATGATCAGGGGTTGGGAACAGGTCTCATATGAAGAGAGGCTAAAGAGACTGGGACTTTTCAGCTTAGAAAGAGGAGACGGAGGGGGGACAGGATAGAGGTCTCTAAAACCAGGAGTTGGGTGGAGAGGGTGCATACAGAAAAGTTCTTCATTAGTTCCCATAAAGAAGGACTAGAGGACACCAAAGGAAAGGAATGGGTAACAGGCTTCAAACTAGTAACAGAAAGTTGTTCTTCACAAAGCACAGAGTCAACCTGTGGAACTCCTTGCTGCAGGAGGCTGTGAAGGCTACAACTAGAACAGAGTTTAAAGGGAAGTGAGATCAAGCCATGGAGGTTGGGTCCATGGAGTGGTATTAGCCAGGGGGTAGGAGTGGTGTCCCTGCCCAAAGTTTGTGGAAGGCTGGAGAGGGATGGCACGAGACAAATGGCTTGGTCACTGGCTTCGGTCCATCCCCTCCAGGGTCCCTAGGGTTGGCCGCTGTCGGCAGACAGGCTACTGGGATAGATGAACCTTTGTTCTGACCCAGGATGGCCATTGTAAGCTCAGGGCTCAGGGTCGGGGGTCTCAGTGGACCACCTTGATTTTCATGCACTCCTGCTCCTGGGTGGCCAGGCTGGCAGCTCTCCTGCCCTAGCCGGCCACCTTCCTGTGCCTAGTGCGGAGATCGTGGACGAGGTCCACGATGTCCGCACTCGCCCAGGAGGGAGCCCGCCTTTTGCGGTCCCGGGCAAGCTCCCAGGACCCGCCAGCCTGGTCCCGGGAAGAGGGGGAGGGCTGGGGGGCATCGGGTGGGTGGCTCGATCCGCACCAGGTGCAGGGTCTGCCTGCTGGGTGCTGGCAGGCTTGCACCTGGCATGGGCACCGTAGCCATCCCGTGCCCCTTTAAGGGGTCCGGGGCCGGGAGGGGGGCATACGAGTTTCCCTGGTGTTGGCCGGAGTGGCCACCAGGGAAACCTGGGGGGGGCTAGCCTCCCACTAGTTCGCATTAAGGGGCTACACAGCCCTTAATTCGAACTAGTAAGTTTGAACTAGGCTTAATCCTCGTGGAATGAGGATTACCTAGTTCGAACTAAGCGCTCCGTTAGTTCGAATTAAATTCAAACTAACGGAGCGCTAGTGTAGCGCCTATGAAAGTTAGTTCGAACTAACGTCCGTTAGTTCAAACTAACTTTGTAGCGTAGACATACCCATAGATACTTCCATTGCCCATCACACATTCCCCCTGCTTCTACACCACAAGCCTATGCTGTCAATAATCTCATATAATTCTATAGGTCACTCACAAGGTGTCTGCAGATATCCATCTGGAGCTCCTCAGGGTTCAGCTCGGTTCTCCAACTAAGATGCTCATTAAGTATAGTTTGGAGCCTCTTCAGTCCCAAAAATGGGGCACAGAGATGAAATGTAGCTCTGCACTCCTGAAAAAGAGGGTTGCACCATTGAATTGTTCCATAACACGTATTGTGCTCATTCAAATGGAACTCATGTCCTTGACTGCTCATCTACCCGAAGAATAAAAGGGATTCCCCTGAAGTAATAGACAGAAAATATGCCAGCATGACTTTAATAGGGGGAAAGGGATTCTACTTCTGGAGTATTGCATCCAATTCTGGGCACCCCATTACTTAAAAAATGTTGATACATTGGAGAAAGTCCAACGGAGGGCAACAAAAATGATTAGGAGGCTGGAACACATGATTTACAAGGAGAGGCTGAGGGATTTGGGATTATTTAGTCTTCAGAAGAGAAGAGTGAGGGGAGCTTTGATAGAAGGCTTTAACTACCTGAAGGGGGATTTCAAAGAGGATGGAGAGAGGCTGTTCTCAGTGGTACTAGATGACTGAATGAGGAGCAATGGTCTCAAGTTACAGTGGGGGAGGTCTAGGTTGGATAGTCGGAAAAACTATTTTACTAGGAAGGTGGTGAAGCACTGGAATGGGTTACCTAGGGAGGCAACGGAACCTCTAAATCTAGAGTTTTCAAGTCCTAGCTTGACAAAGCCCTGGCTGGGATTGTTTAGTTGAAGCTGGTCCTGTTTTGGGCAGGAGGTTGGACTCAGTGACCTCCTGAGGTCTCCTCCAAACCTATGGTTCTATGATTTTATAATACTGAAAACTGGAGATAGCAGCAATGTTTTTTCAGAACGGATGTAGCTATGAAAGCTGCTTCACTAGGCATAGCTGTGGTCTTTCCTCTGTTGTGGGGAGGCAGGAACGTGGGGTGCAGAGATAGGCAGGAATGAACTCTTGGGATCAGACCCATGACCTATCCTGAACTCCAGTGAGACAACCCTAGCTGCTAAGGACCAGCCTGTCTGGGATTAACTCAAAAGGAGGGCAATGAACTGAGGGAAGAATTTAGGTCTCCACTGCGGGAAGGAATAGCAGAGCTCCCCTGGCATCAGGAGGAAGATTCTTTTTGCTTAGTAATTAAGTCACTGTCATTCTTACCATTGAAACCTCAGGGCTTGGATCTTGCAGGTGCATAAGAAGCGTGACCCAGCTCTGTCTAACCTGCTTGGCAAAATAGTCCTTCCATTTTCTCTTTGCAGAGCCGGCCAGGATACCAAACAGGACAAAGGCCAATGCACGAAGAGTGTTGTCCTCCTATAGCCAAGAAAGCCACACAGGTTGGTAACGAAGAAATAACCACATCATGTATCTAGCACAGCTGTCTCTTCTACATTAGGGTAGAGTGATTCCAACGACAGAAGTTTAGAAGAACTGGAATTAATCAAGTTTGGGCCAAATGTGTTGATTCATCAAAATACTTTGAAGACAGTTCAATTTTGACAAAATTCTTCCAGAAGCCAAGTAGGGGTACTTGGTCAGCTTCTTGGTGACCCATCTAGCAGGCTGACTGGGATCTTGGGCTTCCTGGCCCTCACCTTCAGAACAGCCTGTCTGGCAGGCTGACAAGGAGCCAGGAAATGTGCACCCTGGCACCTCTAATTCCCAGTGTTTCCAGGTTCCCTGTCTCCAGCATAGTCTGCCAGTAGACTGCCCTCAGGCAAGGCTCCCAGTAGAGCTGGGTTGAGAATAGTATTACTGTTTCACAAAGAGTTTTGAAATTTGGGCTGGGGGGTGTGTCCCCCAAATAGGAACAAAACCAAAATTTGAAATCTCAAACTTCTCTGCAAAATGGAATAATTTCAACCATCTGACATAAAAATCGTATGGAGCAGGCCCAAAACAGTCTATTACACCCTGTATGCCCATTTTCCTTGTTATGCAGCTACCTAATCTAGTATTCATACTTCCTTTGCCA
The DNA here is from genome assembly GCF_052426305.1 of Pelodiscus sinensis. Lineage (NCBI taxonomy): Eukaryota > Metazoa > Chordata > Testudines > Trionychidae > Pelodiscus > Pelodiscus sinensis. The sequence goes on along the minus strand of NC_143069.1, from coordinate 14,698,497 downwards.
TTCTCATTGGAAATAAAGATGAACAGAAGGGTGAGACTGAAGGAGCAGGGATGGCATCCTCATTTTCTTAATTCTCTGCTCCTCCATAAAACACATCTCTTCCCTAAGGCCTAAAATCACTTCATTCTGACATGAACAATGCCCAGTGAGGACACATCATGCATTGTAAATGGAGCCTCATCAATGTCAGCTGAACTGGGGTTGAAGGCTTCTGTTCACGTACATTATCGAAGTACTTCCGGATCTGTGTGGTGAGGTCTCTGAAGGAAGAACCTATGTCCTTCCCTTTCAGCTCCTTAAGGACTTTGGCCAGTGCCTTCATGCTTTCGACGACTTCAGAACTGAAAGTGTCTTCTAAAGTCCTGATCAGTGCCTCCAGAAGAAACTTCTTGTACTTTTTCACCTGTTCAGACGTATGACATTAAAAAACACTTTCCACTAACCACATTTCTAATATGTTTTTTTTAGCAATTATGAAGCAGTGGGAATTTCATCTGCCCCCCTAGTGACCTATAGCTATATTTTACATCAGGTACTAGCTACAATAAGCCAAACTCTGTGCCATATTACACCTATGTAATCCTATTAGATTTCTAATTACTTAGATTTGAAGGCCAAAAGGGACCATTGTGATCATTCAGTCTGACCTCCTTCACAACACAGAACCTCCCCAAAATAATGTCTGTTTGACTAGAGCACCTCTTTTAGAAAAACAGCCCATCTTGTTTTTAAAGTTGCTACTGATAGAGACCCCACCACAACCCTTGGTAAATGGTTCCAATGATTAAAATTACCATTAAAATGTATGCCTTACTAGCAGTCTGAATTAGTTTAGCTTCATTCCCCGCCCCCCCCCCCCCATTGAATCTAAAGGCACATTTTCTAGCCCTTTGAAAATTCTTGTGACTCTTCTCCAATTTATCAGCATCCTTCTTGAATTGCAGGCATGATCCTGACATAGTATTCTAGCAGTTCTCACACCAGTGCCATAAGCAGAGGTAAAATAACTTCTTTATTCTTATTCAGAATCCCTCTGTCTATGCCTCCGAGGATCACCTCAGCTCTTTTGGTCACAGCTTTGTACTGGGCGCTTACGTTCAGCTGATTATCTATCATGATTTGAGTTTTTTAGTGTCTCTGTTTCCTGGAATAGAATCTCTCATCTTGGAAATAAAGCCTACACTCTTCATTCCTGGGAGTATACATTTACATATGATCATATTAAGTCCATATTGTTTCCTTATGCCCAGCTTACCAAGGGAACAAACCTGCTGTGTATTGACTGCAAAGAGGTTACAGGGGTATGAGAGAGCAGAAGTTGGCCTAGTGCATTGTGCATGGCCTCTGTAAATCCTGAGCAATTGTTTCCTTTAGTTTCTCTAGTTATGCTGCATTGTATTCAGTATTCTATCTTACCTTCTCAGGTGCCCCATAGACTAAATTGCCTAGGCCTCTTACAGCCATTTGACGGACAATGCTGTTATTGTCCCGTGACCTTTCTTCTAATATATGTAAGGCAGACTTAAGGGTCTTCTTCTCCCTGAGTATGGGATCAGTCATTAGCTGAAATAAAATCAACATGTCCATTAGCTCTAATCTGTTCATTAAGATAGCGAATATAATTTGAGGAGACACGTAATACACTGTAATTTATTATTCTATATGAATGAGTACTGTGTTAAAAACATGGATTTTTTCCTTTTAGGCACTATAATGGGGGATTGCTCATCCCTTGAAAGCCTCTCAGTGACTGCATTTGATACCACAGTCCTTTTCTCGCCCAGGTGCATCCTGCCAGTCGATCTTAGTGAGTCTTCCATGGCTCAGCCCTCTGGCCAAGTCCCAAAGTCCAAACAAATGCCTTTTAGGTCCTGTTGCCCTCACTAGGGTCTTCAGCCCCAACTCTGGACCCTTTATAGTCTGTTCTTTGTTCAACCTCTCCATAAGCCTTGTCCCCTTCATCGGGTTTATGCCACTGGGGAACCTGGGCCTGCCCACTACTCTTGGTTCCAACCTAGAAATAGCAGCGAGTCATTGCTTCATTTCAGTTTATTGCTACTTTTTCCTTGGGTTCTTCCTATGGGGCCACTTTCAGTTTCTCCCTCGAATTATATGTTGAAGGCTCGTAAGGACTCTCTCTCTGCAAATTCAGCTTCAGAAAATGCTGCCTGAAATAAACCCCTGTGAATTGGTTTGGCCAGAGAATAGCATCCTTTCTTGGCCCTCCACTTCCTGAAAGGAACTGACCTAATAAAGCCCTGTAGCTCCATAGATCTGAGCCAGCTGGGCTCTGATTGGCAGCTTTAATGAGGCCTCTCTAGGCAGACCTTGAAAACCCACGTTTGTGACTCCTTTCCTAGGTGGGGTGTAGAAAGATTTGGGGGCACAAACAGATTCCTAGAACCACCAGATGAGCCTCTAAAATAGCGACTTAGCGTAAATGTGAAATATGACACAGACGTTATAGCAAGTCTGTGGAGAGGGAGGATGCTCCAGTGGTCAGCAGCCTAGGACTTAGGAGGTTCCAGTTCAATTTCCTGCACCCTCAAAGACTTCCTAGATGATGTTGGGCAAGTCACTTAGGCCTTCTGTGCATCAGTTTCCTGTTTGCAAAATGGGACTAATAGTGTTTCCCTGCCTCACAGGGGTGTTGTAGGGATACATACTTTTAAAGAGTTTTGAGGCACTCAGATACTACATTCTCATTTTGAAGTACTCAGATAATACAAGTTTCTAAAAGGATGTTTTAAGGAAGATGGAGAAAAATTGTTCTCCTTGGCCTCTAAGGATAGGATAAGAAGCCATGAGCTTAAATTACATCAGGGGAAGTTTAGGTTGGACAGCAGGAAAAACGTCCTGCCTGTCAGGGTGGTTAAACCCTGCAATAAATTGCCTCAGGAGGTTGTGGAATTTGCATCACTAGAAATATTTAAGAGCAGGTTAGACAAACACCTGTCAGGGATGATCTAGACTGTGCTTGGTCCTGCCGTGATGGCTGGGGATTGGACTCGAAGACCTCTCAAGATCCCTTCCAGTTCTAATGATCTATGAATCTATTATTCTACATTCATGAGAATCTAAGATAGATGTTAATGTATTTGTATGTTGCTTATTTTATAGTATTAGGACACTAGATTCATTTAGAAGATTTGCTGAGCTAGACCAAAATCAGGAGCTGTTGGTCAGTATTAGCCCTAGGAATTGTCAGAAAAGGTCTAGTAATTCAAATTCTATGGCTACATCTACATTGGCATGATTTTGCGCAAAAGCAGCTGCCTGTCTACACTGGTGGGGAGTTCTTGCACAAGAACACTGACATTCTAATGTCTAAAATCAGTGCTTCTTGCGCAAAACCTATGATGCTCCCGCTCAGGAAAAAGCCCTCCTGTGCAACTGTTCTTGCGCAAGAGGCCAGTGTAGACAGGCCACATTAATTTCTTGTGCAAGAAAGCCCAATGGCTAAAATGGCCATCGGAGCTTTCTTTCGCAAGAGAGCGTCTATTCTGGCACGGATGATTTTGCAGAAAAGCGCCTCTTAGCGCAACAGCACATGCCAGTGTAGACGCTCTCTTGCGCAAATATTCTAACGCAAAAACTCTTGCGTTAAAAGTATGGGTATGTCTACAGTACAAAGTTAATTCAAACTAACAGCCGTTAGTTCGAATGAACTTTAATAGCGGCTATACATACAAACTGCTAGTTCGAATTTAAATCGAACTAGCGGAGCGCTTAATTTGAACTAGGTAAACCTCATTCTACGAGGAGTAACGCCTCGTTCGAATTGTGTAGTTCAAATTAAGGGCTGTGTAGCCACTTAATTCGAACTAGTTGGAGGCTAACCCTAATCAGGTTGCCCTGATGGCCACTCTGGGCCAAACCAGGGAAACTTTTCTGCCCCTCTCCCAGCCCCAGAGCCCTTAAAGGGGCATGGTCTGGCTACAGTGCCTGTGCCAGTGGCAAGCCTGCCAGCACCCAGCCAGCAGACCCTGCACCTGGCATGGCATGAGCCAGCCACCTGCTGCCACCCAGCCCTCCGCCTCTTCCCAGGACCAGGCTGGCGGCTCCTAGGAGCCTGCCCAGGGCCACAAGAGGCAGGCGCCTGCCTGGTCTAGTGCAGAGATCGTGGACATTATCGAGGTTTGGGGGGAGGCCTCCAGCGTCCACGACCTCCACACTAGGCACAGGAATGCAGCCGTCTAGGGCAGGATAGCTGCCAGCCTGGCCACCAAAGGCCACATCCAAACCCAGGAGCAGGTTTGCATGAAAATCAAGTTGTTCCAGTGAGACCCCCCGACCCTGAGCCCTGCGCTTAGTACATAAGAACATAAGAATGGCCGTACTGGGTCAGACCAAAGGTCCATCTAGTCCAGTAGCCTGTCTGCCGACAGCGGCCAACACCAGGTACCCCAGAGGGGATGGACCGAAGACAATGACCAAGCCATTTGTCTCGTGCCATCCATCTTCAGCCTTCCACAAACAGAGGCCAGGGACACCATTCCTACCCCCTGGCTAATAGCACTCCACGGACCCAACCTCCATGAATTTATCTAACTTCTCTTTAAACTCTGTTATAGTTCTAGGCTTCAAAGCCTCCTGTGGCAAGGAGTTCCACAGGTTGACTATAAGAAGAACTTTGTGTGAAGAAGAACTTTCTTTTATTAGTTTTAAACCTGATGTCCATTCATTTCATTTGGTGTCCTCTAGTCCTTCTATTATGGGAACTAATGAAGAACTTTTCTTTATGCACCCTCTCCACACCACTCATGATTTTATAGACCTCTATCATATCCCCCCTCAGTCTCCTCTTTTCTAAGCTGAAAAGTCGCAATCTCTTTAGCCTCTCTTCATATGGGACCTGTTCCAAACCCCTAATCATTGTACTTGCCCTTTTCTGAACCCTTTCCAAGGCCATATCGTTTTTGAGGTGAGAAGACCACATCTGTACACAGTTCTGAAGATATGGCGTACCATAGTTTGATACTTCCCCTCCTCCTTCTTCCCCTGGCTTCCCCCTTCCAGTTCCCTCCTCCCAGGTTTCCACCTCCCCTCTCCCACCCTCTTTCTTCCCCTCTCCCACCTCCTTTTCCCAGTCCCCCAGAGGTTAATCCCCTCCGCCCCCAGTTTTGTTAAATAAAGAGAGTTTCTATTTTTGAACACATGTCCTTTATTTTTTACATCAGGAAGAGGGGGCTCGGGAAGGGTAAGTGGAAGGAGGTGAGGGAGGAATGGGGCACGAGCCCCCGATGGGGAGGACTGGGGTGGCTCTGCGGGCTCCTCGGGGTGGAAGCTTTCCTGTAGGGCCTCCTGGATCCTGATAGCCCCCTGATTGACCTCCCCCAGATGGCAGCCTGCGGCAAGTGCAGCCGGGCTGATGGTCGAGTGCTGAAATGTGCCGAGTGTGGGCATTCAGGGCACTCCAAGACAGGACTGCTTTGATGTTCCCATCGAGTTAGACATGCAAGCGGGGAATCCTGAGAACTGTCTGTCCGGGGTGGGGGTCAGGTCTTTTTAAGCACAGCCCTCGGCTAGCCTGAGGAAGCAGCTCCACACCTTAAGTCCTAACCTGATGCCCTGACGGCACTGGTTCTGGCCAGCCTTAACTTCGGTTCAGGGTCCACTCAATGTGGACATGCTATTTCGAATTAGCAAAATGCTCATTCGAATTAGTTTTTAGGTCTAAATGCACTCATTCGAATTAGCTTATTTCAAATTAACTAATTTGAATTAAGTTAATTCGAATTAGTGCTGTAGTGTAGACATACCCTATTTGCGCAAAATCTTGCCAATGTAGACGTAGCCTATCTATATCTTGCTCACTCTCTCTTAACCAGCAACTAGAATAGGCAGCTAGGCTAGGCTAGTATAGGCCCCAAAAATAACAAAGAGAAAATGATTAAGAAAGGTGTCATGAAGTTCCTTATGAGATTTCCTTATAAAGGACACATTCTACTATCTAAAATGAATTCCTATGAACTGAACTGTACAATTCCTCAGAGAAAGGTAAACAACAGATAACAGCCTAATGGTGGAACTGCTCATACCTGAGCAAAGAAAGCTGTGCTGGTGACTCGCTGGTTTTCTGATGGGGAATTTACCCAGGGAAGGAGGCTCTGTATGATCTCCACTGTTATTAGTCCAGATCTTTGCAGAACCCTGGAAGACAAAAGGAACCACTTATGGGGCAGACTGTGCACTTCAAAAGCTTAGCTGCTATGACCATACAACTCTAAAAGCTACGCATGGAAGCTCTGTGTTTCTCACCCAGGGCACCCCGCACAAAGCTATACCTGAAAGTTCCCTGTCAGTCACTCTATTTGTTGCCGATCCCTGAGGATGAAGTGCTGTCTCCTAGATCTCTTACCTCACCAGCAAACACACCCCCTCGTGGTGAGTCTGCGGATTTTCAAGAAGCATCCAAGTTTTCTGCTTCCAGAGAGTTCGTATCAGCTTCTCATTCATAGCCTTGAGAAGCACAGCCTCTAATGCTTCAATAGAAAGCCTGGGGGAAAAGAGGCACAGAACTGTAGTAACCAATAGAAAGGCACAGCCTAAGCAGTCAGGAAACCCCAGTTACTTGTCAGGTCTGTTGTTCATTGACAGTTCATCCATTGACAGTATCCTGGGGACCACTGTTTTTGGAAGGACTTAATTCCCAGGAGGTATTTCAGTCTCATACATCTCATATTACTAGTGTTGCTATGGACAACATTTTGCAGTCACTTTCTCCTATCTGCAAGGTGTATGGGCACTAGCACAGTACAGTAATATGGAAAAAATTCACAATCAGACCCCAAAAGCTGGGACACAGAGAGATTAGTGATCACTAATGGATATTTTGGGGCCCTATGTCCAGCGAGATGTGACAGGGTGCTGAGAGCTTGTACTTGGGGTCAGCACTCTGGTAACTACTAGTACTAATTAGCTTCCCCAGAGAAAGCCTAATTGGATAGAAATGTACCTGATTGCCTGGCTAGAGTGGGGCTATAGAATCAACAAACCTATTCTCCCATGAATAAGGAATCTGCCTAAAGGGACATCCACAGCAGTGTTTGAGGGAAACAGAGAGCAAAAGAGACAAAATGCTAGAGGCATCTAGATAGACTTATGTGTAGTGCTGGGGAGGAGCCGGTGGTCGTGGTACATGTAGGTCTCAATGACATAGGGAAGGGTAGGAGAGATGTCCTGGAGGCCAAATTTAGGTTGCTAGGAAAGAGACTGAAATCCAGGACCTCTATGGTGGCATTCTTGGAAATGCTTCCAGTTCCATGCGCAGGACCAGGTAGGCAGGCAAAGCTTCAGAGTCTCAATGCGTGGATGAGACGATGGTGTAGGGAAGAGGGGTTTGGATTTATCAAGAACTGGGGACACTTTTGGGAGAGGGGGAGCCTATACAGGAAGGATGGGCTCCACCTAAACCAGGGTGGAACCAGACTACTGGCACTAAACATTTAAAAGGCTGTAGAGCAGTTTTTAAACTAAGAGATGGGGGAAAGCCGATTGGTGGGGAGATGCACGTAAATCGCAGGGAGACTTCTCTTAGAGGAGAATCTGTTGATAGAGATTCTCTAAGCTGTAGTCAGAAAGAGAGGACAAAGAGACTGAGGCCTGAGGAGGCCTAGATAGTAGTGTTTGTGTTGCCAGAGCTTGGTGGTTTCAGGGAACTGACCTATAGCAAGCACAAACAAGACTTTCTCATATTAAAAGCAGGTGATGGTAAGGTGCCTCATAACCCTGAGAACTCCTGGGGAGTGTCACACAAATGGACTGGGATTCTCTTTGTTTTGCTCCCTTTCTTCTAATTACCTGCAAGGGTTGCCCTCACATAGTTGTTGTCCTTTTCTAAATAACCTCCTTCGGCGTCTCATCCTGGGCAAAGGCATCTTTTGTCCTAGGGTTTGGCTGATCTGCTGCAGAAGAACAGTGAACAACTCCGGGAACAGCTCCTGCACAGTTTTGCTCAACTGCAATGCTGACACCACTTCAAAGATGGCACATGTTGCCTGAAAGGAGAGCATGGTAAAAGAAGAGGTCTCTTCCTAACACTATCACACGCTCTCCCCTTCTGATACCTGCTGGACTAAATTCTCACTCCTGTCACTAACTTGATGAATGACCGAGAGCAATTCACTCCATGTGTGCCTTAGCGTCCCATAGCTGTAAAAATGTGTAGGACCTATCAAGGCATGTTATGAGTTGCACAAAACATTTGCAAAGCACTGTAAGAAATCTGATTCAAAGACTTTCTAATTGCCAGATATTATTAAGTGAATCAGCCACATACTCTAAATCTGCCACAGAAAGCACAGCTGGAATCCAGGAAACAGTACTTCAGAAAAGAAGTGCCCAGATGACAATATTATACCACTCATCTAGCTTTCCATCAGCATGTTTGTCACAAAGCAGAGAAATACATGTCTGTCGTCTAACTTACTGTGAGAGGTGCAGCAGCTGCTAAATGCAGGTCAGTTTCTGTCTCTGAGGTCATGCTTCCTTCTTGGCTTGTTGGAGTCTTTATTCTTTCTATTAGGACCTTCAGGACTTGAGGGGCGAGCAAGGGATCTGTCCCCAGAGATCTCCACAGCTCAGTGGTGTTACTGCAATTTAACATAGGTTATATGTGACCCCTGGAGACTTTTGTGACTATATGCATCATATTCAAGTAAAGAACACATTTTCTCCTTGACTATGATCAGGGCTCACCAGCCGCGCTGTCCGGCGATCTGCGCATGCACAGATCGCCCGAACCCGGCTCTTCCAGGTTACAATCTACACGCCATGGATGCGTAGATTGTATTATTTGTCAAGCCCTGCCTATGATGAGCAAGTTCAGAGTGCTGTCCTCCTTATATGGTCCTCATGTTTTACATATTGAGTTTCTAGTTACAGAACTAAGTTAAGTTACATTTCAGGTTACATTTCTACAGTGCATGACTATTTTGGGATCCTGGAGGTATCCCGAAATACCTACCCCACATTTACAGAAGCAGCCCGTTATTTTGAAATATTTTTCAAAATAATGGGCACACTATTTTGCCATCCCAATAAACTTTGTTGCATGAGGGATAAGGGATGGCTTGAAATAGCACATTATTTCGACATTTGGTGCTGTGTAGAAGCGCCACATTTCAAAATAGGCTATGCAAAATATGATACGCAATTTGCGGAGTGCAAATTGTGCATCTTATTTCAAGTTTAGGGTGCTGTATAGACACAACCCTAGCCTTACTGCACCATAACCATTAATGCTAGACTTCAGAAGGAAAGGACACAGAGCTCTAATCACAGTTCCTGTTTTCCTACTTCTCAGTAGATATGGAATCATGAGCATATGATGCCCAAAGATCTAGGGCCTGGGAGACAAGTTGAAGAAAGAAAAATGATCTTCCTACTAACTGGATGTACAACTATGAGAACAAATATTTGTGGCTAGCCCATGACCTCTTTACAAATGGCATTCCCTGGCCTCTATTTGCCAGAATGGGCATGTTCTGTTCACTCCCTATGGGGCACCTGGCATTGGCCACTGTCTGAAGACAGGATCCTGGGCTAGATGGACATTTGGTCTGACCCTCTACAGCCGTTCTTATGTTCTTAGATTCCAGCACAGATGACTGATAATTCAGCTAGGGATGTTGGAATGAAATGATAGATATGCTTACCGCCCTGTCTTTAAGTACCAAGAATGACAACTCCATTCCAGCAGCCATACCCTTCCTGATACCAAAAGCCTGGTGCCCTATCCTTGCTAATCAGCCAGGAATTTGGATTTGAAGCTTTCATGCTACCAGAAAACGAACAGTCACTGGCAATTTCCAGGGTGATGTTAGTTCAGGGGTCTGGAGAGGCAAAAGTCCACTCCAGTGATGCCAGTAAAGGGAAGTCTTTAGGATGCCAAAGCAACTATTAATTAATGGAAACAGAATGAAACTTAATTTCTCCCTGCACCCACCTTGACATGGTCTTGGACCTTTCTGCAGAAAGACCCAAGCTATTAACCTTTAGGAATTATCTCAACCTGTCTGTGGCTTAAATGAAGCCTTACATCTTCCAGTGAAGCTGTGGGATCCATGGTTACCAAAATGAACACTGTAAGGAGCACTATATACCTGTCCATCGGCAGACGTTTGGTGAGGAGGCTGAAGATCACTGCCTCTAGGTGATGGTGGGCTAGAATGGACACTGCCTCCACCAGGAACTGCCTCAAGCTACCCTGCTTGATGGTAGGCATATGAATGTATATTCTCCTCAGGATAGCTGGCACCTGGACAGAATAAAACCAGAAAAAATGTCCCTTTTCCATTCTCTGCATTCATTCTGCAGAGCCAAAACCTTTATTTAGTCGTTTAGCAATTTGCTGTTCTTGTAGAAATTCCTCCCTTCAAAAAACAAGTATTTAGACATGGCTGCATAGATTTAATCCACAAAAATTATGCATATCTCTGCCCATACCTGGCTGCAACACCGGGTTAAGACATGCTGAGGCCCTAAGCTATGTCAAGTTAAAGAGGCCTCATTGCATTTCCAAAAAAACATGTATTATTCTAACAGAAAGGACAATGAAAAGAGAAATAATAAAGTTATCTATCTATCTATCTATCTATCTATCTATCTATCTATCTATCTATCTATCTATCTATCTATCTATCTATAGGCAAAGAGGCAAGTAAAAACTAGTAATTTGGGGGTATTTTTAGAGACCCCTCATTATCTGAGGCCCGAAGATGTAGTTCACTTAGCTTGTCTCTTGGGGCCGGATATTCTCTTTTTGCATTTTACTCGGAGTCTAATTTTTCCAAGCCTTTCATGGCTGGAAACTGTGACAACAAGATAGACAACTAATCAAGCATCTTCCTTTTCCCTTGGGGTACGGCTACACTAGCTCGTTAGTTCGAGCTAGGTAGGGTAATGAGGGCAAGCAGAGTTGCAAATGAAGCCCAGGATTTAAATATCCCAGGCTTCATTTGCATGTTCCCGGGTGCTGCCATTTTAAAATCCTCCTTAATCTGAACTCCGTGCCCGCGGCTACACGCGGCACGGAGTAGGTAGTTCTAATTAAAGATCCTAATTCCATGAGGAGTAACGGTAGTTCGAATTAGGATCTTTAATTTGAACTACCTAGTCCATGCCGCATGTAGCCGCGGGCACGGAGTTTGGAGTAAGGGGGATTTAAAAATGGTGGCGCCAGGGAACATGCAAATGAAGCCCGGGATATTTAAATCTCGGGCTTCATTTGCAACTCCGCTTGCCCTCATTACCCTACCGAGCTCGAACTAACGAGCTAGTGCAGATGTACCGTTAGATTATCTCTGTCTTCTGCTGTTGATTCCCCCATTGCCTGACTCAGGATAGGAACACAGATGGAATTAACTTCCAATCCCAGGGGGAGAAACAGCAAGACTTGTGTTCACTGCAAATGATGGCAAAGACCTGAAAGCCTGCAGGTTAGCCAGAAAAACCTCTCCAGCTTCTATTTTACCTCATCCAGCATGGCACCTCCATACTCCTTCAGGATGATCTTCATCCACAGACCGGCTGCTGTGGCACAGGAGGGGCTAGCAGACCGCATACCATCCAGTATGGCCTCAATAAAATCTGTGGCTTGTTCAGAGGGAAAGTACTTACTAACCACCTGTGGACAGATCAAAAACAGGAAAGATTGCAATGATAGTCGGCTCCAGTACTTTTAAGAAAGGAGGCCTAAGAGCTGTATTGGAAAATAATGTATTCATCAGCAAATTGCTAATTGGGCTCATATCTGGCAAGGCAGTTGCAATTAAAATTTTCTCTGTAATCTTTCTAGCTACCACATCTCTATTCTACACTAATAATATCAGGTTAGATATTAGGTTGTACAGTTAGCACAACATTGTATGGGACAAACAGGATGTAAATTTCCAGTTTATATACTATTATGTACATGACATCTTTTCACAAAATATAAAAATATGCAAAGAGATGCATGCACACAAATATAGGTTCAGGTAAACACACAAGGTGCCAAGACTGGTTTCTCAGCTTGATGTCCCGCTCACATATTTTCCCCCGGATGGATGGATGGATGGATGGATGGATGGATGGATGGATGTGCGCGCGCACATGCATGGGCATGTTCATGCAACTGTCTGGAATCTGTTTGTTTTTTACATGGCATTCATAGCATATACCTATGAAAAGCATGTTACTGATTACCCATGAATGCCTCACTCCCATAGCTCGCTCCAAGTGTGGAAAGACATCACAAAAGCATAAAACAATCATAGAATCATAGAATACTAGGACTGGAAGGGACCTTGAGAGTTCATCGAGTCCAATCCCCTGCCCTCATGGCAGGATCAAATACTGTCTAGACCATCCCTGATAGACATTTATCTAACCTACTCTTAAATATCTCCAGAAATGGAGATTCCACAACCTCCCTGGGCAATTTATTCCAGTGTTTGACTACCCTGACAATTAGGAACTTTTTCCTAATGTCCAACCTAAATCTCCCTTGCTGCAGTTTAAGCCCATTGCTTCTTGTTCTATCCCCATAGGCCAAGATGAACAAGTTTTCTCCCTCCTCCTTATGGCACCCTTTTAGATATCTGAAAACTGCTATCATGTTCCCCCTCGATCTTCTCTTTTCTAAACTAAACAAACCTAATTCCTTCAGCCTTCCCTCATAGGTCATGTTCTCTAGACCTTTCATCATTCTCGTTGCTCTTCTCTGGACCCTCTCCAATTTCTCCACATCTTTCTTGAAATGCGGTGCTCAGAACTGAACACAATACTCCAATTGAGGCCTAACCAGCGCAGAGTAGAGCGGAAGAATGACTTCTCGTGTCTTGCTCACAACACCCGTTAATGCATCTCATAATTATGTTTGCTTTCTTTGCAACGGCATCACACTGCTGACTCATATTCAACTTGTGGTCCACTATAACCCCTAAATCCCTTTCTGCCGTACTCCTTCCCAGACAGTCGCTTCCCATTCTGTATGTATGAAACTGATTGTTCCTTCCTAAGTGGAGAACTTGGCATTTGTCTTAAACTTCATCCTATTTACCTCAGACCATTTCTCCAATTTGTCCAAGTCATTTTGAATTAGTGACCCTATCCTGCAGATTAGTCGCAACCCCTCCCAGCTTGGTATCATCTGCAAACTTAATAAGCGTACTTTCTATATCAATATCTAAATCGTTGATGAAGATATTGAACAAAGCCGGTTCCAAAACAGACCCCTGTGGAACCCCACTTGTTATGCCTTTCCAGCAGGATTGTGAACCATTAATAACTACTCTCTGAGTATGGTTATCCAGCCAGTTATGCACCCACCTTATAGTAGCCCCATCTAAGTTGTATTTACCTGGTTTATTGATAAGAATATCATGCGAGACTGTATCAAATGCCTTACTAAAGTCTAGGTATACCACATCCACCCCTTCTCCCTTATCCACAAGACTCGTTAGCCTATCAAAGAAAACTATCAGATTGGTTTGACATGATTTGTTCTTTACAAATCCAGGCTGGCTGTTCCCTATCACCTTGCCACTTTCCAAGTGTTTACAGACGATTTCCTTAATTACTTGCTCCATTATCTTCCCAGGCACAGAAGTTAAACTAACTGGTCTGTAGTTTCCTGGGTTGTTCTTATTTCCCTTTTTATAGATGGGCACTAGATTTGCCCTTTTCCAGTCCTCTGGACAAGGGAAAATGAATGGTGCACAGCCACTAGGACAGTCACCTAGTGTTTGTTACCTTAGCCATTTTGGAAGATGCTTGAAACAGAGCCTCAGGGTCTGGAGTTGTTAGTGCCTCACGGAGACAACTCAGCTCCTCCTCTGCTGACCCCAGGTTAGTGCACTGACCTAGGATAGAGAAAAGGAGAAAAAGTATGGCAACATTTAATAAAACTGAACCTCTGATCCATAGATAATCATACAGGAGGATCTATGGGGTATGTTATTACCAGCTGTGTGTGAAATTTTGGCCCCACTAAAGCCAATGACGAAATTCTTCTTGACTTTAACGGAGTCAGAATTTTACCGTCAGGCTATGTCTAGACTACATCCCTTTTTCGGAAAAGGGATGTAAATTAGACGTATCGCAATTGCTAATGAAGCGGGGATTTAAATCTCCCCTGCTTCATTAGCATAAAAATGGCTGCAGCTTTTTTCGGCACGGAGCTTTGCCGGAGAAAAGCGCCAGTCTAGATGCTGATCTTGCGGAAAATTAAGCCTTTTCCGAAAGATCCCTTATCCCTCCGAAAAAGGGATGTAGTCTAGACGTAGCCCCTATGTCTGAAAGTTAACGGTAATGGCATGTGATTCATTGTGATTCATACAGGATTAAACAGGCACTGTATTCTGTGTGGAGCATCTTTCTCTGTATATCTGGTTTCAGTAGCCACTCTGCTCTCAGTATTTAAATCTAATCTCATAGTCAAGCACAACTCATGTAGATTGATCTGAGGTTCTGATTTGGAGGAGAATCCCTCCACTGAACTCTCATTGTAAAAGAGATGGGGCTGACCAAAAGCTTAGGTAGGAAACCCAGGCTCTTCGCTCACTTCTAAATCATGAACTGTCTCTTTAAGGGAAAGCTGTCCTGCTCTGTCATCTCCCTCTCCCCACCCCACTCTGCAGAGCGGGGGCATATGGGCATATGGCGGGGGAGAGAGTGTGTGTGAGACAATGTGTGTGTGTGTGTGTGTGTGTGAGAGAGAGAGAGAGAGAGAGAGTGAGAGGGACATGCTGGCTGCCAGAGAAATCTTAGAAACAGTGCCTCTTTAGATAGGCACTCCGTTACTCACCATACTTCAGACTGGAGCAGCACTATTGTATGTGTCCCTCTCCCCAAACTCTGCTCTGCAGAGATGATGACAGGGGCAAAAGGGTCACCCTGATTTCTGCATGTCTCCCTGCTCCCCTCCCCTCCACACACCACTAGCAGCAGATAGGATGGAGCAAGGTCGGAGAGGGGCAGCTGAACACATGCTGCTGGCATGCTTGCTAATCAGCTGAGCGCTCCAGACAGAAATTCTGGGGAGAAGGGCAGATCTGGCCTGTGTGCTATATTTTGTCCACCCTCTAATATTTGCAGATTATTTATTATTTGTGCAGTTCTCTTCCAGCAATGTACTTACAAGGCCCCAATCGTTCTGTTATATAAGTGTCGCTAACAAGACAGAAAGAATTACAGATGGAAAAAATGGTCATTACAACAATGAAAGAAAGTGAAGAGTTACTTACACCTGCTCATGGTCTCCTCACCTTGTATATTGAGAAGACAGTTGATACAGTCAACCACCCACTGACGCGATGTCGTAAGTGAAGCACAGGTATATGGTGCTAACAGCCCAATCAGCGATCCAAACTGATCAAAAGTTTCCTGAGGCTAATTTTAAAAGAATGAAGAATGAAAGTTCTCCGGCTATACTGGACATTATTTGCCTTCCTTATTGTGAACTCCATTACTGTACCTGGGTACGGCACATTGGAAAACATAATCCTTGTTGTACATGCAAATTGATGGGGTCTAAATTAGCTGTAGCACTCAAGAAAAATCTCAGAGTCATTGTGGATAGTCCTCTAAAAACATCTGTTCAACATGCAGCTGCAGTTAAAAATGCTAATGGTATGTTAGGAACCACTAGGAAAAGGGATGAATAATAATATGATAAATATCATCATGCCACTGTTTCAAATCCATGGTACACCCACACCTTGAATATTGCAAGCAATTGTAGTGCTCCAACTTAAATAAAGTTAGGTTATAATTGGAAAAAGTTCAGAGAAAAGCAACAAAAATGATATGGGATATGGGACAAGTCATACAAGGAGAAGTTAAAAGGACTGGGACCATTCATCTTAGAAAAGAGATGCTTACAGGGGGGTTTGATAGAGCCATATAAGATGATCAGAGATGCATGATATGGGTGTCCCTATATCTCTGACTGCCTGGGGCTGGGACTGGACAACAGGGGAGAGATCACTCAACAATTGCCTTGTTCTGTTTGTTCCCTCTGATGCATATAACACCCACCACTGTCAGAAGACAGGCTACATGAACCATTTGTCTGGGGGATCCAGAATGGCCATTCATGTTTTATGTTCTTATCCGATTAAATAGAAATAGAAATTCAACTTTAACAGCGATAGAAATGTAGCTGTGTTAGTCTGGAGTAGCTGAAGCAAATGCAGGACAATGTAGCACTTTAAAGACTAACAAGATTTATTTATTTATTGATTTATTTTTTAAGATGGTTTAGTAGATGATGAGCTTTCGTGGGCCAGACCCACGTCCTCAGATCAGGAAGTGGGTCTGGCCCACGAAAGCTCATCATCTAATAAACCATCTTGTTAGTCTTTAAAGTGCTACATTGTCCTGCATTTTGCTTCAACTTTAACAGCCTGAGAGTATAGGAATGCATCTATGACACTGACACAGCCAACCTATGTGTGACCACAATAACTTAACAAGCGGCACTGCAATTGTATCAAGACAAGTCACTTCTATGTTATTTCAAAGGGTGTGTCTAGACTACTGAGTTTTGTCGACAAAAGTGGACTTTTGTCGACAAAACTATACCTGCGTCTACACTACCGCTGAGTTCTGTCGACATAACGTCGACAGAACTCAGCAGTTTTGTCGATGCTGGTAAACCTCATTTTACGAGGCATAACACCTTCTGTCGACAGAGTTCTGTCGACAGAAGGTGTTATTGCATGTAGGGTTGTGTCTAGACTACAGGGTTTTGTCGACAAAGCAGCTTGTTTAGTCGACAGAACTGAATGTGTCTAGACGCTCTTTGTCGACAGAAGTTTTGTCGACAGATACTGTCGACAAAACTTCTGTCGACAAAACCCTGTAGTCTAGACGTACCCAAAGAAAAGTCCTAGACTAGCGATCACCAACATTATGCATTTTGGTAATAGATATGAAAGGTAGATGTTATGTATTATTGTCTGTATTTATATCTTGCTAGAAGTTTAACATAACCAAATTAGCTTGTAGATTCCAATTCCTTTTCATGTCTTAATTGCCTTAATTATATGCAACTGTCTTCAGTTAACCTTAAGATCAAAGATAGAAGATAGTACAAGAAAATAGTTTGTACATTGCCTTCAGCTTAACTATCTGTGTTGTAATGGAAGACTACGATCGGCTAATTACTTTATGTGAATGACTATCACCCATTTACCAGTGTATGCGTAGGAAATAGAAAATTAACTTCAAAACAAAGTACGACAGGAGATCTGCATGACCTATTCTTTCTCAGGGAGAGATCCTGCTTTGACAATTTCTGTGAGGAGGCTTGCCAACCGGCTAGAATAGCTATAAAAGACAAGTTATGGGACTGATCTTCTCTCTCCAGTCTGCTTAAACTTTGAACAGGGGACGTGTAAGCCATAGGACATAGATCTTCCAAATAATTATTTGGAATAGTCTGGGAAATGCATGGAAAAACTAACAGCCTTTGCATCTAAACTGGCTTTGGATGTTGACCGGTTAGCATGATTCCAGAGAGACTTTTACAAGCCAGCTGTTTATTCCACCATGGTTGTGATCCTGAACTATGAAAAGTGAAAGTCATTTTAACAACTATCTATCACTTAACCATTTGTAACTCTCTTCTTTTTCCTTTTAACAACAAATCTGATATTCCGTTATTAAGGATTGGCTGATATTTAGGGAAGACCTGTGATTCATATTAACCTAAGGATAAGTGTCTAGTCCTTTGTGATTGGTGATTATATTAGACTTAGTTGTCTAGATGGGAACCAAGGTCTGGAATGCCTAAAGGGTACTATTGTTTGGTATTTTGTTAACCAGAGTAGAAGCTCTTTTCTTACTGGTTTGGTGAATCTAATTATAAAATCACTAGTCTGGGGAACTGCCTGCCCTGTTTCTTACAGTCTGGCCTGAGTGCTGTCACAGCACTATTATGGAAACCTTTCTCTTATGGAAGCAGAGGGATCTTACTCACTTTGAGGCCCCAGCTGCAGGCCTAGTAGAATTTCTCATGCATTCACGTTGAATGTCAGATTTGATAGAAGTTGGGAAGTCAGCTCAAGGAAGAGTAGAACTATACTCACTGTGCTATTAACTATCTCCTGATAGGCAGTTAGCAGCCAGACACTGGCCTGCAAGGCCCTTTCTCTCTCCCACTCCTGCCCTGAACTGAGCCAGGTCTCTAGTAGCTGTTGGCAAAGCAGGAGAATGGACAAAGTTAGTACCAGAAAATCCCTCCCAAACGTTTCTTTTAAATAGGTTTGATTGTCACTAAAATCCCTCTCCAAAGCATTTAACTTCCATATAGCAAAAGATTTATATGTCTCCAAAAAGAGACCCTTGTCTATACAAGTCCCAGGGACCAGATTCACCTCTGGTGTACGTAACTCCATCAAAGCCAAAGGAGTTACATGAGAGATGAGTCTGGCTCTGTGTATGTGAGAGCTTCTGTAGACTGTCTGATGGCAGCTGTCTAGCACATTGCATGCAGTTTGGGGTCCGGTGCTGTGTTCTCTTTCCTGGACAGCTTCTCCCATGCTGAGTGGCAAATGACAGAGAGGAGCATTTCTTTTTATTTAGAGCAGAGAAGTCTCCCCAGCCCAGCTCCTTTTATAACTTTATTTTCATACCAACGTTGCACCTAACTCCCCTCCCCTCAGCTCTTCAAACTATTCTGTTTATGTCTGAAGAGCAGGAAGTCTTTGGTGAATGAGTTTCCATACACAGAGCTTAACTCAATACTAATTCATTCCTTTTACGAGAGGTGATCAGTTCTCACTGGTCCTCTTGAATTTGGTTACTGCGCTGATGATTTTCTTTCCTGTCCATGTAGTGTTAACTATACTGGAAAAACTAGATCTCAGTCCACCACTGGCATAAAATGTCCCCTGCTATGAGATAGATACATAGCATTTACTAGATAGTGGGAAAACACTGGCTGTAGAATCGGTGTCTATTTCTTACAAAGCCTTTCTGAATATTGACCTAGGAGAGCTTTTCCATTGCATTAGGAGTGCACAAATCATAAAATCATGGATTAAGGATGGAAGGGACCTCAGGAGGTCATATAGTCCAACCCCCTGCTCAAAGCAGGGCCAGCCCCAACTAAATTATTCCAGCCATGGCTTTGCCAAGCCTGGCATTAAAAACCTCGAATGATGGAGATTCTTAAGGGAAGAGAATAACAGAAACACCTAACTGGTGGGTCAGAACCCAGGCTTAGGAAAACCCCAGCACAAGGGGACACAAAGAAGATGGAGAGAGGCTGTTCTCAGTAGTGACAGATGACAGAACAAGAAGCAGTGGTCTCAAGTTGTGTGTGGGGGGGTGGATCTTAGGAAAAACGATTTCACGAGGAGGGTGGTGAAGCACTGGAATGGGTTACTGAGGGAGGTGGTGAGATCTCCATCCCTAGAGGTTTTTCAGTCCCAGCTTGACAAAGCCCTGGCTGAGATGATTTAGTTGGAATTGGTTCTGCTTTTAGCAGGGGGTTGGACTCGATGACTTCCTGAATTCTCTTCAAGCCCTATCGTTCTATGATTCTATAAAAGAGTTCCCTGAACTCTTTTCAAAAAAATTTTCAAAAAAGAACATTTCTTCTTTTTATCTCTGAGGAGAGCCACTCAGACTCTGCCCAGTGGAAATAAATATGCAGAACCTAGAGGGAGCCATTCTGTTTGTTCTGATGCCCCAAGCAGCTTGATCATTCTGTGCATAGTGAATGTGAGTCTATCTATAGGCTAAATTCTGTTCTTCCTTACACCAAACTAAATATTGATCAGCTCTACTGATTTCAGTTTAAATAAGAGCAAATGTGGCCTGATGAGAAAGAGTTGCCTCCTACTTTCTTTGAGATGGGTAGGATGAAAAAGAGGCAGTTGGTGAGTACTGCCATAAGCTCCCACTTGGTAGCTAAAGGGCCAGGCAGAGCTAAGATCCTCAACAACTTACTGTAAAGTTAATGTATATCATGGATCCCATCATGGAACTCTGTGTCTGGAGTCCATGACTCTGCCCATAGCTGGAAATACCCATTGAAAAGATTTTGAACTAGTACACATAGAACAGAGAATGACGTGTGCAGCAAACTTTTCCAGGTTCTAGACATCTTGATGTAGGCTGCATAACTTCAGTGTTTTGCTAATAGTTTATGTATGCTTCAGCAGCCACAGGATTGGGCACCATTGTGTTCTTTGGAGAGTCTATTTATAAAAAAGATGTGCTTCCTTATACAAGAGCATTTCACTGAAAGATTGTGTTGTCAGAATTTTCACTGACTTGCCCGAGGTCTAAGTAATGTAGGTCGCACTGTCAGATATAAATATTCAGAATCAGATTCTGGTCTCTGTTACACTTGTGTAAATCCAAACTAATGCCACTGAAGTCAGGGGCATTACCCTGGTTTTACACGAATATCACTGATCAGATTCTAGCTCTAATCCTTCAGTCCAGCTGCATCCTTGAGCATCCAAAGCTCCCACTGAAGTCAAGGGGAACAATCAGCATGCCAGAATGGCAGAACGGAGTCCTAAGTGTTAAGAACTCTCCTTACCAGATTTCTGGTGGACACATCGAACTCTCCGAATACATAGGCGACCATATCCCCTGCTGCACAATTCTCCACACTTCCTGAACTGAGCAGCTTCAGGACAAAATGGAGAGCTGCCATCCTCACCTGCAAGGGTAGAGATTATGCACGAGTTATTATTATCTCTTCTGCATGCAATATGAGACAGGATATGAGAGTCCTTTTGCTTTTTCTTTTATCTCTTTGGAATAGTGGCTGAAGTACAAATGATTAACACATCTGTTATGTAAATTCCTTGCAACACTGGCTACAGAAGTACCATGCAAATGCCAGTTTTCACTTTCAGGTGACACTGTAATTAGGAAAAAGGCAGCATTTTCTCCTATAAATGGAAACAAACTTGTTTGTCTTAGTGTCTGGCTGAACAAGAAGTAGGTCTGAATGGACTTGTAGACTCTAAAGTTTTACATTCTTTCATTACAGTTAACAAAAAATATCTACATTTGTAAGTTGCATTTTCACGCTAAAGAGATTGCTCTACATCACTTCTATGAGATGAATTGAAAAATATTATTTCTTTTGTCATTTTTACAATGCAAATGTTTGTTATAAAAATAATATAAAGTGCATAGTACACACTTGTCATTGTGTTGTAATTGAAATCAATATATTTGAAAATGTAAAAAACCACAAAAATATGTAATAAATTTCAATTTTTAATCGCATTAATTTTTAGTTAACTGTGATTAATTGAAACCCTATTAATAATCTCAGCCTAAAAATGTGTCTCGTTGCCAGACTCTCCACTGAGTGAAATACTTCCCAGATATTAACAGCAATACCACTATTCCACACACAATCTTACCTTAGCACTCTGATCACTGAGAGCAGATTTCACTGCCTTCACAATCAGAAACTTTCTAACTCTTGTCTCAGGCACTGAAAGATAAGGAGAAGTGTGCAATATAGTATATCTTTGTTCCAAACACTCATGCTCCACATTAGAATGTGTCCTGTGCCCTATTTAAGAGTACTACCAAGCTTCACTCATATACAGAATCAGCGGGGAAAATATAGGACCAGACTCTGATCTCAGTTACACCAGTCTAAGTCTGAAGTATTTCCACTTCTGTAAATAGCACCATCATACTATCCTGATGGAAATATTGTGAGAGAGTTAGACAAATGGAGGTCAGTGAAGTTAGTCTGTGTTTACCACCAGTATAGCAGAATTCGGGATCTATTCTAGAGTGTCTAATACTTATTCAGTCAGGAGTACTATTTTGTTTTTATCTCATTATTATTAACATGCATCCGCCACAAGATTACATTTGTATTTGTACCTTGAAAATATTTTAGGCTACATTCAGCACTTAATTAACCCTGTTGATTTCTGTGTGACCACATGGGAGTAACTTAGAGCAGCACTGGGTCCCTTTAGTGAATTTCCAACCCTCTGGTGAGCATGCATCTAAAAGGGTGTCGCAAGGAGAAGGGAGAAAAATTGTTCTCTTTGGCCTCTGATGATAGGACAAGAAACAATGGGCTTAAATTGCAGCAAGGGAGGTTTAGGTTGGACATTAGGAAAAACGTCCCAACTGTTAGGTTGGTTAAACACTGTGAAAAATTGCCCAGGGAAGTTGTGGAATCTCCACCACTGGAGATATTTAAGAGCAGATTGGATAGACACCTATCAGGGATGATCTAGACAGTGCTTGGTCCTGCCATGAGGGCAGGGGACTGGACTTGATGACCTCTCAAGGTCCCTTCCAGTTCTAATAATCTATGACTATATGACTCTATGTGTTGCAGCAGGGGCAGATGACCGTTTTGCGGGGCCCCGGGCAGCATAATTCCGCGGGGCCCCCCTTTGCCACGGCGCATGCACAGTGACGCCATGCTCATGCGCGGTGGCACCACGGCGCGTGCGCGGGGCTTTTTGAAGCGCGGGACCCGGGGCGGCCACCCCGCTCGCCCTGCCCTATATCCGCCCCTGTGTTACAGATCCTCTGTGCCCCATTTGCAGAGATGATGAGTATGTTATAGCCCTACCATGCCTGCAAAGCCTTGGTTCTTTAGATCAACCTATAGCAGCTCATGCTTTTAGCTCTGGATGTCCCCAACTCAACCCCCAGCACGATGGCGATGATCGCAGCAGTCACAGTTACTCCTGTGTTACTTACAGTCAGCACCAATAATAGCTGTGAGCAGATTCAGGGTTGCCACACGAACAGTCTCATTCTCAATCTTCAGCTGCGAGTGCAGAAATGCTATGAGGTCATCAGGAGAAGAACGGGCTGCAAAGGAAGAAATCACATCCTCACTAACAACTGAAAGCTCATTCTTACCACACCTACAAAAGAAGGAAGTTACAAGGACACTACTGTGTAATTTGGAGTCTCTTCCCCTACCTAGCAGTAGGATACAATAGCACAGCTCCATTTGATTTTCCATGATGAGCTGCTGAGTTGGAGAACAGATCTGTGGGAAGAAGAGAAGTGATCAAAGGAAAACTAATCAGAACAAGCAACTGAAAAGAAGAGGCTCAATTAATTTCTAAGCACTCACTTCCTACCTTTCCAAATAGAGCTCTGAACCCAAAAGAAATGGTACTGACTGCACAACAAGAATCAGAAACAATGACCGAGACACTGGATAACAGAAGTTCATGCTTTCAAAGTGTTTTTAGCAGCAGAGCTAATTGAATCAAGACTTGACCCTTGGTAACTGGTTCAAATGGTTAATTATTCCACCATAAAAATGTCGGCCTTATTTGCAGTCTGAATTTGTCCAGCTTCATTTTCTAGTTATTGGCTCACGTTATGCCTTTCTCTGCTAGATTATTACATATGTTTCCCCACATAGATATTATAGACTGCAATTAAGTCACCCTGTCACAGGATAGGTCCTCCCCATTTGGATGGGATCAGTTTTTACTATCTAACTCTAACTCCCTCTAATAACTGGCTTATGCTAAAATTGCTTTACAAACTGAGCTGGATTTTAGCTAATAAAATGAGACCACTATCTGCTTATTCTTAAGCCAGCAGAAACCAATAAGGCATGAGAAGGTCTCCAGGCTCTTCACTAGCATTCAAAAGATGTTTATTCTTAATATGCTTCAGATCTGCTGTGCTTAAGCTCAAGTGATACAAGAACAAGTTCCCCTCACCCGGTCGTGCAGAGCACTGCAGATGGCTTGAAATTTCCCTTCAGGTAGAAGGATCTTATATTCACCAGAGACTTCCAAGAGCTGCCTCAGACTCTACAAGAGAGGGTGAAAGTTAGAAGGTGGGCATACAAAGGAGCAATATGCAATGACTGAAGCAGGTTCATGGAATTCATAGATTCCAAGGCCAAAAGGGATGATTGTCATCAACTAGTCAGGCCTTCTGTATGACACAGGCCTTAGAAATTGCCAAAATAATTCCTAAAGCAGAACTTTCAGAAAAAAATCCAATCTTGATTTTAAAATGATCCCCTTGACTCTTGGTAAATGGTTTGAATGGCTAATATCCCACCACTGAAAAGGTAGACCTTATTTCCCATCTGAATGTCTCCTGTTTCAGTTTGTAGCCACTGGATCATGTCATGCCTTTCTCTGCTAGGTCATTACATATATTTCCCCATGCAGATATTATAGACTGTAAGTAAGTCACCTGTCACAGGGTAGGTCCACCCTGTTTGGATGGTATCAGGTTGTGGAGGAGTTAAAGAACTAAGGCAGCCCAAGTGACCTAGTCTCCCCAACCACCATAGCAGGCCTGGTTCTTAGAGCAGCATTGCCTAATAGTCAGGGTCAGTGCAGCAGCCCTTTAATGAGGCTCTTCAGCTCAACGACCCAAGCCCTTCTAGGTACGACCGTGCAACCTAGTGCTCAACCACCCTTTGGGGCAAACCAGTGTTGCCTAGTGGCCAGCCCTTCTCCACCAGGCTCTACCTACTCCACAGGGTCCCAGCCCAGGGCCTTGTCTTGCAGCTCAATGGGGTTTCTTCCAAAACATGCAGAGTCAAAGACTAATACCTCAACTCAATAATGCTTAGTTCACATAGATTGCTTCCCACCATTCTTCTGCAGCAGGTCATCTCAGTAACTCCGTGGTCTCTCCTCCATCTGTGGCATTGGATGGTTGTGGGGGGGTCAACTGGAACCACAGGCTGGCTGGTTTCTGCATCCTAGGGCACTGGCAGTCCCTCCACAAAAGCCTGCAAAGCACCTCTGCTCCCTTCAGCTGTCAGCCTAGACAGAACTGAGCTGCTCCCTTTTATATCCTGGTTCCAGTTGGAGCATTCCCAGCAAGTATGAAGGGGCATAGCCCACAGATCATGATTAGCCCCCGCTGAACCATGCATGGGGGGTATCCTCTGTCACAAACACTCCCCCTTAAGAGGGTGTCCATTGGTGGACCTTCCTCTTCATCGTCTCCTTCCACTTGGGAGAAGTCTGTGTTTGCATGAGCCTTCCCTGGCCCAGCGTAACATACAGAAGTCATAGGGTTGGAGCGGGAAGTACTACCTCATGATTCAGGCACTGGTGTCCTTCATGTTATTAATCCATCTGAGGGGTGCATGGTTGGTGACCAGTTGAAAGGGCTTCCCCAGTACAGAATATCCCAGGGTATGTCTACACTACAGCGCTAATTCGAACTAACTTAGTTCGAATTAGTTAATTCGAACTAAGCTAATTCGAACTAATGCATCCAGACTAAAAAAACTAGTTCGAATTAGCGTTTTGCTAATTCGAACTAGCATGTCCACATTAAGTGGACCCTGAACCGGGCTTAAGGATAGCCGGAAGCAGTGCCGGCAGGGCATCAGATGAGGACTTAGAGCGTGGAGCTGCTGCCTCAGGCTAGCCGAGGGCTGTGCTTAAAGGGACCCGACCCCCACCCCGGACAGACAGTTCTCAGGGGTGCCCCTCTTGCAAAGCAGTCCTGGCTTGGAGTGCTCTGAGTGCCCACACTGGGCACATCACAGCACTCGGCCATCAGCCTGGCTGTACTTGCCGCAGGCTGCCATCTGGGGAGAAGGAGCAATTGGGGGGCTGCAGGAGAGCTTCCACCCCCAGAAGCACGCAGAGCCAGCCCAGTCCTCCCCATCGGGGGCTCGTACCCCATTCCTCCGTCACCTCCTTCCACTTACCCTTCCCTAGCCCCCCTTCCTGATGTACAAAATAAAGAAAACGTGTGGTCAAAAATAGAATCTCTCTTTATTGAACAAAACTCGGGGAGACTGGGAAAAGGAGGTGGGAGAGGGGAAGAGAGAGGGTGGGAGAGGGGAGGGCAACTACAATGATCAGAGGTTTGGAACAGGTCCCATATAAAGAGAGGCTAAAGAGACTGGGACTTCTCAGCTTAGAAAAGAGGAGACTGAGGGGGGATAGGATAGAAGTCCATAAAAGCATGAGTGGGGTGGAGAGGGTGCATTAAGAAAAGTTCTCCATTAGTCCCCATAATAGAAGGACTAGAGGACACCAAAGGAAAAGGATGGGTAGCAGGCTTCAAACTACTAACAGAAAGGTGCTCTTCACAAAGCAAAGATTCAACCTGTGGAACTCCTTGCTGCAGGAGGTTGTGACGGCTAGAACTAGAACAGAGTTTAAAGAGAAGTGAGATAAAGTGATGGAGGTTGGGTCCATGGAGTGGTATTAGCCAGGGGGTAGGAGTGGTGTCCTTGCCCAAAGTTTGTGGAAGACTGGAGAGGGATGGCACGAGACAAATGGCTTGATCACTGTCTTCGGTCCACCCCCTCCAGGGTCCCTAGGGTTGGCCACTGTCGGCAGACAGGCTACTGGGCTAGATGGACCTTTGGTATGACCCAATACGCCCATTGTAAGCTCAGGGCTCAGGGTTGGGGGTCTCAGTGGACCACCTTCATTTTCATGCACACCTGCTACTAGGTGGCCAGGCTGGCAGCTCTCCTGCCTTAGACGGCCACTTTCCTGTGCCTAGTGCGGAGGTCGTGGATGAGGTCCATGATGTCCGCACTAAACCAGGCGGGTGCGGTCCTGGGCAGGCTCCCGAGAGCCGCCAGCCTGGTCCCGGGAAGAGGGGGATGGCTGGGTGGCAGCGGGTGGCTGGCTCGAGCCGTGCCAGGTGCAGGGTCTGTTAGCTGGGTGCTGGCCAGCCTGTGCCCCTTTAAGAGGTCCGGGGCCGGAAGGGGGGCAGACGAGTTTCCCTGGTGTTGGCCAGAGTGGCCACCAGGGAAAGCTGGGGAGGGCTAGCCTCCCACTAGTTTGAATTAAGGGGCTACACACCCCTTAATTCGAACTAGTAAGTTCGAACTAGGCTTAGTCCTCGTTCAATGAGGTTTACCTAGTTCGAACTAAGCACACCGCTAGTTCGAATTAAGTTCGAACTAGCGGAGCGCTAGTGTAGCACCGATCAAAGTTAATTCGAACTAACATCCGTTAGTTCGAATTAACTTTGTAGTGTAGACATACCCCCAGGGTGTAGATCACCCACTTGATGGCCAGGGCCTCCCTTGCTATAGTAGGGCGGCAGGTCTCTCAGGAGAACAGCTTGCAGCTGAGATAAAGGATCTGGTGCTCCTTCCCACCTATTTCTTGAGATAGTACCACTCCTGGTCCTACCTCCGAGACCTCCATTTGAAGGATAGAAGGCTTTGTGAAGTTGGATGGGATAGGACCAGCTCTTGGTTCAGCTGTTTTCACAGGGCCTGGAAGGCTTCCTCACAGTCTTCTGATTACTGGACTTTCTGTGATTGGGTGTTCTTCATCAGGTCCAATAATAGGGTGCCCAGTGTGATGAAGTTGAGTACTAAGCAGCCACTGTGTCTGAAGTATTGTGGCACCTGTTTCTTTGTCAGGGAGGTGGGGCAGTCACACAAGCCTTAGACCTTATTTATCAAGGAGCTATAGTTTTCCCCTTCCTACTGTGTTCACTAAGATGGCACTTGGCTGGATTCACAGTGAGTCCTGCATCTATTGGGGCTTACAATACCTTGCTAAGATGTCAGAGGTGTTTCCCCCAGCTGGTGCTGTGGATGACAATATTCTTAATGCACACGGCTGTATATTGCATATATGTTTGCAATATTTGGTTCATGAGCTGCTGAAAAGTGGCTGAGGCTCTGTGCAGCCCAATGGCATCCTGCTGAATTGCTATAAGCCAAGCAGGGTGTGAAAGGCACTCTTCTCACAGGAAGCCGGTATCAGGGGTATCTACCAATATCTGTTGGTCAGTTCTAGTGTGGAAATGAACTTTGCATTTCCCACTGTATTCCTCCTTGAGATTTCCCCATGTATGCATCCCAGTATCACTTCAGCTTTTTTGGCCACAGCATCGCATTTGTAGGTCATGTTCAGCTGAGTATTCACCAAGTTTCCCAAAATATTTTTCAGAGTTACTGTTTCTCAGGAAGCATCCCTCAACATGTATGTATCACCTACATTGTTTTGTTCCTAGATGCATCTATTTACATTCAGCCATATTTAAATGCACATTTATTGTTAGCACCCAGTTTACCAAATGATCTATATCACTCTGAATCAGTGAGTTGTCCTTTCCATTATTTACCACTCCCCAATGTTTATTTCATCTGCCAATTTTATCAATGATGATTTTATGTTCTCTTCCAGGCTATTGATAATGAGATGACAGTCTAACTCCTTCCTGTACCTACACACTTTTCTTCTTTGCTGCTTGAAGCTTCCAGGATATCTCTGATGAAATCTACATATTTTACTACATTTAGGCTCTTGTGTAGTCCTTTGATACTTTTAGTCAAGTCCATGAGACATTGATTCCCTCAAAGTCACGGGCATTCCAATCCCAAAAGCAACCACATATTCTGGACCAGAAAGCCAACATAGATTGGGAGTAAACCATGGAGGAAGTGGGGAGGGGGGAAGGGCAGCAGGGTTGTGGCCCTGGATTTGCTGCTTGGCTTGTACTGAGCCAGCTCACAGAGACTGAGCATGCTCAATCATACTACTGAAGCCAACTGCCCTCACTCCATCCTCTCACTATCAGCAGACAAGAGTTACCTTGGTCATGTGATACTGAGGGTAGATGAAATAAGAGAGACAAGGTGGGTGAAATAATATCTTTAATTATATTATCTCACCCACCTTGTCTCTCTAATGTCCTTGAACCAACACAGCTACAACAGCCCTGTACAGAACGGTAGATGAAATAGACAGTGATTTTATATCTATCTAGTTATAGAATCTAAAGCAATGCAATTCAGGCCTTCTTAGTATTAATTTTCAGCTACTGGCAGTTTACTTAATACTGCCCAGAGACAACACACAGCAGCCCCTGCTCTGAGGAGTTTATTTATAATCTAAAAGAGAGACACAGAGTTGATAGGATGTTCCAGTAAATCACAAGGAGGGAGTATCTTATGGGGGAGGGGGAAGGGAACAGGTGTTTTGTTTCTTACCTCCTTATCAACTCCAGAAACAGAAGATACTTTTCATGAGAGGCTTTTACCTACAAAACTTGTCACCTGGGTCACCATGTCTATAAAATCAAGACTTGTGTGTTTATCTATTATCTAACAAGTCACTATGTAGACCAGGAAACGCCACTGGTAGCAGCTAGTGCAGTTCACCTATGCGCACACATTGATAGTTATTTTAATAAGTATCTCACCTTGGTGACATGAAAAACATTAACATCCTCTTTATATTGCTCAAGGAGCCATGGGATCTGTTCGAACACCTTATCTTGATGCTCTTCTTTATGCAGGAGGAGGCTCATCATAGTACCAAGGGCTTTGATAATGGCCTGCATGAGCTACATAGAGACACAGAATTTAAGTTCCTACAAATTCATTCAATATCATGCAATGGGCCCATCTTTTCTACTTCTGATGAGTGCCATTTCCCTTTTCCACTGTTGAAAAAGCCCTATCTCAATATTTCCTGGTAAAGAGTTAAGACTCATGCATGGCTTCGTCTACACTGGCATGATTTTCCGAAAATGCTTTTAACAGAAAAGTTTTCCGTTAAAAGCATTTTCGGAAAAGCACGTCTAGATTGGCAGGATGCTTTTCCGCAAAAGCACTTTTTGCGGAAAAGCGTCCGTGGCCAATCTAGACACGCTTTTCCGCAAAAAAGCCCCAATTGCCATTTTCGCGATCGGGGCTTTTTTGCAGAAAACACTACTGTGCTGTCTACACTGGCCCTTTTGCGCAAAAGTCTTTCGGAAAAGGACTTTTGCCTGAACGGGAGCAGCATAGTATTTCCGGAAAAGCATTGACGATCTTACATGAGATCGTCAGTGCTTTTCCGGAAATTCAAGCAGCCAGTGTAGACAGCTGGCAAGTTTTTCCAGTCTAGACACAGCTATGGTGTTGGTTTCAGAATTATATTCTACTGCACCTCACAACTTTCCCAAGTGGGATATTTCCCCAGATTAGTATGCACACTAAACCAACTCATTCCTGCTGTAACTCTACTGGAACTGAATAGACATCTGCCAGGAATGAATTTAGCCCATTCTCCTATATTCATCTGCATGTCAGGTGACAAAACTGGAATCTATGTACACTATGTACAGACAGAATTTCCATGAGATTGTGACATTATAATCTTTTTTAAATGTTTTACATCATACTCCGTTCTATCCCAAAGAACCTGCCATTGAACTCCATCATCACAAAGAGTGCCATACACAGAGAATTTAACAATACAATTTCTCATAAAGGTTTAGAAAGCCTACAATTCTCACCTCCAAATCTTCACATGTGGTCCATTTGCTTGTCACATGACGATAGAGGGGAAGAATTTCATCACAGAATTGAGATTTACCCATTTTGGGAAATGGCCACCTTTCCCAGTTACTAAAATATACATTTACTGCCCTTGACCATTTTTCCAGAACTGCATGGAAGGAAAAAGGACAGGCAATATGAAAAGGATGCACTAGTAATAAGGATACGTTGTTTTATCAGTGAAGACACCCAGGCTTGTAGTTTATTACAATTCCATGCCCAATTCAGGAACAGCTGATGAAATCCAATAACAGTTTTGAATGATTTCTCTTCCCTCCTTTCCGTTTCTTGTTTCTCAAAAGGCTTTCTTCTCTTTTGTCTCTCTCCATCTCTTTTTAATTCCCATCATTTGAAAACATATTTTTTTCTCCCTTGTTACCTCTTAATTAGAGATGATTGTAAAGGTAGTTGAAATTAAATTAAAAGTGTTTACTCTTGTTTTTTTTCAAAATTTCAAATTACAAAGATCATTCACATGTTTCAAAAATCAACAAATTTCAGCCACCTTTTTAGCTGCACAAAAACACTGAACACATCCTGATTAAAACTGTCATTGACATTTTTTCAGTTTAATATTCCATCAACTTGGAAAAAAATATGAAAAATGTAATAAAAAAACAAAATATTTTGACCAGCTGTTTTCTGAATGATTCATGTCCTCTGCAGTTATTGCTTATTTAGCCCTAAAACTGTATGATTTCCTGTTGGGTTACAGTTTGTCTGAAAGATGTTCAGTGCCCCTAACTCCTATTAGCTATACTGAGATTTGACAGCATTTTGCCCTAAAATTAGATGCACCCGCTGCCCTTGAAAGGAAAATTAAGGCTCAATCCTATGTTCTATGAAGCTGATGGCAAAATTCCCATTGATCTCAAAGGTGCAGGATTAATCCTTTAGGCCTGATCTACACTAAAGGGGAAAGTTGACTTAAGGTACGCAACTCCAGCTATGTTAATTATGTAGCTGGAGTTGACGTATCTTAAATCGTGTTTTCAGACTGTCCACACAGTGGAAGGTTGACAGGAGTGTTATTCCTCATGAGAAGCAGGACTACCGGTGCCAACGGGAGCACCCACTCAGTTCGAATTAGTGGGTCTTCACTAGACCTGCTAATTTGGACCCTGGTGATCAACTACAGCAGCATTGATCTTCTGCATAGTGTAGACGTGGCCTTACTTGAGCATCAACTAAAAAGCAAAGGAAGAGAGAAGTGGAGAAGACCAGAGGACAGAGAAAGAGGGTGAAAGGAGATGATAATTAAGCAACTAAAGAGGAGGAATGGGTGGAGGGGTGGAAAACGGGAAATTTTTAAATGTAATTCAGTCTGTTGCCTGCACATTCTCCCCCAGGAGTTTCCTGGCACATGGGCAGCATCAGCTTTTGTTTATTTTTAAAATAGCCACAAGTCATAAAGGGCCTGAACTTACAAATGCTCAGCACCTCCAGCAAAGTAAGGAGCACTCTCAACTCCACTGAGTGCCACAGGAGCATGAGGACTCAGCCCCTGGTACAATCCAGTTCAGAGCCTGTTTGTAACGATCAGTCACTTAACTCTGTACCAAGGCCCCTAAATATCCATTTTGGACATCTGCAATAAGTGCTGGCACTTACCACCACAAAATGCTTGCCTCAGCCTGCTCTCGTCGTCTAACATCCGCATGGAGCTCATGCCGTACAGGGTCATTCCCACAAAAGGAATGCACTTGAGTGCTGAAAAGAAGGACCAGAAGAAAAGGAAGAGAGACAATTGACTGTTATCTGCCTTCTTACTATCGCATTTAGAAACACCGCTGGGTCGGATGCTATGGGCTCCTAGGTCATTTTGTGCTGCGTACACAAATGATAAGGCAGAAGTAAAAAATCAGTGGGGGATTTACCCTGAGGAGGAGCATTCTCCACCAATGTGCAGCTGTGCCAGATGCCCAATCCTCTCCCAGAGTAGGAGAGAGAGCACTGGGGAGGGATGAGAAATGGAATGGAGAAGAGCTCCACTAGACCTGATTTTCCTCAATCCTGTCCTTTAAGAACTTCAAATGGGGCATAAGAGCTTGCACCTTGGTGTGGATAGCTCATGGTCTAGCAACTGGAACCAGCCACAGCAGTTCATCTCATGCCCCCCAAATAGCACTCTGTGTAGCTGTACAGAGTGTGAACCTCTGTCCTTAAATGGAAGACAATAACTTTGAAACAAAAGATGGAAGTTGACATACGATAAGCTGATGATAGGTTGCCCAGCGTAATCAAAGTGAACACGTCAGACAGCTTCAGTGGATTCAGATGACATTGAAGCTCATACATCACCTCACTGAAATAGCAGCGTGCCAGAGCCACTAATGTGTTGCTCGCTGCCACTTTTAGTTCATTTGTTGCGTCCTTAAAAAATACAAAAAGAGAGAGACTGAAGTGATTAAAGCCAACTACACCAGCCAATGCTGCTCAAATGAATCAAGTTCTTATTTCTGTTTTCCACCCAACTTTCTGAGAACAGAATCATGAGTCATAAATAATCATTGAATCGTTTGCCTAAACACTTGTCAGCCTTTCAGTTGTTTGCAAGCTGCTTAGACTATTCGCTATTAGCTATTTGTGGTGGATGATTGGCTATCATAGTGACATGATATTTTTCCCTCAGAGGAGGTGGGCAGCTTCAAGATATTCAGAGAATTTTCCTGAATAAACTATACCCTAAATCCAAATACTGCTTCTTTTGGAAACAGCTCCGATTCTGTTTAAAGGTTTCATCCTGCTGCTTAACACCATAGTATCAGAGCACCTTCCACACAAAATCAGTATCAATAATGAAATCCCTAGGAGACTTCACAAAATACTTGCTTGTTAAGAAGCGGTAGGCCTCTCTGCATCTGATATATGTCACAATATCCTGACCTTACAAAGCACTTAAGCACACGTGTAACTTGAACAAGATGAAACTAGTCACATGCTGCTTAGGACCTGGGATTTCTGGAGGACGGTGTGGGGATCTGTGGGCCCCTAGCAGTCATTAATCCTGGAGTTTCAGTATATAGTTTACAAACAATGTTTTAATTAGTTTAAGCTTTCATTCCTGTCATTAGCATATAGGGAAAACTAACTTACCTGAGTATCAGAGGGGTAGCCGTGTTAGTCTGAATCTGCAAAAGCAGTGAAGTGGGTCTTTGACCACAAAAGCTTATGCTCCAACACTTCCGTTAATCTAACTTACCTGAGTCTCTCTCATGTGCTTTGAGGCAAGTGTTATTATTTTGCTCAGTAGCCTTCTCTCTAGGACCTGGGCATCCTGCTGTAATACTTTCTCCAGGATACAGTAAATGTCTACTCTGTTTTTCTGGGGACAAAACATAAAAGAACAATTGGGGAAAATGTTTCCTTGATGACAATATAGTAATGCTATAAGCTAATATAGTAACGCAATATAGTAACACTTACGCTAATAAGCTTCTGCCCAAAAGAGTTTACAATCTAAACATGAAACAACTAGCCCAGGCTAAAAGAGCAGATCAATAGCCAGGAAAATAATTCAGGTCTTCTGATTCACTATCTGGAGTCCTCTCCACTAGACCACACTGATTCCACAGCCTGCATACTCACTCAAGTAACCCCTAGTCTTCATTTGTATAAAACTTGCTATGCCCTCCACAATCACCCCAGCTAGCAGTATTTCAGAAGAAGCTGAGCAATTTACAAATTTTTAATCAGAATAAGGGCCCTGCACTGCCCCCTTATCTAATTTCGTTTATTATTATTATTGTTGTTATTATTATTATTATTATTGTTATTGTTGTTATTGTTATTATTAGCATCATGCCTTTTTTTATCCACTCCAGACAGAATTTGTAAATACAATGATAAAATACCCAACTCCTGCAGTAAATCTTCTGCAGCTTTTAGGGAAAATTAGCTCAGGAGTTACCTCTACATTGACAGTAGCACACTTGAAGGTCTCTTTTATGGGGTCCATCAAAGTTCAAATTCACAGATGATACTAAATATGGAGGAGTTGAAGGTATGAGTTGTGACAGAGAAATAATAAAGAGGGGCACAGAGAAATTAGAAACCTGAGCAGAACAAGACTGATTTCAGAGAACTGCAAACTAGCGCACCTAGAGAGGGGGTCAATATAACTGACATAATGAGAGGGAGAAAAGTGGGAAACAACAAGTGACCTGGAGTGACAGTGAAAAAAAAAGTCAGCCATCTGGGTTGGGTTTGTTACATACAGGAATCTTGTCATAAAGCAGGAAGACAACAGTTTCTCATTGTTCATCTGAGGTGTGACTGCTTCTGGCTTATTTCACTTTTTTGGCACCACATTCCCCAGAAAAGATCAACAGCTTGGAAGTAATTCAGGAGAAAATTTTAAAAAGTGCAGGGAGGCCAGCAGAACTGACTTTTAAATAGAGACCTGCAACCTCTATGGGATCTGACCTCATGCATCAGGGTGAGGTTGGGTGGGTGTAGGGGAGCCTGCCTTGACAATAAATGGCCACGTCTCCCTTTAACACGTGCGGATCTCTAACAAGCAAAACCCAGGCCTGTCTCAAGTCTGGTGCACATAAGCATGCAGGCAAGGTCATGGGAGAAGCTGTGAGAGGAAGGAATGTTTTGCATAACAATGCAGATGAAGCATGGTACGTGAGACTATGTCAAGAACACATGGCAAGCAATCTTGTACAGGTACTTCTGTTTCTGATAACCACAAATTACAGATGCAGCCATACAACTGTCAACTATGCACATAGCAGCAACATCCTGAGTGACAGGATGTACTCCAGATAGGGTATTGGGCATGTTCCATATCCTACACAATACGTAATCAATTGGTAAATATTATTAGAACAACCAAGTCTCGCTTTGCTATAAAATGGGCTTAGTAAGAACAATCCGTGGGAGGGAATGAGCAGGATTGACCCACAGGTACTGCTCGATGTAACTAGAAGTAAATAGGCCCTTCACACCGGTGATCCAGTGCATGGTGTTCCAATGCATGGGAAGAAAAGGAACCCTGACCTCCTGCCTGCTACTGTAGGTAGCATACGGGTGAAGTGTAAGTGAACTAGTCTTTATTATTGTATTATAGTAGCTCTTTTATTAATTGCTTTTGCATTGCTTTGCACTATATTCTTGCTTTAGAATGTATGGCATTTAAGGTTTAAATTGTGTAGTAATTGTTTTTAAGGCTTGTAAAACTTAAACAACTGTCATAACTGCTTAAAGCTTGCAATAAATAAGAAAGTGGTTAAGTATCCCTGGAGTGTCCTGGTTTCTCTTGGATCTAAAATGAATCGTATCACATCACAGTGGGAAAACAACTGGACTCCCCTGGGCTCAGATCAGGTCAGCTCTCCTCCACAGAGTCAGCACAACCGTGACTGCCTACTCCAGCCAGCCACCACCTCCTTGCTGCATAGCATGCACTGTGGAGTGAGGATGCTTAGGAGTCAGTGTTTCTTACCCTGCAGCACGTACATTGCACAGCAGAGGGCAGTATCAGAGACCTAAAATTTAGACTTTAACATCAGGAAAAATGCCCCAGCTATAAGACATCTATCAGGTTATTACATCGTCTTCATTGAAAAGTGGTGGAAACCCAGTCACTAGGAGCTTTTAAAATTGGTTTGGCCCCAAAAAATGAAAAAGGCACTGCTGGGAAATTGGATGATCCAACAAGCCTTTCACATCTGTCTCCTGTGAGTCTATAACTCTGAATTCAGGCAGCTGAAGGTGTGAACTGCCTGCTAAGGTCATAAAGCACTTTGGAATGTTCAAAGCCAATGGTTGGCTACACATTCCAGTGGTTGTGCTTTTAAAGGATGCTGCTGCAAACTGCTATTATTACTGCTCTAGTGGGGAGAGGCTCTGCCTCTTTCCATTCATTTTTAAATGTAAGGAGGATTTTTAATTGAAAATCATAATTGATAACTTATGAATACAAGCGCCCCACACTATTCAAGCGAGCCAGAAATGAACTGCTTGTCTTGGCTTCCTGGTACTTGAAACTAAAATGCCTTCTGTGTTGACCCTTAATAGAGAAATGGACTTTGCTGGATGCGAGTATTAATAAAAGAAAAAGGGGTTTGGATTATTTAAGAACCCTTCAGAGCTATATCCCAATCATATGTCATTATAATTAAGAAGTGTTGTCTTGGGTTTAGAGCAGAGAGTCAGTTCACATGGGTTTTATTCACCATTCTTCTACTAACTCACTATGTGGTGTTGAGCAAGTTATTTAATTCCCCATGACACAGCCCATCAGTAAATGGGGATGTTTATCACTCTCCCAAAGGTGCTGTAAAACCTGATTCATGCGTAAGTAGGTAAGTGCTTTGAGGTTTTTGGATGAAGATGCTAAAGGAGGACAAACTACTGCTATAAGAGATTATAGATACCCCTACAGTGCACTTTTATAATCTACAGCCCATGTACTCCAGTGTGTACAAAAGGACAGTGCTCCTCTGAGTGTCTCTTTATTATATCATCCTGATCTGTAACAGAATTTTGCATGATGAGTTTTGCATGAAGACAGAAGGGTAAATACTGCTTACACTGAAGGTGGGCTGAGCCAAGTTCTGTATTGAATTACTTCCATGAAGTCAAACAGAATTTGGAGTGGAAACATGGAAAACAGATGTGATTTGATGAAACTGCCCTACCTCATCCTGCTGAAGTTTTTCTAGCAGAACAGTCACAACGACAGCCAGTTTGGTCTCAGCTATCTTGACAATCTGAAGGGCAATAGAGGCCTTATCTTGATCGTCCATATGGTCCAGGAGGAAAACAACCTCGCTGTAAACAGCTGAAATTAAAGGAAAGGATTCTGCTGGTTATCATTGATGTTGGGATTCAGGGCTTGTGTCTTTAATTCACTATCTAGTAAAGACTCTGTAGGAGACCAGACATGGTGATAAGTGGACCTGGGAATCATGCAAATCCTTTTCTTCCCTCATGGTGACCATGTCTGTTTGCAGAGCTATTGTGGGGGGACGGATTATAATAAGGAAAAGCTGCTCCTTTTAAATAAGATCCCCACATAAAATAATCTTTTCCACCTTTACTATTAATTTAGGCATTTTGATAGCACACAGAATAATTTAGAGCCAAGATTTTTAAAACTGGGTGCCTAAACTAAAACTCCTCAATCCATATTAACACGCCTACATCCTGATTCAACAAATTAATCACATGCCTAACTCAATGCCAACAAATAAATCTAAAGTTAAACACATGCTGAAGTGTTTTGCTTAGTCAGGGTGTCATTTCCAAAAGTGCTGAGCACCCAGAATTACCTATGGATGGTGCAAAGAACTTCTAGGGGTTCAGTATCTCTTGAAAATCAAGCCACTTTTTAAAGACCCCACTGTATGAATTTAGAAGTCAAACTTTATGCACTCTGTTTTGAAAAAAGGCTTCAGTTTTATTTTATGGTAATTTAAATACTTGCAGAGAAGACACATGGAATAGGTATTTGTCCAGTTGCCTCTAGAGACCCTAAAAGATTTTCCCCCAATGCACAACATAAGAACATAAGAACGGCCGTACTGGGTCAGACCAAAGGTCCATCTAGCCCAGTATTCTGTCTGCCGACAGTGGCCAGCACCAGGTGCCCCAGAGAGGGTGGACAGAAGACAATTATCAAGCGA
This sequence comes from Pelodiscus sinensis, assembly GCF_052426305.1. Taxonomy (NCBI): domain Eukaryota; kingdom Metazoa; phylum Chordata; order Testudines; family Trionychidae; genus Pelodiscus; species Pelodiscus sinensis. The sequence continues at coordinate 14,660,598 of NC_143069.1, read as the reverse complement.
TTTATCTCCTGCCATCCCTCTCCAGCCTCTGACAAACACAGGCCAAGGACACCATTTTATCCCCTGGCTAATAGCCTTTTATGGACCTAACCTCCATGAAATTATCTAGCTAGGTGTTTTCCATGGGTAGGGTGATTGCCCCATACCTTTATGTGAAGCCTCAGAGATTAAGTCTTGGTAAGTCTTGCTCACATAGTCAGGATCAGTGTTACCCGTAAACTGAGCACTTGGGTGGCAGACATGTGTTTCTAATGGTTGTACACATCCGTACATGCCTCAATGCACATAAAATGTATTCTACATGTAGAATTGGAGAGAACATTGGTCAGGATGCAATTGATCTCCAGATTTGAGGGTGGGGAGGAATTTTCTCTGGGTCAGACTAGCAGGGATTATTGTTTGGGAGGTTGGGAATTTGTCTTCTTCGGGAGTATGGGGCACTGATCAACCACCAGGATCATCAGGGCATTTCTGACCTAATCATTTCTCTACCATTGCAAAGGCCTCAGGCATTGGTAGCATTTCAGTTTCTCCTATCCTCTGTCTGCAGCACACAGCATCTTGGTCTCCTAGGCCTTGGGCACATCTACACAGCAGGGCTAAAGCAGAAATAAGCTACACAACTTGAGCTCTCAATTGTGCAGCTTAAGTTGAAATAGTTTATTTCGGCTTTTGGCGCTGTCTACACAGCAGGAAGTCGGGGAAAGAGCACTCTTCCTCCTACTTCCCTTACTCCCCATAAAATGCGGGTTATAGGAGTCGGAGAAAGAAGTCCTCCAGCTTGACATTATTTGACATTACGTTGAAATAATGGCTTGCTGTGTAGATGCGGACTATGTTATTTTGCAATAACATCAGTTATTCCAAATTAACACTGCTGTGTTGACATACCCTTCAAGAGTGACAATTTTTAGTCCAAGACAAGTTTTGGTTTCAGCATAGGGTTGCTAGGTGAAACGTAATGGTTTGTGACATACAGAAGATTAAAGTACATGATCGAATGACCTACCAGCCTTAAACTCTATGAAACTGTGAAATAGTTGATGTATTAATAAAATCAGGATTTTATCTCCCATGTGTCTCTCAGCAGAAATTCTCCTAGAGACTTAATATTTAACAAGAAATCTGAAATGCCATATTTATCTGTCTCCATTGTAACAGCATTCCAAGGCATGGAGGAGGAATTGATCAGAATTTATCCTTCCCATGAAAGATTGCTCAAGATTAGGCGATTACCCATCCTTACCCTTCGATTCCAACACCCAGATGCAGATGGAATCAGAACTGTAACTTACATTGCCCATACAGTTGCAATAGTAATGGTGAAGGATTAAGAGCACTAGTGTTGCTAAGAAACGCTTTGTTATCCTCCATTTAATATGCTAGCTATCCACTTAATATCTTAAGTAGACAGCAGGTACATCTAGACTGCAGAGTTTTTCCAGGATACCAGAGATATCCCAGAAAAGCTCTGCCACGTCCAAGGAATGCGTCTGCTTTTCCAAAAAAATATTGGAAAAGCAGACATGTTTTTTCAGCATCTCAGTAAACCTCGTTCTACGAGGAAGAAGGGATGTTCTGAAAGAGGCTTTTTTTCTGACATTTGGCCCAGTGTAGACGGGCCAACTGTCAGAAAAAAAGCCTCTTTCAAAAGAAAAGTGGTAGAACTTTGTAGTCTAGACACAGTCAGCTAGAAGAAAAGTCCTTCTGTGTTTTCTCTTCTAATTTCTCCCATCTCTGATGCTTTGCACCACTAGATTTTGGCTCCAAGGATGCAGAAGTCATAAAATAAGGACCCATATTAACAACATAAAACAACTGGAGAAAGGAAAGAAGACCTTCCCCATAAGATCCAATAGTGACACAGGTTGTCAGGAAAGTTTCCAGGTTCAGAGGCTGTAGGCCAGTCCTTCAACTCAAGTCAATTAAAAGGGAAGTCAGTAGAGGCTCACTGGATTTACAGCAGCTAATGATCTGGTCATAGAAATGGAGAATATTACACGTTTCTATGCACCCATGCTCTTGAATGTGTATGTGTGGATACAGGTTGGATATAAAAAATACAATAGTGACCCTTACCTCTATCAATTACCTCCTGTTCACTCACAAATGTATTCATGGTTTAGTCTTTCCTCAACACCTTCTCTCAATCCTTTCTCCAACTAGCTCCAGTACTGAGAGATAGATGGCCTCTCAGTCTGTCAACCAGAACTTCCAGTTAAACTTACACAAGCACTATTGTGACATCCTTGTGACCTAAGCAAATTCCATAAACTGTTGATGACCAGGTAGGCACACAGGGACTCTGTCACTTTGCTGGAGAGAACTATGGTTAAGATGACCTGTCACCTGTCTATGACTTTTACTAAAAATTGCCCTAAATAAATTTTAGGTGCTGGGGAAAGGCAGCACTCCAGCAGACTCCACTGCTCTGAGAGCAGGCTAGGGTGCCACTACTACTTCCACTCCAGGTGGGTGAACTGCCCAGGGTACCCTGACTGCTCTCCAACCAATGCTCCAGCACAGCATCTGGCCCCAGGGATGCCCTGAGATGTACCACGCCAACTACTGTGGAAGTCACAAAGGTCCCAGAAAGTCACAGAATCCATGATTTCTGTGATAGAAATGTAGCCGTGTTAGTCTCGTGTAGCTGAAAAAAAAACAGGACTATGTAGAACTTTAAAGACTAACAAGATGGTTTATTAGGTGATGAGCTTTCGTGGGCCAGACCCACTTCCTCAGATCAAATAGTGGAAGAAAATTGGCACAACCGTATATACCAAAGGATACAATCAAAAAAATGAACACATGAAATTTGATTTGTCCTTTTCATATGTGTTCATTTTTTTGATGGTATCCTTTGGTATATATGGTTGTGTCAATTTTCTTCCACTATTTGATCTGAGGAAGTGGGTCTGGCCCACGGAAGCTCATCACCTAATAAACCATCTTGTTAGTCTTTAAAGTGCTACATAGTCCTGTTTTTTGTTTCATGATTTCTGTGACCTCCATGAATGATTCACAGCCTTATTCATAATCACTTTCTCCCAAATAGGCCTCTACCTACAGGTTCACAACCATCTCCTCCCTGTTGGTCAGAATCAATTCTTAAATGCCTATGCCCTGGGTTACTTCCTTCAGTTTCTGAAACAAAGCATTGTCCCCATGACATTCCAAGAACTTAGTGGATATTTTGTGTTTTATCATATTACTTTTCCCACTGATGTCTAGGTAGGTAAAGTCCCTCATTACTATAAGGGTCTGGATATTTGTTTTATTTGTTCTAGAAATGCCTCATCTCCCTCCTCCTCCTGGTTTGGATGTGTTTTCCCCACTTCGTCTTTACCCAGAGACTTTCAGCTGGTCTGCCTCGTGCCTCTTTCTGGAACTCAGAACAAGTGTACAATACAACACCACCTCCCTTTTATTCCTACATGCTCTTCCTGAACAAGATGTACCCCTCTATGCCAATACTGCAGTTATGAGATTTATCCCATCAAGTATCTGAGATACCACTTAAGCTCAGTTATGACTTGTCTATTAGTACTCCCAATTCTGACTGCTTATTCCTGTTATTCCTTGAATTTGTGAGTAGACGTCTAAAGCAGTGACACTCAAAATGGTCCATGAAACCACTTTGAGAAAACTGCTAACTGGCTACACTGGTGTGTTTATTTACTGGTGCCGCAGCCACAAAGCCTCGTGGCTCCCATTGGATCCGATTTGCTGTTTGCAGCCAAAGGGAGCCATGGGAAGCAGCAGCCACAGCTCCTTTTGCTGTGACTGGCTAACCAGAGCCAAAGGGACCTGCAAGGCTCCGTGACCTCAGTGCTGGTAAATTGTAGGGTAAACTGAGGCAGCCCTAAATGTGCTAGTAGGCCTCTAAACAGCATAACTCCATTCTAGGATTAAGGCCTGGGAACACCACAGTCAGGATAAGAACTGCAGACAGTAAAAGACCCTGGGCACCATAGCAACCACGTTCTAAAACACTCGAACTGGGTCTCAGTTGGTAACGTAACACATTTTGCTTGAGATAACATTCATAAAATTTGCTTAAACTGTCTTGCTTCACTCCTAGATAATAAGCCTGAGAACCAAGTGCTGCACCAACTCAAGGCCATACCCGCCTCCTATAGCAACATCATCATCTATGGAGACTAAAATGTTATTACTGTTTTGCTGACATGTTTTGGCATTTGAACAATAACCACCTGTATATTAATTAACGAGCTGTTACTTTGCAATGGGCGGAGATATTATGTAATCTTGAGTAGTTCTATTGGCTTATGTGCTCATTTCGTCTTGCTGCTAGACCTATCAAATCATTTTTCCTCCGTCCTCCTGCTGACTATATAATCTATTGTATTGTGTTAATTAACCAGTGTTCACCAGGGTAACCCCTGCGTGTCACTCCATCAGCTGATGTATAATAAATCCTCTGCTTGTTTTCACCTGCATCCAGAGTGTCCTGGCTTATTTCCAACATAAATAAACACACCGGCGCGGCCAGTTAGCAACTTTCTCAAAGTGGTTTCACGGATCACTTTGAAAAACACTGATCTAAGGGATTGATCAAATTCCCCCCAGGGATTTCCCTCTTGTTGCTCCTGTAATTCTACTCTAATTTTCCATATCTGATTCTCCCCAAAGAACTAGTCCTCTATTAAAGATACCTTTTGAACCTAGTTGCCTTTTGTCACCTGCCCCTACTCAACTTAGTTTAAAGCCCTTCTAATAAGATTGGTGAGTCACTGCATTAAGATGTCCTTCCCTTTTGTGGTCAGATCGACCCCATCTCTTCCCAGCAAACCTCCTTCCTGCAACAGTACGCCATGACTAAGGAAGTCAAAACCTCCCATCCATCCATCTTCATCACACTATTATGTGGACATGCTTACCATTTAGTGTAAAAAGCAGAAAAAACACTCAGTGCAGGAAACAAGGGGACTGAAACTGAAGCTGTCAAGTTCACATGCTTCCATTTTCACTAACTGATACATCTGGATCTCTCAAGCTAGTGGGGATGTCCAAGGCAGAAAAATATTTCTGTAGATCAGCATGTGATTATTTGTATTGCGGTACTGCCTCATAGTCCCAGTCATAGGCCAGAATCTCATTGCCTTACGACCTGTACAAACTCAGAATAAGATGGTCCTTAACTGTCATTAAGTAATATTTATTCACAGCACAACAGAGAAGATAATTAAGCAAGAAGATAAGCCTACTTTGACCAGGTACCAACATGAAACTAGTGTAATAATACTACATATTTAGGAAACTTTCTCCCTGATTCAGGGTCTGTTGTGGCTAAGCCCCAGTTCCATACCATTGTGCAAACTGGGGTCTTATACAACTGCGCTAGATAGAAAGTGTACAGCAGTACAGTTCAAGAGTACTCCATATTTAATACATGCACAGGAGGTCACTTCCACAAGAAGCTAAGGGCATGGTCATCACAGAGAGACTTCCTGTCTCTGCTAGTTTTATGCATCCCTCACTGTCTACGCCTGCTCCATAAGTTCAGGCCTTTCAAAAACACAGCATCATGTACAGGTAACTGTAACAATGCTTGTTCGTTGTATCTGTTCACATGAGAGCAAGGCATCCAATATCAGTCCACTATGGGTGGATCAGCAATAGGAATAATGTTTGTGCATGTGACAAATAACCCCAGGACCACAGAACAGATTAAGGACACCAATGTGTGTAGCAAAGTCATCACAAACACCGTGCAGACGTCAGGGAACTCATAAGTTAGCATATAACCTTCATTCCGATCTTGGTGCAATAGTATATCCTCAAAAGGAAACTTTACTTATTACTTGGTTGTATTTTACTTATCAGTTGGTTGTATTTTACAAGATAAAAAGCTGAATCGTTGGTTGAATGTTAGTTTATTTGCCCCAGGGCCAGATTTTTACAAAAACAAGTCATGTGCACATACACAACTAAGAGTTCTGCAGCAACGCACACTGTCCTGCAGCAATTAGTAGTGGGATCCTGCCCTTAGCAAGTCCTGGGCTTACAATTCACATGCTTATCTCACTAATAGGTATCAATTGATCAGCCTGTACTGAATATGGCTTGACAATTTGCCATCACTCAAAACACATTACAGTCAGAGAGGATGATAAATATACCATTTATTCACCATTATGTACAAAGTCCAACATGTCCAAGGAGGCAAGAAAACAAAACTGGTGAATAAAGAAAAAACATTACAGCCTCTTTCCGACTTACAGACCAAACACTTGGCTGTAACTCGATCAGTTTGTAACTTGGACCCCATTGAGTTACACGTGACCACGCTGTTTGTAAGCGCGGGTCACATTCGTAACACGGGGACCGCCTTTACGACTGCTCCATGGGAGCTTTGGTCGTAAGTGCGAACGGTCGTAACTCGACCATTTGCAACTCGGGGAGCAGCTGTACTGCAAAAAATAGACTGATAGCAAGAAGCTTTTGTACAATGTGCAGTAAGATGCACACCTTAATCCCGCTCAGTGTTTGACTGACTCTAATTCAACCTAAGTTTTGTCAGAGTAGGGTATGAGGCCCAGATCTTCAAAGGTATTTAGACTAATTTCCATTGAAACCAATGGGAGCCAGGAATCTCAATACCTGGGAGGATCTGAGCAAGGATGGCAGAATTTGATGCAACAACAATATGCATTTCTAGAGAGATTTTCCTTTTTAAATAATTTTACTAACTCTCTGATTCAAATATAAGCCAGTATTAGCCAATAATTATATTTTTTCTATCCCTATTAGAGCACAGACAAATAGGAGAGTGGAAATAACATGATTTATTTAAAAGATTTTAACCAGGTTCTTTCATGGAAAAAAATTAAAGATCCAGCATTGTACAGATCACTCTGCTGAGATGTGAGCCAAATGACTTAAAGCAGAATTCCAATATTACTTCTCTTTTTTGAAAGTTTTCTCACAAACTCCTCAAAATATCTGCCTCCACCTAGTGGTGTGGGTTTGTTATTTATATTCCCTGTTGTAGAAATACATCAAATTATACTCCGCATGATTCTATGATTCTATCTGTAGGGACAGGGACAGGGATAATCCTGGGAAGAGGCTCTTTTTTCCTTCACTACTCTATAGAGGTTCTTATACTGCTTGTTGTCAGCAAGACATGAGAAGTCATTCTTCCACTCTACTCTGCGCTGGTTAGGCCTCAGTTGGAGTATTGTGTCCAGTTCTGGGCACCACATTTCAAGAAAGATGTGGAGAAACTGGAGAGGGTCCAGAGAAGAGCAACAAGAATGATTAAAGGTCTAGAGAACATGACCTATGAAGGAAAGCTGAAAGAATTGGGTTTGTTTAGTTTAGAAAAGAGAAGATCGAGGGGGAACATGATAGCTGTTTTCAGGTATCTAAAAGGGTGTCATAAGGAGGAGGGAGAAAACTTGTTCATCTTGGCCTCTGAGGATAGAACAAGAAGCAATGGGCTTAAACTGCAGCAAGGGAGATTTAGGTTGGACATTAGGAAAAAGTTCCTAATTGTCAGGGTAGTCAAACACTAGGGCTGTGTCTAGAATGCATCCTTTTTCCGTAAAAGGGATGCAAATTAGACACATCGCAATTGCAAATGAGGTGGGGATTTAAATCCCCCCTGCTTCATTTGCATAAACATGGCTGCTGCTTTTTTCCGGCTCGGAGCTTTGCCGGAAAAAAGCGCCAGTCTAGACGGGGATCTTTCGGAAAATAAAGCCTTTTCCAAAAGATCCCTTATACCTCTTAAAAAAAGGAATAAGGGATCTTTCGGAAAAGGCTTTATTTTCCGAAAGATCCCTGTCTAGACTGGCGCTTTTTCCGGCAAAGCTCCGAGCCAGAAAAAAGCGGCAGCCATGTTTATGCAAATGAAGCGGGGGTATTTAAATCCTCACTTCATTTGCAATTGCGATGTGTCTAATTTGCATCCCTTTTACAGAAAAAGGATGCAGTCTAGACACAGCCTGGAAGAAATTGCCCAGGGAGGTTGTGGAATCCCCATCTCTGGAGATATTTAAGAGTAGGTTAAATTAATGTCTATCAGGGATGGTCTAGACAGTATTTGGTCTTTCCATGAGGGTAGGGGCCTGGATTCGATGACCTCTCGCGGTCCCTTCCAGTCCTAGTATTCTACGATTCTATGATTCTTTTCATCCATAAACATTTTTACAGACAAAGGGAATGTGATGCAATTGACCTGGCCTTGGGATCCCCTCCTGGAGGCCCTATGGTCTGACCATACCCTAGAGACACAATAGAAAAGTCCTCCAGACAGACTGGAGTGGCTGTGGGAGAAGCAACCAATCAGGGCCAGGAAAGTCCTATAAAAGCAGCGGAAAGACCAGTATCAGTCAGTGTCTCTGGAGGCCACAAGGTATGCAGAACCAGGAGACAGGCTGCCTGAGAGAGTGGCAGCACTGCAGACAGCTCCTTGGCTATGTCTAGACTGCAGGCTTCTTTCGAAAGAGCCTCTTTCGAAAGAGCGCGTCTAGACTACAATACGCGGATCGAAAACTCGATCCGCTTTTTCGAAAAAGAGCATCCAGACTGCTGGACGCTCTTTCGAAATTGAAAGCCACCCGGAACTGCTTCTGCCAGGGCATGGGGGCAGCATTTCCTTCCGGGTGCTGCCTGCCTGCCCTGTGCAGAGACGCGTGGTGAGAGGGACACTCCTGAACACCCGTTGCTCTGCTCCTGCAGCTGCCTTTGCTGTCCCTCGAGGAAGTAAGCAAGGCATTGCAGTGCTGCTTTGGAGTGCTCAGCTTCCTGGGACACCCCAGCAGCTTTTTTCTTTTGAGGTTTTTCGCTTTGAGACCCTTTTTTTTGGCATGGAGCCAGAGCTGCCCCTGGGCAGGCGATAGCCCCACACCACCATACTGCAGCTGTTGCTGCATCTGCATGACACTGTCATGAGGCTACTTCCCGAGCTGGACCCAGACCAGAGGTACGAGGGGCTCCTCTGTCAAGCAGCCGCACTGCCCTTGCCTCCAAACTTTTTCGTGGACAGGCGTGTTTGGAGGTTTGACACCAGCTCTGACTGGTGGGACCGGCTCGTGATGGAGATCTGGGATGACCAAGACTGGCTACGCAACTTCCGGATGCGAAAGACCACTTTCCAGGAGCTGTGTACCTGGCTCGCCCCTGCTCTGCAACGGCAAGACACCCACCTGCGGCCCGCCATCCCCCTGGAAAAGAGGATCGCCATTGCCCTCTGGAAGCTGGCAACCCCCGACAGCTACCGCTCCGTGGGACACCAATTTGGCGTGGGCAGGTCTACCGTAGGATCCATCCTGATGGAGGTAAGTCATTGTCTGGGGACAGTCACAGTTTGGGGTGGGGGGAAGGGAGACTGTCAGGAAGGGCCAAGTGGAGTGGGAGTGGGAGGGAGCTCCTCCACTCACCCTGAATTGTTGGGGGGGGGGGTTCTGAGGAGGGGATTCCCGGGGTGTTTGAGAGGGAAGGTGGGCGGTGGGTTCTCCTCCTAAGAGATAAGGCACCCCTTCTAACATTTTGTTGTCTGTCTCGTTCTGCAGGTGGTGAGAGCCATCAATTCAGAGCTGCTTAACAGGCTCATCTGTCTACCAGATCTGGACAGCGTCATGGCCGGCTTTGCTGCCCTCGGCTTCCCGAATTGCGGAGGAGCGCTCGATGGGACACACATTGCAATCCGTGCACCGCCCCATCGAGCAGCCCAATTCATCAACAGAAAGGGCTACTTTTCTATGGTCCTCCAGGCCCTGGTCGACCATCGTGGCCAGTTTTCGGACATTTGTGTTGGGTGGTCAAGCGGGCACACGATGCCCGCATCTTCAGGAACTCGGACCTCTACCGGAGGCTTCAGGAAGGAACATTTTTCCCACATCGTGAGTTTGCGGTTGGGGATGTGCACATGCCGGTGTGCATAGTGGCTGATGCCGCCTATCCCCTGATGCCGTGGCTGATGAAGCCCTACACCGGCCACCTGGATGCGAGCAAGGAGCAGTTTAATGCTCACCTTAACCGGGTTCGCAACCAGGTGGAATGTGCGTTCGGACATTTAAAAGGCAGATTCCGGTGCTTGCTCACACGCCTCGACATGGGGGAGAGCAACATCCCTGAGGTGGTGTCCGCGTGTTGCGTTTTCCATAACCTGGTGGAGAGGAAAGGGGATGCCTTCCTACCAGGGTGGGGTAGAGGTGCTGATGGCCAGGAGAGGCACTTTGCCCAGCCCCGGACAGCTGCCATCCGCCAGGCTCACCGGTCTGCTGTTGGCATCCGGGAGGCCCTCCGGGAGCAATTCTCCAGTGGAGGCCACTGACTCTACTTAGGGGCTTGTGCCTGGGGACTGGGCCCTGGCCCAATAGAAGCTTCCCTCCACAACCCATCTCCTGACCCTGTTTGGACACATCAGTAACACCAGGGTGTGTTGCAAAATAAAATGTTATGTTTAATGTTTGTACATATTCTCAAACAATAGTATAAATGTAGCAAACATAACACATTTTTTTTTCATTTTTGTTGTTGAAAACACTATTTACAATAAAGAAACATTTTGTTGAACCCTTTGTGCTTTAACTGGGGTGATGGGGGTGCTTGAAACCTGGAGGGGGGAAGGGGACTGGAAACCTGGAGGGGGGAAGGGGACTGGAAACCTGGAGGGGGGAAGGGGATCAGGTTGCACGGTGCTTGCCAGATTTCCCTCTCCTGCCTGGGCCTCGTGTTTGGGGTGCTCCACGGCTACGGGATCGGGTGGTGCACCTGTCGGTTGGCTGGCTGGGGTGCTCTTAGGACGTGGAAGCCTGGGGGAGAGGAGGGCCAGGGGGAGAGAGGGGCTGGGGAACTGGGGGGGCTGGGGGAGAGGGAGGTCCAAGGAGGGAAAGGGATGCTGTTGTGGAAGGGGGGTTTGGTGGGGTGGGGTCATGGGGTGCTGGAGGAGCAGGACCAGGCACAGCAGCAGGCAAGCCGCAGACCTCCCTGAGAGTGGCACACAGGGAAGTGCGCTGCAGGACCAGCTCGTCCATGAGCCGGTCACGCCAGCGATCCTCTGCCTCCGCCCTCTCTCTGAGGATGGAGTTCAGCTCCTGCACGGCCTCCACGTGCTGCCTGAGGATGTTCGCATAGACACGCCTGTGTCTGCGGCTCCCATGTCCCCGAGATGGAGATGGAGGTGGGGCTGGGGTGCTGCGGCCCTCTTCCACGGCTGGTCTGGCTGTGGAGGAAAAGAAGAACACACAATCAGTCCTAAAAACTGGACTCTGTAGCACTTAAAATACTAACAGGATGGTTTATTAGGGGATGAGCTTTCCTGGGCCAGACCCACTTCCTCAGATCAGAGTAACACGGCTACATTTCTATCACAATCAGTCATGTGTGCAACAGCTGTCCAAAAGGGCATGCCCTCTCCCTTGAGACAGGGGAATCAGACATTCTGAAGGTTACACTGTGTGTGTGTGTGTGACCTGGGCATCAGCCTGAGCATGACAGGTTTCCCTTGTGCATCACCCACTGTGCACCCACCTACCTCCCCCCCCCCCCCCCGGGTGTTACACAACCTCACTGCACTCACCTGCTGCTTCCTCTCCTGCGCCAGATGACGCCTGGGAGGCCTCTGGGGTCTGGGTGACTGGCTCCAGGGTGAGGGTCGCCGTCTCCTCACTGTCCTCCTCCTCTGGGACCATGTCCCCATCTCCAGACTGCTCTGGGTCCTGCTCGGGAGCGTCCACCATGGGGTCTGCCAATCCAGACTGTACGAACCGCCATGGTGTGCGTGCTTCTCCACTGCCACCCAGGATCTGGTTCAGCTCGGAGTAGTAGGGGCAGTAGTGGGGGGCTGCCCCAGAACGGGAGCTCTCCTCCCTGGCTTTGACGTACCCCTGGCGCAGCTCTTTTACTTTGGACCGCACCTGGTCCTGGGTGCGGGGGTAGTGGCCCTTCTAGGCCAGGGCTTCAGCCATGCGGCCATAAATATCTGTGTTTCGCCGCCGGCTTTTGAGGGCCTGTAAGGCCTCCTCCTCTCCCCAGAGCTCCAGCAGGCTCTTGATCTCTGCGCCAGACCAGGATGGTGCCCGGCGCTTGGAGCCCTTGGCTGGGTCCCCAGAAGGCTCTCTGGAAGGGCCAGGACGCTCTTGGGGCTGGGACATGCTGCAGCAAAGTAGCCGTGTGCTCTGGCTCCTTCTCTGCAACAAGTGGCTGTGAGGTGCCTGTCCTTTAAGGAATGGCTGCAGCCAGGAACCACAGACATGCAACCCATGGCCCAGATTGTCCACCAGGGCTTCTTCCTGGAGGCCAATACTTTCGAAAAAAAGGGTTCCCCCCGTCCACACTCACTTACTTTCAACGGATCTCCCTCGAAAAAGGCGTTCTTCCTCGTAGAATTAGGTGTACCGCCGTCGAAAGAAAAGCCGCATTCTTTCGATTTACTTTCGAAAGTACGCGGCTTGAGTCTGGACGCAGGGGAAGTTCTTTCGAAAAAAGGCTACTTTTTTCGAAAAAACCCCTGAGTCTGGACACAGCTCTTGTGAAGAGCTATTGGCGAGTGCTGGACTGTGATGGGACTTTGAAATAAAGCCCTGAGGTAAGGGCAAAAATGCTGTATTTTGGTGGGGTAGCTCTGGGGACACCACTCTCTTTGAGTGGGGAACAAACTTAAAAGGACATAAGAGAGCTAACCAAGATAGGCTCCGATTAGATGTGTACCCTGGAAGGGGTTTTGATGAGCACACACAATGAGTGAGACTCGGCCAGAGACTGTGTCACCGAAGTCAGACAAGAGAGTGCAGGCACATGTGCTTAGCCAGAAGGGGTACTCAAGAGAGGTGAATGCTGCTCTGTTACAGAGAGCAGTCCAATATTGTCATTAATTCCTGTTCATGGCTTGTTCCTTCATTAAAACCAGTTGTGTCTCTGCATATGATGTCCTTTGTGGACCCCGGGTGAGGTGAAGGGACATGGCTTCGCGCATAAGGGGTGTGGCACTTCCTCCCTCCGAGCTACCCAAAGTGTGTGGTGCTCCAGCAGCAATTGATAGGGTCTTGGGCTCTGGCTGCTGCTGCATTAGCAGCAGCCCTGATTGGAAAACTTGAGAGCCCCAAGCCCTCTCTATCCCTTCCCCCAAATCCCACTCCTGCTTCACCCCACTGGGTACTGAGACTAGGGCCAGGACACTCTGCTTCCCGGCCACCACCATAGTGAAGTAGAGCAACCCAGCTGGGAGATGGTGGAGCACAGTAGGCTGTTGGTTGTTCCAGGTCCCACCACTGTGGTGTGTGCTTGGGGGCATGACCCCCTCTGACTGCCCTGTGCTAGATTTTCCCAGATAATTACCTGGGCACCATGGGTCCCATCCATCTGATGGTTGAGGCATCCACTGTGGGGCCTGGACAGCTCGGAGAGGCCTATATAACCGTGTCTCTCATGGGCCAATACAAACTGCCTCCTGTGTTGCATCATTTAATGAAGCATCTCTTGTACACAGGCAAGACTAGGAAGAGCTGACAATTAGGCTTACCATTTTTCCCAACTGGATGGACTGGACGCCATTTACAGCAATGGTGTCCCATCCCTCTGGTCAGGAAAGATGATAACCCTAAGCTGACTCAATGCAATGGTAGCCACGTCAGGTGACAGAACAGTAGCACAAAAGAGTGGCAGGGGAAACTCAAAACAATATTTTTTTTAAAAAAAGAGAAAATTGAAAGTTTCAGCAACAAGACAAAAAACAGGAGAAAATGACTCAAGTGGAGAATTAGGTGGGAGTGAGGGAGTGTCATGTCTTTCTTAGTATACCTGCGGGGCAGGAAACCCTATTCAGACCTAAAGGGCAGACACCAAGTCTAAGGGCCTTATGCCCAGAACCTCAGAGGTATTTCGGCTCTTAGGGTATGTCTACACTGCAGTGTTTTTCCATTATAACTGCCGTTAGTCCAGAAAAAAATACTTGCGTCCATACTGCTATTGCATTCTTTTGACAAAAAGTTGAAAGAACCAAGGGGTTCTTTCACGAGGAAGACGTCTTTGTCTGAAAGAGCAGAAGAGGGAGTTCTTTTGAAAGAAGAGGCCTCCAGGAAATAGCACAGGTGCCCTGGTGGCCACTCCGTCCAAACTAATCAGAACTCTATAGTCCCTGTCTCCGGCCAGCTCTTAAAGCTGCAGGCACCTGGGACAACACTTGTGGCAGGGGGCTGGCCCAGAGAGCTGCACCTCACTGCGTGGCTGTGACTGCCACACTAATTGGGACCCATGGCCCAGCCACAAGCCTCCTGAGACCTCTCTGGCCCTCACAGGGAGCATGACCAGGGCTCCCAGGACTCAGCCAGAGGCCCGAAGAGGTTTGTGCCATAGTGGTCCGGGGCAGAGATCCTGGCCTTCCTGTAGGTGTGGGGTGAGCAGGAGACCCTGCAGGATCTCGGCTCCCAGTGGCACAACGCCGACATATACGGTCGGATGGCCGAGGCTCGGGCCACAAGAGGCCACCACTTCCAGAACCTCATACAAGTATGGAGCAAAGTGAAGGAGCTCTGCCAGGGCTATGCGAGGGCAAGGGAGCACAGCTCTCTCTCTGGGGCAGGACCCCACTCCTAGCCCTACTACGCTGAGCTCCACCACATCCTGGGGGGTGGTTCAGCCCCTTCCTCCCCCCTGGTGGTGGACTTGGGGCTGGAGATGCTCATCTTTGCCAACCCAGGGCTCCCAGGCCAGGAGGAGGAAGAATCCGACGACGAGCTGGAGGAGGAGGAGGAGACAGCCAGCACAGTCACCCTCACCCTCAAGCCCGTACCCCAGGGCCTGGATGTCTTACACGCATTCTCTGAGGACGGGGAGGAATCATCAGGTGAGTGCTCTGTTTTTCACACACACAGGGCAGGGAAGGCGGGCGCAGAGGGGATGGGATGCAATCGTCGCTTGGTCATCTTGGCCTGGATATTGTGCTACACTCCGTGCACGTGGAACTACATGCAGTGCCAGTCTGCAACATGCAGCCCCAGGAGGCAGCCCCAAAGCACCTCCAGGCAGGGCCAGCCCGAGCCCTTTGGCACCCTGGGCCCAGGCATGCGGCGCCACCCCCAGGCGCAGGGTGCATGCGTTGGCCTGCCCCCCAGGGCGCTCGGCGCATGCGCGAGCTGGTCACGGCCACTGGCGCGCAGCCCGGGGCCACCCCCAGGGTGCACAGCACATGCGCTGCCCAGCCTGGTCCGGCCAGCGCTGCTGGCACGCACGCTGGGCCGTGCAGGGCCCCGCAGCCATGGGTGGGAGGGTGCTGTTGGCCAGCGCCGCGGGGCCGGCGCTGCGGGATCCGGGCACGTGGCTCCTGATGGCAGCTGTAAGGGACGCCATGCACCCCTTACAGCTGCCATTAGGCGCCCCTCATCGGCTGGCGCCTTGGGCAGCTGCCCGGCTCACCCATGCCTCCATCTGGCCCTGTCCCCAGGGTCCTGTTCACGGGCTTTGGGGAGGCCACACACACATCTGACCCCTGTGGGAGATGCCCTCCCACCACTAACCACTGCTGGAAGCAGGCTGGGGACAAGGGCACACACATGGCTGCACACAGACTTAGGAGTGCCGCACACGACACACGGGAATGCCTGCACACTTGAGGCACCACCCACTTCCACGGACAGCGCTGGCAGGTGTGCGTGCCGCCCCCAAGGAAGAGCAGACTGCTCCAGGCCCCTCTCCTGCCCATGGCATCCCACTGTGGCCGACCACTTCCCTTGCCCTGCCTGTCTGTGGGATGAGGATGGGGGGGAGCAAGAAGCATGGTCCCCTGGGCACCTCAGGGCCTCTGTGAGGCAGGGCCGATGTCCAGGCCACACATAGCCTTGCTCCTGGAACATCCCTGCCCTCTAGCCTGAGGACTCTTGTTCTCAACTCACAGAGGAGGGCACGGACTCAGGGACAGTGTCTGCATGGATGACTGACCGCCTCTTCCTCTTTATTCTTCACAGCCGGACTAGCATCACTAATGGGCGATCACCGCCAGCTGAGGCAGCCGCCTGACCCTGGGGGAGCAACAAGTGCAGGAGGGTCCAGGGGGACCTGATGAGACAGCACGTGGTCATCCTCCAAGGCATGCAACGGATCCTGGCCCAGAAGGACCAGGAGGACCCTCAGGGGCCGTGTCTACATTTGCGAGATTTTGCGCAAAAACTTGCCGCCTGTCTACACTGGCCGCGAGTTCTTGCGCAAGAACTATGATGCGCCCGCTCAGGAATAAGCCCTCTTGAAGAAGTGTTCTTGCGCAAGAGGCCAGTGTAGACAGGCAACATGAATTTCCTGTGCAAGAAATCTCGATGGCTAAAATGGCCATCGGATCTTTCTTGCGCAAGAGAGCGTCTACACCGGCACGGATGCTTTTGCGCAAAAGCACATCTCTTGCACAAAAGTACATGCCAGTGTAGACGCTCTCTTGCACAAATACTTTAATGCAAAAACTCTTGCGTTAAAAGTATTTGTGCAAAATCTTGCCAATGTAGATGTAGCCAGGGTGTGTCTAGACTACAGGGTTTTTTCCAAAAAAGTGGCCTTTTTTTGAAAAAACTTCCCCTGCATCTAAACTGCTGCCATGTTCTTTTGAAAGTAAATCGAAAAACCATGGCTGGTTTTTTAACTATGGAAAACCTCATTTTACGAGGAATAACGCCTTTTTTCAAAAGTGCTCTTTCAAAAAAAGGCACTATGTATTGCAAACTGTGCTTTTTCGAAAGGGAGCATCCAGACGGTCTCGGTGCTCTCTTTTGAAAAAGTGGCTTGCTTTTTCAAAAGTACCGGTTGTAGTCTAGATGCTCTTTCGAAAGAGGCTTGCAGTCTAGATGGGACCCAAATATGGGCTCAGATGGTGCAGCAGAGCCAAAACATGTGTGCTACCATATATGAAATGATGGCACACCCAGCTCCTGTCCCTGTCCCTGTCCCCGCTGCTCCCACTGCCCTCCCTGCTCCTGCTTCTCCTGTTGTCCCAGGCCCCACCCACCTCCCGAGGTTGCCGAGGTCCTGAGACCTGAGGTGGCACTTCCAGCTGCACCACGCACCACTCCCAGCCCTGAGTCCCCCTCCTCCTTGGCCCTATCCAGGGAAGAAAAGGAGGAGTTGCACTATATGTAAGAGAGCACTAGGACTGCTCTGAACTCCAGTATAAAGAGGGAGAAAAACCTGTTGAGAGTCTATGGGTTAAGTTTAGAGGAGCAAACAACAGCAGTGATGTTGTGGTTGGTGTCTGCTACAAGCCACCGAATCAGGTGGATGAGGTAGATGAGGCTTTCTTCGGACACCTGAGAGAAGCTTCCAGATCTCAGGCCCTGGTCCTTGTGGGGGACTTTAATCACCCTGACATCTGTTGGGAAACCAATATGGCAGTACACAGGCAATTCAGGAAGTTTTTGGACAATATTGGGGATAACTTCTTGACACAAGTGCTGAAGGATCCAACCAGGGGCCATGCGCAGCTTGACCATCTGCTCACAAACAGGGAGGAACTAATAGGGGAAGTAGAGGTGGGTGACAACCTTGGAGGCAGTGATAATGAGATGGTAGATTTCAGGATCCTGACCAAAGGAAGAAAAGAGAGTAGTCAAATACACACCTTGGACTTCAAAAAAGCAGATTTTGACTCCCTCAGAGACCGGATGGGCAGAATCCCCTGGGATGCTAACATGAAGGGGAAAGGAGTCCAGGACAGCTGGCAGTATTTTAAAGAAGCCTTATTGAAGGCACAGAAAGTAACCATCCCGACACGTAGCAAGAGAGGCAAACATGGTAGGAGACCGGATTGGCTTACAGGGGAAATCCTTGGTAAACTTAAGCACAAAAAGGAAGCTTACAAAAAGTGGAAACTTGGACAAATGACCAGGGAGAGCTATAAATGTATAGCTCAAGAATGCCGGGGGGTTATCAGGAAGGCGAAAGCAGAAATGGAATTGCGATTGGCTACGGATGTGAAGGATAACAAGAAAGGTTTCTACAGGCATGTTAATAATAAGAAAGTGATCAGACAGGGTGTGCGGCCCCTACTGGATGAAGGAGGTAACCTAGGGTATGTCTACACTAGAAAGTTAGTTCGAACTAACGGACGTTAGTTCGAACTAACTTTCCTAGGCGCTACACTAGCGCTCCGTTAGTTCGAACTTAATTCGAACTAGCGGAGCGCTTAGTTCGAACTAGGTAAACCTCATTTTACGAGGACTAACGCCTAGTTCGAACTAGCTAGTTCGAACTAAGGGCTGTGTAGCCCTTTAGTTCGAACTAGTGGGAGGCTAAGGCTTCCCAGGTTTCCCTGGTGGCCACTCTGGCCAACACCAGGGAAACTCTATTGCCCCCCTCCCGGCCCCGGAGCCCTTAAAGGGCCACGGGCTGGCTACTCACTTTGTGCCAGTTGCAAGGCTGCAGGCACCTGTGCCTGCACAGCCTGCACCTGCCACAACATGAGCCAGCCATCCGAGGGTTCCCAGCCCTCCACTGCTCCCCACGACCAGCCTGGCGGCTCCCGGGAGCCTGCCCGGGGGCGCAAAAGGCGGGCGCCCACCTGGTCAAGTGCGGAGATCATGGACCTCATCGAGGTTTGGGGGGAAGCCTCCAATGTCCACGATCTCCGCACTAGCCACAGGAACACGGCCGTCTATGGACGCATGGCTGCCAGTCTGGCCGCCAGGGGCCACCAGCGCAGCCGGGAGCAGGTGCGCTGCAAAATAAAGGACTTGCGGCAGTCCTACTCCCGGGCCTGCCTGCCAGGGGCTGACCCGGAGGCCTGCCCCCACTTCCATGCCCTGGACCGCATCCTGGGGCCTCATGCCGTCCCTGCCCCCCGGGACGTGATTGACCCCGGGGCAGAGGGACCGCTCCTGGACACGGAGGAGGAGGAAGAGGGCTCTGAGAGCCAGGAGCCTGCCGCCAGCCTTCCCAGGACCCGGGACCCCCGAGGCACCCCACAGAGCCGCTCGCCTGCATCATCAGAGGCCGGGGAGGCGTCCACCTGTGAGTACCCTCGTGTTCCCCTTATGTGTACGGGGGGCTGGGGCGAGAGGGAGCCCCGGGACCGTGCGCCTGGGCCTTGCCTACCACGGAGCAGCAGCTGGGGATCCTGCAGGGGCCCTGGCCTTGCAGAGGGGAGCTGGGATTCACACACCTGGGCCCCTGGGGTAATTGACCGCTGGTCTTCTTGCACCACAGCTGCAGCACCGGGGCCTGCAGGGCGCACCACACCGCCTGCAGCAGCCACCCGCGCCCGGGCAAGCAGGACAGCCAGGAACCAGGAGGACTACCAGAGGCGGCATCTCCGGTTCCTGGACCGACAGCTCCGTCTCCAGGACCACTGGGTCCAGGAGGACCTCAGGCTGCGCCGGAGGAGTCTGGAGGCCCTGGAGGAGCAGGGCCGTGCCCTGCGAGGCCACCTCCAGAGCCTGCTGGACCGCTTTCCATTTCCTCCTCCCCCTGCTCCCCCTCTTGCTCCCCCTCTTGCTCCCCCTGCTCCTCCTCTTTCTCCCCCTCTTGCTCCCCCTGCTCCCCCTCTTTCTCCCCCTCTTGCTCCCCCTGCTCCTCCTCTTTCTCCCCCTCTTGCTCCCCCTGCTCCCCCTGCTCCCCCTGCTCCTCCTGCTCCCGCTCCTGCTTCCGCTCCTGCTTCCTCCACACCCCCTGTCCTCTCTGCCCCCCCCCTCCACAACCATTCCCCACCGACGCCCCCGGACCCGCAGTGTGGCGAGACGGGAGAGGCAGCCAGACTCCCACCCCTGAGCTTTCCTTTCCCTTCCTCCCTTCCCTCCCCTCCCCTTCCAGCTCCCTCGTCCCAGGTTTCCCCCTCCCTTCTCCCACCTTCATTCCTCCCTCTCCCACCCCAGTTCTGTGAAATAAACAGACGTTTTTGTTTGAAAAACAGGTGTCTTTATTTGACAGTAGGTAGGGAGGGGAAAGGGGAAGGGGAGGTAGGGTGGAAGAAGGCCCCGGTGGGGCATGCAGAGAGAGGTCAGTCCTCCTCCTCCTCCACCTGGAAGCTCTCCCGCAGGGCTTCCCGGATCCGGATGGCACCCCGCTGGGCTTCCCGGACAGCGGCGGTGCGGGGCTGACCGTAGTGTCCAGCCATGCGGTCAGCCTCAGCCATCCAGGCTGGCAGGAAAGCCTCCCCCTTCCGCTCACACAAATTGTGGAGCACACAACATGCCGCCACCACGGGAGGGATGTTGTGCTCGGCCAGGTCCAGACGGGTGAGGAGGCATCGAAAGCGGGCTTTCAGTCGCCCGAAGGCCCCCTCCACCACGATGCGGGCCCTGCTCAGCCTGTTATTGAAGGCCTGGCGGGAGGGATTGAGGTTCCCCGTGTGGGGCTTCATGAGCCACAGCTGCAGTGGGTAGGCGGCATCCCCCACCAGGCAGACGGGCATGTCCACGTCCCCGACCCTGATGTGGCGGTCGGGGAAGAAGGTCCCGTCCTGCAGCCGCTGGCACACGGAGGAGTTGCGGTACACCCGTGCGTCGTGTGCTTTGCCGGACCAGCCCACATTTATGTCCGTGAACTGTCCCCGGTGGTCACACACGGCCTGCAGGATGACGGAGAAGTACCCCTTGCGGTTCACGTACCGGGACGCCTGGTGTTCCGGGGCACGGATGGGGATGTGCGTCCCGTCGATGGCCCCCCCGCAGTTGGGGAAGCCGAGGGCGCCGAATCCCCGGATGACGGCATCCGGGTCGGCGAGGCGGACCACCCTGCGGAGCAGCACCCGGTTGATGGCCTTGACCACCTGCGGAGAGAGACACAGCAAAGCGTCAATCAGTGGGGCGCCCGGGTGGCTGGGAGCGTGCGTGCCCTGGCAGTGCCCCGGGCCCCACTCCCGGAAGCAACCCCCCTGGCGGCGTGTAGTACGGCCGGGACAGCCCGACCCCTCCGGTGCGGGGCGCTTTCGCCTCCTCCCGCCCCCCCCTTTGTCCCTGGGGCGGCCCATCCCCTCCTCGCAGCCCCCCTCCCCCCCGGCTCGGTGGCCGACGAGCGCCGTACCTGCATGAGCACTGCTCCGACAGTGGATCTCCCCACGCCGAACTGGTTCCCGACGGATCGGTAGCTGTCCGGCGTGGAGAGCTTCCAGAGGGCGATGGCCACCCGCTTCTGGAGGGGGATGGCGGGCCTCATGCGAGTGTCCCTTCTTTGCAGGGCAGGGGCGAGCCACTCGCAGAGCTCCAGGAAGGTGTCCCTCCTCATCCTAAAGTTCTGGGTCCACTGTCGGTCGTCCCAGCGCTCCAGGACGATGCGGTCCCACCAGTCGCTGCTGGTGTCCAGACGCCAGATGCGGCGGGGCACGCCGGTGCCGGGGCGCCGCCGCGGCTCCTCCACGGCCCCCAGGGCGGCCAGGCGGAGAGGCAGGGGGCTGACGTTCCCCAGGTGGTGCCAGGCAGCCTCGAGCCATTGCTGGCAGGCTTGCAGCAGCAAGTCCAGAAAGTGCACCAGAAGGTGCAGGGCGAGCCGTGGCTCCATGTTGCCACCTGCGGCGGTCCCCCCCGAAGGGAAGCACCGACACAGACGGGCACAGAGACCGACGCTTTGCTGTCCCTCGGCGAGGTTGGGAAGCAAGCAGGAAAAGCTGAGAACCGGCTGTCCAGGGGGGTCCCTTTAAGCACGAGCCTCAGGTAGCCTCAGACAGCAGCCACACAAAGCAACTGCTGACCTGATGCCCTGCCAGAACCGGTTTCAGCTGCCCTTAAATGCCCCCCTGCGTCCAATCAGTGTGGACGCGCTAGTTCGAACTAGCAAAACGCTAGTTCGAACTAGTTTTTAGTTCTAGATGCGCTAGTTCGAACTAGCTTAGTTCGAATTAACTAATTCGAACTAAGTTAGTTCGAACTAGCGCTGTAGTGTAGACGTACCCCCAGTGATTGTCCTGACTTCGCTTTTCACGCAGCTCATGAAGCCCAGCTGTGCGCTGAGAGCCGTCTGGTTCATCTGTCTCTCCAGCTGGCTCTTCTGGGTGACAATAATGTTTCGTACCACTGTGATAGTGAGCCGTATGGCAGCTGCTGCAGAGACGCTGACAGCCGTCACCCCAATGCCTTCCACGACAGCTATGGCGTCTCCCGAGGCATCCCCGATGGGGATCCCAAACACTAGGAGGAGACCACCCACCCCAATAGCTACCATGATCAAAAGGATCACAGCCACCCACAGCGGGAGGAAGAGGAACTTCTTGCTAACCCATTCCTGATCCCCTGGTCTTTCGATGATGCTACATTTCCTGTCTATGGTCCTGTAAATGCTCATGGGTAGGAGACCAAAGTGGCTTTCGATGCCGTCGCACAGTGTGGTAATGAGGCCTGCCCAGAGCTGGTCGCAGCCCGCGTACTCCCAGGCGCTGAAATGGATGAAGACGTGTTTCACGTTCCTTCTCCACTTCTGCTGCTCCGTCAGGACCGGCCGGTAGAAGATCATGAGTAACAGGAGCTTGAGTAGATCCCGGCCAGTGTTGTCACGCTGCATCTTCTGCGTCCGCTGAAATTCCTCCTGGTCTTTCTTCTTCGATTCGTTTTCCATGTTCTCTGAGATAAAAGAGGAAGATATGTTAGGTACCTGGCAGTGCCTTAAATCTCTCCTCCTGAAGGGTCTTCCAGCTTCACAATCCCTCCCTTCTGGGAAGCAATCAAGAATGGGTAGCTCTTGGCAAAGCCATCCTTAGGATTGATGGGATCCTACACCGTTCTATTAAACTGGTGCCCATCTGCCCAACAGCAGCCCAGATGGATGTTGAATTTTTAGCGATGTGATTTTATAACCCTCATCTACACACTAATAAACAAACACATTTTAAACTAAGGTCCTGTCGACTCTCACAGTAAATTCAGCAAACATTTAGCAGAGGTTGGCAAATGCCTGTTAAATGGCTTCATTACTATGTCGTCGATGTTCTGCCAGTAGCTCGAGCAGACTTTGTCACTTGTAAATTAACTAGATCTTCTAGAACTTCTGCTGCTGGAGGAAGCAGAGCCACAGACCATGGATAGGAAGAGGCAGGTGGGTGGAGTGGACATGAAAACCCAGTGCTGCTCCAAATTTTCAGGTCCCCTATGCGATTGCATAATCGGCAAATGAGTACGGGTGGCTCTGGCTCTTTGGAGATAGTTGTCATCCACTAATCCCCATCCCCACAAGGTTCCTTCCCCGTCTTACGTTCCCCGGGGCAGTACTCACCCTTGATTTTGTGTAAGAGCAGGTTTTTGCAATGTCCCCATGGTGCATAAAACCCAGCAGTCACTGGCGTGGGCACAGTGTACAGGGCCTTCGCTAAAGCGAGGCAGTAGATATCCTCCTTGGTCTGGAACCCTGCAACGGGGATGAGGTAAAACACGAAGATTAGCCTCACCGAGCACATCCGCAGTGGATGCTCAACAGTGTCTCTTCTAATATTTTTCGGTTCAAGGTACTAGGTACAAGGGGAGGGAGCAAACAAATGTCCGAAACCAGACAAGTTTATTTTAGGCTATAAATATTGGGGTGCCTGGCCTTACCCCCTTTGCATGGCCGAAGGGACAACAGAGACTTACTGACTGACTTGCTCCTCGTCCTGGGGCACTCATGAGTTGGTGCACGTGTAACCACAAATCCAGGGCACTAGATCTGTGACTACACGGCTATAAACCTGGCCAAGTGCCTCTGTCACCAGACGGTGTCTGTGGTCGGTCTTTGTGCATAACAGCGAGATCTGCAGCAGGAGCAGGCTGCGTTACCTGCACTGATCACTGATCACACCGGAGCTCCAAGAACAGAAGCACTGAGCCACGCTGCTGAGGCAACCACATCACAGCTCTTAACACTAGGAGCCCGTAAGTACTCCTGTAGACCCTGCTTTCGCTGGCATTAAGCCAAACAGCGTCCACAGAGCCCCCTGGCACTCCTGCGCCCTGCTGTGCAATGCAGAGGGAGAGATGGAGAAGAGAAAGGCCCACGTGTTCCTTTGCCCTGGCCCAGGCTAGCCTATGCCACTTCCCATGGTTCTGTGGGCCAGACTTGCAGGGCGGGGAAAAGAGATGTAGAGGTCATGGTGGGTAATCAGCAGAACATGAGCTCCCATTGTGGCGTTGGGGCTTAAAAAGCTATTGTAATTCTGGGATGTATAAACAGGAAATGCTTGAGCAGGAGTAAAGAGGCTGTCTCGCTTCTGTGATGGATGGGAGGCCCACTGTTCTTTTCTGAACATCCCAGTATTCAGTGACTAAAGGGTTAAACCTAGCTAGCTAGAAAGTGTTGGCAGGGAGCCAGGAGCACCAGTGAGAAGAAAGAGTTCAGATCTGCATTAAAAGGGAATCTGTCTGCTGTTTTTCTTTGTGAGTTTAATCCTGGAGCTGTGGAAGGGGATGAGGGGGGGGATGAATTGAACTGGGCAGGGACATCATGCCTAAAAAAAAGAATACCTGGGCCTAGAATTGGACTGGACCTTGGAAGTGTGGATACTTGAGTAGATAGAGAATGTTTATTTAGATGCGATCAGGTTATTTTTTTGTTTTGTTGTTTGGTTAAACTCCTCTGTGCTAAATCCATATCCCCTCCTCTCCCCACTATAACTTTAAACTGAATCCCAGGGATGCAATTGTCTGTGTTTTAATCTGTTCTTTTCTCAGTTGCGCTATAACTCCTAGCAGCCAAGTCAGCTTTACAAATGAATACCTTTTTGTTTTCTTAATATAATCACCTATTTTAAGGCTATGATCTGATTTTGTATCCTGGAAAGTAATAGGAGGTCTGTGTATACCTGCCTAAGACTAAGAGGACAGCTATCAGAAATTACAGTTTGTTTTCATTTTTCTTTTTTTCTTTCCAAGTGCTAAATAAAAGGGAATAATGACATCTCTGGATCTGCTGGCAATGCTCCTCCTAATGCAACCTAATATGCCATTAGCCTTCTTGGCTACAAGGGCACACTGTTGACTCATCTCCAGCTTCTCATCCACTGTAACCCCCAGGTCCTTTTCTGCAGAACTACTACTTAGCTGGTTGGTCCCAGGCCTGTAACAATGCTTGGGATTCTTCTGTCCCAAGTGCAGGACTCCGCACTTGTCCTTGTTGAACCTCATCAGATTTCTTTTGGCTCTTGTGTAAAAGAGTTTGGGGTACCCTTCTGGAATACGTTCCCAAGTGACTTCTTCCTGCGTTCAAGAAGAAAAAGTTTTTTTCCACTTGGGTAGAGGCAGCAACCCTCCTAAGCTCAGGGAATCTGTGACCTTGGGGAGTTTTGAAGCAGAAGCCCATAGAGACACGGTATTTTAAGGTCTCTTTTGGGCCCACACCTTCTGCACTCCAAGTGCCAGAGTGGGGAACCGACTTAGCCTCTTTATTCGGCACTTGAACTTCTGCTGCTGGAGTTCTGTGCCCAGCTCTGGTGACCAGAATTCCAGATGGATGTTGATAAATTGGAGAGGGGTCATGTCAAGGCTGTTTCCCACTCTGGCACTCCAAGTGCAGAAGGTGGGGGCCCACAAGAGACTTTAAAATACCCTGCCACTGGAGGCTTGCGTTGGTGTTGCTGCCATCATCCAAATGCACAAACCCCTTTGAGAACCAGACAGGCGCATTTCAGAATTCCCTCCTGTGGGGTACCTTCCTTGTCCTTGACACTCCCTCCAGAGAGAGCTTGAAAACCTGTAATTTCTCCTAGAAGTATGGCTTGCTGTCTTAGGCACGTGCATACAGAACCTTCCGCCCTCTAGGATGCAGGAATCAGATCATGGTTTTAAAAATGTGACGTCTATTAACAAAACAAATACACTTGGTGAAACATTACTTAGAATCATAGAACCATAGAGCTGGAAGAGACCTCAGGAGTCATCAAGTCCAGCCCCTGCCCAAGGCAGGACCTATCCCAACTAAATCAACCCATCCAGGGCTTTGTCAAGCCAAGACTTAAAAACCTCTAGGGATGCAGATTCCACCACCTCCCTAGGGAACCCATCTCAGTGTTTCCCTACCCTCCTAGTGAAATAGTTTTTCCTAATATCCAACCTAGACCTTCCCCATTGTAACTTGAGACCATTTCTCCTTGTTCTGCCATCCCTCACTACTGTGAACAGCCTCTCTCCATCCTCTTTGGAACCTCCCTTCAGGAAGTTGAAGGCTGCTATCAACCCCCCCTCGCTCTTCTCTTCTGCAGACTAAACAAACCCAAATCCCTCAGTCTCTCCTCATAGGTCATGCGCTCCAGCCCCCTAATCATTTTGGTCGCCCTCCGCTGGACCCTCTCCAATGCGTCCACATCCTTTCTATAGTGGGGGCCCCAGAACTGGACACAATACGCCAGATGTGGCCTCACCAGAGCCGAATGAAGGGGAATAATCACTTCTCTGGATCTGCTGGCAATGCTCCTCCTAATGCACCCTAATATGCCATTAGCTTTCTTGGCTACAAGGTCACACTGTTGACTCATCTCCGGCTTCTCATCCACTGTAATCCCCAGGTCCTTTTCTGCTGAACTGCTACTTAGCCAGTCGGTCCCCAGCCTGAACTATGCTCGGGATTCTTCCATCCCAAGTGCAGGACTCTGCACTTGTCCTTGTTGAACCTCATCAGATTTCTTTTGGCCCAATCCTCTAATCTGTCTAGGTCACTCTGGACCCTATCCCTGCCCTCCAGCATATCTACTGCCCTCCAGCGTATCTACTTGGTTGCTAGGTGTTACAAAGAAACTGAAAAAAGAAAGATTAAAACACAGAAAATCGCTTCCCTGGGATTCAGTTTGAAGAGTTCTAGGGTAAAGGGGGATAGTTACATGTGCTTAGCAAAAAGAAGTCCAACAAACTAAAAAAATAAAGAAAATAACCTAGTAGCGTCTGACTAAAAATTCCCTGTTCTACTCACATCTCTCTTGTTCCAAGATTTAGTCTTTCCCTAGCCAAGAAAGTCGCTGGATTCTGCTTGCCCAGGTTCCTGGCTTAATTCACATCTTCCAGGCATGATCACACAACAGGCACATCACTGCTTCCAATTCAAAACCCCAAATTCTGTTTCCATTTTCTTTCCTGGCCTCCTGTCAACTCGCTTCCTGCTTCTCTAGCATTCCTGGAGACTTTCTAGGACCTTTTGTCTATGGTTTCAACCTTTCCAGGCAAGACAGTTAGGGTTAAGTCCCAAGACTTTCAGGCAACCGTCTGCTTTTGACACGACCTGCCTGTTTCTCTTCAGCTAACTCTTGCTTACTTTGGTTCAGGCCTCAGGCCTTACACCAGGCCCATGCTTCAGGCCCATCCTTTCTAGTACAGGATGTAGCCTGGTAACAAAGCCCTGACTGTGGTATCAGGAAACCTGGGTTCTATTCCTGCCTCTCCCACAGGTTGGAGAGGTTATTCCCTGTCTGTAAAATAAGACTAATGATACTAACCTTCCCTTTTTAGACCTACACACAGCAACTAGGGATTTTTATTAACTACTCAAATATCGGTGAGCCTGGCTCGCTAGATGAACCATCCGGTTCCTCTTGGAATCATGTTAAATGCTTGATCCCCATGACCAAAGTCTCAGATACTGGGAGAAGTGACACGGGGGAATAAAAGCTGCTGTCTGAGGTAAACTACCTGGCAGGAATCCCCTGGAATGGGAGCCATCGCTACCAGGAGCCCAGGAATAACAAGACTCCAAAAGTCCAGCTGCCAGGCAGTTTGACCATCTCCTTCAGGCCAGTGGCCCAGAATTCCAGGACATCTTTGGGCCTGGGTTTAAAAAGAGGCAGTACCGTGTGCTCAGCCCCTTTTTATCCATCCCCTTTCCCTCCATTGGCACGCAACCCTCAAATGGCCAAAGGTTTCCCTTTCCCTCCCTCCTTGGTTAAACAAGCTGGTTAAACAGCTCGAGGTGATGGAGTGATAAGCACCCACTGACAGAGTCGCTCGGGTTGCAGGGCCAGCGTAAGTCCGCTTTTAAAACTGCCGGCCATAGCTGCAGCTACGGGAGGGGACTCTAGCAAGGGCCTGGAACAAGGAACAGGGCTCCACTCCTGCATGGGATTCGGGCTTCCCCCAGGCAGATGCTCTGTTGCTGCTTTCCTGTCTCTCCCTTCTCCAGGTGGAAGGGGACGGTTAGCCAGTGTTCCCTGCAAGCTGAGCTCTTGGGCGGCCAGCCAGGAGATATTCAAATGCTGCCCAGCTTGCTAGCCGGTAGCATGTGTTTCTAGTGGTGGTGCATGTGGTGTACTGGGTGTAGACATAGATCTTGTTGTTATAGTAACTGCGTTAGGTCACTGGGGGTCAGCCCAGCAGGTTTGGGTTTTTTCTAGCTAGCTCCGTGCTATGCAATAAAATGGACACTTGCAACTACTCAAGCTCTCTGTATTTCCACTGATTTCTTCCCATGCTGTGAAACTCCACGTGACGTAACAGTGCACATCCGTGCATGCCTTGGTGCACATAACAAAATGTATTCCGCACAGCAGTGGGGGAAAAAGTAGAGGCATTATTGCTGCTAGCTCCTTACTGAAACTCAGTGAAAGGCAGGGGAAATGAGAGATCAAGATCCTGAGACTGACAGTCCCCAGGAACAACGGGGAGAGGCTAAAGTCCCAGTTCAGCCTGACTGGCAGAGCAGGGAGCCAGGAGGGAGCCAGGGTCGGCAGAGTGGGACTGAGCTAAGGAGAGAGCAGGGGCCCGCACTGAGCTGGGGAGCAGGGCTGGCCTCGGGGAGGGAGAAGGGGAGGCCGGGGTCAGGATTGGGGGCAGTGCGACTGGCCTCAGGGAGGAAGGGGGTCAGAGGCAGCATGACTGGCCTCGGGGAGGGAGAAGGGGGGGCCAGGGTCAGGATCTGGCCCCTCCCCCCCAGAGCTGCTTCCCATCCCCTCTTCCTTCCAGCCAGTTCCTGCCCCCCCCCTCAGCCAGTCCCTCTTCCTCCCTCCCCCCTGCCCAGGATCAAGTGTGTCCGTTTTTTTGGGGGAGGGTCTACCTGGCAACCCTACGAGTCAGACCCGGCGCAGGCACCAAGTGATGGGGACTGCCGGATCTTTGGGAACCTGAGTCTGCGGGGTGGGGGTTTGTGGCCCAAAAGGGGGCTGAGAAACCTAAGACAGACAGAATAGGGGGAGCACCAGAAGGGTGACACAGTCAGGGCGACCCTAGAACTCTGTTACAGACCAGCTGGCGGCTGCTGGAAGAGGAGGGAAAAATAGGGGGTAAGGGTCAGAGAGGAAAGGGCTTGTGCTGAGGGGAGGGGGGCAGGTCAGGAGATGAAAGGGGAAGGCACCAAGGGACAGGGTGTAGGAGACAGACAAATGCCCAGGGGCCAAGTGGAGACAATGAGGAAAAGGGCAGGAGGGGAGGTGTCAGTGAGGGGGGGGGCAGGATGATGCTAGGAGAGGAGAGGGGAAGGGCTTTGGGGGCTAGAGGGGAGAAGGGGAGGTGCTGGGAAAAGGCTTGAAAGAAGGGGTGGGCATGAGGAAGGCAGGGATGGAGCAAGGCACATGTGAGGGCACAGGGGCCTGAGGGGAACGGGGGCAGAGGGTGGTGAGGGAGTGGGCAAAGTGGGTAGGGGCAGTGAGGGAAGGGGGAGGCACCAAGAGGGTGCAAGGGTAAGGGAAGGTGCAGGTGCCAGGGAGTCCGGGGGTGAAGCAGAAGGGCAGACACCTGCAGGGGAGGGACCAGCACCAGAGGAGAGAGGCAGGGCAGGTGTGTAGAGGGGGGTGTTAGGAAAGGGGATGAGGAGGGGTAGCTCACATGGTCAGAGTGGGGCTACTGGAGGAGTGGGCACAGGGGGAGAGAGAAAGGCTGCTGGAGGGGGCAGGTCTCGGGAAGGCCGAGGGCAGTGAGAAGGGCAGGAGTCAGGACAGCAGAGGTGGGTGAGGGGTTGGGGGGGCAGCAGGCACCAGGGGAGCTGATGGAGGAAGGGAAGGAGACAGGGCAGCAGAGGGGACAGGTAAGTGGTTCATAAGATATTTATGAATAACTTGGGTGCCACACTGACACATCCAAACAAGCCACAAACTCAGTACTGGTGCACAACACAAAATGTATTGTGCTCATGGGAGGAAACTCTTAGAGGGAACACTTCCCCCAGCCTCTCCACCCCCCGAGTTAATGTCTCACACATTGGGTTAATGCAATTGCAGGATCGTTGCACGAGGGGGGGGTTGGTGAGGGCCAAACTAATCCCTATTGGTAAGTGGATGGTGGGAAAAGTCCTTGGGGGGGGGGGGAGGTCACATGACACCTTTTATTTCTGGTCATGTGTCCATATTGCCCTGAAAGTGTTACCTCCAGAGGCGTGGCTAATGGGGGTCAGGGGGCGTGGCTGATGGGGGTCAGGGGGCGTGGCTAATGGGGGGTCAGGGGGCGTGGCTAATGGGGGTCAGGGGGCGTGGCTAACGGGGGTCAAGGGGGTCAAAGAGTACATTTAAAAACATTCTTTGGGTGCACACCCTAATGAAATGTGCTGCGCACGCCTATGGGCAGAGAGCAGATCCAGTCCTGGGAGCAGGGCTGCAGCGACAGAGTTATAGACGCCGCCCAGAGAGCAGATCCGCATGCTGGGAGCAGGCCTGCAGCTGTAACCCACACACCTGATGTGGGTCACTATCCTATGGAGTGGCACTGAGACCACTTCCAGCAAGCAATTATTACAAGGGAGCTCTTCAGCCTATGCTGAGAGGCAACTGACTTATAACTCAAGCTATAGCAGCTCCTGCCCTAAGCTCCAAAAGTCCCAGGTTCTAATCCACCTGGTGGCAGTTGCACAGCCATGGAAGCAGAGGGGCCAGGGAACCCTCTGTACAGGACTCCCCCCTCCCCCCCCACACACACACCCTTGCTTCCTGGAATCAGCCACCTAGGTGAATAAAGCTGGAAACCCCCATGCCTATAGCTGTGCACCTTTGCTTTCAATAGCTACAGCCATTCTAAAGTGCCCAGATAGGGAGAAAGAAATAAACAGAAGGCAGAGGAGTCACCAAGAGATCAGAAGACCAGCACGATGCCTTATAGGCTGTTCTGCTGTGAAGAGTCACCAAGACAGGGCAGGTGATGCTAACCTGAGTTAGTCCATTAGCTGCGGCTAGGCTGGGCCACGAGAGGAGAGACAGGCAGTAAATCTGCAGCTGTCAGACCATAAGGAGGACACGGAGGTTTCGAAACCAGCTCAGAGAACAGGGCTGGGTAAGATGCAACCCACCAAACACTGTGATCTGGCCGCTTTCTGTTTAGATCCTGCTGCCCATGCCGCCGAATTCTAAGTGGGGACTCAGGCAGCAGGATCCGATTTTAAATGATTCACGGCTCATGGTTACAGCAGGGGCAGGAGCCACGAGCCCTTTAAAAAGCTGTAGCCACGCTGGACAGCTGCCAGTAGTGGCAAATCTGTGAGCTCTTTTCTGTGCTTTTAATTGAAAGCCTCAGCCGCAGAGAACTCTGAGGGTGGGCTAGTCCACAACACAGCCCCTTCTGCCTCAGGCTCCGCCCCTTCTGTGGGTGGAGCCGGCCTATGACCCCATACCAAAATCCATTAAGTGGCCCCCTTCTGAAAATTATCGCCCACCCCTGTCACAGAATCATAGAAAAGTCTGAGTGGAAGGGACCATGATAGGTCATCTAGTCCAGTGTTTCGCAAACTTTTTTTATAATGTACCCCCTTTAAAAAAATGTGTAAGTACCCCCAGTACCTACAGTTTTCAGACACACACAATTTTTTTCTACTGTTGCAACACATTTGTTTAAACAACTGAATCGTAGCCGGGCGGGCGATGGCATTTTTGGGTGTAAAAGGTACAAAAAGAATAAAGCGCTGTAAAACTGAAAACAAAAATTCAGTTTTCTCCAAATTTCAGTTGTGTTGACGTGTCCCCCAGACATCTCTTGAGTACCTTTATGGGGACTCGTACCACTGGTCGAGAAGCACTGATCTAGTCCACCCCTGCACCGAGACAGGACCAAGCATGTTTGTCTCACCTCTTGGCTCCTAGGAGACGGCTTGAACTAACGCACTTGGAAAGACATTATCGTATATACGCCCAAAGTGCTTCGTCTCAGTGTATTGCCATAAAATCTAACCGACCAAACTCCGACCTTTCATTTCCCTGTCACTTGGCCAGCTACAGCCTCACAAGCCTTCGGCATCGATCTCAAAGCCCTCGTCACACTTTTACACAGCTGTGCTGACACGCTTGTGAGCCAGGCACACTTGTGCGACACGTCCCAAAGCACTTGCTCCAGGGCATTACATCGCACTTGCCTGCCTTTGATGGACAGGGAAAGGGAGACCTGAAAGGCCTCTCCAAGGTCACCAGCGCGAGAGTGAGCGCAGAATTGCGGAGCAAGGGGTCTAACACACAACTCTGTGCCTTAGTCACTAGGTGGCATTAGATTAGAACCCGGGAGTTCTTACACCCAACCCCCTGCCCCCTCCACTAGGCCATGCTGCTGGCCTCCCGCCTCTCCCCCAGGGCTTGGAGACAGACGGGAGGCTGGAGCCAGCCTGCGCAGAAGGGGCTGTAACGCTTACAGCTCGTTCATGACACTGCCCCTGCGCAGCCCCTCTCAGATCCACACTCGGAACCCACAAGAAACACCCCAAGAGCGGAGATGAAACCGCCACTCACCTGCAGCCCAGCTTCCAAGAAGGGCAAAGCAAAAGCGGCGCTCGCGGATTCCAGCCCAGCCTGGCACCTGCTTCCTGAACTTTGGCCCCTTTCCTCCAAGATAGCAGGAGGCTGCTCTGGGCCTTTTGTGCCCACGACGGGGCAGAAAAGCAAACTCAGCTGTTGGTTCCATCTTGCGGGCAGAGCCCCGGCAGACAGTGGCAGGCGGGGGTATCGACTGACCCTCCAACCCAGGATATTCCCCCCACACCTGGATTCGCTTCCTAGTCATCCCCATCTCCCTGCACGATCCTTGTTTCTCAACCCGCCGGTCCGAGAAATTGTCAGAGCAGGTTGATCCCGACCTTGCCAAGGGCTTAGGTTACATCACAAGGCTTTGCCGCCACAGCTGGCTTGGCTTGGGTGTGTGGCAAAAGCCCCCCCCCCCCCCGGCATAGCTATTCTGGCAAAGCCGCCAGCCATCACCACCACTGCCCTGCCTCTGTCCTGCTCCTCATCCCCGCCCCCACTCCTATCCCCTGCTCTCCTCCATCTCCTCCCCCTTCCCTTCTCCTGCCCCTCCCCATTTCCACCTGCCCTGCCCATCCCCGTCCTCTCCCTCCCCCCGTCTGTCCCCCTCTTATGTGAGGGCTTTGCTGGAAACGCCCCCCCCCCCCAAGCCAGGGAGATCTCCCCTCCGGGAACAATTCAGCCCCCCCCATCTCGCTCCCTCCACTCCACAGTATTTCCTCCATTCCCCACAGTTGAAAATTGAGCTCCCCCATCCCCTCAGGTGACAGTCGGGCTCCCCCATACGCAGCTGCCTAGGTAGGCACCTCCGCAGCCAGAGCCTGCCCCTGGCGCCCACGTCCCCTCCCCGACTGCCTGTCCCAGGCGACCACCTGAACCTGCGTCCCCCATTCCCTCAGATCACAGCTCCCTCCCTGACCCTGCACCCCCCGACACCCCTCCCCCAGGCCAGACTCCTCTCTGGCACCCGCACCCCCTCCCCCAAACCTTCTGCTCCCCCTTCACCCAGGTCACAGCTCCCTCCCTGACCCTGCACCCCTCTAGAGCCCCTCCCCCAGGCCAGAGTCCTCTCCTGCGCCCATACCCCCTCCTGGACCCTGCACCCCTATCCACCGCCCCAGATCATACCCCCCCACCCTGCACCCAGGCTCCTCCCCTAAGCTCCCTTCTGCACCCAACCACCCCGTCCCAGACCCCAAAGCCCTCGGTAGAAATGTGGCCCTTGATCAGTTGCCAAAATGGCCCCCCCATTACAAATTATTGACCAAGCCTGATCCAAATGTTTTTTGAAACATTGTTTAATGAGAATGTAAATACAATTCAATACAATTGGGAGGGTTGGGGGGAGGGGGACGCAGCTGCTGGCTCCTCAGCTCTTGCTGCTCTCACTGGGTGTCTTCCTGCTGCAAGGGAAGCAGAATCCGTCACATTCATCCCTGGGGACTCAGGGGAACTGGCCCCCAGCATTTCCACCCTCCTCCCCCTGCTCTCTGGTCACCCCCCGTCAGGCCCGCAGGGTGAGCTCCTGACCCCCTCCCCCCCCAGAGCTCCTGACACCTCGGCCCCCTCCCGCCTCCTAGGA
This sequence comes from Pelodiscus sinensis, assembly GCF_052426305.1. Classification (NCBI taxonomy): domain Eukaryota; kingdom Metazoa; phylum Chordata; order Testudines; family Trionychidae; genus Pelodiscus; species Pelodiscus sinensis. Next base: position 14,626,495 of record NC_143069.1, on the reverse strand, counting down.
CAGTTTCTGTGTTCAGAGCCTCCCCCACCCCCAGGGACGCTCGCAGGGGCAGGAGGGATTCTGCCAGCAGGGACGTGGGGTGGGGGCAGCCTGAGGAAAGGGGCGGGGGACTCCCTGAGGGGATGGGAAGGAGACCCTGGCCCTGCCCCACTCTCCTGATCTGCTCCGGCTGCTCACCATGTATTCCAGGAGCTGATGGGCCTGCCCATGCAGGGCGTGGGCCAGGACCAGCCCGGCCTGGCTGGGGCGCCGCAGGGGGGAGCGGGCAGCGAGCAGAGCCTTGTCCAAAAAGCAATTCTCCTGCTCTGCTGTGAAGAGCTGCCCAAAGACCTGGAATCAAGAGCACAGGAGGTTTCAGCTGACGGCCCAGAGCCCGGCCCCAACTCCTGGGGCTAAAACAGCTTCCTCCTCCCCCAAACTCCCTTCCAGACCCTGCACCCAGACGCTCTCCTCACCCGGCACCCCAACCCCTGCCCCAGGTCACAGCTTCCTCCTGCCCCCAAGACCCTCCTACCCCCACGAGGGCCCCAGCCAGCCCCACCCCCGAGCCCTGCCCTGCCCTGGCAGCGCGTCCTTACCTCTCCCACCCTCACGCTGTTGCTGTGAGCCAGGACCCATCTTTCTTTGTAGTAGTGTCTGCACCACAGGTCCTCTGCCTGGTGGATGTTGAGGCCTGCAAGAGACACAACAGGGTCATTCTGCTGGCAGGTCTGAGCCCTTCCCCTCCCACGGGTCCCTGCAGGCATCCCTGGGCAAATGGAGGGGCACAGGGGGCAGAAGGGGAACACAGAGGGACGCATCCCCCCTTGGGCCAGTCTGGGGGAAAAGGGCTGGGTCCCCTCCCCCCGCCGCCGGCACCCTCAGGGTGTCCCTGGGGCCCAGGTCCCGGCTGGGTTCCTTACCCCTGTGGTGCAGGAGGAGTTGATACAGGCTGTGCACCCCCTCCCGGGCCAGCCGGCTGACGTCTTCGGATGGGTCCGAAATAAAAAGGCCCAGCTGGGCCACGTGGTGACCCATCCTCGGCCAGTCGGCGGAGTTCTGAGGGGAGAGAAGAGGGGGGGTCCCTCAGCATCCTGGGGCTGCACGTCCCATGCAAACGGCCGCCGAGGCGGGTCTGAGCTCGGGGGACGGACAGAGACACCTCCCGGGGCGGGGCGGGGCCGGCCTTGCGAGGAGACAACCCAGAGCAATGGCCCCGACTGAAGGGTCACTCCGGGGGTGGAACAAGGGGATCCACTCACGGCCACTCCCCAGTCTGGGGCCCAGTCCCTCAAGAGCCCCCCTGAAGGGCCCAGGGTCGCCCCTCCCCGGGGAAAGGAGAACGCGGCCCATTCCCGGCCCATTCCCGGCCCTGCCTCTGCCTCCCGGGGACGCTCCCAGCCCCGCGCCCTGCAGCCCCAGACCCCCCGGCTCCGAGGTCACTTACGTCAAACCCCGGGAGGGTGGTGGCGACTCCCAGCAGGGCCGTGGTGCTGCCAAGGGCCCTGGCTCGCTCCTGGGGCAGGCGGGACTCCAGCCACGGGCTCAGGTGCTGGGGGGGAAAGAGGCAGGTCAGGACCCGTAGGGAGGTGCCGGTTCTGGGCAGAGCCTGGGGCTCCTCTCGGACTGTGCCCCCCCCCCTAGCCACTGACACTGCTCCTCTCTCGGCCCCCCCCCGAGGAAGCAGGGACAATGGCCCCGTCCCCCCCACGGGGCTCACCTCCATTATGAGCTGCAGCCGGGCGGTGTCTGGGGACTCGGCGAGGAGGCTCGCCAGTAGGGCCTGGAGGTCGTAGGGAAGGGCCCGGATGAACTGCTGCAAGACAAGGGGGAGCCCTGGGTCAGAGGGGGGTTGGGGAATCCAGGCCACCCGCTGGCTCCGGGGTGCAGCCTAGAGCAGGGTCTGAGCCGCCTCACAGAGCAGGGAGGAGCCCAGGCTGGGCATGGAAGGGACGGGCCCCCCGGGAGAGCAACGGGAACCCTGGAGGGAAGGATCCAAACCTGCAGCTTCTTCCCTCCCTCTGCCCCCCCCTCCTCTCTGGAGCTCCAGCCCAGCCCGGGAGCAGGGCCCAGAGGGACGTACCTGTGTGTGGATGGGCTCCTGCTGCCAGTCCCCAGACACAGTCTGTCCCACGGCCGCCGTCAGCAGGGGGCTCATGAGCTGGGCCCGCAGGGGAGGCTGCAAGGTGCTGGCAGGAGAGAGGGGCAGAGACTGTTAATTCAGCAGCAGGAGACAGAGACTTTCCCACTCCCTGGCCAGGGGATCTGCTCTGGGGGGAGTCCGCGGGGGGGGGGTCGGTACCTGAGGCTGCAGGCGGCGTTGAGGCAGTCGGCCAAGACCAGCAGGGGGGGCGAGTCCTCCATGATCTCCTGGGAGACCCAAGGGGAAAAAGGGGCGTGAGGCTGGGGCCCCCAAGAGACGCTCACACGGCCAGCGCCCCCACCCAGCAGGATCCAACCCCACTGCCTCCCGCTGCCCTGTAGCCCCCCTGCCCGACACAGGGCCCCTCCCAGCACCCCCCTCCCAAACCGGGACCAGCTCAATCCTTTTCCCCAGGCCGTCTCCTGCCCCTCCCTGCCCTGGAGACCAGCCTCTGAACCTCCTCATCCCTGCTCCCCAGGCGCATCCCCAGCAGCCCGCTCGGCTGCCTTCCAGCCCCCCATGGCCCGGGGAGACCCCTCCCTGTCCCGAATCCCCCTTCCTGTCCGGCACCCCAGACCTGCCCCATTTCTGTGTCCCTCCCTCCTCCAGCATCCCCACCCACCCTCCCCATGTCCACCTCCAGCCCTCCTGGCTCCACCCATCCCGTTTCCAGCACCCCCACCCGCCGCCATGGCCCAGGCAGACCCCTGTCCACCCCACGTATCCCCTCCCCTCCTCCCGGCTGCCGCGACTCGCTTACAATGATCCTGGCCATCATGGTGTCCTTGCAGCAGCGCGGCGCCAGGGTGTCCTCGCCCCTTTGGAGGGCGGCGAGGCAGGCGAGGGGGATGGCCAAGAGGAACCGCTGCAGGGCGGCTGGGCTCTGCGCCCCAGAGAGAGTCTGTGAGCCTGGGGCCTGCCTGCCCCCCACGGACAGCTGCAGGGCTCAGGTCTCCCAGGAGTGGAGGTGGGAGCTGCTGGTTGTCCAAGCACCCGCACTCCCCCCCAACTGCTGCCTCAGGCTTGTGGGGGCCCAGCTGGTGCATGACAAGAGCCCCCAGCTTGGGGGGTCCAGGTCATGCAGGAGAAGGGGCCCCAGGGGGATCCCCAGGGACAAGCCCCTCCCGGAGGGGAGGGGGACGTTCTGGGAAGGGGCCGGACAATCTCGGGTCCCCCCCGTGTGGAGAAGGTTCCTACCGTGTCCCGGGTGTGGAGCTGCTCTTCGATGTCATAGATGGCCCCTTCCTCCACCCGGGAGTCCACCCGCTCCTGGCAGAGCTCCGCCGAGGCGCAGGGGGGCTCTGTGCGGGAGGGAAGGGACCAGGGTGACTCCAGCGGCCAGCAGGGGTCACGCGCCCCCATGTCAGGGACCCAGGGCAGGTTGGGCCCAACACGCCCCTCGCAGGGACCCATCCCCCTGCCACCCTCACATCTGCCAACGCCCTCAGCAGAGCCCCCACCAGGAACAAGAGAGCCAAGCAGCCCCCCCCCCATCCATTGCCCTGGCTGCGGGGCAGACACTGGGGCTGCCCCCCCGGGGTACTGGGTGAGCCCCTGGGCCCAGCGTGTTCACGGCCCCTCACCTGGGTCTGAGCGGCTGCAGGAGGTGGCCCGGCTGCAGCTGGAGGCCCAGGCGCTGCTGCTGACGGACCTGGACCCACAGCTGCAGGGGCTGGTGCGGGGAGCGACGGGCTGGGGGCTCCCGGAGACTGGCAGGTCCCCGGGGGCCGGGCAGGGCGATGCCCCCTGGTGGTAATGGGGGCTGGGCTCCCGGGGCAGGTGTTTCTCTCCACAGAGGAGGCCCCGGAGCCACCCTACCCGGCTCCCCCGCTGGGCTGGGTCCCGCCTGCCCAGCCGCCTCTGGAGCCAGGTCCGGGGGGGCCTGGCCGGTGGGCGAGTCGCCCCGAGCTGGTGGGATCCAGCTTCCCCGCCCGCGGGGACGGAGAAGCTGCTCCCCACCGGCCCTGGGGCCATCTTCAGGGCTTTCTTGAACCACAGCCGAAAACGTTTGGCCATGCTGGAAATGAGGGGAGCAAAGGGGAGCTTGGGGCGCAGCCTGATGAACGAAATCCAGGGGTTCCAGCTCCCCAGAGCGACTGCCCCCAGCCCCCAAATGGCCCCTTGCTTATCAGTTCGGTCTTGCACAGGCACTGCAAGGACCTGAGGGTATGTCTACACTACCCCGCTAGTTCGAACTAGGAGGGTAATGTAGGCATACCGCACTTGCAAATGAAGCCCGGGATTTGAATTTCCCGGGCTTCATTTGCATAAGCGGGGAGCCGCCATTTTTAAAACCCCGCTCGTTCGAACCCCGTGCAGCGCGGCTACACGGGGCACGAACTAGGTAGTTCGAACTAGGCTTCCTAGTTCAAACTACCGTTACTCCTCATTCCACGAGTCTCCTGCCCATCAACAGCCCCTTCTTGGCCAATCAGGGGAGAATCTAAGGTGTGGGGGGTGGAGCGTTCTCCCCAAAGACACCGGCATAGACTTGTTCCAGCCCCACCTCCCCAGTCCCCACAATGGGGGCTGCATCCCCCACCCCACGGCTCCTGCAAACCACCCCCCGTCCTTCAGCTAGTCTGTTGGGTCCCAAGCTGGGGGAGGCAGCAAGGGAAGGTCACAGAGGAGGCAAGAACAGAGCAGAAATGTGGGGGGATGGAGGAAAAGGGAAACCAACCAGGAGAAAGCCCCAGTGGCGCTAAGGACGCAGCCCAGGTGAGGAATCACCTTCTGGCCCTTGACCGAGGGCTGGGCCTGCCTGGAACCCAGCCGGCCCCGGGCGGGATCCAACCCCTGGGGGCTCTTACCTTCGTCACAAAGGTGTCGGGATGTGGAACTCACAGAACGCGAACGAACCGTGAGGAGGAGACGCACCAGAGCTAAAGCAACCGGGGGTCTCCAAAGTCCCCTGGGCCCGCCCCCCGCTTTTATCAGCCTGAGATGTGGGTCCCTCTGTGAGGTCATCACCTCCCCACCTGCCCTTTGCCTTATATGCTGAGGGCTGCCCAAAGCCCCTGTGAGGTCACCGCCCCCCCCCTCACCCTGCCAGGCAAATGTCCTGCCTCTGGCCACCCCCCTGCGAAGTTTGAGCCATTACTAGGGGTCCCTCCCCCTCCCTAATAGGCTGCTCCCTGCCCTACACTGCAGGCTTCTTGCACGAGAGCTGTTTCACGCCGGAGTTCTTGCGCAAAAGGTCTCGTGCAAGAGTGCCTCCACCCTGCCATGGGCTTTTGCACAAGAGCGTCCATGGCAGTGTGAACGCTCTCTTGTGCAAGAAAGCTCTGATGGTCATTTTAGCCATAAAAGTGTCTTGCTCAAGAAGCCCCTGGTGCCCGTCCACGCTGCCTTCTTGCACAACAGCTCTTGCACAAAGGGGGCTTAGTCATCGTCGGGAGAGGAATAACTCCTGTGCAAGGAGCCCTGTTCTCTGATGCTTTACTGCAAATTTACTTCTGCAAGAACACACGTAGAGTGTAGACGCGCCACAAGTTTTTTCGCAAGAACACGCAAAAACAAGCCATGTGGATGTTTTCTTTTTAGGCAAAAGCCCCTTTTTGCACAAGATCGGTCGGCCTTTTTGCAGAAATAGGGATCTTGTGGGAAAAGGGGGTTTTTTGCACAAAAAGTAAACATCCACACGGCTTGGTTTTGCGCACAAACCCCGAGCACAAAAACGGATCGGCAGAAAATATGCAAATGACATTGCGTGTCATAGAGTCCCTCGTTAGCATATTTGTTGCCAAAAAAACTCGTTGCGTAGACGTAGCCTAGGAGAGAAGCGATCTCAGACACAAAGCCCTTCAGTAAGAGGGCATAGCCCTGGGGCGTGGTAGGAGACGTACGGCAGACATGGGAGGTCACTGTCCTAGCTATTTGGCACGGAGGAGGCCTCAGCTGGAGCACTGTGTCCAGATCTCAGGGCCATGCTTTAGGAGAGAGAGTCCAGAGGGGAACTATGAAAAGGGATTAGGGACGTTAGATATTCACTGAGTAGTCAATTAACCTCATGATTTCTTATCGGTTACTTGACTTTTCGATAGTCCCCAGGGGCCAGCTGTCTCAGTCCTGGCTCGCGCTGGGTGCGGGACCTACCCCCTCTGCGGCTCTGCATTTACAGTGTGTTAGGAGCCAGGCAGGAAGGCAGCCTCGCTCAGTTCCAGTTTGCACCAGGTCCAGAAGCTCAGACCCAGCCCCCAGGCAAGGGCTGCTGCCAGCTTGTGCTGCTGCCTCTGATACAGAGGCAGCAGTACGGAGTGCCAGGAGGGAACTGGTCTAAAAAGCACCTCCCCTTGCGACCTGGCTGCCTGTCATCCCACGCTGCTGCCTGCGTTTTTGGCGAGAGAGAGCCGCCTGTCTTGAGACACCGGTGGGGAGTCGGATTTTCAAAAGGCAGGTCTCTGTCCTTTGTGAGCCTTCCAAAGCGCTTCGGTGGGCGGAGGGGGCAGGAAGGCGGACGACACTCAGGAATTGTAGCACCCAAATCCACGGAGTGTTTCGCCAGCACCTCCTGCAACAGAGCCCAATCCCTGACAGGCTTTTAGGCAAGATAGATCATTTGAAAAAATGACAGACACAGGGTTTTCTGTCACCGCTCTCCCTTTCTTTTATTTCCCTGGGCTAACTGGCTTGTTCCTCTTTGGCTAAGGATGGAAGGGTATGTCTACACTACAATGTTAGTTCGAACTAACGGACGTTAGTTCGAACTAACATTCATAGCCGCTACACTAGCGCTCCGCTAGTTCGAATTTGAATCGAACTAGCGGAGCGCTTAGTTCGAACTAGGAAAACCTCATTTTACGCGGCTTAAGCCTAGTTCGAACTTACTAGTTCTAATTAAGGGGTGTGTAGCCCCTTAATTCGAACGAGTGGGAGGCTAGCCCTCCCCAGGTTTCCCTGGTGGCCACTCTGGCCAACACCAGGGAAACTCTATGCCCCCCTCCCGGCCCCGGACCCCTTAAAGGGGCACGGGCTGGCTACGGTGCCCATGCCAGGTGCAAGCCTGCCAGCACCCAGCCAGCAGACCCTGCACCTGGCACGGCACAGAGCCACCCACCCGATGTCCCTCAGCCCACCCCCTCTTCCCGGGACCAGGCTGGCGGCTCCCGGAAGCTTGCCCGGGACCGCAAGAGGCGGGTACATTCCTGGGCTAGTGCGGACATCGTGGACCTCGTCCACGATCTCCGCACTAGGCACAGGAAAGTGGCCATCTAGGGCAGGAGAGCTGCCAGCCTGGCCACCCAGGAGCAGGTTTGCATGAAAATCAAGGGGGTCCACTGAGACCCCCGACCCTGAGCCCTGAGCTTACAATGGCCGTCCTGGGTCAGACCAAAGGTCCATCTAGCCCAGTAGCCTGTCTGCCGACAGCGGCCAACCCTAGGGACCGTGGAGGGGATGGACCAAAGACAGTGACCAAGCCATTTGTCTCGTGCCATCCCTCTCCAGCCTTGCACAAACTTTGGGCAGGGACACCACTCCTACCCCCTGGCTAAGACTACTCCATGGACCCAACCTCCATGACTTGATCTCACTTCCCTTTCAACTCTGTTCTAGTTGTAGCCTTCACAGCCTCCTGCAGCAAGGAGTTCCACCGGTTAACTATTTGCTTTGTCAAGAAGAACAACTTTCTCTTACTAGTTTCAAGCCTGCTACCCAGTCCTTTCCTTTGGTGTCCTCTAGTCCTTCTTTATGGGAACTCAGGAAGAACTTTTCTGAATGCACCCTCTCCACCCAACCCCTGCTTTTAGAGACCTCTAGCCTGTCCCCCCTCCGTCTCCTCTTTTCTAAGCTGAACAGTCCCAGTCTCTGTAGCCTCTCTTCATCTGGGACCTGTTCCCAACCCCTGATCATGTTAGTTGCCCTCCCCTCTCCCAGCCTTAATCTTCCCCTCTCCCACCTCCTTTTCCCAGTCTCCCCCAGTTTTGTTCAATAAAGACAGAGTCAATGTTGGAAGAAACGTTATCTTTATTTTGTACATCAATAAGAAGGGGGGCTAGGGAAGGGTAAGTGGAAGGAGGTGAGGGAGGAATGGGGTACGAGCCCCCGATGGGGAGGACTGGGCTGGCTCTGCAGGCTTCTGGGGGTGGAAGCTCTCCTGCAGCCCCCCGATTACCCCCCCCCCCGGATGGCAGCCTGCGGCAAGTGCAGCCGGGCTGATGGCCGAGTGGTGTCATGTGCCCAGTGTGGGTACTCCGGGCACTCCAAGCCAGGACTGGTTTTCAAGCGGGGCACCCCTTAGAACTGTCTGTCCGGGGTGGGGGTCGGGACCCTTTAAGCGCAGCCCTCGGCTAGCCTGAGACTGCATCTCCACGCTCTAAGTCCTCCTCTGATGCCCTGCTGGCACTGCTTCCGGCCATCCTTAAGCCCTGTTCAGAGTCCACTCAATGTGGACTTGCTAGTTCGAATTAGCAAAACTAGTTTTTAGTTCTAGACGCGTTAGTTCGAATTAGCTTAGTTCGAACTAGCGCTGTAGTGTAGACATACCCGAAGAGAGGAGCCAGCAGGGGTAGAATGAATTGTGTACCAGGTCCTGGAAACAAGAGCATCTCCTCCAGATCACCCATCCACACCTGAACTGTTTAAAAGCTTGGCTGCCAAGAAAGACACCTTAGCTCAGCAAATGCCAAGCCAGGCACCTGTGTTTGGACACGAGGGGTGCACAGGGATGTGAGAACCAGGAAGGCTGATCTGTGAATTCACCCCCAACCGTCCCAGTACAAGACAGACGCTTGCGCCAACCAGCAGGGGTCACTGCTCCTCCGGTTTGGCTTGGACAAAGGTGCCCATCTGTTTGGTGTTCGCGTCTCGGAGCTGCGCCAGCTGCCTCTGGCCACGGCGGAGCAGATACTCGATGTGCATCACGTCGGCCCGGGGGATGCTGGCGTTCTTCCGGAACTCAGCCTGGATGCGAGGCAGGAATCCCGGCTTCTCCCGGCCGGTGCGCAGGAACTGCCTCTACAGGCTCAGGACGTGCTTCTGCAGCTTGCTATGCCGGGCCATGGTGCGCCTGGGGAGCCCTCCCAGGCCACGGGGGGGCCAGCGCCACGAGGCAGGGGCTGGAAGTGAACAGAGGCGGAGATGTTAGAGCAGCATCTCATTCCCAGACGCGCCTGTGCAGGCATTTCCATGCACTTTTCACCCCCACCTGCTAGGGTTACCAGATGGTTTAAAAAAAATACCGAACAGGAGGGGCCGGGGGGGGGGGAGGAGGGACTGGCTGGAAGAGAGAGGGTGGGGGGGAACCGGCCGCCGGGAAGCAGGGCTGGCTGGGAGGGGGCTGGAGGGAGCGGGGCTGGCCGGGGGGCAACCAGCCGTCGGGAAGCGGGTCTAGTTGGGTTGAGGACCAAGAGGTGGGGGAACCGGCCGGCAGCGCTGCAGAGATGTACCAGAGCCTGGGTCGGATTCATCTTTGGTGGGCCCTGGCTCCTAGACCATAGACACACTCCCCCCCCCACCCCCCCGGAGGCCCTAGGGAAAATGGCACCCCGGCCCTGTGGACATGGTGCCCTCTCTGTTTCCCTTGGCCCCGTAGGCACTAAGCTCCACTCCTGCCGCCCAACTCCTACAAGGCCCGACGGATTTCTCTGTGGCCCCCGACCCAAAAAAGGATCCCCCCAGCCCTGTGTTAGGGGATACGAGGGAGTCTGGCTGGGACGTAAGTGCAAATAACTCTGCTCTTAGCAGCTCTGAACCGATGGGCTCTGCCCTGTGCCCCAACCAAGAACCCTAACATAAGAACGGCAGTACTGGGTAGCCTGTCTGCTGACAGTGGCCAGCACCAGGTGCCCCAAAGAGGGTTGACCAAAGACAATGATCAAGCGATTTGTCTCCTGCCATCCTTCTCCAGCCTTCCACAAACAGAGGCCAGGGACACTATTTCTATCTCCTGGCTAATGGCCTTTTATGGACCTAACCTCCGTGAAATTATCTAGCTTCTCTTTAAATCCTGTTATAGTCCTAGCCTTCACAGTCTCCTCTGGCAAGGAGTTCCACAGGTTGACTACACCCTGTGTGAAGAAGAACTTTCTTTTATTAGTTTTAAACCTGCTACCCGTTAACTTCATTTGGTGTCCTCTAGTTCTTCTATTATGGGAACTAATAAATCACTTTTCTTTATTCACCCTCTCCACACCACTCATGTTTTTATAGACCTCTATCATATCCCCCCTCAGTCTCCTCTTTTCTAAACTGAAAAGTCCCATCGCTTTAACCTCTCTTCATATGGGACCCGTTTCAAACCCCTAATCATGTTAGTTGCCCTTTTCTGAACCCTTTCCAAGGCCAAAATATCTTTTTTGAGGTGAGGAGACCACAGCTGTACACAGTATTCAAGATGTGGGCGTACCATAGTTTTATACAGGTGCACCCTGAGTTACCAAACCACATGACACTGCCCATTAAAAACCCACCAGGACTTACCCAGCGTTTATATGCAGAGGTCCCGCACCAGCAGCAATCTGCACTGGACAGGAAACCATCCGCCCAGCACGCGCGGGAAATCACAGGAACCCAGCCTGGACGGTCCGATGCCCCAGCCCTGACAGAAGAAAATCAAGGTGTGCTTGAAGTGCCACGCCCACCATCCCTTGGTCCTCTGGGGCATTCGGCACATCCTGCTGGGTGAAAGGGCCGGTCACAGCTCCAGGGTCTGTCACACTTCAGGGCCTTTGGCAGCTGCTATTCACCGGGGTCAGGCAGATAATCGCCCCGAGCTTTCCCAGCACTTTTCAGCATCAGCTCTCAAAGGGGGGCAGCATGACCCCCATGGGAGCAGCGGAATGTCAAAGAAGGAATGGGGCGGGGCAGGGGAGGCAGCCAATGGCTTCTCCTAATGCAGTGGTCCCCAACCATTTGAGGTTGCCGGGCGCCAAGGGGCGTGGCTGTTTGCCCGCAGGGCGCCCTGGAGCGGAGCCCCCCATTGCGCACCCGGGGGCGGGGCCCCCCCATAGACACATTCCCAGGGCCGCCCCCCCCCCAAGTACCGCATGCCCAGGGCCGGGCCTCCCACCAAGCGCCGCGCGCCCGGGACCGGCGCTCTCCCCCCAAGCACCGCGTGCCCGGGGCCGGCACACCCTGCAAGCGCCACCCGCCCGGGGCCGGCACTAGCGCTGGCACTCTCCCCCCCCCAAGCACCGCGCGCCCGGGGCCGGCGCTCTCCAAGCGCTGTGCGCCCAGGACTGGCGCACCCTGCAAGTGCCGCACGCCCGGAGCCTGCGCTCCCCCCATGCGCCACATGGCCATAGCGCGGGCAGCCAATCTGCGGCGCCCCCGGGGCCGGCGCTCACCGTGCACCATGCGCCCGGGGCCAGCTCCGGCACCGCACATGCGCCACGTGCCTGGGGCCAGGCCAGCCCTGAGCAATTGGCGGGCGCATACAAATGCGGGCACCGTGTTGGGGACCACTGTCCTAATGTTAGCAGTGGGGACACCAAGTTCGGAAGTGAATGGTTAACCAGTAAGCCGGTTATGGTTAACCAGAGGGGGCTGGAGCAGCCCTCCACCAGCCATAGTCAGAGGGCACTCTGGCACGCCACGGGTAGGGTTGCTCAGCAGTCACAGCAGTGTGCCACGGGGGTAGGTGTTGGGGCTGCTCCAAGTCCATCTTTAACACGTTCTACGTGTCCCATTTAATCGGTTAACTGGTTCAACATATTGTTTAACTGGTTTTAGCTAATTAAATGAGATTTTACATCCCTGGCACCAAGGTGGCTAAAAGTAGGGTTGAACTGGGACTAGAAATTCCAGGATTTTGACTTTTTTTTCTGATCTCACACAGTTCTGCAAATAAATTCACATTTTGTTTAGATTTTAACTATTTTTAAATGTATTACGGTGAATTACGGAAGATAAACTTTAAAGAGACCAAACAAAGAGTCATTTCAGGAATGGAAAACTACATTTTAATGTTCTGAAATGGTGGAGTTTTCCCCTTCCAAACAAAAGGTCACTAAAATCAACGTTTTCCAATGGAAAAACATCCCCTCAGAAAACTTCCTTCCAGCTCTAGTTAAAACGGCCGTATTTTGAAGTGTATAATCAACCTCTGGAACTCACTGCAAAAGGATATTAATGATGGTGAAGGAAAGGGGAGGGAATCATAGAATCATAGAGCTGGAAGAGACCTCAGAAGGTCATCAAATCCAGCCCCCTGCTCTAGGCAGGACCAATCCCAACTAAATCAACCCGGCCAGGGCTTTGTCAAGCTGAGACTTAAACACCCGCTGTGTACAGCCTGTCTGATCCCTTCTGGGGAAGCATGGGTGGGAAGAAAGAATTAGACAGGGTTAGACAAACCCGTAGGTCTTGGTTGACTTCGTCCTGCTTCAGGGCAGGGTGCTAAACTTGGGGACTACTCTAGTCAGACCAACATTTCAATCAATCTTGTCAAGAAACAGGCAAAAAAAAAAACCCAACCCAAACCAGGGAGAAACACGTTCCTTGGTTTGTAAACACAGACACAGAGAACAGCTCCTTCCGCTGGGGGGGTGGGAATAAAGAAAATAATCCCTCGCCCCCTCCCCTTCCTATTTGGTCCTAAAGGATGAAGATTTGTGCAGGCTGCGGGGGCAGGACTGATATTCAGGGAATGGGGAGCATGGGGGAGAAGGGGGCAGCTTGCTTACAATCCAGGGGCAACCCCGTGTCTCGGGGCTGGCCCAGCAGAGGCAGGATTTCTGCAGCGCAGGGGGACACGAGGTGAAACAAGCAGCGACTCGGCCGATTGGGGCTTGTTATTGTAGGGTCGCATTGAAGCAGACACTGGCACCAGCGTCGCCTCCAAGAGCGAGGGGAGCGCGCGGCCTGGTAATCCCGGACGGACCCGGACCTGGACCCCCCTGCGCTGGGGGGCCAGGAATCACTGCCCCCCGCCCCTCACCTCCGCCTCCTGCCTGCTCGCAGCTCCCGGGCCCGCGGCAGCAGCTGTGCCAGCCGGCTCCGAATGTTGAAACACCAGCAACATTAGCCCTCGCTTCCCATTGGCTGGAGGGCCCCAGGGGCGGGCGCAGGAAAGGGGAAGCTCCGCCCTTCGAGGGCCACGTGGGCCGGCAGTGGAAGTTGCAAGTCAGCTGGAGGAGAGAGGGGCCCGGCCCGGCCTGTGCACGTGGCTTTCACCGCAGCGCTCACCTGCCCTCACGCCCCACGCTCCTGCTTTTCCCTCCCTGCGTTGTTCGACCCAACCCTCACCCAGGCATCCACCCAGTTCACCCCGATTCTCACCCCTTTTTAAACTTGTTCCTAAGAAACCCCGATCGGTTCCTGGGAAATTCCCAACAACTCTTATCAGTGGTGCCTGTTACATACCAGCTGGGTTTTCCCTTTGATATTTACATACCCCCTGCCTCCTTTTTTCGCCCCTCCCATTTTTTCCTCCCCTGTTCATTTTGGTTCTGGACATACAACACTCCAGTCGTCTGAAGAAGTGGGCTATGCCCAGGAAAGCTCATGATCCCATTGACACGGTTTGTTAATCTTTAAGGTGACTGACTATATGTTGTGTTTTAAGTTTTTCCTGTTACAGACTCACTCAGCTACCCCTCTGAAACTCGTGGGCTCTGTCTACACTGCAGGCTTCTTGCACAAGAACTGTTTTGCAGAAGAGTTCTTGTGCAAAAGGTCTTCCATACGAGCGCGTCCACACTGCCATGTGCTTTTGCAGAAGAGATGTGCTTTTGCACAAGAGCATCCATGGCAGTGTCGACACTCTCTTGCACAAGAAAGCTCTGATGGCCATTTTAGCCGTAGGGGTTTTTTGCGCAAGAAATTCATGTTGCCTGTCTACACTGCCGCCTTCTGGAAGAGCTCTTGTGCAAGAGGGCTTATTCCTCGTGGGGAGAGGAATAACTCTTCCGGAAGAAGCCCTGTTTGCTGATGCTGTACTGTAATACTTGTGCAAAAACACGCACGCAGTGTAGACACTCTGCAAGTTTTTGCGCAAGAACAGCTGTTCTTGTGCAAAAAGCCTGCAGTGTAGACATAGCCTTAGAGGGGCAACCCCAACAGTCATTACTAACAAGGAGTCCTGTGGCACCTTGAAGATTTATTTGGGCATCAGCTGTTGCGGAGGAAAAGCAGGTCCAAGTGTTTTTTACCCCTGGAAGCGGATGCCCAAATACACGTGTTAGTCTTTAAGGTGCCCCAGGGTGCCTCTGTTTAAACAAGTGGAAGAGAAGGGCCTGTGTGCACCTCATAGGATGCCAGGCTAGACTGAAGATCACAATGGCCCTCTCTGGCCTGGAAGTTAATGAATGGTTACATCTGGCCAGGCTGCCTCTCTTTATGCTTGCATTAACTAACGGGGTTATTTGCAGGTGTTGTACTCAGTCCAGCTGTGTCGGAGCGCCTGCTGCTGGAGGAGAACGCAAAAGTTCTGTTACCTGGTTTGTAAGTCTGGAGCCTTCTCTACTGCATGAGGTACAAGCCACCTGGCTCTTCGCTAAAGTTGCAGAGCCGAGTCACTATCGCTGGATGTGGTCTCCGTGCCCAGAGTCCCCAGAGACCACAAACCAGATAAGATTTGAAATCGCCCAAGCAGATTTTTTGCGTAACAACATGCAATAATAGTTGCCAGCGAACAGACTCAGCGCTGCGCCGCTACACTTTATGGAAGCCGTGGCAATGTCCTAACACCCACTGAGCACCATCCAGTGCCCCCACACAGTCAGCTGGTGAACACCATTTGAGGTGAACTTTTATACATTCCTGATGTATCAGGTTGCTACCCCCTGTTACCTGGTTACCGTCCCTTACCTTGCAGAAGGAGGCTTACTTCCTAGTCTTCATACTGTCAACTTACTATCTGTTATGCTGTCAACTTTGACCTGGTCCTGAACATAGGTCGGTATGTACTTTATTTGTGGGAGGTAAATGGTACCAAGATGTTCCTTAGGACAATCCACGGAACTACAGACCGGTCAGCCTTACCTCACTCCCCGGAAAAATCATGGAGGGGATCCTCAAGGAATCCATTTTGAAGCACTTAGAATAAGGAAAGGGATCAGGAGCAGTCAGCATGGATTCACCAAGGGCAAGTCATGCTTGACGAACCTGATTGCTTTCTATGACGAGGTAACTGGCTCTGTGGACATGGGGAATTCAGTGGATGTGATATACCTGGACTTATTCTTGCCAGCAAGTTAAGGAAGTATGGATTGGATTAATGGACTGTAAGATGGATAGAAATCGGGCTAGACTGTTGGGCTCAATGGGTAGTGATCAACAGCTCGATGTCGGACTGGCGGTCAGTTTCAAGCAGAGTACCTCAAAGACCGGTTCTACGGTCCGTTTTGTTCAACATCTTTATTAATGACTGGATGAGGGGATGGATTGCACCCTCAGCAAGTTTGCCTATGTCACTAAGCTAGGGGGAAAGGTAGATACATTGGACGGTAGGGTATATGGTGCAGAGTGTCCAAGACATATTGGAGGATTGGGCCAAAAGAAATCTGATGAGGTTCAACAAGGACAAGTGCAGAGTCCTGCACTTGAATGGAAGAATCCCAAGAATTGTTATAGGCTGGGACCGACTGGCTAAGTAGCAGTTCTGCAGAAAAGGACCTGGGGGTTACAGTGGATGAGAAGCTGGAGATGAGTCAACAGTGTGCCCTTGTAGCCAAGAAGGCTAATGGCATATTAGGGTGCATTAGGAGGAACATTGCCAGCAGATCTAGGGAAGTGATTATTCCCCTTTATTGGGATGTGGTGAGGCCACGTCTGGAGTATTGTGTCCAGTTCTGGGCCCCCCACTACAGGAAGGATGTGGACGCATTGGAGAGGGTCCAGTGGAGGGCAACAAAAATTATTAGGAGGCTGGAGCACATGACTTAGGAGAGGCTGAGGGAGTTGGGCTTGTTTAGTCTGCAGAAGAATGACGGGGGATTTGATAGCAGCCTTTAACTATCTGAAGGGAGGTTCCAAAGAGGATGGAGAGAGGCTGTTCACAGTGGTGATGATGGCAGAACGAGGAGTGATGGTCTCAAGGTGCAGTGGGGGAGGTGTAGGTTGGATATTAGGAAAAACTCTTTCCCTAAGAGAATGGGGAAGCACTGGAATGGGCTAACTAGGGAGATGGTGGAATCTCCATCCCTAGAGGTTTTTAAGTCCTGATTTGACACAGACCTGGTTGGGATGATTGAGTTGGGATTGGTCCTGCTTTTGGGCAGGGGGCTGCACTCGATGACTCCTGAGGTCTCTTCCAGCCCTGGGATTCTATGATTCTAAGGCAAGGGACTTCTTTTATTTGAGAGCCCCAATTCCTTCAACAGCAGTATAGGTCTAATCCATGGAGCTCCTGAAGAGCAGCTCTGCATCCCTTTCTATGGCAGCCCAACTGTCCTTGGAACTGGTCAGACCAGTGTGACATCCCCCTGTGTAGGCATAATGAGCTAACGTGTCCTTCACTCCCATGCACCAACTTTGCCACTTATCAACTATGTTTTTAATTTGTTCGAAGGGAAAGCTGAATGAAGCCAAAATTAATGAGTGTTTTAACTTGTAACAAAATACAGGACTGTGTAGCACTTTAAAGACTAACAAGATGATTTATTAGATGATGAGCTTTCGTGGGCCAGACCCACTTCCTCAGATCCACTATTTGATCTGAGGAAGTGGGTCTGGCCCACGAAAGCTCATCATCTAATAAACCATCTTGTTAGTCTTTAAAGTGCTACATAGTCCTGGATTTCGTTTCAGCTACACCAGACTAACACGGCTACATTTCTATCACTGTTCTAACTTGTGTTTCTGTTCCCAGGAAATGTTGAAACGGTAGATTCCTAGGGACTGTCAAGTAGAAAGATTGACCCAAATTAGTTACTTGTTTACTTTCTTTGGCTCCACTGGAATCTTACAACAGGGATTAACTAGCTCCATTCATATCTATAATTAACACAAACAAAATCTATGTTTAGTGACAGGTAAGGTTTCCTGAGCACATGTCTAACAATCCAGACATTTAAAATCAGAAGTTAGTGGAAGGAGGCTGAAAAAGGTGAGGCTTTCGAGAGAAAAATTGCCCGAGAAAGGGTTATTTTGAACTCCAATTTACTCTGTATCAACCCATTTTTCCATTAAACCAACCTAAAGTACTATAAATAGGACTCAAAGTTTATGTCCTATGTTTTAGTTTTTGTCATAAACACCACAAGAAAAAAATATAAAGCAAATGGGAAAAAAGGGAGGATGCGAGTTATGAAAAAGCAAACAGTTGATAGGAGAAGCTAAAATTGGGGGGAAAAATCTATAACCAGTAACATAAAGGATAATTAGGAAATGTTTAAATATATCGGGAACAAAAGAAATCAGAGGAATGGTAAAGATCCATTACTGTATAAGGCTGGTCAAATTGCCAATCATGATGAAAAAAAGAAACTTCAGCAACCTGCTTGGAATTTAATGCGTTGAACTACACACAAGCCATAAAGATTGGATGTCTTTCTAAAACAAATTGTCAAAGTCAGACAGGACTCACAGATTTGGCAGACTGCTCTGTTTATTTCAGCAAAGCTTTGCTAAAATGCATGGAGAAAATGTGAGTACCATACAAGGTTCAAACCCCTTGATTTTATACAGTCAAAAGGCCAAGTTAACAAGATCAAAGGGTGTGGCAAAACTTCACATTATTAGTGTGGTTAAGTATCTTCATTTCAATATTAAGCACACAGCAATCTCCTGGCTATATCTCCCTGATTATCTGGAATTGTTTCCTGTCTAACACTTAATGTTCCTTTTCCTGTTAAACTCAGGCCCAAATTGGCTAGCACCTTGATCTGCATACCTACAATCAACATTAACATACTTTTCTTCTTTCTCTTAAAAAGACAAACAGAATTCCTTCAACTTATTCAGTTATTACAGCACAATTCATCTTTTTCTTACAGTATAATTCTTTCTACTTTCACAATCCCTCCTTTTGGTCAAGCTTCGCCTATGACCAACAATTACTGGGTTCCTTGCATTAACCGTTCTTTGTCTCTCTGTTCATCAGTGATATTTAAAATCATCAGATTAGCACTCTGGTGAGGGGACATGTCTGTGACATGTCTTGCACAGTTTTGGATACAACAGGAGATTAACTGAAAACATACAAAAATTATTAAGATCCCAAATAGGATAGTCAGGGCTTCCTGAAACAACCAGTTTCCTATGCCAGAGAAATTGGACAAGTTACTTAGCCATTTTCACAGGGAACTTGGCTCTTTGTTGGAAAGGTATGTAATCTTTTCTAAGTAGCTAGCGCGATCTATTATATCATTGGTGTTGTCTGGTATATATACACAACATTCTTTGCCAATGAGAGCACAGGTCCCTCCTTTTGCTGCCAGCACTATATCCAATGCCTGACGGTTTTGGAGGACCTCTTGTCTGATCGCTCCCGTTTCTTTGGCCAGGGCCCTTAAACTTTCTCCAGTTTCATTTGCCATGATTTCAACTACTGCTTGTAACCTCAGAAGCCTTTTTGCATGATGTATTACTCCCCCAAGTGGGATAAAGGAACCACCAATAGCCTCTTCCCAAGTTAAAGGGCTTATGTGATTCACATACCATTGGGCATCTGACAAGTCCCTTCTTTTTCGCCTAAAATTACAGAGGCGTTCTCGTGGGAAGGACTCTAACACTCAGAATTGTGGGAAGAGTTGGTCGGGATAACAGATACCTGACCAGTTAACTGGTAATGTGGTATAGGCCTTTGTCCCACAGACCCAATGATGCCCTATCAAAGCCGGGAAGGGTCGGTTGCACCCCTTTGCCATATAGATGTCTACAAAGGAGGAGTAATATCCCCCGAAGGGCACACGGTGATTCTCCTTATGGGGAGTGGTGTTATTTGCATGGCATTAAAGATTGTACTGATGTTACAATATGCTGGAGACAACTGCTCCTCCCCAGATTCAGCCCCGTCCCATTACACACCAAACACCAGTGACCTTTTTCCTCCTCCACACTTATCCGTTTAGATACATTTATTCCCACAATTATTCCCACTGCTTCCCAAGTGTCATTACTGTTCCATGTCTTGTTAAACGGGTGAGGCCTGGGGAATTAAGTGGAATTGCCAAGACAGGAACCAGCTTGTGAGTGGGATGGAATGTGGCTGCAGACCCAGCAATTAGAGATATTAAGGGACTGAGCGATCCATACTTGCTGGTGGATAAAAGAATTGTCATTGTCATTGTGGATTCCCCAGATTTTAAGACACCAGTGGCCGAGGAACAGGCCCCACCAGAGGCACATGTTGGAGGCAAGACCCTTTTTGGTTCTGACAACCTCAGCTGAGGGAACCGCAGTCACGGTTTTATGTCCACCAGGCAGCAGGCGCTAGGCTCACTGCTGCTTCTTCTTGGGCCTTGCTTTTGGTTGTCGTCTGCTTCAGGCAATCCTTACGCGAACGTAGGTTGTAAGGTATTGCAGGCTGTTCCTCTACGTCTTCTTCTGGAGTCAAAATTGACTCTGCGTGGTCCTGAGGCGATGACTGGTCTGCTGGGGGTGGTGCCTTCTTACACTGAGAAGCATGTATCCATGCTGCTATGCCGGATAGCTTAACAGCCGTCTGGGTAGTGAGCAGCACCTGATGCAGGCCCTTCCACCGGGGTTCCATGGCGTGTTTTCGTTGGTGGTGTCGTATGTAGACCCAATCACCTGTCTCGAGAGTGTGGCAGGCGTCAGAGGTGGGTTCGGTTGGCCAGGCGGCTCGAACCTGTGAATGGAAGTGACTTACAGCTTGCATTAGTCCCTTGCAGTACTGAAGGAGTATACTGTGAGTCAAGTTCAAGTCTGAGACTGGAGTAATGGTAGCCATTGTTCGCATAGGGCGCCCCATAACAATTTCAAAAGGACTTAATTTATGTCTCTGGGATGGGGTGGATCGAATTTCCATAAGGGCCAATGGTAAGGCCGCTGGCCAGCTTAACCCTGTAGAGTCACAAATTTTTGCAAGCTTATTTTTTAGCATGCCATTTCGTCTTTCAACTGCACCTGCGCTCTGTGGGTGGTAGGGACAGTGCAGCAGGTGTGTGACATGTAATACACGATCCAGGTGCTGAACAAGTTGTCCAGTAAAATGTGTACCCCGGTCACTGGACAAAGTGGCAGGAATTCCTTTGGCAGGCATAATATGATTTAACAAACATTTGGCAACAGACAGTGAATCAGCTTTGCGACAAGGAAAGGCTTCAATCCAGCCCGAAAATAAGCATACCATAACCAGAATGAATTCATAGCGTTGACACTTAGGCATTTGTACAAAATCAAGCTGCCAATGCAAGAATGGTGCTTGGGGCAGGCCTCGGAACCCTTGAGCTACCTTTACAGGTTTGCCAACATTGTAGCTTTGGCAAGTGGTACAGGTGGCACAGTGGCGAGCTGCAAAAGAGCTGAAATGGGGGACCCACCATCCTGCCTTAGTTACAGCAGAGATCATACCCTCCTTTCCGACATGCGAAACGCCATGTAGCAGGGCGGCCAAAGCTGTGTAGAGTGAAAAGGGGGCCACAAAGGCACCAATAAGGGGGCGCCAAAGGGAATCAGGGTGTAGAGAGCAACCCTGGGCGACCCAGGAGTCTTTTTCTGTTTCTGAGGCAGAGTCTTGGAGCAGGGTGACTTTAGAAAGGGACTGCGGTGGTACAGAAACAGAAAGGGAACCGAGAAACGCACCTGGGGAAGGTTTTATGGCAGCATTACCCTTAGCAACATCAGTATCTGCTGTGGAGTGACCAGGGCACTTAACAATAGCTAA
Source organism: Pelodiscus sinensis (assembly GCF_052426305.1). NCBI lineage: Eukaryota > Metazoa > Chordata > Testudines > Trionychidae > Pelodiscus > Pelodiscus sinensis. The sequence goes on along the minus strand of NC_143069.1, from coordinate 14,605,643 downwards.
TGCAGATGGGAGTGCATACAGGAGAGCAGCAATGTAGGGGCCATTCTTGATAGGGGTACCAGCAGAGGTAAGGAAACCCCGAGCTTGCCAGAGGGTGCCAAAGTCATGTACAACCCCAAAAGCATATCGAGAATCAGTATAAATGCTGGCGGAGCGTCCCTCAGCCAGAAAGCAAGCGCGGGTTAGGGCAACTAGTTCAGCAACTTGTGCTGAAGTCACAGAAGGTAAAGGCACAGCTTCTAGGGTTTCAGAGAGTGATACCACAGTGTATCCTGCAAGGAGACGACCTTGGCTATCTCTAAAGCAGGAACCGTCAGTGAATAACACAAGGTCGGAGTTAGAGACAGGGACATCAGAAAGGTCGGGGCGCGGGACGGTGACACCAGAGACAGTTGCAAGGCAGTCGTGGGGTTCACCATCATTAGATAGAGGAAGGAGAGTGGCAGGGTTCAGTTGAGAACAGCGCTTTATGGTGATATGTGAAGCCGAAAGCAGTAAAAGTTCGTACCTAGTGAGGCGGGCAGAGGAAAGGTGAGCTGTATTACATTGTAGCAGGAGAGTTTCTACAGAGTGAGGGACCATGAGAGAAACAGGAGAGCAGAGGACAAGGGACTCAGACATTTCAATTAGGCGTGCCGCGGCAGCCACAGCACGCAGACAGGGGGGTAGACCTTGGGCAACAGGATCCAAGGTGGCAGAGAAATAAGCTGCTGGACGATTTTTGCCACCATGCTCCTGAGTAAGAACCCCAAGTGCACAACCAGATTGCTCGTGACAGAAAAGGGTAAAGGCTTACAGTAGTCAGGTAACCCTAAGGTGGCTGGGGGGGCAGTGAGAAGCACTAAAGAGTCAGTTTCTGAGGCAGATAATGAAGGGGAACAGAGGAGTAGATCATTTATACATTGGACCAATGTGGACCCAGAGGGGAAGACCAGGTCAACAAGGTCTTTGGCTAATGCTTGGGAAAAGTAAGACGGGCTTTCTGTGTACCCCTTGGGAAGCATACTGCTGCTCCTTGTAAGAAAAGGCAAAAAGATACTGGGACTTAGGGTGAACCGGGACAGAAAAGAAAGCAGAACACAGATCAACATCAGTAAAATGAGTTGCATCTGGCAGGATAGAAGCCAGATTAGTTGCTGGGTTAGGGATTACAGGAAAGGTGGGTACAACAATGCAGTTAATAGCTTGAAGATCCTGAACAAACCACCATGATTTACCATCAGCTTTTCGAACTGGGAGGAGGATAGGGGTGTTACAGGGGCTGGAACAGGGGACAATAATGCCTTGTTCCCACAGGGTGGATATGACCGGAGCTGAAACCTCTAAATCCCAAAAACCCGGTGCCACAACCCCTTCTCCGACCTTATCCCCATTCTTGGTACCCTCCCCGTTCCCAGTACTGTCTGCCCTGCCCTGAATAATGCTGTATTTGCAGAGCTATCAACTTTTGTGAGGACTGCTTCTCTTTCCTTTTAGAGTGCAGTGGCAATGCTCTGCCACTGCTTGCAATTTGTCCATGGTCTTGGCCTCCCATCCAACACTTATTTGCTTTAACATACTGCTAATAGCAGATAAGAGGCTATTAACAAACGCATGCGCCAGGGCGCCCTGTCCATTTTTACCTGGTTGCTGTACCCCAAAAAACCCCCCAAAAAAACCAAACAAACAAAAAAACCATCAGTCAGTCTGTGTGATAGTTGCCCGGGTTTTTTTTTTTTTTCTTTGTTGCTGTTTACGGGGTTATAAGTAGCTTACACAGTTGCAGGAGGTCTGCTTCAGAGGGTTCATAGGCATTGCACACTAGCAAAATTTCTCTGCAAATTTGGTAGGGTTTTCCTGGGGCTTTGGAAAACCTTTTAAAATCGAGTGGAGCTCCGTGTGGGCCAAGGGTTTATAGCTTCAAGTAGGACCGGTCTGAGTCTTCTTGGAGGACGGGGTAAAGGGAAGCGCTCGATCTGGTGGTGGGAGAGGAGGTTTCCAATAAAGCTTTTTCTTATAATTAGAATTTTTAAGGGAGGCGAGCTTCGATTCAGTTCATTTAAGATTTGCCTCGTCCCACCACTGCATGAAGCAATCTACCTCTCCTCTAGCCAATTTAGTTTTTGGGAAGGCCAAGTTTGTCTTTTAAGACGTCCACTTGGTCTTTGTTCCAAGATCCTAACAGTGGCCACTGAGTTTTGGGATCCCCCCAGAGTCAATCTAGATCATTTTTCCAGAAATTTACAGGAGTCCGGACCCTTTCTAAAATATATAAACTGAGCCAGGGTCCCTTTAGGGAACTATCCCTGCTTAGACGTCTAGTTACCCATACAGGAGGACTTCATACACCAATTACACAAGGAGGAAATTCGGGTTCGTCAGAGCGGTGCCCAGTGCAACACACAAAAGAAGCCCACAGGCTACTGCCTCAATCGCCCTTGCGTTCACTCCAAGGATTTTATCCAAGGTGCGGTGCGGCTGCGATTGTGCAGATTCCAGTCACACAGACCGCGGGGACAGGAGCCCCTTGGTCGGCCAGTCCCTGGACAGGGATGGCTCCCAGACTCACTCACACCACAGGGAAGACGGATAGACACAGAGACAAGACAGTCCTCAGTCCGGACAAAATAATTACCTGACCAGAGTCCTGATGTTAGATCCCGGGATCCCTACCAGAACAGAGCAGGAACCAACAGGTTCGATGGCGTAGACTTCGCTGTGGTTGTGCACCTTTCCGTTCTGGTGGAGGACCGCTCGGGCCAAATGCCCAGGTGCCGGCTACCACGGTCATCCTGCAAAACAGTCAGGGATCACACAGCCTCAGCGAAGACGGTTGCCATCTCAGTGGGACCTCCAAATTGTCAAAGTCAGACAGGACTCACAGATTTGGCAGACTGCTCTGTTTATTTCAGCAAAGCTTTGCTAAAATGCATGGAGAAAATGTGAGTACCATACAAGGTTCAAACCCCTTGATTTTATACAGTCAAAAGGCCAAGTTAACAAGATCAAAGGGTGTGGCAAAACTTCACATTATTAGTGTGGTTAAGTATCTTCATTTCAATATTAAGCACACAGCAATCTCCTGGCTATATCTCCCTGATTATCTGGAATTGTTTCCTGTCTAACACTTAATGTTCCTTTTCCTGTTAAACTCAGGCCCAAATTGGCTAGCACCTTGATCTGCATACCTACAATCAACATTAACATACTTTTCTTCTTCCTCTTAAAAAGACAAACAGAATTCCTTCAACTTATTCAGTTATTACAGCACAATTCATCTTTTTCTTACAGTATAATTCTTTCTACTTTCACAACTTTGACCACCAGGGTCTGAAGCCCCACAGACAGGGGCCACGGATGGGGAGGGGGAGAGGCAAAGGGGGCAGTTGTCTCGGGAGCTGATGATTTAAAAGGGTCCAGGCCTCTGGGTCACTGTATCGACTATTATGGCAGCCGCCACTGCCAGAGACCCGGGCAAATGAAATCAGTCCTAGAGCTCTGTCTGGTGCAAGGTGGGTGGCGCTAAGGCCTGATTGGCCCTCGCCTTGCCCCTCCTACCTTTAGCTTTGCCCCTTTGAGGGGGTCTAGAGCCTTGCCCCTTTGAGGGGGTCTTGAGCCGACCCCCTCCCATACATTACCCAGGGCCCGACAACGTCTGTCACCAGCCCCGTTGACATGAATGTGCCCCAAATCCCTCAGACCCAGTACAGTCCCCCCTCCTTCCCCCCCCGGATCCTTAATTCTTCTCTTGTCATCTGATTGCTTCAAGCATTGTTACAGGCTGGGGACCGACTGGCTAAGCAGCAGTTCAGCAGAAAAGGACCTGGGGATTCCAGTGGATGAGAAGCCGGAGATGAGTCAACAGGGTGGCCTTGTAGCCAAGAAGGCTAATGGCATATTAGGGGGCATTAGGAGGAGCATTGCCTGCAGATCCAGAGAAGTGATTATTCCCCTTTATTCGGCTCTGGTGAGGCCACATCTGGAGTATTGTGTCCAGTTCTGGGCCCCCAACTACAGGAAGGATGGGGACGCATTGGAGGAGGTCCAGGGGAGCTTGACCAAAATGATTCGGGGTATGGAGCACATGACCTATGAGGAGAAACTGGGGGATTTGGGTTTGTTTAGCCTGCAGAAGCAAAGAGTGAGGGGGGATTTGATAGCAGCCTTCAACTTCCTGAAGGGAGGTTCCAAAGAGGATGGAGAGAGGCTGTTCTCAGTAGTGAGGGATGGCAGAACACGGAACAGTGGTCTCAGGTTACAGCGGGGGAGGTCTAGGTTGGATATTAAGAAAAACTATTTCCCTAGGAGGGTGGGGAAGCGCTGGGCTGGGTTCCCTAGGGAGGTGGTGGAATCTCCATCCCTAGAGGTTTTTAAGTCTCGGTTTGACAAAGCCCTGGCTGGGATGATTGAGTTGGGATTGGTCCTGCCTTGGGCACGGGGCTGGACTTGATGACTCCTGAGGTCTTTTCCAACTCTAGGATTCTATGATTCAGCCGTGCGATGTCACTGGAGACGCAGGGAGGTACACTGTGGGCGAAAGCCCCGATCTTGCTTCTGGTTTTGTACAGGCGGCCGTGAAAGTAACTTTACAGTTTCTCACAGGTACTGTCCTGTTGCAGCCCAGGTCTTTGCAGTTCTTGCTGGAGCTGCGCACCAGGGCACTTTCACCTCTGTGTTCAGGATTCAGAGTTATCTCTTTTCCCAAAGATCTTCCCTGGAGCTGTTCAGAGAGAGCTTGCTCCCTCTCGCCACAGTCTCTCTTAAGGCAATCATGTTCTTCAGAGCCTCTGGCCTGACGTGGAACGGGACGGGGGACACCACAGAAGAGGCCAAATTCGCCGGGGGAAACACTCCAAGGAAATGGATGCTAAAGAGGGTCCATTCGCCAAGACTCATGTGCAGGGCCTCTTTGATTTCAGTGTTGTCACTGTAGACCAGCGCGCGCCCGTTGAGATTATGGTCCCTGAGCCTCTGTTTGTACAGCGGGACGTTTTCCTCCTTCAAGCCGATTGTGTCCATCTGGAAGAGAAGTGGGAGCACCCGTTAGTGCCGTGCATCTACTGAACAGGTCGCCAAACACGTTTTTAGGAAGGGTCCGCTATAGCTCCCGAGAGGAACCTGTCTGGGCTTGCTCAGATTCTAGCAAACAAGGCGGGCCGGCCGGCTGTGGGGCCAGGTATGGTACCCGGCACACCCCACTGCCGTGTGCTTGGATTCTGCTAGGGGCACCGCTGAGCAAGTTGGCACGGCAGGGGAAATAGCATGCTCTCTGCAGGCAAAAGCTAGCAATGCAGGGACCACTGGAGGGGTGTGTTGAAATGAAGAGGGAAGGTTTCCTGACCCTGCTTGTAGGCTGGAGGGAAGCATGCAGTCAGCCTGACGGGGGTGGAGTTGGGCCTCTCGACCTAAGGCTATATCTACACTGCGGGCCTTTGCAGGCAGAGAGTATGCTAATGAAGCACTCGTTAGCAACTTCTTGTGCTTCATTAGGGGTGTGTCTAGACTACATGCCTCCGTCGACGGAGGCATGTAGATTAGACAGATCGGCAGAGGGAAATGAAGCCGCGATTAAAATAATCGCGGCTTCATTTAAATTTAAATGGCTGCCCTGCTCTGCCGATCAGCTGTTTGTCGGCAGATCGGGGCAGTCTGGACGTTCCCCTGTCGACAGAAAACCCTTTTGTCGACCGCCCCGGTAAACCTCATCCCACGAGACAGAGCGGGGCAGCCATTTAAATTTAAATGAAGCCGCGATTATTTTAATCGCGGCTTCATTTCCCTCTGCCGATCTGTCTAATCTACATGCCTCCGTCGACGGAGGCATGTAGTCTAGACACACCCTAGCATGCTCTCTGCAGGCAAAAGCTAGCAGTGTAGACATAGCCTCAGGGTTCTTGTGTGTTATTCTGGATAAGGGGTATTACGCTGCAGGCCTCCAGCAAGAGTATTTATGTTTTTGCCTCTCTTCTCTCTGGAGTGCATAACAGACAGCTACGGGTCTCCCAGTCTTAAAACTGACCAAGTCACTTCAGAGCGTAAAGGATGAACCCGGGGAGAGCCAGCCAATGGCTTTGGGGTTGGAGGAAAGAGCTGCAAGGAACTGAGTTGTTCCAAGAAGAAATTTTTTGTGCAAACCAAGAGTCAGGAGCAGCAGAAAGTGGGGGAACTAGCAGAACCCGGACTGTGGCCTTGCCCCCTACATCACCCTTTCCCCCTCATCCTCACTCTGCCCATTCCCCCTCATGTGCCCCCCTACTCCTGAGGCCTCAAACCCACACTGTGCCTTCCCCGAAAGCCCCCATCCCACACTGCCTGTTCCCCTCAACATCCTACCCCCACTAGTTCTCGCTCCTTTCCCTCCAGTTATGCACCAGTTATGTGGGACAGTTTTCTCCCAGCTCTGGGGCCCGTAGTCAGGGCTGTCCCTAGGCCCATGAGAAATATGTAGCTGCATAGGGCACCGGAAAATTTGGGCACCAAATTTTTGAGTTCCCCAAAGCAGCAGCCATGTGTTCTTGTATGTCTGAGGATATGCCTCTGCCGGTTCGTCTCTGGGGACGCTGTGTCCTGTCTGCTGCAGGGCTTTTCCCTTCGCCCTCCCCCACGTGCTCCTCTCAGCTGGCAGTGTAATCCACACACCTAGTGTGTGTGGTTCACTGTCCCTTCGTGTGGCAATTGGACCTCTTACAGCCAGAGATAAGAACAAGGGAGCTCTACATCCTAAGCTGGGAGCCAGCTGCCTTCATGGCTCCAGCTGTCGAGGCCTCTAGGGGTGTGTCTAAACTACATGGCTCCATCGATGGAGCCATGTAGATGAGGCTGATCGGCAGAGGGAAATGAAGCCGCGATTTAAATAATCGCGGCTTCATTTAAATTTAAATGGCTGCCGCGCTCTGCCGACCAGCTGATGATCAGCTGTTTGTCGGCAGATCGGGGCAGTGTGGACGCTCCCGTCGACATGAAAGCCCTTTGTCGACCTCCCCCTGATGCCTCGTGGGATGAGGTTTACCGGGGAGGTCGACAAAGGGCTTTCACGTCGACGGGGAAGCGTCCAGACTGCCCCGATCTGCCGACAAACAGCTGATCATCAGCTGGTCGGCAGAGCGCGGCAGCCATTTAAATTTAAATGAAGCCACGATTATTTAAATCGCAGCTTCATTTCCCTCTGCCAATCAGCCTCATCTACATGGCTCCGTCAACGGAGCCATGTAGTTTAGACACACTCCTAGAGGGCCTAGGTCCAAATCTGCTACGGGGTTCAAATCAGCAGCAGCAGCAAGCTAGCAAGCAGAGAGGATCTGCAACTCAGCTCTAGTTCCTGAGCCCTGCTTGGGGTAGGGAGGTAGTAGGAACGACCAGACCTCCAGCAGAAGCTGCATGAGGGGAAAAGGCCCAGGCAATCCTGCAGAAGGGCCCTCAATTATTCAGGGCCCCACGATTTGCAAAGATGGCTCTGCCTGTAGCCATCATCTGTGGGCAGCTGCTGTCACATGAATGACCTTCTTCTTGCGATGAAGAGGCATGGACATTCTATCGACAGCTGGCCCTGCTCGAAGGAAGGAAACCCAAGGGTGACCCACCTCTCGGCAGACATCCTCCACCGTCATACCCAGCAGAGTGCAGGCGCTGAGCTTGTCGAATTTCTTTGTCCGTTTCAGTCTGTGGCTGCCACGTTGCAGCTCCATCTGTCTTTTCAGGGATGGGTCCAAATTGACCGTGAAGGGGAGGTAGAAGAGGGCCTCCTCCACCCGAAACCTGCCGCACAGGAAAGTGTGGAACAGCTCGGGATCCTGGTCCAGTTCCAGCAGCTTTTCCATCTGGCCTTTCAGCATGTCCAGCTCTTCCATGTACTTCTCGTAGACCTCCCACAGAGACATGTCGGGGCGGAGCGGGCTTCCATGGCAGCTGCCCATTCGACTCCTCTGCTCCTCATCCTCGATGCACTGCAAGAGCCAGCTCAGACGGCACGGCCACTGGTTGGCAAGGAGCACCCATTCCACCACCTTCTTCGGACACACTTCATCCTTGGGGATGTTACTCGCCAGCAGCCTGATGGTGATGGTGACGGTGTTCACGATGCGCCGCATCTGCACCACGTTGTCTGTCATGAATTCCTTCAAGGCGTCATCCAGGAGGTAGTCGAAAGCATCTTGAATGAGGTCTTTGGCTCGGATACCTTTCCCGCAGCTGCCGGTTCCCAGCGCTGGGGTTCCAACCATGAGAGGTATCTGGCTGTCCTCTGCAACTGGATTCTGGGCATCGTGGTTGGCCGAATGGTAGCGAGAGATGTTGAGGAAGTCAGAGCTGGCTTCCATCTTGCCATCCTGCCGGAAGCCGACCTCTGCCTCTAGCTGCTCCTTGCGCGCGATGATATTCCTGATCAGCCTTCGCTTGGTGTCGCAGTCCATCCGAGGGACAGAGAAGGGCAGGGTGACGATGCGGTTTAAGAACTCGTAGCCGTTGTTGGCCATACCTCTCATATACTTGGAGCTTTCCACGCAGTCGACAATGATGCTGGAGTCAACAGCCAGGATGGAGATGAAAGGGGCGTCATCGTCTGAGAGGAGGATGTTCATGGCATCAAGGATGCCCACCACCTTGTCAGGGCTGCATGTATCCAAGTGGGTGATCTCCAGCACCACCCGCAGCTTCCGCCGCTGGAAGATCTCCATGTACTGCAGGAACCCAGTGATTGTCCTGGAAACTTGGACAAATGACCAGGGAGAGCTATAAATGTATAGCTCAAGAATGCCGGGGGGTTATCAGGAAGGTGAAAGCAGAAATGGAATTGCGATTGGCTACGGATGTGAAGGATAACAAGAAAGGTTTCTACAGGCATGTTAATAATAAGAAAGTGATCAGACAGGGTGTGCGGCCCCTACTGAATGAAGGAGGTAACCTAGGGTATGTCTACACTAGAAAGTTAGTTCGAACTAATGGACGTTAGTTCGAACTAACTTTCCTAGGCGCTACACTAGCGGTCCGTTAGTTCGAACTTAATTCGAACTAACGGAGCGCTTAGTTCGAACTAGGTAAACCTCATTTTACGAGGACTAACGCCTAGTTCGAACTAGCTAGTTCGAACTAAGGGCTGTGTAGCCCTTTAGTTCGAACTAGTGGGAGGCTAAGGCTTCCCAGGTTTCCCTGGTGGCCACTCTGGCCAACACCAGGGAAACTCTATTGCCCCCCTCCCGGCCCCGGAGCCCTTAAAGGGCCACGGGCTGGCTACTCACTTTTTGCCAGTTGCAAGGCTGCAAGCACCCGTGCCTGCACAGCCTGCACCTGCCACAGGATGAGCCAGCCATCCGAGGGTTCCCAGCCCTCCACTGCTCCCCACGACCAGCCTGGCGGCTCCCGGGAGCCTGCCCGGGGGCGCAAAAGGCGGGCGCCCGCCTGGTCAAGTGCGGAGATCGTGGACCTCATCGAGGTTTGGGGGGAAGCCTCCAATGTCCACGATCTCCGCACTAGCCACCGGAACGCGGCCGTCTATGGACGCATGGCTGCCAGTCTGGCCGCCAGGGGCCACCAGCGCAGCCGGGAGCAGGTGCGCTGCAAAATTAAGGACTTGCGGCAGTCCTACTCCCGGGCCTGCCTGCCAGGGGCTGACCCGGAGGCCTGCCCCCACTTCCATGCCCTGGACCGCATCCTGGGGCCTCATGCCGTCCCTGCCCCCCGGGACGTGATTGACCCCGGGGCAGAGGGACCGCTCCTGGACACTGAGGAGGAGGAAGAGGGCTCTGAGAGCCAGGAGCCTGCCGCCAGCCTTCCCAGGACCCGGGACCCCCAAGGCACCCCACAGAGCCGCTCGCCTGCATCATCAGAGGCCGGGGAGGCGTCCACCTGTGAGTACCCTCGTGTTCCCCTTATGTGTACGGGGGGCTGGGGCGAGAGGGAGCCCCGGGACCGTGCGCCTGGGCCTTGCCCACCACGGAGCAGCAGCTGGGGATCCTGCAGGGGCCCTGGCCTTGCAGAGGGGAGCTGGGTTTCACACACCTGGGCCCCTGGGGTCATTGACTGCTGGTCTTCTTGCACCACAGCTGCAGCACCGGGGCCTGCAGGGCGCACCACACCGCCTGCAGCAGCCGCCCGCGCCCGGGCAAGCAGGTCAGCCAGGAACCAGGAGGACTACCAGAGGCGGCATCTCCGGTTCCTGGACCGACAGCTCCGTCTCCAGGACCACTGGGTCCAGGAGGACCTCAGGCTGCGCCAGAGGAGTCTGGAGGCCCTGGAGGAGCAGGGCCGTGCCCTGCGAGGCCACCTCCAGAGCCTGCTGGACCGCTTCCCGTTTCCTCCTCCCCCTGCTCCCCCTCTTGATCCCCCTCTTGCTCCCCCTGCTCCCCCTCTTTCTCCCCCTCTTGCTTCCCCTGCTCCCCCTGCTCCTCCTGCTTCCGCTCCTGCTTCCTCCACACCCCCTGTCCTCTCTGCCCCCCCCCTCCACAACCATTCCCCACCGACGCCCCCGGACCCGCAGTGTGGCGAGACGGGAGAGGCAGCCGGACTCCCACCCCTGAGCTTTCCTTTCTCTTCCTCCCTTCCCTCCCCTCCCCTTCCAGCTCCCTCGTCCCAGGTTTCCCCCTCCCTTCTCCCACCTTCATTCCTCCCTCCCCCACCCCAGTTCTGTGAAATAAACAGACGTTTTTGTTGGAAAAACAGGTGTCTTTATTTGACAGTAGGTAGGGAGGGGAAAGGGGAAGGGGGGGGTAGGGTGGAAGAAGGCCCCGGTGGGGCATGCAGGGAGAGGTCAGTCCTCCTCCTCCTCCACCTGGAAGCTCTCCCGCAGGGCTTCCCGGATCCGGATGGCCCCCCGCTGGGCTTCCCGGACGGCGGCGGTGCGGGGCTGACCGTAGTGTCCAGCCATGCGGTCAGCCTCAGCCATCCAGGCTGGCAGGAAAGCCTCCCCCTTCCGCTCACACAAATTGTGGAGCACACAACATGCCGCCACCACGGGAGGGATGTTGTGCTCGGCCAGGTCCAGACGGGTGAGGAGGCATCGAAAGCGGGCTTTCAGTCGCCCGAAGGCCCCCTCCACCACGATGCGGGCCCTGCTCAGCCTGTTATTGAAGGCCTGGCGGGAGGGATTGAGGTGCCCCGTGTAGGGCTTCATGAGCCACGGCTGCAGTGGGTAGGCGGCATCCCCCACCAGGCAGACGGGCATGTCCACGTCCCCGACCCTGATGTGGCGGTCGGGGAAGAAGGTCCCGTCCTGCAGCCGCTGGCACACGGAGGAGTTGCGGTACACCCGTGCGTCGTGTGCTTTGCCGGACCAGCCCACATTTATGTCCGTGAACTGTCCCCGGTGGTCACACACGGCCTGCAGGATGACGGAGAAGTACCCCTTGCGGTTCACGTACCGGGACGCCTGGTGTTCCGGGGCACGGATGGGGATGTGCGTCCCGTCGATGGCCCCCCCGCAGTTGGGGAAGCCGAGGGCGCCGAATCCCCGGATGACGGCATCCGGGTCGGCGAGGCGGACCACCCTGCGGAGCAGCACCCGGTTGATGGCCTTGACCACCTGCGGAGAGAGACACAGCAAAGCGTCAATCAGTGGGGCGCCCGGGTGGCTGGGAGCGTGCGTGCCCTGGCAGTGCCCCGGGCCCCACTCCCAGAAGCAACCCCCCTGGCGGCGTGTAGTACGGCCGGGACAGCCCGACCCCTCCGGTGCGGGGCGCTTTCGCCTCCTCCCGCCCCCCCCTTTGTCCCTGGGGCGGCCCATCCCCTCCTCGCAGCCCCCCTCCCCCCCGGCTCGGTGGCCGACGAGCGCCGTACCTGCATGAGCACTGCTCCGACAGTGGATCTCCCCACGCCGAACTGGTTCCCGACGGATCGGTAGCTGTCCGGCGTGGAGAGCTTCCAGAGGGCGATGGCCACCCGCTTCTGGAGGGGGATGGCGGGCCTCATGCGAGTGTCCCTTCTTTGCAGGGCAGGGGCGAGCCACTCGCAGAGCTCCAGGAAGGTGTCCCTCCTCATCCTAAAGTTCTGGGTCCACTGTCGGTCGTCCCAGCGCTCCAGGACGATGCGGTCCCACCAGTCGCTGCTGGTGTCCAGACGCCAGATGCGGCGGGGCACGCCGGTGCCGGGGCGCCGCCGCGGCTCCTCCACGGCCCCCAGGGCGGCCAGGCGGAGAGGCAGGGGGCTGACGTTCCCCAGGTGGTGCCAGGCAGCCTCGAGCCATTGCTGGCAGGCTTGCAGCAGCAAGTCCAGAAAGTGCACCAGAAGGTGCAGGGCGAGCCGTGGCTCCATGTTGCCACCTGCGGCGGTCCCCCCCGAAGGGAAGCACCGACACAGATGGGCACAGAGACCGACGCTTTGCTGTCCCTCGGCGAGGTTGGCAAGCAAGCAGGAAAAGCTGAGAACCGGCTGTCCAGGGGGGTCCCTTTAAGCACGAGCCTCAGATAGCCTCAGACAGCAGCCACACAAAGCAACTGCTGACCTGATGCCCTGCCAGAACCGGTTTCAGCTGCCCTTAAATGCCCCCCTGCGTCCAATCAGTGTGGACGCGCTAGTTCGAACTAGCAAAACGCTAGTTCGAACTAGTTTTTAGTTCTAGATGCGCTAGTTCGAACTAGCTTAGTTCGAATTAACGAATTCGAACTAAGTTAGTTCGAACTAGCGCTGTAGTGTAGACGTACCCCCAGTGATTGTCCTGACTTCGCTTTTCACGCAGCTCATGAAGCCCAGCTGTGCGCTGAGAGCCGTCTGGTTCATCTGTCTCTCCAGCTGGCTCTTCTGGGTGACGATAATGTTTCGTACCACTGTGATAGTGAGCCGTATGGCAGCTGCTGCAGAGACGCTGACAGCCGTCACCCCAATGCCTTCCACGACAGCTATGGCGTCTCCCGAGGCATCCCCGATGGGGATCCCAAACACTAGGAGGAGACCACCCACCCCAATAGCTACCATGATCAAAAGGATCACAGCCACCCACAGCGGGAGGAAGAGGAACTTCTTGCTAACCCATTCCTGATCCCCTGGTCTTTCGATGATGCTACATTTCCTGTCTATGGTCCTGTAAATGCTCATGGGTAGGAGACCAAAGTGGCTTTCGATGCCGTCGCACAGTGTGGTAATGAGGCCTGCCCAGAGCTGGTCGCAGCCCGCGTACTCCCAGGCGCTGAAATGGATGAAGACGTGTTTCACGTTCCTTCTCCACTTCTGCTGCTCCGTCAGGACCGGCCGGTAGAAGATCATGAGTAACAGGAGCTTGAGTAGATCCCGGCCAGTGTTGTCACGCTGCATCTTCTGCGTCCGCTGAAATTCCTCCTGGTCTTTCTTCTTCGATTCGTTTTCCATGTTCTCTGAGATAAAAGAGGAAGATATGTTAGGTACCTGGCAGTGCCTTAAATCTCTCCTCCTGAAGGGTCTTCCAGCTTCACAATCCCTCCCTTCTGGGAAGCAATCAAGAATGGGTAGCTCTTGGCAAAGCCATCCTTAGGATTGATGGGATCCTACACCGTTCTATTAAACTGGTGCCCATCTGCCCAACAGCAGCCCAGATGGATGTTGAATTTTTAGCGATGTGATTTTATAATCCTCATCCACACACTAATAAACAAACACATTTTAAACTAAGGTCCTGTCGACTCTCACAGTAAATTCAGCAAACATTTAGCAGAGGTTGGCAAATGCCTGTTAAATGGCTTCATTACCATGTCGTCGATGTTCTGCCAGTAGCTCGAGCAGACTTTGTCACTTGTAAATTAACTAGATCTTCTAGAACTTCTGCTGCTGGAGGAAGCAGAGCCACAGACCATGGATAGGAAGAGGCAGGTGGGTGGAGTGGACATGAAAACCCAGTGCTGCTCCAAATTTTCAGGTCCCCTATGCGATTGCATAATCGGCAAATGAGTACGGGTGGCTCTGGCTCTTTGGAGATAGTTGTCATCCACTAATCCCCATCCCCACAAGGTTCCTTCCCCGTCTTACGTTCCCCGGGGCAGTACTCACCCTTGATTTTGTGTAAGAGCAGGTTTTTGCAATGTCCCCATGGTGCATAAAACCCAGCAGTCACTGGCGTGGGCACAGTGTACAGGGCCTTCGCTAAAGCGAGGCAGTAGATATCCTCCTTGGTCTGGAACCCTGCAACGGGGATGAGGTAAAACACGAAGATTAGCCTCACCGAGCGCATCCTCAGTGGATGCTCAACAGTGTCTCCGCTAATATTTTTCGGTTCAAGGTACTAGGTACAAGGGGAGGGAGCAAACAAATGTCCGAAACCAGACAAGTTTATTTTAGGCTATAAATATTGGGGTGCCTGGCCTTACCCCCTTTGCATGGCCGAAGGGACAACAGAGACTTACTGACTGAATTGCTCCTCATCCTGGAGCACTTGAGTTGGTGCACGCGTAACCGCAAATCCAGGGCACTAGATCTGTGACTACACGGCTATAAACCTGGCCAAGTGCCTCTGTCACCAGACGGTGTCTGTGGTCGGTCTTTGTGCATAACAGCGAGATCTGCAGCAGGAGCAGGCTGAGTTACCTGCACTGATCACTGATCACACCAGAGCTCCAAGAACAGAAGCACTGAGCCACGCTGCTGAGGCAACCACATCACAGCTCTTAACACTAGGAGCCCGTAAGTACTCCTGTAGACCCTGCTTTCGCTGGTATTAAGCCAAACAGCGTCCACAGAGCCCCCTGGCACTCCTGCGCCCTGCTGTGCAATGCAGAGGGAGAGATGGAGAAGAGAAAGGCCCACGTGTTCCTTTGCCCTGGCCCAGGCTAGCCTATGCCACTTCCCATGGTTCTGTGGGCCAGACTTGCAGGGCGGGGAAAAGAGATGTAGAGGTCATGGTGGGTAATCAGCAGAACATGAGCTCCCATTGTGGCGTTGGGGCTTAAAAAGCTATTGTAATTCTGGGATGTATAAACAGGAAACGCTTGAGCAGGAGTAAAGAGGCTGTCTCGCTTCTGTGATGGATGGGAGGCCCACTGTTCTTTTCTGAACATCCCAGTATTCAGTGACTAAAGGGTTAAACCTAGCTAGCTAGAAAGTGTTGGCAGGGAGCCAGGAGCACCAGTGAGAAGAAAGAGTTCAGATCTGCATTAAAAGGGAATCTGTCTGCTGTTTTTCTTTGTGAGTTTAATCCTGGAGCTGTGGAAGGGGATGAGGGGGGGGATGAATTGAACTGGGCAGGGACATCATGCCTAAAAAAAAGAATACCTGGGCCTAGAATTGGACTGGACCTTGGAAGTGTGGATACTTGAGTAGATAGAGAATGTTTATTTAGATGCGATCAGGTTATTTTTTTGTTTTGTTGTTCGGTTAAACTCCTCTGTGCTAAATCCATATCCCCTCCTCTCCCCACTATAACTTTAAACTGAATCCCAGGGATGCAATTGTCTGTGTTTTAATCTGTTCTTTTCTCAGTTGCGCTATAACTCCTAGCAGCCAAGTCAGCTTTACAAATGAATACCTTTTTGTTTTCTTAATATAATCACCTATTTTAAGGCTATGATCTGATTTTGTATCCTGGAAAGTAATAGGAGGTCTGTGTATACCTGCCTAAGACTAAGAGGACAGCTATCAGAAATTACAGTTTGTTTTCATTTTTCTTTTTTTCTTTCCAAGTGCTAAATAAAAGGGAATAATGACATCTCTGGATCTGCTGGCAATGCTCCTCCTAATGCAACCTAATATGCCATTAGCCTTCTTGGCTACAAGGGCACACTGTTGACTCATCTCCAGCTTCTCATCCACTGTAACCCCCAGGTCCTTTTCTGCAGAATTACTACTTAGCTGGTTGGTCCCAGGCCTGTAACAATGCTTGGGATTCTTCTGTCCCAAGTGCAGGACTCCGCACTTGTCCTTGTTGAACCTCATCAGATTTCTTTTGGCTCTTGTGAAAAAGAGTTTGGGGTACCCTTCTGGAATACGTTCCCAAGTGACTTCTTCCTGCGTTCAAGAAGAAAAAGTTTTTTTCCACTTGGGTAGAGGCAGCAACCCTCCTAAGCTCAGGGAATCTGTGACCTTGGGGAGTTTTGAAGCAGAAGCCCATAGAGACACGGTATTTTAAGGTCTCTTTTGGGCCCACACCTTCTGCACTCCAAGTGCCAGAGTGGGGAACCGACTTAGCCTCTTTATTCGGCACTTGAACTTCTGCTGCTGGAGTTCTGTGCCCAGCTCTGGTGACCAGAATTCCAGATGGATGTTGATAAATTGGAGAGGGGTCATGTCAAGGCTGTTTCCCACTCTGGCACTCCAAGTGCAGAAGGTGGGGGCCCACAAGAGACTTTAAAATACCCTGCCACTGGAGGCTTGTGTTGGTGTTGCTGCCATCATCCAAATGCACAAACCCCTTTGAGAACCAGACAGGCGCATTTCAGAATTCCCTCCTGTGGGGTACCTTCCTTGTCCTTGACACTCCCTCCAGAGAGAGCTTGAAAACCTGTAATTTCTCCTAGAAGTATGGCTTGCTGTCTTAGGCACGTGCATACAGAACCTTCCGCCCTCTAGGATGCAGGAATCAGATCATGGTTTTAAAAATGTGACGTCTAGTAACAAAACAAATACACTTGGTGAAACATTACTTAGAATCATAGAACCATAGAGCTGGAAGAGACCTCAGGAGTCATCAAGTCCAGCCCCTGCCCAAGGCAGGACCTATCCCAACTAAATCAACCCATCCAGGGCTTTGTCAAGCCAAGACTTAAAAACCTCTAGGGATGCAGATTCCACCACCTCCCTAGGGAACCCATCTCAGTGTTTCCCTACCCTCCTAGTGAAATAGTTTTTCCTAATATCCAACCTAGACCTTCCCCATTGTAACTTGAGACCATTGCTCCTTGTTCTGCCATCCGTCACTACTGTGAACAGCCTCTCTCCATCCTCTTTGGAACCTCCCTTCAGGAAGTTGAAGGCTGCTATCAAACCCCCCTCGCTCTTCTCTTCTGCAGACTAAACAAACCCAAATCCCTCAGTCTCTCCTCATAGGTCATGCGCTCCAGCCCCCTAATCATTTTGGTCGCCCTCCGCTGGACCCTCTCCAATGCGTCCACATCCTTTCTATAGTGGGGGCCCCAGAACTGGACACAATACGCCAGATGTGGCCTCACCAGAGCCGAATGAAGGGGAATAATCACTTCTCTGGATCTGCTGGCAATGCTCCTCCTAATGCACCCTAATATGCCATTAGGTTTCTTGGCTACAAGGGCACACTGTTGACTCATATCCAGCTTCTCATCCACTGTAACCCCCAGGTCCTTTTCTGCTGAACTGCTACTTAGCCAGTCGGTCCCCAGCCTGAACTATGCTCGGGATTCTTCCATCCCAAGTGCAGGACTCTGCACTTGTCCTTGTTGAACCTCATCAGATTTCTTTTGGCCCAATCCTCTAATCTGTCTAGGTCACTCTGGACCCTATCCCTGCCCTCCAGCATATCTACTGCCCTCCAGCGTATCTACTTGGTTGCTAGGTGTTACAAAGAAACTGAAAAAAGAAAGATTAAAACACAGAAAATCGCTTCCCTGGGATTCAGTTTGAAGAGTTCTAGGGTAAAGGGGGATAGTTACATGTGCTTAGCAAAAAGAAGTCCAACAAACTAAAAAAATAAAGAAAATAACCTAGTAGCGTCTGACTAAAAATTCCCTGTTCTACTCACATCTCTCTTGTTCCAAGATTTAGTCTTTCCCTAGCCAAGAAAGTCGCTGGATTCTGCTTGCCCAGGTTCCTGGCTTAATTCACATCTTCCAGGCATGATCACACAACAGGCACATCACTGCTTCCAATTCAAAACCCCAAATTCTGTTTCCATTTTCTTTCCTGGCCTCCTGTCAACTCGCTTCCTGCTTCTCTAGCATTCCTGGAGACTTTCTAGGACCTTTTGTCTATGGTTTCAACCTTTCCAGGCAAGACAGTTAGGGTTAAGTCCCAAGACTTTCAGGCAACCGTCTGCTTTTGACACGACCTGCCTGTTTCTCTTCAGCTAACTCTTGCTTACTTTGGTTCAGGCCTCAGGCCTTACACCAGGCCCATGCTTCAGGCCCATCCTTTCTAGTACAGGATGTAGCCTGGTAACAAAGCCCTGACTGTGGTATCAGGAAACCTGGGTTCTATTCCTGCCTCTCCCACAGGTTGGAGAGGTTATTCCCTGTCTGTAAAATAAGACTAATGATACTAACCTTCCCTTTTTAGACTTACACACAGCAACTAGGGATTTTTATTAACTACTCAAATATCGGTGAGCCTGGCTCGCTAGATGAACCATCCGGTTCCTCTTGGAATCATGTTAAATGCTTGATCCCCATGACCAAAGTCTCAGATACTGGGAGAAGTGACACGGGGGAATAAAAGCTGCTGTCTGAGGTAAACTACCTGGCAGGAATCCCCTGGAATGGGAGCCATCGCTACCAGGAGCCCAGGAATAACAAGACTCCAAAAGTCCAGCTGCCAGGCAGTTTGACCATCTCCTTCAGGCCAGTGGCCCAGAATTCCAGGACATCTTTGGGCCTGGGTTTAAAAAGAGGCAGTACCGTGTGCTCAGCCCCTTTTTATCCATCCCCTTTCCCTCCATTGGCACGCAACCCTCAAATGGCCAAAGGTTTCCCTTTCCCTCCCTCCTTGGTTAAACAAGCTGGTTAAACAGCTCGAGGTGATGGAGTGATAAGCACCCACTGACAGAGTCGCTCGGGTTGCAGGGCCAGCGTAAGTCCGCTTTTAAAACTGCCGGCCATAGCTGCAGCTACGGGAGGGGACTCTAGCAAGGGCCTGGAACAAGGAACAGGGCTCCACTCCTGCATGGGATTCGGGCTTCCCCCAGGCAGATGCTCTGTTGCTGCTTTCCTGTCTCTCCCTTCTCCAGGTGGAAGGGGGCGGTTAGCCAGTGTTCCCTGCAAGCTGAGCTCTTGGGCGGCCAGCCAGGAGACATTCAAATGCTGCCCAGTTTGCTAGCCGGTAGCATGTGTTTCTAGTGGTGGTGCATGTGGTGTACTGGGTGTAGACATAGATCTTGTTGTTATAGTAACTGCGTTAGGTCACTGGGGGTCAGCCCAGCTGGTTTGGGTTTTTTCTAGCTAGCTCCGTGCTATGCAATAAAATGGACACTTGCAACTACTCAAGCTCTCTGTATTTCCACTGATTTCTTCCCATGCTGTGAAACTCCACGTGACGTAACAGTGCACATCCGTGCATGCCTTGGTGCACATAACAAAATGTATTCCGCACAGGAGTGGGGGAAAAAGTAGAGGCATTATTGCTGCTAGGTCCTTACTGAAACTCAGTGAAAGGCAGGGGAAATGAGAGATCAAGATCCTGAGACTGACAGTCCCCAGGAACAACGGGGAGAGGCTAAAGTCCCAGTTCAGCCTGACTGGCAGAGCAGGGAGCCAGGAGGGAGCCAGGGTCGGCAGAGTGGGACTGAGCTAAGGAGAGAGCAGGGGCCCGCACTGAGCTGGGGAGCAGGGCTGGCCTCGGGGAGGGAGAAGGGGAGGCCGGGGTCAGGATCGGGGGCAGTGCGACTGGCCTCAGGGAGGAAGGGGGTCAGAGGCAGCATGACTGGCCTCGGGGAGGGAGAAGGGGAGGCCGGGGTCAGGATCGGGGGCAGTGCGACTGGCCTCAGGGAGGAAGGGGGGGTCAGGGGCAGCATGACTGGCCTCGGGGAGGGAGAAGGGGGGGCCAGGGACAGGATCTGGCCCTTCCCTCCCAGAGCTGCTTCCCATCTCCTCTTCCTTCCAGCCAGTTCCTGCCCCCCCCCCAGCCAGTCCCTCTTCCTCCCTCCCCCCTGCCCAGGATCAAGTGTGTCCATTTTTTGGGGGGAGGGTCTACCTCGCAACCCTACGAGTCAGACCCAGCGCAGGCACCAAGTGATGGGGACTGCCAGAACTTTGGGAACCTGAGTCTGCGGGGTGGGGGTTTGTGGCAGGTCAGGAGATGAAAGGGGAAGGCACTAAGGGACAGGGTGTAGGAGACAGACAAATGCCAGGGGGCCAAGTGGAGACAATGAGGAAAAGGACAGGAGGGGAGGTGTCAGTGGGGGGGGGGGGGACAGGATGATGCTAGGAGAGGAGAGGGGAAGGGCTTTGGGGGCTAGAGGGGAGAAGGGGAGGTGCTGGGAGAAGGCTTGAAAGAAGGGGTGGGCATGAGGAAGGCGGAGATGGAGCAAGGCACGTGTAAAGGCACAGGGGCATGAGGGGAACGGGGGCAGAGGGTGGTGAGGGAGTGGGCAAAGTGGGTAGGGGCAGTGAGGGAAGGGGGAGGCACCAAGAGGGTGCAAGTGTAAGGGAAGGTGCAGGTGCCAGGGAGTCCGGGGGGTGAAGCAGAAGGGCAGACACCTGCAGGGGAGGGACCAGCAGCAGAGGAGAGAGGCAGGACAGGTGTGTAGAGGGAGGTGTTAGAAGAGGGGATGAGGAGGGGTAGCTCACATGGTCAGAGTGGGGCTACTGGAGGAGTGGGCACAGGGGGAGAGAGAAAGGCTGCTGGAGGGGGCAGGTCTCGGGAAGGCCGAGGGCAGTGAGAAGGGCAGGAGTCAGGACAGCAGAGGTGGGTGAGGGGTTGGGGGGGCAGTAGGCACCAGGGGAGCTGATGGAGGAAGGGAAGGAGACAGGGCAGCAGAGGGGAAAGGTAAGTGGTTCATAAGATATTTATGAATAACTTGGGTGCCACCATGGCACATCCAAACAAGCCACAAACTCAGTACTGGTGCACAACACAAAATGTATTGTGCTCATGGGAGGAAACTCTTAGAGGGAACACTTCCCCCAGCCTCTCCACCCCCCAAGTTAATGTCACACACATTGGGTTAATGCAATTGCAGGATCGTTGCATGAGGGGGGTTTGGTGAGGGCCAAACTAATCCCTATTGGTAAGTGGATGGTGGGAAAAGTCCTTGGGGGGGGGGAGGTCACATGACACCTTTTATTTCTGGTCATGTGTCCATATTGCCCTGAAAGTGTTACCTCCAGAGGCGTGGCTAATGGGGGTCAAAGAGTACATTTAAAAACATTCTTTGGCTGCACACCCTAATGAAATGTGCTGCGCACGCCAATGGGCAGAGAGCAGATCCAGTCCTGGGAGCAGGGCTGCAGCCACAGAGTTATAGACGCCACCCAGAAAGCAGATCCGCATGCTGGGAGCAGGCCTGCAGCTGTAACCCACCCACCTGATGTGGGTCACTATCCTATGGAGTGGCACTGAGACCACTTCCAGCAAGCAATTATTACAAGGGAGCTCTTCAGCCTATGCTGAGAGGCAACTGACTTATAACTCAAGCTGTAGCAGCTCCTGCCCTAAGCTCCAAAAGTCCCAGGTTCTAATCCACCTGGTGGCAGTTGCACAGCCATGGAAGCAGAGGGGCCAGGGAACCCTCTGTACAGGACTTCCCCCCCCCCCCCCCCCACCACACACACACCCTTGCTTCCTGGAATCAGCCACCTAGGTGAATAAAGCTGGAAACCCCCATGCCTATAGCTGTGCACCTTTGCTTTCAATAGCTACAGCCATTCTAAAGTGCCCAGATCTCACAACAGAAAGGAGACGTCCCAATGAGCTGCTAAGCTGTGCTGCCTGCCACGGACAAGTAGCTCCAAGAGGAGCAAGTGCTGTTGACTCTGGAGCCTAATGATGGTGGTGTCTTCCAGCCATTTTCAGATTAGTACAGCTGTGAACCAGGTGCCAGCTGGCCATAGGGTCCCATAGACCTGGCTTGTGCAGCCTAACCTGATAACCAAGCAGTCCATCCATTACTAGCCAGCAGATTACCTTGGGCAGGGGAGACCATCGCACTCGTAATTCCTGGGGCCTTCACGCACTGACAGGGCTTGACTTGATCGGCCAGCTAGGGAGAAAGAAATAAACAGAATGCAGAGGAGTCACCAAGAGATCAGAAGACCAGCACGATGCCTTATAGGCCGTTCAGCTGTGAAGAGTCACCAAGACAGGGCAGGTGATGCTAACCTGAGTTAGTCCATTAGCTGCGGCTAGGCTGGGCCATGAGAGGAGAGACAGGCAGTAAATCTGCAGCTGTCAGACCATAAGGAGGACACGGAGGTTTCAAAACCAGCTCAGAGAACAGGGCTGGGTAAGATGCAACCCACCAAACACTGTGATCTGGCCGCTTTCTGTTTAGATCCTGCTGCCCATGCCGCCGAATTCTAAGTGGGGACTCAGGCAGCAGGATCCAATTTTAAATGATTCACGGTTCATGGTTACAGCAGGGGCAGGAGCCACGAGCCCTTTAAAAAGCTGTAGCCACGCTGGACAGCTGCCAGTAGTGGCAAAGCTGTGAGCTCTTTTCTGTGCTTTTAATTGAAAGCCTCAGCCACGGAGAACTCTGAGGGTGGGCTAGTCCACAACACCGCCCCTTCTGCCTCAGGCTCCGCCCCTTCTGTGGGTGGAGCCGGCCTATGACCCCATACCAAAATCCATAAGTGGCCCCCTTCTGAAAATTATCGCCCAGCCCTGTCACAGAATCATAGAAAAGTCTGAGTGGAAGGGACCATGATAGGTCCAGTGTTTCGCAAACTTTTTTTATAATGTACCCCCTTTAAAAAAAAATTTGTAAGTACCCCCAGTACCTACAGTTTTCAGACACACACAATTTTTTTCTACCGTTGCAACACATTTGTTTAAACAACTGCATCGTAGCCGGGCGGGCGATGGCATTTTTGGGTGTAAAAGGTACAAAAAGAATAAAGCGCTGTCAAACTGAAAACTAAAATTCAGTTTTCTCCAAATTTCAGTTGTGTTGACGTGTCCCCCAGACATCTCTTGAGTACCTTTAAGGGGACTCGTACCACTGGTCGAGAAGCACTGATCTAGTCCACCCCTGCACCGAGACAGGACCAAGCATGTTTGTCTCACCTCTTGGCTCCTAGGACACGGCTTGAACTAACGCACTTGGAAAGACGTTATCGTATATACGCCCAAAGTGCTTCGTCTCAGTGTATTACCATAAAATCTAACTGACCAAACTCTGACCTTTCATTTCCCTGTCACTTGGCCAGCCACAGCCTCACAAGCCTTCGGCATCGATCTCAAAGCCTTCGTCACGCTTTTACACACCTGTGCTGACACGCTTGTGAGCCAGGCACACTTGTGCGACACGTCCCAAAGCACTTGCTCCAGGGCATTACATCGCACTTGCCTGCCTTTGATGGACAGGGAAAGGGAGACCTGAAAGGCCTCTCCAAGGTCACTAGCGCGAGAGTGAGCGCAGAATTGAGGAGCAAGGGTCTAACACACAACTCTGTGCCTTAGTCACTAGGTGGCATTAGATTAGAACCCGGGAGTTCTTACGCCCAACCCCCTGCCCCCTCCACTAGGCCATGCTGCTGGCCTCCCGCCTCTCCCCCAGGGCTTGGAGACAGACGGGAGGCTGGAGCCAGCCTGCGCAGAAGGGGCTGTAACGCTTACAGCTCGTTCATGACACTGCCCCTGCGCAGCCCCTCTCAGATCCACACTCGGAACCCACAAGAAACACCCCAAGAGCAGAGATGAAACCGCCACTCACCTGCAGCCCAGCTTCCAGGAAGGGCAAAGCAAAAGCGGCGCTCGCGGATTCCAGCCCAGCCTGGCACCTGCTTCCTGAACTTTGGCCCCTTTCCTCCAAGATAGCAGGAGGCTGCTCTGGGCCTTTTGTGCCCACGACGGGGCAGAAAAGCAAACTCAGCTGTTGGTTCCATCTTGCGGGCAGAGCCCCGGCAGACAGTGGCAGGCGGGGGTATCGA
Source organism: Pelodiscus sinensis (assembly GCF_052426305.1). Classification (NCBI taxonomy): domain Eukaryota; kingdom Metazoa; phylum Chordata; order Testudines; family Trionychidae; genus Pelodiscus; species Pelodiscus sinensis. The sequence continues at coordinate 14,582,004 of NC_143069.1, read as the reverse complement.
CTGACCCTCCAACCCAGGATATTCCCCCCACACCTGGATTCGCTTCCTAGTCATCCCCATCTCCCTGCACGATCCTTGTTTCTCATCCCGCCGGTCCGAAAAATTGTCAGAGCAGGTTGATCCCGACCTTGCCAAGGGCTTAGGTTACATCACAAGGCTTTGCCGCCACAGCTGTCTTGGCTTGGGTGTGTGGCAAAAGCCCCCCCCCCCCCCCCCCCCCCGCTGGCACAGCTATTCTGGCAAAGCCGCCAGGGCAAATGGCAACTCTGCCGAAAAGCATCTGCTTGCTTTAAGCTCCCTGCGAGCTGTTCTCATCGCTCAGCCATCACCACCACTGCCCTGCCCCTCATCCCCGCCCCCACTCCTATCCCCTGCTCTCCTCCATCTCCTCCCCCTTCCCTTCTCCTGCCCCTCCCCATTTCCACCTGCCCTGCCCATCCCCGTCCTCTCCCTCCCCCCGTCTGTCCCCCTCTTATGTGAGGGCTTTGCTGGAAACGCCCCCCCCCCCAAGCCAGGGAGATCTCCCCTCCGGGAACAATTCAGCCCCCCCCCCATCTCGCTCCCTCCACTCCACAGTATTTCCTCCATTCCCCACAGTTGAAAATTGAGCTCCCCCATCCCCTCAGGTGACAGTCGGGCTCCCCCATACGCAGCTGCCTAGGTAGGCACCTCCGCAGCCAGAGCCTGCCCCTGGCGCCCACGTCCCCTCCCCGACTGCCTGTCCCAGGCGACCACCTGAACCTGCGTCCCCCATTCCCTCAGATCACAGCTCCCTCCCTGACCCTGCACCCCCCGACACCCCTCCCCCAGGCCAGACTCCTCTCTGGCACCCGCACCCCCTCCCCCAAACCCTCTGCTCCCCCTTCACCCAGGTCACAGCTCCCTCCCTGACCCTGCACCCCCCCGACACCCCTCCCCCAGGCCAGACTCCTCTCTGGCACCCGCACCCCCTCCCCCAAACCTTCTGCTCCCCCTTCACCCAGGTCACAGCTCCCTCCCTGACCCTGCACCCCTCTAGAGCCCCTCCCCCAGGCCAGAGTCCTCTCCTGCGCCCATACCCCCTCCTGGACCCTGCACCCCTATCCACCGCCCCAGATCATACCCCCCCCCCCTGCACCCAGGCTCCACCCCTAAGCTCCCTTCTGCACCCAACCACCCCGTCCCAGACCCCAAAGCCCTCGGTAGAAATGTGGCCCTTGATCAGTTGCCAAAATGGCCCCCCCATTACAAATTATTGACCAAGCCTGATCCAAATGTTTTTTGAAACATTGTTTAATGAGAATGTAAATACAATTCAATACAATTGGGAGGGTTGGGGGGAGGGGGACGCAGCTGCTGGCTCCTCAGCTCTTGCTGCTCTCACTGGGTGTCTTCCTGCTGCAAGGGAAGCAGAATCCGTCACATTCATCCCTGGGGACTCAGGGGAACTGGCCCCCCCAGCATTTCCACCCTCCTCCCCCCTGCTCTCTGGTCACCCCCCGTCAGGCCCGCAGGGTGAGCTCCTGACCCCCCCCCCCCCCCAGAGCTCCTGACACCTCGGCCCCCTCCCGCCTCCTAGGACAGTTTCTGTGTTCAGAGCCTCCCCCACCCCCAGGGACGCTCGCAGGGGCAGGAGGGATTCTGCCAGCAGGGACGTGGGGTGGGGGCAGCCTGAGGAAAGGGGCGGGGGACTCCCTGAGGGGATGGGAAGGAGACCCTGGCCCTGCCCCACTCTCCTGATCTGCTCCGGCTGCTCACCATGTATTCCAGGAGCTGATGGGCCTGCCCATGCAGGGCGTGGGCCAGGACCAGCCCGGCCTGGCTGGGGCGCCGCAGGGGGGAGCGGGCAGCGAGCAGAGCCTTGTCCAAAAAGCAGTTCTCCTGCTCTGCTGTGAAGAGCTGCCCAAAGACCTGGAATCAAGAGCACAGGAGGTTTCAGCTGACGGCCCAGAGCCCGGCCCCAACTCCTGGGGCTAAAACAGCTTCCTCCTCCCCAAACTCCCTTCCAGACCCTGCACCCAGACGCTCTCCTCACCCGGCACCCCAACCCCTGCCCCAGGTCACAGCTTCCTCCTGCCCCCAAGACCCTCCTACCCCCACGAGGGCCCCAGCCAGCCCCACCCCCGAGCCCTGCCCTGCCCTGGCAGCGCGTCCTTACCTCTCCCACCCTCACGCTGTTGCTGTGAGCCAGGACCCATCTTTCTTTGTAGTAGTGTCTGCACCACAGGTCCTCTGCCTGGTGGATGTTGAGGCCTGCAAGAGACACAACAGGGTCATTCTGCTGGCAGGTCTGAGCCCTTCCCCTCCCACGGGTCCCTGCAGGCATCCCTGGGCAAATGGAGGGGCACAGGGGGCAGAAGGGGAACACAGAGGGACGCATCCCCCCTTGGGCCAGTCTGGGGGAAAAGGGCTGGGTCCCCTCCCCCCGCCGCCGGCACCCTCAGGGTGTCCCTGGGGCCCAGGTCCCGGCTGGGTTCCTTACCCCTGTGGTGCAGGAGTTGATACAGGCTGTGCACCCCCTCCCGGGCCAGCCGGCTGACGTCTTCGGATGGGTCCGAAATAAAAAGGCCCAGCTGGGCCACGTGGTGACCCATCCTCGGCCAGTCGGCGGAGTTCTGAGGGGAGAGAAGAGGGGGGGTCCCTCAGCATCCTGGGGCTGCACGTCCCATGCAAACGGCCGCCGAGGCGGGTCTGAGCTCGGGGGACGGACAGAGACACCTCCCGGGGCGGGGCGGGGCGGGGCCGGCCTTGCGAGGAGACAACCCTGAGCAATGGCCCCGACTGAAGGGTCACTCCGGGGGTGGAACAAGGGGATCCACTGACGGCCACCCCCCAGTCCCCAGGCCCAGTCCCTCAAGAGCCCCCCTGAAGGGCCCAGGGTCGCCCCTCCCCGGGGAAAGGAGAACGCGGCCCATTCCCAGCACTGCCTCTGCCTCCCGGAGACGCTCCCAGCCCCGCGCCCTGCAGCCCCAGACCCCCCGGCTCCGAGGTCACTTACGTCAAACCCCGGGAGGGTGGTGGCGACTCCCAGCAGGGCCGTGGTGCTGCCAAGGGCCCTGGCTCGCTCCTGGGGCAGGCGGGACTCCAGCCACGGGCTCAGGTGCTGGGGGGGAAAGAGGCAGGTCAGGACCCGTAGGGAGGTGCCGGTTCTGGGCAGAGCCTGGGGCTCCTCTCGGACTGTGCCCCCCCCAGCCACTGACACTGCTCCTCTCTCGGCCCCCCCCCCCGAGGAAGCAGGGACAATGGCCCCGTCCCCCCCACGGGGCTCACCTCCATTATGAGCTGCAGCCGGGCGGTGTCTGGGGACTCGGCGAGGAGGCTCGCCAGTAGGGCCTGGAGGTCGTAGGGAAGGGCCCGGATGAACTGCTGCAAGACAAGGGGGAGCCCTGGGTCAGAGGGGGGTTGGGGTTGGGGAATCCAGGCCACCCGCTGGCTCCGGGGTGCAGCCTTGAGCAGGGTCTGAGCCGCCTCGCAGAGCAGGGAGGAGCCCAGGCTGGGCGTGGAAGGGACGGGCCCCCCGGGAGAGCAACGGGAACCCTGGAGGGAAGGATCCAAACCTGCAGCTTCTTCCCTCCCTCTGCCCCCCCCCTCCTCTCTGGAGCTCCAGCCCAGCCCGGGAGCAGGGCCCAGAGGGACGTACCTGTGTGTGGATGGGCTCCTGCTGCCAGTCCCCAGACACAGTCTGTCCCACGGCCGCCGTCAGCAGGGGGCTCAGGAGCTGGGCCCGCAGGGGAGGCTGCAAGGTGCTGGCAGGAGAGAGGGGCAGAGACTGTTAATTCAGCAGCAGGAGACAGAGACTTTCCCACTCCCTGGCCAGGGGATCTGCTCTGGGGGAGTCGGCGGGGGGGGGGGGGGTCGGTACCTGAGGCTGCAGGCGGCGTTGAGGCAGTTGGCCAAGACCAGCGGGGGGGCGAGTCCTCCATGATCTCCTGTGAGACCCAAGGAGACAAAGGGGCGTGTGAGGCTGGGCGCCCAAGAGACGCTCACGTGGCCAGCGCCCCCACCCAGCAGGATCTAACCCCACTGCCTCCCGCTGCCCTGTAGCCCCCCTGCCCGGCACAGGGCCCCTCCCAGCACCCCCCTCCCAAATCGGGACCAGCTCAATTCTTGTCCCCAGGCCGTCTCCTGACCCTCCCTGCCCTGGTGACCAGCCTCTGAACCTCCTCATCCCTGCTCCCCAGGCGCATCCCCAGCAGCCCGCTCGGCTGCCTTCCAGCCCCCCATGGCCCGGGGAGACCCCTCCCTGTCCCGAATCCCCCTTCCTGTCCGGCACCCCAAACCTGCCCCATTTCTGTGTCCCTCCCTCCTCCAGCATCCCCACCCACCCTCCCCATGTCCACCTCCAGCCCTCCTGGCTCCACACATCCCGTTTCCAGCACCCCCACCCGACGCCATGGCCCAGGCAGACCCCCGTCCACCCCACGTATCCCCTTCCCTCCTCCCGGCTGCCGCGACTCGCTTACAACGATCCTGGCCATCATGGTGTCCTTGCAGCAGCGCGGCGCCAGGGTGTCCTCGCCCCTTTGGAGGGCGGCGAGGCAGGCGAGGGGGATGGCCAAGAGGAACCGCTGCAGGGCGGCTGGGCTCTGCACCCCAGAGAGAGTCTGTGAGCCTGGGGCCTGCCTGCCCCCCACGGACAGCTGCAGGGCTCAGGTCTCCCAGGAGTGGAGGTGGGAGCTGCCGGTTGTCCAAGCACCCACACTCCCCCCCCAACTGCTGCCTCAGGCTTGTGGGGGCCCAGCTGGTGCATGACAAGAGCCCCCAGCTTGGGGGGTCCAGGTCATGCAGGAGAAGGGGCTCCAGGGGGATCCCCAGGGACAAGCCCCTCCCGGAGGGGGGGGGGACGTGCTGGGAAGGGGCCGGACAATCTCGGGTCCCCCCCGTGTGGAGAAGGTTCCTACCGTGTCCCGGGTGTGGAGCTGCTCTTCGATGTCGTAGATGGCCCCTTCCTCCACCCGGGAGTCCATCCGCTCCTGGCAGAGCTCCGCCGAGGCGCAGGGGGGCTCTGTGCGGGAGGGAAGGGACCAGGGTGACTCCAGCGGCCAGCAGGGGTCACGCGCCCCCATGTCAGGGACCCAGGGCAGGTTGGGCCCCACACGCCCCTCGCAGGGACCCATCCCCCTTCCACCCTCACATCTGCCAACGCCCTCAGCAGAGCCCCCACCAGGAACAAGAGAGCCAAGCAGCCCCCCCCCATCCATTGCCCTGGCTGCAGGGCAGACACTGGGGCTGCCCCCCCGGGGTACTGGGTGAGCCCCTGGGCCCAGCGTGTTCACGGCCCCTCACCTGGGTCTGAGCGGCTGCAGGAGGTGGCCCGGCTGCAGCTGGAGGCCCAGGCGCTGCTGCTGACGGACCTGGACCCACAGCTGCAGGGGCTGGTGCGGGGAGCGACGGGCTGGGGGCTCCCGGAGACTGGCAGGTCCCCGGGGGCCGGGCAGGGCGATGCCCCCTGGTGGTAATGGGGGCTGGGCTCCCGGGGCAGGTGTTTCTCTCCACAGAGGAGGCCCCGGAGCCACCCTACCCGGCTCCCCCGCTGGGCTGGGTCCCGCCTGCCCAGCCGCCTCTGGAGCCAGGTCCCGGGGGGCCTGGCCGGTGGGCGAGTCGCCCCGAGCTGGTGGGATCCAGCTTCCCCGCCCGCGGGGACGGAGAAGCTGCTCCCCACCGGCCCTGGGGCCATCTTCAGGGCTTTCTTGAACCACAGCCGAAAACGTTTGGCCATGCTGGAAATGAGGGGAGCAAAGGGGAGCTTGGGGCGCAGCCTGATGAACGAAATCCAGGGGTTCCAGCTCCCCAGAGCGACTGCCCCCAGCCCCCAAATGGCCCCTTGCTTATCGGTTCGGTCTTGCACAGGCACTGCAAGGACCTGAGGGTATGTCTACACTACCCCGCTAGTTCGAACTAGGAGGGTAATGTAGGCATACCGCACTTGCAAATGAAGCCCGGGATTTGAATTTCCCGGGCTTCATTTGCATAAGCGGGGAGCCGCCATTTTTAAAACCCCGCTCGTTCGAACCCCGTGCAGCGCGGCTACACGGGGCACGAACTAGGTAGTTCGAACTAGGCTTCCTAGTTCAAACTACCGTTACTCCTCATTCCACGAGTCTCCTGCCCATCAACAGCCCCTTCTTGGCCAATCAGGGGAGAATCTAAGGTGTGGGGGGTGGAGCGTTCTCCCCAAAGACACCGGCATAGACTTGTTCCAGCCCCACCTCCCCAGTCCCCACAATGGGGGCTGCATCCCCCACCCCACGGCTCCTGCAAACCACCCCCCGTCCTTCAGCTAGTCTGTTGGGTCCCAAGCTGGGGGAGGCAGCAAGGGAAGGTCACAGAGGAGGCAAGAACAGAGCAGAAATGTGGGGGGATGGAGGAAAAGGGAAACCAACCAGGAGAAAGCCCCAGTGGCGCTAAGGACGCAGCCCAGGTGAGGAATCACCTTCTGGCCCTTGACCGAGGGCTGGGCCTGCTTGGAACCCAGCCGGCCCCGGGCGGGATCCAACCCCTGGGGGCTCTTACCTTCGTCACAAAGGTGTCGGGATGTGGAACTCACAGAACGCGAAGGAACCGTGAGGAGGAGACGCACCAGAGCTAAAGCAACCGGGGGTCTCCAAAGTCCCCTGGGCCCGCCCCCCGCTTTTATCAGCCTGAGATGTGGGTCCCTCTGTGAGGTCATCACCTCCCCACCTGCCCTTTGCCTTATATGCTGAGGGCTGCCCAAAGCCCCTGTGAGGTCACCGCCCCCCCCTCACCCTGCCAGGCAAATGTCCTGCCTCTGGCCACCCCCCTGGGAAGTTTGAGCCATTACTAGGGGTCCCTCCCCCTCCCTCATAGGCTGCTCCCTGCCCTACACTGCAGGCTTCTTGCACGAGAGCTGTTTCACGCCGGAGTTCTTGCGCAAAAGGTCTCGTGCAAGAGTGCCTCCACCCTGCCATGGGCTTTTGCACAAGAGCGTCCATGGCAGTGTCAACGCTCTCTTGTGCAAGAAAGCTCTGATGGTCATTTTAGCCATAAAAGTGTCTTGCTCAAGAAGCCCCTGGTGCCCGTCCACGCTGCCTTCTTGCACAACAGCTCTTGCACAAAGGGGGCTTAGTCATCGTGGGGAGAGGAATAACTCCTGTGCAAGGAGCCCTGTTCTCTGATGCTTTACTGCAAATTTACTTCTGCAAGAACACACGTAGAGTGTAGACGCGCCACAAGTTTTTTCACAAGAACACACAAAAACAAGCCATGTGGATGTTTTCTTTTTAGGCAAAAGCCCCTTTTTGCACAAGATCGGTCGGCCTTTTTGCAGAAATAGGGATCTTGTGGGAAAAGGGGGTTTTTTGCACAAAAAGTAAACATCCACATGGCTTGGTTTTGCGCACAAACCCCGAGCACAAAAACGGATCGGCAGAAAATATGCAAATGACATTGCGTGTCATAGAGTCCCTCGTTAGCATATTTGTTGCCAAAAAAACTCGTTGTGTAGACGTAGCCTAGGAGAGAAGCGATCTCAGACACAAAGCCCTTCAGTAAGAGGGCATAGCCCTGGGGCGTGGTAGGAGACGTACGGCAGACATGGGAGGTCACTCTCCTAGCTATTTGGCACGGAGGAGGCCGCAGCTGGAGCACTGTGTCCAGATCTCAGGGCCATGCTTTAGGAGAGAGAGTCCAGAGGGGAACTATGAAAAGGGATTAGGGACGTTAGATATTCACTGAGTAGTCAATTAACCTCATGATTTCTTATCGGTTACTTGACTTTTCGATAGTCCCCAGGGGCCAGCTGTCTCAGTCCTGGCTCGCGCTGGGTGCGGGACCTACCCCCTCTGCGGCTCTGCATTTACAGTGTGTTAGGAGCCAGGCGGGCAGGCAGCCTCGCTCAGTTCCAGTTTGCACCAGGTCCAGAAGCTCAGACCCAGCCCCCAGGCAAGGGCTGCTGCCAGCTTGTGCTGCTGCCTCTGATACAGAGGCAGCAGTACGGAGTGCCAGGAGGGAACTGGTCTAAAAAGCACCTCCCCTTGCGACCTGGCTGCCTGTCATCCCACGCTGCTGCCTCCGTTTTTGGCGAGAGAGAGCCGCCTGTCTTGAGACACCGGTGGGGAGTCGGATTTTCAAAAGGCAGGTCTCTGTCCTTTGTGAGCCTTCCAAAGCGCTTCGGTGGGGGGAGGGGGCAGGAAGGCGGACGACACTCAGGAATTGTAGCACCCAAATCCACGGAGTGTTTCGCCAGCACCTCCTGCAACAGAGCCCAATCCCTGACAGGCTTTTAGGCAAGATAGATCATTTGAAAAAATGACAGACACAGGGTTTTCCGTCACCGCTCTCCCTTTCTTTTATTTCCCTGGGCTAACTGGCTTGTTCCTCTTTGGCTAAGGATGGAAGGGTATGTCTACACTACAATGTTAGTTCGAACTAACGGACGTTAGTTCGAACTAACATTCATAGCCGCTACACTAGCGCTCCGCTAGTTCGAATTTGAATCGAACTAGCGGAGCGCTTAGTTCGAACTAGGAAAACCTCATTTTACGAGGCTTAAGCCTAGTTCGAACTTACTAGTTCGAATTAAGGGCTGTGTAGCCCCTTAATTCGAACGAGTGGGAGGCTAGCCCTCCCCAAGTTTCCCTGGTGGCCACTCTGGCCAACACCAGGGAAACTCTATGCCCCCCTCCCGGCCCCGGACCCCTTAAAGGGGCACGGGCTGGCTACGGTGCCCGTGCCAGGTGCAAGCCTGCTAGCACCCAGCCAGCAGACCCTGCACCTGGCACGGCACAGAGCCACCCACCCGATGTCCCCCAGCCCACCCCCTCTTCCCGGGACCAGGCTGGCGGCTCCCGGAAGCTTGCCCGGGACCGCAAGAGGCGGGTACATTCCTGGGCTAGTGCGGACATCGTGGACCTCGTCCACGATCTCCGCACTAGGCACAGGAAAGTGGCCATCTAGGGCAGGAGAGCTGCCAGCCTGGCCACCCAGGAGCAGGTTTGCATGAAAATCAAGGGGGTCCACTGAGACCCCCGACACTGAGCCCTGAGCTTACAATGGCCGTCCTGGGTCAGACCAAAGGTCCATCTAGCCCAGTAGCCTGTCTGCCGACAGCGGCCAACCCTAGGGACCGTGGAGGGGATGGACCAAAGACAGTGACCAAGCCATTTGTCTCGTGCCATCCCTCTCCAGCCTTGCACAAACTTTGGGCAGGGACACCACTCCTACCCCCTGGCTAAGACTACTCCATGGACCCAACCTCCATGACTTGATCTCACTTCCCTTTAAACTCTGTTCTAGTTGTAGCCTTCACAGCCTCCTGCAGCAAGGAGTTCCACCGGTTAACTATTTGCTTTGTCAAGAAGAACAACTTTCTCTTACTAGTTTCAAGCCTGCTACCCAGTCCTTTCCTTTGGTGTCCTCTAGTCCTTCTTTATGGGAACTCATGAAGAACTTTTCTCAATGCACCCTCTCCACCCAACCCCTGCTTTTAGAGACCTCTATCCTGTCCCCCCTCCGTCTCCTCTTTTCTAAGCTGAACAGTCCCAGTCTCTGTAGCCTCTCTTCATCTGGGACCTGTTCCCAACCCCTTATCATGTTAGTTGCCCTCCCCTCTCCCAGCCTTAATCTTCCCCTCTCCCACCTCCTTTTCCCAGTCTCCCCCAGTTTTGTTCAATAAAGACAGAGTCAATGTTGGAAGAAACGTTATCTTTATTTTGTACATCAATAAGAAGGGGGGCTAGGGAAGGGTAAGTGGAAGGAGGTGAGGGAGGAATGGGGTACGAGCCCCCGATGGGGAGGACTGGGCTGGCTCTGCAGGCTTCTGGGGGTGGAAGCTCTCCTGCAGCCCCCCGATTACCCCCTCTCCCCAGATGGCAGCCTGCGGCAAGTGCAGCCGGGCTGATGGCCGAGTGGTGTGATGTGCCCAGTGTGGGTACTCCGGGCAATCCAAGCCAGGACTGGTTTTCAAGCGGGGCACCCCTTAGAACTGTCTGTCCGGGGTGAGGGTCAGGACCCTTTAAGCGCAGCCCTCGGCTAGCCTGAGACTGCATCTCCACGCTCTAAGTCCTCCTCTGATGCCCTGCTGGCACTGCTTCCGGCCATCCTTAAGCCCTGTTCAGAGTCCACTCAATGTGGACTTGCTAGTTCGAATTAGCAAAACTAGTTTTTAGTTCTAGACGCGTTAGTTCGAATTAGCTTAGTTCGAACTAGCGCTGTAGTGTAGACATACCCGAAGAGAGGAGCCAGCAGGGGTAGAATGAATTGTGTACCAGGTCCTGGAAACAAGAGCATCTCCTCCAGATCACCCATCCACACCTGAACTGTTTAAAAGCTTGGCTGCCAATAAAGACACCTTAGCTCAGCAAATGCCAAGCCAGGCACCTGTGTTTGGACACGAGGGGTGCACAGGGATGTGAGAACCAGGAAGGCTGATCTGTGAATTCACCCCCAACCGTCCCAGTACAAGACAGACGCTTGCGCCAACCAGCAGGAGTCACTGCTCCTCCGGTTTGGCTTGGACAAAGGTGCCCATCTGTTTGGTGTTCGCGTCTCGGAGCTGCGCCAGCTGCCTCTGGCCGCGGCGGAGCAGATACTCGATGTGCATCACGTCGGCCCGGGGGATGCTGGCGTTCTTCCGGAACTCAGCCTGGATGCGAGGCAGGAATCCCGGCTTCTCCCGGCCGGTGCGCAGGAACTGCCTGTATAGGCTCAGGACGTGCTTCTGCAGCTTGCTATGCCGGGCCATGGTGCGCCTGGGGAGCCCTCCCAGGCCACGGGGGGGCCAGCGTCACGAGGCAGGGGCTGGAAGTGAACAGAGGCGGAGATGTTAGTGCAGCATCTCATTCCCAGACGCGCCTGTGCAGGCATTTCCATGCACTTTTCACCCCCACCTGCTAGGGTTACCAGATGGTTTAAAAAAAATACCGAACAGCAGGGGCCGGGGCGGGACTGGCGGGAAGAGAGAGGGTGGGGGGGAACCGGCCGCCGGGAAGCAGGGCTGGCTGGGAGGGGGCTGGAGGGAGCGGGGCTGGCCGGGGGGCAACCAGCCGTCGGGAAGCGGGTCTAGTTGGGTTGAGGACAAAGAGGTGGGGGAACCGGCCGGCAGCGCTGCAGAGATGTACCAGAGCCTGGGTCGGATTCATCTTTGGTGGGCCCTGGCTCCTAGACCATAGACACACTCCCCCCCCTCCGCCCCCCCGGAGGCCCTAGGGAAAATGGCACCCCGGCCCTGTAGACATGGTGCCCTCTCTGTTTCCCTTGGCCCCGTAGGCACTAAGCTCCACTCCTGCCGCCCAAATCCTACAAGGCCCGACGGATTTCTCTGTGGCCCCCGACCCAAAAATGGATCCCCCCAGCCCTGCGTTAGGGGATACGAGGGAGTCTGGCTGGGATGTAAGTGCAAATAACTCTGCTCTTAGCAGCTCTGAACCGATGGGCTCTGCCCTGTGCCCCAACCAAGAACCCTAACATAAGAACGGCAGTACTGGGTAGCCTGTCTGCTGACAGTGGCCAGCACCAGGTGCCCCAAAGAGGGTTGACCAAAGACAATGATCAAGCGATTTGTCTCCTGCCATCCTTCTCCAGCCTTCCACAAACAGAGGCCAGGGACACTATTTCTATCTCCTGGCTAATGGCCTTTTATGGACCTAACCTCCGTGAAATTATCTAGCTTCTCTTTAAATCCTGTTATAGTCCTAGCCTTCACAGTCTCCTCTGGCAAGGAGTTCCACAGGTTGACTACAACGTGTGTGAAGAAGAACTTTCTTTTATTAGTTTTAAACCTGCTACCCATTAACTTCATTTGGTGTCCTCTAGTTCTTCTATTATGGGAACTAATAAATCACTTTTCTTGATTCACCCTCTCCACACCACTCATGTTTTTATAGACCTCTATCATATCCCCCCTCAATCTCCTCTTTTCTAAACTGAAAAGTCCCATCGCTTTAACCTCTCTTCATATGGGACCCGTTTCAAACCCCTAATCATGTTAGTTGCCCTTTTCTGAACCCTTTCCAAGGCCAAAATATCTGTTTTGAGGTGAGGAGACCACATCTGTACACAGTATTCA